>NC_135487.1:14196445-14796445 GCF_052094955.1 Ictidomys tridecemlineatus | reverse complement strand
AGAAAACGATGTATGGGCCTTAAATGATGTCATTTCAGAAGAACCTTCACAGCTTTGGAAAAATAGCCTGCTTCCCAGTTGCCAGAAAGACCCAAAACTTAGCCTTGAGAGAAAGATATTTGAGGACTTTTCAACTTTTTTTTCCCTACCTTAAACAGAAAATGTTCTGAGGCCACTGTCCCACATAAGATGGCCAAGGTGGCTGCAGTTGAACACCAACCGTGGGGCTGGGCATGTAGTTCAGTGGTGGAGCAACTCATGTTTAGTGTGCACAAGGCTCTCGGCTCGATGCCCAGCACGAAAAACAAAACAGAGCAAAAAACTACCAACTGTTTCTAGAGTGACTACTACATGCCAAGGACGCTGAGCTCCTGTTTCCTGCTGTAGTGGAACACAGCCCAGCGACCACCCTTTCTCCGGCTACGAAGAGCAATCATTGTTTATCTATCTCCCTCCTGCTCTCGGCCAGGTAGCAAGCCAAGCTCTCTATCTAGCTTATCTCATTAATTCCCAGTAACCACTCAACGAAGCAGGTCACACTTAACCAAAGAGGTAACCAATTCGGAGAAGGGAAATAATGTGCTCAAAGAAACAACGATGCTCAACGGCGGCATCAGGGTTTAACCCAGGAGACCTGACTCAGAGCCTTCGCCACTTTCAACCCAGAATACAGACTTTGGGTTTTTACAAAACGAATGTGTTCTTTGTAAGGAATTCAAGGATCATGGGAAAAATACAAAGAGAGCAAAACCAGAATCGTTGTACATCCTACCACTTAGCAGTAACCTATCATTATAGATGAGCGTTTCTCCATCTCTGGGCAGATTTATGTAAGTAGGTGGATGGAGAGATAATCATGATAATAATGACGACTTCCATCCAGGAAGCACTATGTGCTGAACTCTCTTCTAAGCGCTTTTCATGAACCAACACATTTAATTTACTCGAAGAGAGAGATGGATAGGCATAATTTTATTAAAATGAGCTCATTTAACATATTCAGGGTTCACATCAGCAGTCAACCACCTGCTGATGTTTTTCCACCAAATCTGGTTCCTTCCTTAATTTTTCTGGCTCTTCTCCGCCTTCCAATCAAATTCTAAGCCCAGAGTCCTTGGGCTGCAAAAACTGAGTCTTTAAATAGCGTCCTCTGCACAGCTGCTGCCCAGTCCAATGTCCCCGCTGGTCCCCAAGGCAGTGGTGTTATTTGTGGAAGCGAAGTTTGCTACAGACTTGACATATGCTTTTTATTTGTTGGAGTGGTGTCTGGACCTTGGCATTCTCCTTCCTGGCTTTCTAAGTGTTAGAATTTCACTATCTTTTTCTGCAGTCCAGGTCTTTAGATCTGGCCCAGTGGATAGCAGCCAGTCTCAGATGAGGATGTTGGAATTTGCCAAATGACTCAGAAAGGTCAGCCACCTGCTCATCCATCCAAGGATGACAAAAGACAAGGAGGCAGGCGGTGGCTTTCTCCAGGGGCGCTGCCCAGGCTTCCAGGTCCGGAACACTCTTGCACCCGCACCACTGATGCGTTGTGAATGAATACCTTGCCCATTTGCCCCCAAGACAAAAAGCACTCTCACATTTAGAATGCTGGAATAGACTCCTGCTGAGATGGCTCCCAGGCCTTTCATGTTCAGCAGATCTAAACCAAAGTGATGATCTTCCAGCTGCCCCCGCGCTTCTCCCCTGGGCTCTTTGGCTCAGAGAGGCCACCCCAGCGCTCCACCTGCTCAGGTCAGACACTGGGGAGTTGTCCTGGACACTTCTCTCTCTAGCCCTCAACTGTTTACCAAGTCTTGTTGATTTTACCTCTGATATACTCTGTCCATTTCCATGGCCCAAGTCCAAATGACTTTTACCTCCCCACTACCATAATATCCTCCTCCTGTAGCTTCTTTTGCAAGGATGTTGTACTTTGTCAAATGTGAATAATGTGCTGATAAATGGTTTTTATTTTTATTTTTTTATTCACAATACTGGGGGTCAAACTCAGAGTGCTCTACTACTAAGCTCCATCCTCAACTCTTCTTATTTTTTATTTTGAGACAGCCTAGATTGCCTAGGCTGGCCTCAAACTTACAACCCTCTAGTCTCAGCCTCCAGAGTTGCTGGGATTACAATTGTGCACAACTGTACCTGGCAGTAATATGTTTTTAATTTCAATTTCCACTTGTTCGTTGCTGGTATATAGAAAAAGCAATTGCCTTTCTAATATTAACCTTGTATTCTGAAACCTTGCTATAACAGCCTATTAATATTAAGCCCAAGAGGGTGTGGGGTTTTTTTTGTTTTGTTAATTCCTTCTGAATTTCTGTGCATATGTTCATGTCATCAGAGAACTAAGAGTTTTATATCTTACTTCCCAAACTATATGCTCCCCTCTGTTTTTCTTGTCTCATTGCATTTGATAAGACTCCCTCCCAGTACAATGCCCACAAGCAACAGTGAAAAGAAATACCTTTTCTTTGTTCCTGATCTTAGTACAAAAGCTACGCATTTCTTGCCACTAAGTGTGGTATTAGCTACAGGTATTATTTTGCTTTGCTTCACAGATGTTCTTTAACATGTTGCACAAGTCCCCCCTCTATTTCTAGCTTGCTGAGGGTTTTATCATGAATGGCTATTGGATTTTGTCAAATGGTCTTTCTGCATCTATTGATTTCATGTGTTGTTTATTCTTTGGGCTGTTGCTGATTTTCAAAGGCTGAACCAGACTCCAGCCCCTGGATAAATCCCATGCCTACACGTATGCATACATAGGACAGATACAGACCTCGACAGAACGTCTATTTTTTCTCAAGTGAGTTTTGGCAGATTGTGCTGCCCAAGGAATGAGATCATTTCATCTAGATAATCATGTTTTGGGCAGTAGAATAGTTCATAACATTCCTTTATTATCCTTTAATGACCATGGGTCTGTAGTGATGCCCCTCTTTCATTTCTGACATTGGTCATTTGTGTCCTCTCTGCTTATCTTAGTTAGCTTGGGTACATGGTTATTATTATTTTTTTTTAAGAGAGAGTGAGAGAGAGAGAGAGAGAGAGAGAGAGAGAGAGAGAGAGAGAGAGAGAGAGAATTTTTTAATATTTTTTTTTTAGTTCTCGGCGGACACAACATCTTTGTTGGTTTGTGGAGCTGAGGATCGAACCCAGGCCGCACGCATGCCAGGTGAGCGCGCTACTGCTTGAGCCACATCGCCAGCCCATGGTTATTATTTTTATTCATCTTAGGTTTCTTTTGGTTTCATTGATTTTTCTCCTTTGACTTCCTATTTTCAATTTCATGGACTTCTGGTCTGATTTTTTATTATTTAATTTCTTCTTCTTTTTGAAGTTTCCTAAGGTGGAACCTTAGATTATTGATTTCTAGATTTTTTTCTTTTATAATATGCATTTCCTTCTATATACATTTCCCTCTAAACACAGCTCTCACTGTAGCCCACACATTTTTGATAAGTTATGTTTTTATCTTCATTAAGTTCAAAATATTTTAAAATTTCTCTAGAGATCTGTTTTTTGACTCCTGTGTTGTGTAGAAGTGTGTCCTTCACTTCCACAGGTATTTTAGAATTTTGCAGCTATGTGGATGTTACTGGTTTCTAGTTCCATTCCATTCTAGCCAGGGACTTCCTAGAAAACTGCCTTTGGGGTACGGAGAACTCTAGGGTTATGTAGAGCAAGGACAAAGCCCAGGGCCAAAGGTTTCCATAGTCAGGCGCCTTGTTCAAGCTGTGGTCTGGAGGGTCATGTCTCAGGTCTGGCTCTGTGGGGTCCTGCTGCCACCAGGCAAATGGCTATTGCTCCAGGGGACAATTTGGATCCCCCAATGAGGGATCTGCCAGGAAGGATCACTGTTCCTGGAACTTGAATAAACTGAGGAGAAATGACCCAGAGCAGGAACAGACCAGGATTGCAAAGTGGAGTCAGTCAGGTCCTTTAAATCCCGATGCTCTTTATCGGTGGGTGCACTAGAGTTATACAGAGTGACGGTGAAGCCCCAGTTTTAAAGGAGCCGCTGTCATAGTTCCGCCTTGTTTTTGCTCATTCCTCAGATCTGAGGGGCTTGGAGTGGTGACCATTCTGCCCCTTCCTGCCGAGTGGGGGCCTAGATCTGGACCAGAGGAATGAAGCTGGCACTCGCTGGGAAACCCAGGAAGGGGACAAAGCTGGGTCTTTAAACCACGGCGGAGGCATGTACAGGGAAAAGAGCCACGTGCCTGAGACTCAAAGTAGAAGTGCCATCATAGACCACGACGCAGATGGTTAAGTGACTCCACCGTCCACGGGCTTCTGGGGAAAAAAACATATTTGGGATCCATGAAGAGAGTCTTTTCCTTGTCCCTCCTTAATAGAGGGCTCTTGTCGAAGCTGTGTCCTGCCTTCTGTGTGGGGTGACCACAGGGCCCTTCCTCCACCACCTCTCACTCATGTTTTCATAGAGTTAACAAAATGACTCCATTTTTAAAAATCTGACAATTTACCTGCTTGTCTCTGAATGATTTCCTCTGAAGACATTGCTTCCTGTGGTTTAGGTTCTGATCGTCCCTCATTTCTGAATTGACTTGAGTGTTGGTCTGCTCTGTCCTGCGGCTCGGGGCAGCGATACACAACCAGGAGCCATGTCCAAAACCCTCTGAGCCACATTCAAGCAACAGAGAGCCTAGGGGTGACTCTGAGGCTAAGCTCACCTGGGCCATGTCCTCTGTGGACAATGGCATCTTCTCAAAACACTGAGCCCCGTCTTTTTATTAGGAGTTGTACTCCAGCAGAATTTGGAGAGGCAGAAGTTACAAAGTTTTACAAGAAAAATACAAACCCAAACCAGCAAGAGCAAAATAAATCCAGTTTGTATAAAATGTCTGAACCAAGAAGAATGATTTTAATTATACTAGTTTTTACCAAAGATGATTTAAAAAAAAAAAATATTGTAAAATAAATTTAATATTTCCTGAAAGCTGCATCCAAGAGAAATTGTCTTTTCCGGGAATCTGATATGCACAATGTTTTAGAGATGACTCAGAACTGTGATGAGAAAGACTTAGCCATTGTTAGAATTCTCAAGAAAGTATAGTAATTAACAAGACAACTGAGTTGCTTTCATTGTAAATAGCATTTTAAGATAAGAAGCAAAAAAAAAAAAAAAAAAACGAAAAAACAAGATAAGAAGCAATGACTGACAGTATTCTACTAGAACCATCAGACTTATTAGTTTTATAAAAATCCTTGGAATATTTGTATCAATAACACATAATCACTGTAAAATAAATAGTTGTTTATTTAACCGGTCATAACCCAAACTTAACCAGACTTGTAAAGTGATTGTTTTAAAGACTTTAAACAAATACATGCTTAAACAAACCTTAACTCTTTTAAAAGAGTTTAACTCTTTCCTTAAATAATGAAAAACTTAATACAGACAGTTGAAAGCGCAAGATATGAATTTTTAAGCCAGTTTTATGGAGTGGGTTTGTTATTGTTGTTATGGTGGAGTTTTTTTTTTTTGGTAAATTTTACTAGGAACAGATTAATAATTTGAGAAAATCTTATTCATTTAATCACAAAGAATTCAACTCTGGTTTTTTTATCAGCGCATTACATTTTGACCTCAGAAAACAATCCCTATAATTTTCTTTGTAACCACCTGAATTCCACATTATTTTTCTCTTATGACATTCATCCTTCACAAAGCTGTGCATCTTGCTTCGACCTTGCTTAAACTTTTTGTTGTTTTTAGTTTTTTCCTCATTTTTCTTTTCTCCATTTCGGAACCATCTGCTCATTTTACATTAGGACAAAAATCTTATTTTAATACATAAAATCCTTTATCATCCTAAAGCATTCTCTTTTCTTAAATCTTCTCATCAATAATATCTCCATTCCTATTACTTATTACATTTCTCTTTCCCTTACTTGTTGGTTTGCTTTTGCATTTTTCTTTTCTATAATGTGCATTTTGAAACTATCCTTACAAAATTTCAGAATTTAGACAAATTACTCCTTTCTTAGATAAAATATTTCATGCTTTTTCATCATATTCTCATCAAAATACAGCTTATATTTTATATTTTCTGTTTATAGAATTACACACGTTCAGGGCTGTGGTTGTGGCTCAGTGGTAGAGCGCTCGCCTAGCATGCATGAGGCACTGGGTTCCATCCTCAGCACCACATAAATGTAAAATAAAAATATGGTGTCCATATAAAACTTAAGAATAAATATTAAAAAAAGAATTATACACATTCATTAAAATTTTATCTATTAAACTTCCTTTTTATCGAAGACCTGGAAGAAAACAATTTTAAGTTTTTTTATATATTAGCAATTTATGAAAACATATTTAATGAACCCAAATATATATGTTGTCTTTTTATAGATTTTAAGAAGCCAGGAAGGAATATGTGAATTTATATTTAGTGATTGATGTTTCAGTGTTTTACTTACAAATGACGCAAATGTTTTATCTCATCATTTACATTTATAAACATTTATTCCATTTATATTTACCCAACGTGTTTATTTTTAACAGCTATTTCTAGATTATTTATGAAAACTGAGATGTCAAAGAAGCAAGCCATAATTTTGAGTTATTATTTTGTCAAAGAAAAATCCTAAAGTTATTGTACTTAAAACACAGAAAGCAACAGACATTGCATTTTAAACATCTTAGCGGAGATAAATATACTCCTGATTGGCTAGCAACCCAGGCAAAAACATATGCTAGCAATTTTGAAGACATGTCTATTTTTATCTTACCAACAAATTTAAATTAACTCATTTGTCAGAGATTTACTTATGTTAAAATTCCATTCACGAGACAGAGTAATATGGTAATATAAAATTTAGCAGGTTTATAAACAGACAGTTAAATTCAAATTATATTTGTGACAAAACTAAACAAGTTAAGGTCACTTTTTATATGGCTAAAATTTGAGATTTTTATTTGAAAGTCTTAATGTAAGCCTCGAATCAAGCAGTTTACACAGAAGTCTATTTTTTTAAAGCCTCTTTTTCTTTTATTTATTTATTTATTTAATGTTTTGTGTGGTGCTGAGGACTGAGCCCAGTGCCTCTCACATACCAGGTGAGCGCTCTGCCACTGAGCCACAGTCCCAGCCCCATCCCTTTGACCTCTTTTCCTTTCTTCTCTTGTTTGGCCTCAGATGAGCCTGGGTTAGCTCAGAGGTGTCTGCATTCCAGCTGTGACTGGCTGAAACACAACTCTCCAACTAACTTCAACACAGCAGAAAGACCGGGGAAGAGCTGGAACGGAGAATCAAAGCCTTTATAGGTTAACTCTGAATTACAGCTGAAGAAATATCTGAAAGGCGCTTACAACAAATATTTTAAATTAGGCAGTGCCATCAAACGAGAACATTAACCTAAGTGCGCAGAACCCAAAAAGGAGTTCACCAGAGAAAGGCCCTAAGATGTCATCCTGAGCTCAATAAAAAAGTGCAAGAGAAATTCCTGCCCCAAACAGAGAAGCCGCAGACACTCCCACCACCACTATAGCTGAGAATCTCGGGGAAAGTTTACCTCGATGAGTCTGATTTAAAATGTGCCCAGTGTTCTGTCTGGGATTTATTTTGTGCAAGGCTTATCCGATTGCTGAAGCAAGATCTTTTTGGTGCTCAAGAAATGTTAAGGGTTGGTAATATGCTGCTTATGGCGGTTCCTTCCCAGAGAGTCACCAGTGGGACCGGCATCCCCTTTTATGTGTCTTGGAAAATTCCAAACATCAAGGGGCATGGGGTGGCTGAATGTGTACGGAGATCTCTCCTGTAAGTTAGATGAGCTGTCAGAACTCCTTCAACCCAGGGGTGGGGGATATTCTTTTTAGGTGGCTGATTATGAGCCAGTCACATCATTGGTAAGTTACCCTGATATCTCCATCAAGACCCTAGTCACCTAGGGGTACCCAGTCTGGACAAGAGGGAATATTTGTCACTTTTCCTCAGAGTCCAGGGAACTTCACATGGATACATTTCTGATAGGCCTGTTGCTGCAGCCATCGAATCCCTAAGTTTCATCACAAAGTGATCAGTGACCACTGTGACCAAGAAATCATAGAACAATTACACTAAAGCAAAGTGCACCTTCAGATATGTAGACCATGCTATATAATAAATATAAATATCCTTATCTTAGGGGTAGGTTTATAACTGTAGGTAGACCAGTTAGCCAACATTTTTTTGGGGAGAGCTCAAAGTTAGAACTAGTACTTTCCATTCTTGTGCAAATTAAAACAAAGATCTTCCAAACACTCTGGTTTCTCTGTACACCTCATGTCTCTTCTCTGCAAATTGGAGCCACAAATTTGGTATCTCAAAAGAGTCCAAACAATATGAAGAAGGAAGGCAAGACCCAATATGCGCTGTTGGAGAGAACTTACCAGAAGTCTAACTTTAGGGCTCACAGATTTAAAAGTTGGTTTCTCTGTTTCACCAAAAAAACAGTAAGAGCAGCGGATGCTGATCCAGTTTGGAAGGAAAAGGGAGGCATCAAAACAAAGATGTTTTGGCAGCTACACAGGTCTGTCTTATCTGCCCTCCTCATCCAAGGTTGGCTAGCTACAGGTAACCACCCATTTATGGGCATGGTTCGCAGCAGGTTCACCAAAACTATTACCAGAGTCCTAGACCAGAGGCCTGACCCAGGATCCCAACAGACCAGATTTGGCCACCCACCCACCACCTCCAGAGTACAATCGGAGATGAGCTGTGGCAGAGAGGGAAGGAATTTATTTAGTATGGCCATAGCAGGCAGAAAGGTCTGGCAAGCAACCTTCTAGAGAACATCTCTGGGGTCTTGACAATACCTCTAGGACTCCAGGAGGAAGGACAAAATGGCGTGGAGGGGCACCGGGAGGTCTGTATGCACAGCCCGCAGCCTTGTCAAGCTACGGTCTGTTGATGACCGTCTCAGATCTGCTTCTTCAGGGTCATGGGAAGCAGTGTTGCCTGAAGGGGACAACTTGATTTCCCCAGGGAGGCGATCTGGGGGATCACTCATTCCAGAACTTTACTCCCATTAGGAGAAGTGACTCAGAGCTGCAAACTGGAGTCAGGCAGGACAATGGCTGGGTCCTCTTTAAATTCCCAATTTTAAAGGAAACACAACGACAAACAGGCGTGGTGTAGGTTCTATGCTTTTTAAACAATGAATGTGTGTGGTTTTGGCCCAGACTGTGGTCTCTCTTGGTGAGTGTTCTGTGTGAACCTGGGGAGACTGTGTCACCTGTCGTTGAATGAGTAGTCTGTGTGTGTCCCTCTAGCCCCTGAATTATTAGAGCAGCTGAGTTGCTTTCAGGCCCGCTGGATCTATTTCTGAAGTCTCCCACTAGAATAGTGGGTTCATCTGTATCTTCTTGTGATTACGTCAACCTTGCCTCACATATTTTGGTGCTCTGTTATTAAGTACTTGCTGACTAAGCACCATTATGTCTCCTTGAAGTACTGACCCCTCTGTCATTATGTAATGCCCCTCAAAACTCATATGTTTCCTTGCTCTGAAGTCCTGTCTGAAACTAAGAAAGTTGTTCCTGGTTCCGTTTGGTGAGGGTTAGCGTGGCGTATCTTTCTCCAGCCTTTATTTTTATTGTTTATTTGTTTGCTGATTGGTTGATTGATTGATTGCAGTGCTGGGGATTAAGCCCAGGGCCTCCAGCATGCTTGGCAAGTGCTCTGCCACTGAGTCACAACCCCTGCCCATCTCTTTATTTTTAATCTTCGTGTGTCTTCCTATGTCAGGGGAAAGGGCCTGTACACAGTGCAGAGTTGGGCCTTGGTCTTTGGTTCATTCTGACAATCCCCACCCTTTAATTGGTGGATTCAGATGATTGACATTTGAAGTCATTATTGATATAGTTGGATTGATACCTACTGTGTGTGTTACTGTTTCCTGTTTGGTGGCCCTTGTCCTTTCTTCCTGATTTTGTCTTCAGCACTTTTATCCCTTTGATTCCATTTTCTTTCTTGGCTTATCAGTTATACTTCTTTACCTGTTTTTTTTTGGCGATTGCCCTAGAGTTTGAAATAGACATTTATAAACCATCCAACTCCACTTTCCAATAGAACTGTACTGCTTCACAGGTCGCAGGAGTACCTTAAAATAATAAAATGATTCTAATGTCTCCCTCCCATTCCTTGTGTTGTTGATATCAGTAATTTCACTGGTCTACACATACGTATCTATGCATATAGAATTGAATATGTTGTTGCTGTTGGTGTTTTGATCTGTTTGATCGACTCAGAATGACAAAAATAAAAGCTTTTATTTTACTTTTTATTATTCATTCTATTAGAATTCTACAATGCTTTTCTTCTCCCTATGTAGGTAAAGTTTCTAACACCTAACTTTCCTCTCCCTAAGAATTCTTTCAACTTTTCCTGCATGTCAGTTCTGACAACAAATTCCCAAAAGTTTTGTTGGTTTAATAAAGTCTTCTCCCTCTTCGAAGGATAAATTTTCAGAATAGAGAATTTTAGATTGGGGAATTTTCTTTTTCTCATCATTTTAATCTTTATTATTTTCTTGTTTGCCTGGAAAGTTCTGGAGAACTTCCATGGAGAAGGGGATGTGATTCTTATCTTTGTTTCCTTGTGGTAAAGTACCGGGTTCCTCTGGCTTCTTTCAAGATTTCTTCTTCTTCTTTTTTATTTTATATATATATATATATATATATATATATATATATATATATATATATATTTAGTTGTATGTGGGCACAATATCTTTATTTTTATTCGTTTATTTTTATGTGGTGCTGAGGATCGAACCCAGGGCCTCACACATACGAGGCAAGCGCTCCACCATGAAGCCACAACCCCGGCCCTCAAGATTTCTTTTCACTTTTGATTTTCCTGACGTTTGAGGATGACCTGCGAATGGGTAGCTTTTGGGTATCAATCCTGCTTCGTGCTCATTGAATTTTTATTTATTTTTATTTTTATTTTTTGAGAGAGAGAGAGAGAGAGGGAGAATTTTTTAATATTTATTTTTTAGTTTTTGGCGGCACAGCATCTTTGTTGGTATGTGGTGCTGAGGATCGAACCCGGGCCACACGCATGCCAGTCGAGCGTGCTACCGCTTGAGCCACATCCCCAGCCTTCATTGAGTTTTTATAACTTGTGGTTCAGCGTCTCCCATTCATTTGGGGAAATTCTTAGTCATTCTTTCTTCAGACATTTCTTCTGTTCCTTTCTTTTTCCTCTATTATTCCCATTACACTTTTACACCTTTTGTGGTTGAATAATTCTAGAATATTCTGTTTTCCTCATCTGTTTTTCTAATTGATACATACTTAAGCTTATAGATGCTTTCCTCAACATGGCTGTTCTACTAATAAGCCATCAATGACATTCTTTATTTCTATCACCATGGTTTTTTTTTTTTTTAATCTCTAACATTTCTTTTGGAAGTTTTCTTAGAACTTCCACCTCTTTGTTTACACTCTTTTCCTTTATCCATTCAGCTCTTAACACGTCAGTCACATGTGTATTTCTGCCCTGTGTGTCTGGTTCTTTGTTAATTCCGCCTCTTTTCTTGTCTTTCAGTGTGTTTTGTAAGTCTTTCTGGACAGCCAGGTGTGGGATTCTTGGTAAGTGGGAACTGCGATGAACAGGCCTCTGGTAGTAAGAGGGTGAGGTGTGGGGGAGTGGGCGGTGTTCTGAGGTCCCGTGGTGAGGTCTCTGTGTTTGGGGAGCCTGCTCCCCTGGACTGTGAACATCACGTTGCTTCTTGGGACTTTCGTCCCTGGAGGGGGACAGGAGGGGGGGGGGGAGCTTCCCTTCCCCCAGGCAGGTTAGTCTGATAAAACCCTCGCAGGTTAGATGCTGGTTACATCGTTTCCCCTGCGGGGAGGTTTTATTAAGAACAGAATCATCTGTAAAATTCCAAAATTGTTCCTTTCCCCTCCTCCTCTGGGAAGCATGAGGGTTTTTTTTTTTTTTTTTCCCCTCAGAAAATCACTGTGAGAACCCGGTTAGAGCCACATTATGTCTAAAAAATAGAAATGCCTTAATTTAAAAATACTTTACTATAAGGGTTGAGTTGTTACCCAGTGGGAAATCATGTGCTTAGCACGGGAGAAGGTCTGGGTAAGTCCCCTGCAGCCTACCCAAAACCAACCATCGGAGCCTTCATTGAGGTAGCGAGTTACACGTTTCTTTTCCTGTTTGGTGCTGGGGACTGCACCAGGACCTCGTGCACGCTGGGCGAGCACTCTGCCATGAGCCGCACCCCCACCCTCATGAAGACCTTTTAGCTGGTGTCTCCTGTTTCGGTGTTGATGGCTCCGTACCAGTCAGGGTGGTGGCTGCTGAGGTCCGGGTGGCCGTGGCAACCTCCTGCAAGTAGACACCAAGGCCATTCGCTGCAGCGATGAACTCTTCCTTTCTCAAAAGACACTTCCAAAGCGCAAATGTGTCTGACGTATTCCACCCACGGTAGGACTCCCTTCAACGTTAGTCAGTCCTCTCAAACCCTGCTACTGCCTTATCAACTAAACCCATGCAATATTTTGAATCTTTTCTCGTGTCAGCAATGTTCGCAGCATCTACTCCTGGAGTACATAAAACCACTTTTTAAAATTTTGATGTTGGGGATTGAACCCAGGGGCACAAAACCATTGAGCCACATCCCCAGCCCTTTTAAAATCTTTTCTTTTTCTTTCTTTTTTTTTAAACTTTAAGGTAGGGTTTCACTAAGTTGCTTAGTTCCTCACTAAGTTGCTGAGGCTGACTCGAATTTATGTTCCTCCTGCTGCAGCCTCCCAAGCTGGTGGGATTATAGGCCTTGTCATCCTGCCTGCTGTATTGCTCAGGGTTCTCTAGAGGAACAGAATAAACAGGAAGTATGATTATAAAGAGGGGATTTATTAGATTGGCTTAGCAGAAGCTGGATAGTCCACAGTGTCCATCTGCAAGCTGGAGAGCTGGAGAAACCAGCAGCTGCGCAGTCCAAGAGGCTGAAGCCTCAGAACAAGAGGGATCAATGGTGCTGCCCTCGTCTGAGACAGAGGCTTCTGGGAACTCCCTGAGAATCACTGGCAGAGTCCACTTTGGAAGAGTGAAGAAGTGAGAGTTTGCTATCTTCCTGTTTCAGCTGGGTGCAGTGGCGCATGCCTGTAATCCCAGTGGTTCAGGAGGCCGAGGCAGGAGGATTGCTAGTTCAAAGCCAGCCTCAGCAACTTAATGAGGCTCTAAGCAACTCATGAGACCCTGTCTCTAAATAAAATACAAAAAAAAAGGATTGGAGTTGTGGCTCAGGGATTAAGTGCCCTGGAGCTGAATCCCCCAGTACCTGTTTAAGAATTCAAGAATAATAGAGCTGGCATCTGCTGCTTCCTTGTTCTTCCAAGTCTTATTCCATCCAAGCCACCGTCCTATGGACAGTGCTGCCCATGCTCAGCACTTCACTGTGGTTGCTATCCCACGTCAATCATTCCTAGACACCCTCATCGACACACCCCAAAGCCTTGCTGTCGCTTGATCCAATCAAGTTGACAATTCAAATTGACCATTACACCTGGTGAGAAACCACTTTCTTTGCTCATTCCTAATAAGCGATTCCTCATTCGTTCACATTTTATCATGAGATTGCAGCAACCCAGTCACCCTTCAGGCCCCATTTCTAACTCTGTTTCCACTGAGTTACTTCCACCCTTGAATCTTGACACCCTTAGACTCATCCATGAGGGTTGGAATCCACATCTTCCAAACTTGGGTTAATGTTGGCATCATTTTGACTTCCCCTCACGAATCACAAATGTGTGTGTGTGTGTGTGTGTGTGTGTGTGAACAGCACTGAGGATTGAACCCAGGAGTGCTCTACCTCTGAGCTTCCTCCCAGCCCTTTTCATTTTTAATTTGTGATAGGGTCTTGCTAAACTGCCCAGGCTGGCTTCAAACTTGCAACCCTCCTGCTTCAGCCTCTCCAATCGCTGGGATTACAGGTGCCCACCACTGCATCTGGCTCAAACATGCTCTTACTGGCATCAAGAATGGTGAGCCTCTTTAGAAGGTTTTTGATTTATTTTGCTCAAGATCTGTCCGAGGAATCACTCTCTATGGCACCTGCAGCCTTACAAAAGGTGTTTCTTAAACAATACGACTTTAAGGTTGAAAGTACTCCTTGACCCACCGGCCACAGAATGGGTGCTGTGATAACAGGCGTGGAAAACTCCATTTTTTTTTTTTAGTTGGACACAATACCTTTATTTATTCATTTTTATGTGGTGCTGAGCATCCAACCCAGTGCCTCCCACGTGCTAGGCGAGTGCTCTACCACTGAGCCACATCCCCAGCCCCTCAATTTCATTGTCTATCTCTATCTTAGCTCTTGGGTAATGTCATGGTTCATTTGAATTGTCAACTTGATTGGGTTAAGAGATGCAAAGGCTTATGGGTGGGTCAGTGAGGGAGTGTCTGGGGATGATTGGCATGTGGGATAGCCAACTGAGATGGAGACCCTCCCTAAGCATGGGCAGCACCATCCAATAGGATGATGTCTTGGATGGAATAGAAGTTGGAAGAACAAGGAAGCAGCAGCAGGTGCCCACTCCATTCTTAAGGACCGGGTTCTAGATTGCTGCTGAGGTCCTCTGAGGATGTCGGACTCTGGCTTCTTCACTCTTCCAAAGTGGACTCTGCCAGTGATTCTCCAGAAGCCTGGGTCTGCAGCAGGGCAGCACTGTTGATCGCTCTTGTTCTGGGGCTTCAGCCTCTTGGACTTGCAGCTACTGGTTCCTCCAGCTCTCCGGCCTGCAGAAGGCCATTGTGGACTGTCCAGCTTCTGGTCGCACAAGCCAATGTGGTAAGTGCCCTTTTTATAACCATGCTTCCTGTTGATTCTGTTCCTCTAGGGCACCCTAACACAGGTAACCAGGTGCATTTTGCAATGACAGTAATATTAGAGGAATATATTTTTTTGAGTAAGTAGGACTCAAGAGTGGGCTTAAAATGTTTAGCAAACCATGTTGTAAACAGATGTGCCCTGTACCATTCACAGAGCACAGAGAGTCGCTGGAGCTTCGTCCTTAAGGGCTTGAGGATTTCCAGAACAGTAAATGAGCATTGGCTTCGACTTAAAGTCACTTGCTGTGTCAGCCCTGATAAGAGAGTCACCCCGTCCTTTGGAGCATGTAAGCCAGGCAGTGATTCTGTCCCTACACAAGTCCCAGCCGATGTCTTCTTCCAAAATAAGGGGGAGCCGCCTTCATCGGTGGCCTGAGCTACATCTCTGGGTAACTCGCTCGCTTCTCTCTGGCCCCCGCTGCGCCTCTGTGCTGTGCAGACAGACATCCCGCCCCTCTGCCAGCCAGCTCTTCCTCTGCGCCTTTCCCTCAGCCTTCAAAGAACGGAGGAGAGGTAGGGCCTTGCTCTGGATTAAGGAAATAGGGGGCACGTTTGATCCTCCATCCAGACCACTCGAGCTTTCCACGTCAGCAAGAGGTGGTTTCGCTTCCTCTTGGTGCCTGTGTTCACAGGGTGGCGATTTTAATTTTCTTCAAAGACATTTCCCTTGCGTGCCTAGGTTGGCTTGTGGGTGCAAAAAGCTGGTTGGTGGCCTATCTCTGCTTTCCACCTGGCTTCCCCACTAGGCTTGATCCTTCCTAGCTTTTCATTTAAAGTGAGAGACAGGAGACCCTTCACCTGAACACTCAGTGGCCATCGCGTGGCTATCGACTGGCCTAACTTCAATATGGTTGCATCTGAGGGAACAGGGAGTCCTGAGGGAGGGAAAGGCACATGGAAGGCCTATCAGAGGAGCAATCAGAACATGCATATTTATTAAGTGCACCGTCTTTGGGGCGCAGTTTGTGGCAATTACAATAGTAACATCAAGGATCAGTGATCACAGGGCACCATCCCATCAAATAATCATGCAAAGTTGGCAGTATTTCAAGAATCACCCAAATGCACCAGAGAGACATGAAGTGAGCAACATGCTGTTGGAAAAAACGGTCCCAATCGTCTTGGTGGAGGCAGGGTTGCCTCAAATCTTCAATCTGTCAGAAAGGCCGTAGCGGGCGGTGCCTGTGCTGGGGAACAGAGAACTCCCCTCCAGCAGCGCGGTCCAACAGAACCTTCTGCCATGACGGACATGTCCTACGTCTGCCCCGGCCAAGGGGGGAGTCCCAGCCCTGTGCAGCTCTGAAATGCTGCAAGGCAGCCAGCAAGACTCAGAAACGGAATATTAATTTATTATCATTAATAAATATTTAAGTCTGAGTAGCACAGACCTGACTGGCGGCTACCACTCGGACAGAGCTGCTCTCAGGAACCAGGCGGCAGCTGTGGGAAGCAGGGGCTCCCTCTAAGGCTGAGTGCACCTCCTTCCCGAGGGACGCTAGCCCTGGTGTGGCCACAGCTCACGATGCGATGCTGCCGTGTGCAGACCTCTGGGTCTCCTGCAGGACCCTGGCAGAGAAGCCAGGAGGATGAGCACCAGAGACAGAGGCCCTGCCCCGTCCACTTCCCCTCAGCGCCCCCTACTGACTAAGTCCAGCCTCACACCATCCGCTTCCGCTGGAGGAGAACCGTGGCGTCTGGGCCCATGTCACAGAGGAGCACGAAGTGGCCCAGAGGCAATAAATGGATAAAAGGCACAGGGTAAATAAAAACGGGTTGGAGAAAACCTTTCACCTGCCTAACTTTCAATGTGATTTTGTTTTTTCTTTCTTTTACATACATGATTCTATATATCCATGGGGTACAGTGTGCATTTCAATACATTTTCAATGTACTGTGTAAGTGGATAGATCAGAGTAATCAGCCCAGCTATGACCTCAGCGATGTATCCTTTATTTTTGCCGGGAACATTCAAAACCCTCTCCGTTAGCTGATTTGAAACATTCAGTTCATTGCTATCAACACTAGTTACTGGGCCCCACAAGGGAGTTGTCACTCTTCCGATCCCACTGTGCCCCTGGAGATTGGGTCGGAGTCATGTAAATATACTTACTTATTTCAACACATTAAAAATAAGAAGACGAAAAATACATACCCAGCAGATATAAATCAAAAGCAAGCTAGGACAACAAAGCATCCACACAAACCAAAAGGGGCACCTGTGTCAGTCAAAAGACCTTTATATCAAGAGAAAGAGCACAGATGGAGGCCAGTATCCTCAGGAGGGGGGGACGATAAGTGCAAGTAAGAAAAAATGTGATCTATGTGATAACATATATGCCCCCGATAACATGATTTAGAAATACGTTAGGCTAGTGATGGCTTCCAAGGCAAAGGGAGTGAATCCAGAATGGTAGTTGGGAATATTAACACCTCTCTCTCGGAAACTGATAAAATAGAACAAAAGCCAGGACACGGAGCATTTGAACACTCATGAGCACAAGCTAATATATATCCTGCACCCACAAGCCCAGAATACAGATGATTCTTGAAATCACATGAGACATGTAAACTGGATCACGTGTTCAGCTACAAAAGAATGATTAACACATTTCTAAGAGCTGGCAACAGACTGATCAGTTATCTAAGGCAAATACGGTACAAGTAGGAGTCAAGAAGAAAAAGCCCCATGTCTGAGAACTAAGAGTCACAACTAAAAGAACCCTGGGGTCAGGATGACAGAGTCAGGAAAATGAAGAAATGCTTAACACTAAAGATGAAGATACACAAAAATTGGTAAGACTTCTTATCATTATTTTGTAGCAGGGATTGAACCTGGGTGTCTTAGCCCCTGAGCCACATCCCCAGCCCTTTTTGTATTTTTATCTAGAGGCAGAGTCTCACTGAGTTGCTCAGGACCCTGCTAAGTTGCTGAGGCTGGTTTTGAACTCTCAATCCTCCTGCTTCAGCCTCAGGAGCACTGGGATTACAGGCACGTGCCACCTGGTAAGATGTTCTTAAAGCATTTGTTATCAGGAAAATTATAACTTTGACTGCATTTCTTAGAAAGCAGGAAAGTACCAAGTAAGATGAAGAAAATATTAAAGAAGCTCATAAATAACAAACACATAATTTGGTTCACATAAATACAAACAATTTTTGCTTGTTAATTGAGCAACAAATAAGGGAGGAAGCAGGGTCAATGAAGAAGAGAAAGAGTACAGATAGAGGCCAGTATCAGTGGGAGGGGAGGGACAATAAGTGCAAGTAAGAAAAAAATTAAGAGGAAATAAAGAAAAAAACTTCTAAGAAGACAGACAAAGTCCTGACAAAGGCAGAACAAATATACAAAATGCATAACAAAAAGGGATAAATAACTGTAGCTATCACAGCAATATTTACACAAGACTACAAAAGAGTTTTGCTACATCAGGATGCTTTGGGCTACAAAGAATAAAAAAGAAATCTGTCTAAACTGATATTTTGAAACAAAGAATTTATCATCTCTTAACAAGAAGCCCCAGAGTAGTGACTTGTAGAACTCACTAGAACTCAGCCTTCAGAGCTAAGTTCCTCTGAATCCTTGGTGCATCAGCCTCCATCACAGATGAATTCCCTTCCTGGACACCAGGAGGCTGCAGCAGCTCCAGCCTCCACATCATCAGGACTTCGTTCATCAGCAGACATGGGACTGTTTCTGTATCCTGTTTTGTCAGAGCACTGAAAGTAAATAATTTCCTCTCCTGCTGTCCTGAACAAAGTATGCCAAAAAAAATTGTAACAACCTAAGAAAATGGGTACATTTATAAAATGCAAAATGCCAAAGTTGGTGCAAGAAGGAAAAAAATTAAATCGGATACGCCTCCCTTCGTTCACTGAGTTATGAATTATTGCTTGCTCGTAAGTGTGAGGCACTGCCGAAAACACCATCAGCAACCACCTCCATCCCCTCCGTCAACCAAAAAGGAGCCAGGCCAGGATGTTTGGAGGTAATTTCTACCAAACTTGCAGAGAATGGCTAGTTCCTACCTTGTCAAGGTCTTCCCAGAGAAGAGGGGAGGGAACATTTCTCACCCACCTTGTTAAACCCAATCTAGATAAACCCTGACATTATAACTAAATATGGGCAGAATGGGAAAAGATCATTATAGGACAGTGTATGAACAATTACAGATGCAAAATTTCCAATATGAAATAAAAAATAGGGTTTATTTTAGAGATGTAAGGTGATTTAGAATCATATGAGTCTATCAAGGTGTTTTGGGTTAAGGAAAAATTATTTTCACAGATAGAGAGAAAACCTACAGCAGACTCCATACTATGTGAAAAAGATGGAGGTCTCCCACAAATATGGAAATCAGACAGGTGTACTTCCAATACCACTGTGTTCAATACAGTCTTAGATCCTGGTTTACAAGGAAGATGGCATAACAGTTCGGGGAGAAAAGAACACATTATTTAATAATGGTGGTGGGAGAATTGGCTCATAAGCCGAAATAGGCTCCATCACATTTTTTTTTTTTGAAAAATCAAAATATCTCCAGGTATATTAACCACCTGATGTGACAAGGCAGAGCCATAAGACTATTAGAAGAAAAACATGGACAAATGTCATTGTGACTTTGGGATCAATATGGATTTTTTAAAGAAGAAAAATAGATGGATCTGACAACTTCAGAATGAAAGACTCCTTCTGCTTCTACGGGTTAGCGGGAGGCTCACCTCTGAGACAAGAGAGCAGAACAGGGCTGGCCCAGGGCCTCACAGTCCCCACCTCTTGGTCTGATGCTCCAGTCAGAGAAAAGAAGGATAAAGAAAGCAGACGCTCTTTCTTTTTGATAATATCACCTGCAGGGGTTGGGGGTGCAGCTCAGGGGTCCAGCACCTGCTTACCATGCAGGAGACCCTGGGTTCAACCCCCAGCACCCAAAGACAGAAAGGGGTTTGCGAAGGGTGGAGAGAAAGAAAAAGGAAAATCAAATTTCCTGGTACACTCTCTCTCATATCCCAATTGGCCAGAAGACCCTAGTCATGTGGCCACACTTGCAAGGTATGCTGGGAAATGTAGTCTTCATGCCGGGAAGCCCTGTATCTAGGATAAATCAGAGGCAGTATATTGTTTGTTTAACTAAGAAAGAAACAGAGAGCAGTTGTCGGGCAGCTAGTAGCTGTACGGCAAAGAGAGACCGTAGACAGAGTTCAACGGCAATTGGAGAGGGAGAATATATTTTCAGTATATGGGATGGACACTGATATCTAAAATGGGCAGCAAATCAGGAAAAACACACAAACACACCCCCAAATCAAACACCCCAAGGAGGAGGAGGATGTGAGCAAGCCGTTCATCAAAGAGGAGAGCAGAATAGTGAGTAAGGAGAAAAAGGAATGTCTACCTTACTATTCAGAGAAACAATTAGTGCAAAATAAGGTGAGAAATGGAGGCTAATTTCCACCCAAGGGTAAAATATGGGTGCTGTGGTTTGAATATAAGGTGTTCCCCTAAAAGGCCCCTGTTAGGCAAGGTAGCACTGTTTGGAAGTGAAATAAGGCCATGAGAGCTGTAACCGAATCAGCGGGTGAGTCCACTGGACGGGTTGATAATTTAAGTGGATTGTTGGGTGGCAATCGACCGGTGGGGGGGGGCATGGCTGAAGGAGGTAGGACATTGGGGACATGCCTCTGGCTTCTCTCTCTCTTTATCTCTCTCACTCCTTCTCTTTCCCCCCTCCTGGTTGCCTCACCCCCAGCAGCTTTCCTTCCTCCGACACCAAGAGCCCCACACACACACTTTCCCTCTAAGGTTTTCTGTTCCGTTCGCAGCCATGAGCAACAGCATGGGAGGATATCAGGCTGCCCAGGATGTGGGGCGTCCTCAGCTGCGCCTTGATGGGAGGGTGAGAGCGGGTGTGGCTGGTTTGGAGAGCAGCTTAGAGGTCTTTAGTGATGGGGACAATGTGCACGTCACTTTGAACTGCAAATCTCATCTCGGTATCAACCCCAGGGAGGTTCTTGTTGAAGCCCCCAAAGAGATGTGTGGGTGGCTAACGCACCACTGTTCATGATCATGGAGTTGAAAGTCGCTTAAATGTGCCTCAATAA
Organism: Ictidomys tridecemlineatus; assembly: GCF_052094955.1. Lineage (NCBI taxonomy): Eukaryota > Metazoa > Chordata > Mammalia > Rodentia > Sciuridae > Ictidomys > Ictidomys tridecemlineatus. The sequence continues at coordinate 14,775,491 of NC_135487.1, read as the reverse complement.
AGAATTATTAAATGAAGTATCATGTGTGAAATTGATGGAATACAAACCACGGTGAAAAAGGACTAGATCCTCATTAACCAGCCATGGTGGGTCTCCAAGAAACAGGAATGCGATACACGGCCATCTGTCACCTGTGTGCATTAAACACACACATGACAAGACCGTCAGTTGCCTGGTTAAACGTGCACACACGCACTTAAAATGTACCTGCACTCATAAGCGTAAATAAAATGAACACAACCCGAGAACCAGGCCTGTGGGAAAGGGGAACGGAACTGGGTATGGAAAAGGAACAGGGAAAAAAGAAATCTAAAAAATATGATGATAAATAATCAACCCAGTAATAAGCGTGGGGCCAGACTAAAGCCCCCTGAGGGTGGACTTGGGCTCGAATCGTTTTGCAAGACACGGACCACCCAGCATTACAAGTAACTGGGCGCTCGACGGTGTTTCCTGAGTGAGCGGATGGCTATTCCGCACGCGGAACGTGGCCACCTGACGTGGGGCCACGTGGGGTCTGTGCGATAATTGATATGAATATTTTCCTCTTCGGGGCTCACATCATTTGCCTCCAGCGGCTCCATCTCATCGCAGCGCTCTCTCCACTTCGCGTTATTTCTTGCGGGGGGCCATTATCACGGCCGTTTTTTTGTTTGGTTTTGTTTTTCATTAGGAAAGGTGTTTCCAGAGCGCCTCTCTCCCTGCAGGTTTGGAGCGACGTGAGATGAAGGAGGCACTTAAGATTTCAATAACGGCGGAAACCGATTAACCGCAGGTCTGCCTTTCATGTGGGGTGTATTTCTGTTCCACTTTCAGGTGCTGCCCTACAAAGAGTCTTTATTTTGTTTCAGTCGATTGAAAATGAGGCCTGGGTACCAGATGAAATGCATTGGTTCTCCTTTCAACTGTTTCCACGGGAGGAAATCTCTCGCCTCAGATATCCACACGGCTTCCTTCCTGTCTCTGCCCAAATGTCATTTTTTCTTTTTTTGGGTTGGGGATTGAACCCAGGGGTGCTTTACCACTGAGCCACATCCCAATACCTTTTTAAATGTTTTGAGACAGGTTTAGCTAAGTTGCTCAGGACCTTGCTACGTTGCTGAAGCTGGCCTCGAACTTGTGATCCTCCTGCCTCAGCCTCCAGAGCTGCTGGGATTACAGGCGTGCACTGCTGCTGGCCCAGCTGAATGTCATCATTTGTGTGTGTGTGTGTGTGTGTGTGTGTGTGTCTGTGTCTGTGTCTGTGTAGATGGGGATCAAACCCGGGGACACATGCATGCTAGTCAAGCATGTCACTCTACCATTGAGTGACACCTCCAGCCCTCAAGGTCACCTTTGCCATTAATAGGAGCATCTCTGTGACCCTGTGGCCCCTTCACTCGGCTCCGTGTTCCTTCCAGGCACTTCTTATCATATGATATGTGTATTTATTATCTGTCCCCCGACAGTGGACTGTGAGCTCCAGGAGAGCAGGGACTCGGCTACTTTATTCACAGTTCTATCCCTACATGAGGAACGGGCCGGGGACAGAGAAGACCCGCCCTAAATACCTGCTGCGTGCATGACCGATGCCTCTTCTGGAGTCTCTTGAAGCTCTTGCGTGTTTTCTCCGTTCAGTGAATTTCTCAGAATCAAACAGTGTGCTGTTCCTCTTTCCACTCTGTGTGCTGATGCATCCAATATTGATGGGGCCCCTAGGAGGCTCCAGGTCTTGGGCTAAATGCCGGCAGAGTCTGCGGCCAGTGAGACAGGGCACACCTCACCCTCTTTGTTTTTGTTTCAACAATGTCAGCGACTTCGCCTTCTGCTGCCTCCATACACTGATCACAAGTTGGCTCTGTGCCAGATGCATTACATCCGCCATCATTTTCAAACCTCGTGACAATCTCATAAAGTTGACATTGTCCGTGTCTCAAAACTACTTTCCCTTGAGTGGGTTCGCAGTTATTGGCAATAAACAGACAAGACGTCTCGTAAACTCAGCCAGATTCATCAGTGCCCGTCAGAGGCTTCCAGGGAGGTACACAGGGTGGGACCCCTGCGAGCCCCGGTGCCAGACCCTCCGCCTGTTCCCCTCCAACCTCACGGGCTGCTTTACACCATGTCCAGCAGGAGGCTCGGCTCGGGCCCCGAACATGTTTGAATGTGGTGCCAACCAGCAGTGCCTCGTCAGGAGAAAGAGACACCTCGGGATTTTTACATCATTTTAGAAGCAAAGAAATTGATGCTAGAGAGGCCCCCAAATTTATAAATAAGTGGCCAGTCCTGGGGTCACAACTAGACCACTCCCCCAGCCCCTCACTATCTTCCCTGGGCTATGGGACCGATGGTACCCCTCCACACCGACACCGCCCCAAGTCTCCCTCTTCAGGTTGGCCCCTCTCTGGTTACCCTGCAGGTTGACCCTCCAATGCAAATGAGCTGGACGCTGCGGTGGGTGACCTTAGCTCCGCCCCCTCCTCCCTGGCTCACCTTCTACACTCACGCCCCCCCCACCAAAGGCTCCTGGAACGAGAAGCTGGGCAGTGGGATCTCATAACCCAAGCGTCCAGCCTCGATCTTCCCTGCATTTGTGAAACACACACACGCCAGGGACCTTGATCAGTCACAAGTGTCCCCTCGGTGATCCTGGAGCTTGACGAAGACACCCAGGTGGGAGGGGTCTCCTGCCTAGAGGGGAGACAGAGGCGAGCCGGGGGCCGGGTCCACAGGGGCAGCCCCTCTGGTGTTAGTGGGGACAGCGCAGAACATAGTAGCTAATGAGTGCCGTCCCACACTCCTGGGGCTGGGCACGGGGCTCAGTGGCCCGTGCCCGGCCCCGGGTGCCGTCCATCCCCACCACCGAAAAAAGTACCACTCGCTTGGATTTTATACTGTGGGAAAAGGCAAGAGATGTAGGTTTTCCCTACCACATGGAACTTCCCCATTTACTGTTTATTAAAATACCACGGTCCCCCCCACACTGTGTTGTGAGCTCCCTGTTCTGGTGCTCTGTCTCCCCTGTGCCCACACATCACTGCTCCCTTTCTGGAGCTTTCTGACAAGGGTCACCCTTTGCTCTTTCCTGACATTCTTGACCTGCCTTCTGCTCAGAGGTCTCTGCTCAGAGACGCGCCTTCCTCCGCGAGGTCCCAGCCCTGGGCGCCCTGCAGAGCAAGGCCACTCTCTCCCCTGCTGGCCCCTGGCTGCTCTGGGTTCCTTCCTAGCGCTCATCCCTACCTGGATCACGGGTACATATATGCATCTGGTACCAGGGATTGAACCCGGGGCGCTGAGCGCCTGAGCCCCAGCCCCAGCCCCTTTATTTTCTATTTCGACTCGGGGTCTCACTAAGTTGCGGAAACTGGCCTGGAACCTACAATCCTCCTGCCTTGGCCTCCTGAGCTGCTGGCTTGCAGGCGTGCACCCCCACGCCCGGCTCTATATTTCTTGACAGATGGACACTAGAGGGAAAATCAGTGAGGCCTGGCCTCTGTCCACTCCTAGAGCTGCTGTAAGTCCTGCTTAGTGTGCGGGAGGCGCTCAATGTTCTCGCTGAAGGAGTGAATGAGTGAAGGGCTGAATGAACGAGGGCGTTGGGCAGGCGCTTGATCAGACTCTAATGGCAGCGCGATTGCTGCGGTTGTACCATAGGCAATAGATCATGGTGGGTAAATTGCCGGCTGGTGGGCAGGCTTCTAGAAGGCTAATACGGTCCCTGGACTGGAAAGCATGGTGGTTTGGGCCAGGGTGGAAGTGAGGGGCAGGGGAGGAAGTAGACAGAGGCTCAGGAGGGCAGTGCCTGCAGGACTTGCTGACCCGGGGGCAACGGTTCAGGCAGGAGGCAGAATGGTCTGCACGGTTTGACTGGGACAGCTGCTTACAGCTGTGGCTTGCAAATAGAGGTGAACCCCCCACCCATGGAGCTGCTGCTGGGACTACTAACGTGTCTCCAGAAGATGCCGATAAAGACCCAGGCTCCTTCTAACTCACCCCATATTTTCCTGGTGACTTCTAATCAAACTCGGGTAAGCACCTGCCGCAGAGGGGATGCTGGGAATTGCTGATGTCCACAGCTTCGGCAATGCAGGCATTTCCGATTGCCTGGCATCTGTGCAATACAGGCCCCCTGAGGACCTGGAAGAAATATCATCCAATAACCAGCAAATACCCCTGGCCTCCCAGAGCTGCAGTGTTGCCAATGACCTTGGCGATAATGACCTTCAGCAAAAAGCCCAAGTGAGCGCGGGACCAGTTGGAGAAAACTCTTCATCCAGGAGCTGTCGCCCCGGAGACTTCAAAGGGCACGCTGCCTGCCTCCCTGGCCTGGCAGCAATTAGAATTCTTCTGCATCAAACGCACCAGGATGAAACGGGTAGGGGCGCACCGGAGATCAGCCTTCAGTGGCACCCCAGCTTTTATTCTGGGGACTCTCCGGACGCAGTGTGACAGTCAGCCTCCCTTCCGGGCTTGGTTCCCCGGTGCACAGTGAATTCATATCCACCGCAGCACAAAGCCCAAGCCCAAGCCAGTCTCAAGCCGGTGTCTCCTTAGATGTCACTGATTTGGATCCTGCTTGGTAGTGTGGGTGGACAGTTGCGTCTTATGACCTGGGAGCTACTTTGGCTGGACTGCTCCCTAACTACGGGGCAGCCACCAACGCTGCAGGGACCTTGCCACCCACACAGGTCGGGGCGTCTGGGGAGCAGAGATTCACGCAGCCCAGCAGGACAGGTGTGTTCCCGTCCATCTGGCCCTGGACACAGGCTGTTCCTTGTGGCTGGAGGCCGTTCCTGCCCGTCTGTCTCTGGCCAGTCCTCTGTGTTCCGAAGGGCTCCATCAGTGACCACTTCATCCTGCCCGCCCGGTGTCCCTGGGCCGACTCTCCCTGCCCAGCCCCCGACTCCTGAGTCTTTGTGTCTGCTGGCTCTTTCCCTAGACCAGGCCGAGACAGGGACGGGGTGCCAATCTTCCTGAGGCCCTGCTGGCGAGAGACCGAGGATTAAGACTGCTCAGTCACTCATTTGCTGTGTGGCCCTGAGCCCGGGAGTTCCTGCTCTGGGCTTGCCCTTCGTGGAGTAAAGTGGTTGGGCTATCAATATAAAGCTAACAACAGAATTTAGGATGCTAACAAGTGCCAAGAGTTTAGCATGTATCACCTCATTTAATCCTCACAACGACCCTAGGGTTTCACTATTATTATTCTTCCCATCTTATTATTATTATTTGGGGGGGGGGAGTGGTTACCAGAAATTGAACTCAGGTGCACTCCACCACTGAGCCACATCCCCAGCCCTGTTTTGTATTTTATTTAGAGACAGGGTCTCACTTGCTAAATGCCTTGCCATTGCTGAGGCTGGCTCTGAACTCACCATCCTCCTGCCTCAGCCTCCCGAGCCTCTTACAGGCGTGTGCCACTGCGCCCGGGCTATTATTCCCATATTCTTAATGGGGAACTGAGGTTACAAAACTTGCTAAAGTCATGCAGCTAGCCGTGGGTGGAGTGGGGGCTTTTATCCAATAATCCGTCTCCAGAGCCCTCTTCTTAACCCAGCGCTGAACTGCCTCTCGGCTCAATGACCCAGAAGCTTCCAGGCCGCTGGCACTGCAGGTGTTGCCCTCTCACCTGTGATGGGCCAGGCTGTGTGGGCAATGACCAAGCAGACTCCATTTTGCCCTGAGACTCCACATCATGTAAGAAATGCTTCTCCCGTGGGAAAGCCCCGCCTCTGTACCCATTAATAGTCACCTAGCACAGCGTACTTGGCCACCCAAAACGGCAATTCTTATACCATGTGAAATTGTTCTCTTTGGTTTCCATTTTTCTTGGGCAATGTACCTTGTCAGAGACGGATTTTCTAGGCGTTAGTAACCATTCTCTAACTTGTACTGAACTAGGGTCCTTTTGACCCACTTCCCTCTGCTTGCTTGCTGCTACGCCAACCTGGGAAGTCCCGTGGGAAATACCAATGTACCCATTGCATTGTCTCCATAACTGCCCATTCCAGCCTCTGTGCCTGCTTGCCTGCAGTTACGTCAACCCAGATGTGGATTTTGCCTTTAAATACCCTAAAGTATTGAGGCTCGAGGCTGTTTTCTGCAGAGGCAACTTGGTCCTGAAGGCAGCAGTCCAGTTGGAATAGACTTCAATTTGGACAAAACTGGGACTCGGTGTGTTTTCTGAGCGACCTGCCCCACAATCCACCCATCTAGCAATCTGGCCATTTCTTTTTTATTTCTATTTGTTCTCAGTGCTGCGGGTGGAACCCGGGGCCTCATCCTTGCTAGGCAAGTGTCTGCCACTGGCCACACCCCGGCTCCAGTGTTCTCATATGAAGATATTTCCATGTGATGTCCCCAGGGCCAGTTTTTAACTGGCCGCATCTGAGAGGCAGAGGATCCAGCTTGTTGACTCTGCCTCTGATCACAGTGGACACAGGTGAGGGCAAAGGCTCAGGAGTCCCCGGGGCTGGGGCTGGGGCTGCAGCCCAGCGCTCACCTGCTGTCCTGTGAGGCAGCTCCCTCCAAGCCTCCAGGTTCTGGTGAGGAGGCCTGCCCAGCAGAGTCCGCATCTTCCACCTCCCGCCCAAGCACAGGGGGCTCAAGAAGGCTGGGATTCCAGATGAACAAGGAATAACTTTGTAGAATAAGTATGTCCCACGCAATGATTTGGGGCAAACTCGTGCTTACAGAGTATTCCTTTTCTTCTAGAGTTCACATTGAATTGGGGTCCTGCGTTTGATCTGACAGCCTAACACGCAGAGGAAGCGCTTCCCAGAGTGACACTTGTCCTGTCCCAAGTGGTCAGTGGGCTTTAGAACGACGTCCTCACTTTGCACGCCCTGGGATTCACTTCCGAGACCTGGACTGTGGTCAGTTCACTCGTGGGAACTCACCTGAGTGTGGGTTAACTGCGAACCCCCGGTTCATCCTGTGACTGCTCCGTCTCCGGGTCTGAGTGGTCAGGGACCCAGGAGCAGAAGCATCTTGGAACGGCTTTTGGGGAGCACAAGCCCCTGTGCGCAGGTGCCCGGGCTCCCCAGGCTCTGGGCGGCGGCAGCCCCGCGCACAGCTCTCGGCGGGCACTTCCCCGGCCAAGGGCGCCACCTTGTGGCAACGCGCCGGCCCGCGGCTCGGCGGCTCCCGCAGAGGCCGGGACGCAGCTGGGGCCCGTTACCCTGTCCCAAGGCCCGTTACCCTGTCCCCCCTCGCTGCCTCTCCAGCTTTCTAAACGGCGCGGCCGTGCACCGCAGAGGTTCCGGAGGCTGCGGAGTCAGGGAAACCCACACCGGGCCGGGGCAACCTCGGGGACGCCTTGAAGCCCTTTGCTTGGCAGTTGTCACCTGCCTTGCCCAACTTCAAGGACTTTCGGGGAGGGACGCTTGGCCGTGGCGTGAAGGCTCTGGAAGCTGCGCGGTGCCCTCGGAGCCCGTATCACACAGCGTCGGCGATCCTGGTCCTGCGTCGCTAGTGCCAGTAATAACGGTGACATTTCCTGGGCACCCAAGACCCCGCTGGGACCAGTGAGCTCCGCCCCCTCCACCGCTTGCCGTGGACCTCAGACCCGGGTGCCCTGCCGCAGGGAGCCCTTCCCCAACAAGCCCCTGTGCGCAGGGCCCGGCTCCCCAGCTGCCCCAGGCCCCAGACACCTCCAGCGTCTGCAAGCAGAACGGCTCCTGGGCAGGTGGGGCCCTGACCCGAGACTCCTGGGCTCGCTGTCCTCATCTATTAATGGGGATGGTAGCCATTAGCTTCCGTCTGGAGAGGGCTCAATAGTGGGAAGCGCCTGGCCACCTGGGCAGGCTCCCCTAATTCTAGGGACTTCCTCAGTGGCCTGGCTGGCGCTCACTGCTCCCTTTAGCAATGGCATGGGCTTGTAGCCAGGCAGAAGTGACTTTGAATGTTGGCTCTGTCATCAACGCCATTTCCATCGGACTCTGGCACGTGTCTTCCTGCTTTCTCCACCGTGACACAGGGATAGACAGAATCATCTCATGGTTGGCGTTAGAGGACATCACTTGTAAAGTACCCTGCATGTTTTGGTACCTGCTATGTACTCAGTAAACAGCAGCTCCTACATATCCTTCCTCCTTTTGCAGTCACCCACCCACCCACCCATCCATCCATCCATCCACCCACCCATCCAATCACCCACCCACCTACCCATCCATTCGCCTACCCATCTACCCACCCACCCATCCACCCATCCATCCATGCATTCACCTATCCATCCATACATCCACCCACCCATCCACCCATCCATCCATGCATTCACCTATCCATCCATCCATCCACCCATCCATCCACCCACCCATCCATCTACCCACTCGCCCATCCAGCCATCTACCCACCCGCCCATTCACCCACCCATCTACCCATCCATACATCCACCCACCCACCCACCCATACATACATTCATCTACCCACCCATCCACCCCCCATCTACCCACCCACCCATCCATCCATCCATCCATCCATCCACCCACCCACCCATCCAATCACCTACCCATCCATTCACCTACCCATCAACCCACCTACCCATCCATTCACCTACCCATCTACCCACCCACCCACCTACCCATCCATTCACCTACCCATCTACCCACCCACCCATCTAACCATCCATTCACCTACCTATCCATACATCCACCCACCCATCCACCCATCCATCCACCCACCCACCTACCCATCCATTAACCTACCCATCCATACATCCACCCATCTACCCACCCACCCACCTACCCATCCATTCACCTACCTATCCATATATCCACCCATCTACCCACCCATCCATCCATCCACCCATCCATCTACCCACTCGCTCATCCAGCCATCTACCCACCCACCCATTCACCCACCCATCTACCTATCCATACATCCACCCATCCACCCACCCACCCACCCATACATACATTCATCTACCCACCCATCCACCCACCATCTACCCACCCTCCCATCCATCCACTCATCCACCCATCCACCTACCCATCCACCCCCCCCACCCATCTCTCTAACCATCCACTCATCCATTTAGAAACACCTATTAAACTTCTGCTGTGGGCCAGACCCAGGTTAGTTGCTGGGGGTACAGTGATAATAAGACACAGGTCTTGCTCTGGGAATTTTTGGTCTTGTGGGGGGATAGTAATAAAGAATGGCATCCAGAGGCTGGGGGTGCAGCTCAGTGGTAGAGTGATGCTTAGCATGTGCAGTGCCCTGGGTTTAATTCCCAGCTCCACCAAGGGAAAAACCAAACCCAAAGTATTGTTTCCAGGTATTGAGCACCTACCAGCAGGGACCCTGTCTGGGACTTCAGCACATACCCCTCCTCCGGGCAAGTCCTCATATAGACCCAGAGGCAGGACACCAGAGGCCTTGCTCTCTGCCAGTTCTCTCAGGAATTGGATCCACTGGTCAGCAGCATGGCGGGCTCAGGTGGGAGAGCTGTCCTGGAGGTCGGAGGGAGGCCACAGGTCTGGAGGTGGCAGTGCCCAGCTCCATGTGGGCAGAGCTGGGGAGGTGGGGCTTGCAGAGGGGGTGTCAGCGAAGGGCGTTCTGGGCAGCTGGGCTGTGGGCTGAGGCTTAGAGGCACAGAGCAGTGGTCTGGTCTTCAGGGGACACAGCTCTGTGGGACAGTTGGTGTGTGTGGGGATGTGTGTGATGCTGGCAAGAGGGGGCACGGAGCCCGGGTCACCTCCTGGCTCTTTGAAAGAGGAGCGGGAGCAGGGCTGGGTGCAGCTCATGGGGGAGTGGAGGTCGAGCACGCACAGCCCTGGGCTCCATCCCCACACAGAAGATCAGGTGTCTAGACGGCTGCCCCTTGCATGGATGAGTGGACGGTGTCACCCAGCAGAACGGGGAATCCAAGAGGAAGGGCAGGATTGGGGGTGAAAGATGTATCTTGAGTTTGACATCCAATAGGCCAGCCACAGTGCTGCATTCCAGACGCTCACTTTCTTCCAAAGCCAACACCATCGCGCCACCCTGTCATCATCCCCAGGTTACAGAAGAGAAACCGGAGGTCAGAGAAAGTCAGCTCCCTCCCCAGCATCACACAGCTGCGGAGCACAGAGCCAGACCTGAGCCCACAACAGCCTGGCTCCCAGCCTGGTGGGGAAGGAGAAATTGCAGAGGGGTTTTTAAAGTTCCCATTAAGAAACTTGAGACGAGGGACGTCCAGTTGTCGGAGCCAGGCCCTCGGAATCGCCGCGGATGCCAGGAGGATGACGTTCATGCCCTCGACCTGTTTTGCTCTGGGCTCTGTAGAGACCCTTGGGGGTTCAGCCCTTCCCTGAGGCTCAGCCTCGACCCAGCTCACACTGGGACACAGTGGTCTGCTGGATGCACAGGGGTAGTGTCCACGGCCCTGTCATCAGTCCTTCCTGCAGGGCCTCACCTGTGACAGGCAGGAGGTACAGGTGCATGCAGTTAATTTGCCACTTTGGGGTTTGGTGGGAGGAAATGGGACACAGGAAGGGGAGGGGGGAGATACTCAGGAGGCCCTCAGAAGTGAGCCAGAGAATCAGGGTCACTAAACCTCGAAAGCCTGCAGCAGGGCCGGGCAGGTGGCCACGCCTGTAATCCTAGAGACTTGAGAGGCTGAGGCAGGAGGATCGAGAGTTCAAAGCCAGCCTCAGCAACTTAGCCAGGCCCTAAGCAACTCCGTGAGACCCTGTCTCTAAATAAAACACAAAATAGGGCTGGGGGTGTGGCTCAGTGGTCGGGGGCCCCTGAGCTCGATCCCTGATCCCTGGTGTACACACACACACACACACACACACACACACACACACACACACACCTGCTGCAGGGTGGCGTGTTTGGGTCATTTACTACCTATAGGACTGTGCCATGAGACTTCCTTCCTTTACGCCTTATTTGACCCTCACGGTCACCCTGTGACATAGATACAGTAACTTCTCTCATTTCACAGAGGAGGGCCCAGGGAGGTTAAGTGACCTGCATGAGATCACACAGCCATCAAGGGTTCGAGTGCCCATCACTGCCACTCTTCCTCCCTAGCCCCGCCCACTCGGCAGCCCTGAGGGACAGGAGGATCCTGAGGGCGGCGGGTCCAGCCCTGCGAGATGTCTGTTTCTGCCTGGACTGAAATATCTGAGAGCCCCGGGAGAGGGGACTATTTGCTAGAGCCAGTGACCTGGCTCTCAGCCAGCTGGGGGCTCACCTGCTCTGCATCTGTCCTCTGCTGAAATGGAGGCGTCCCCTTTGCTGCCGCACCCAGGCCACTGGAGGGCGCTGTCTCCTCACAATTCTGACGGAGCCCGGCTCCCAGGGTCCCTATGGCCGCTGAAGGCCAGGGAGCCTGTGCCTGGGAGGCCTGTGGACACTGGGGATCCCCGCAGAGGACCTGCCAGAGCCCCAGTGGGACTCAAAGGAAGCCGTGGGCGGCAGGACTGTGATGGGCTGAGCTCGGCCAAGCTGCTGCAGCCTGGAGCCTCACACCCAGCCCCTGGGCCTGTTGTAAGGGGCTCTGTGGACGGGACGCTGGAAGGGCTGCGGAGAATCCAGAAGTTCTCCACGCCCGGTACCGATTCCCCCTACCCCTGAGGAGTAATTGAGTGTTTCTTTTTAAGGGAAGAGACTAGCTCTTGGTCAGGGCTCTGTGACCTTAGAACGGCGTAGGCACGGGACTGTCCCGCACACTCTCACGGGGGCAGTGGGGCACAGGTTATTACCATCTCCATTTCACAGTTGGGAGAACCCAGGCTCAGAGAGGTGGTGTGGCCGCCCTGGGTCACACAGCCAGGGTGGTCCTTCTGAGACTCAAGCCCCGCTGTCTGGCCCCACAGAGTCACCCGACACCGTGACACTCCTGCCTACAGCCTCCCAGTAGGGGGTTCCAGGTGTCCTCGCTGGCCCTTGGGAGGTACGGGCAGCCCCGGCTGTCCCCTCTGTCCCCTCTGTCCTCAATACACACAGGCGGTTCAGTGGGTCCTGGCCCTTCCCCCTGTCCCTGGGAGGTGGCGCTAGCCCCTGGACACAGGTGGCTCTACCTGGAACCTGGCTGAGTTCTCCCAGGAGCAGGTGGCACGGGTGGAGGATGCTCCTCCAAGGGCCCCTGCTGGGTGTCTGTCCCCATGAGGTGGCCCGGTGAGGACCAGGAGTCTTCCTGCCTCCATGAGTGGAGACTGTGCCGCCTGCGGTTATTGATCAGCCCTGATCTCAGTCCCCGCCCCCACCCTCCAGGAGCCTGAGGATGCGAGGGACAGCTGGGCTGGGGAGACTCGGGGGGACCACCCTGGGGACCCTGGGGTGGCTCTGGGATGTGCAGGCTGGGGCCGGAATGCGCCTTTCTCTGGCCTCAGGCCAGCGCATTCTGCTAAGTCACCCGCCGCCTGGAAAACTCAGCCAGGAGCCGGGGACAGGACCTGGAGGGGACCGGGAGGGGCTGACCTTGCCCTTTGAAAGCCCTAGTGGGGAGGGCATGTCCTCATCTGGCGTCACCCCTGGGCACATAATGGCCACGGAATGCAAATACTAAGAGAGTAAACTTGTCACCACGGGGCTGGGGAGGTTCCGTGGCACAGGTGGGCCCTAGACCCCAGCCCCTGCCAGGCCAGCCCCCGCTCTGCCTCTGCTCTGTGCCTCTCCCTGGGGGACATGGGGACAGGGCTTCCCGGAGGCTGCAGTGGGGTGGGGGAGGGAGGCTCTGGAAGGCCAGGAAGGTTCTGGAAGAACCGAGGAGTCACAGTCTAAAGGAGGATGTCCAGAGGGGCAGGAGGGGGAGGGAGCTGCCCGCTCCCCAGCACCCCACCCTGCCAGGCCCGATCCAGGGCTCTGCACAGATTGTCACATTTAATGTGCCCAGTAGCTTTAAGGGACAGACACTGCTGTCCCCATTTTGAAGATGAGGCTTCCGAGGCTCAGAGAGGTTAAGAAAGCTGCCCAGAGTCACACACACGGGAAATGGTGGCGCAGGGACTTCCTGACAGGTCCGTCTGAGCCTGTGACCCCGGTGCATTTCAGACTCTGGACGAGGGACCTTCCTGAATGAAGACCTCTGCAAACCCGAGTCAGAGAAAGAGGTGCCCAGGCCTCACCCCAGATGGGTGGACCCGGAACCTCTGGGGGAGCCTGGGTGGCTCTCGGGGACGAGACCTGGGAGCAATTGCCCCGCAGCAGGGCCGGCCCAGTTTCTGCGATAAGCAGACCCTGCAGCCCAGGCGCCCTCACCAGGGAGGCCACTGGACAGGGAATCGGGAGGGCAGCCCCAGGGCCTCCCCTGGTGGGAGCGCACGGCAGAGCCGGGGTTGCAGCTGCCCTCCCCGCTCCCAGTCCAGTGGTCTCCACCCTGGTGAGGGCGCCTGGGCCGCAGGGTCTGCTGTCCGTAATGGGGGGGGGGGCCACCCGTCCTTCAGCACCTACCGCGTGCCGGACACGGAGGCGTCCCTGCACACGGGTGGCTACCCAGATGTTGAATGTCATCGTCTCTGCCACATGGGGCCATCACTGCCTCCCTGGGAGGTAGGAAGACATCTGCAGCGCGTCAAAGCCAGCTTATCGCAGGTGCCCTCTGCACTGGACACGGTGCAGCTGGACAGGGAAGGTGGGAACTGCCGAGAAGACATATTGGCCTTTCCTCCCAGAGAACACGCGCATGCGCTCGCGCTCTCTCTCTTCCCCCCCTCTCACACACACACACACACTCACACACACACACACACACGCACACACACACACGCACGCACACACATTCCACTCTCAAACAACATCAAACAGACACAAGGTCAGCTTGGCGACCTCTTTGTCCCAAATAGGAGAACACAAAATCCAAGGCCCCCAAATGACTCATGGGGTCCATGCGAGATGTCATTACCGCACACAGGCTGCTTCCCAGATGGCGAGTGTCCTGCTCTGCCACGTGGGGCCGTCCGGACCGCCCTGGGAGGCAGAAGGCGCCTGCATCCTGGTGTGGGGAGGGAACGCTGGGACTCCCCGCCACGCTCAGCCCCTGGTCTGTGGGAGACTCTGGGGGTCATAAATGCCGGGGGGGGGGGAAGGCCTGCTCACGGGTGGAAGTCACCCGTCCACGGCCCACCCTCACCTATTGTGTGCCCAGCGAGGACACGGGAAATTCCAGAGATTTAAGATTCCGTCCTTCCTACTCCTACTTAGGAGTCAGTCCGTGAAGGATAGGTGATCCTCTGGTTCCTGTCTTCTGCTAGGATTTCTCTTTAGATAAAAAGTTTATCCTTTTCCTGTGCCTAAAGGAGATCTTGGCAAGACTGTAGCACTAACCCTACCAACAACCCCCTCCTCCGTCTACCCACCCACCCACCCATTCACTCATCCAACCATCCAACCAACAATCCATCCAACCAGACATCCACCCATCCATTCATCTGTCCACCCATCCATTCCTCCTTCCTTCCTTCTTTCCATCCACCCTTCCACCCATTCACTCATCTCTCCTTCCACCTCTCTGTCTGCTTCCCACACTTGTACCCCTGTCTGATCTCCATCTGTTAGATGTGTCCATTTATCTAGGCAAGTATTTGGTGAGGGTCCACCCCGCCTGGCCCAGCACTGTCCACGGAGCCACCCCTAGAAATCCTCCCAGGGCCCACAGTCATCTGGGGTCTGAGTCAGACGGATGGGAAACGCGGATTCCAAGAATCCAGGGAATCTCTGGCATGCTCCCAGGCACTTGGAGAAAGGACAGGCCAGAGACCAATCTCCCCGGGCTGCTCATACCTCCCTGCTGGACAGGCCCTTGTCCTGGTTCTGCACTGACCTTTTCCCCCTGAAAACACCCGAGCCTCCAGCCCCGGGCCTCTCCGAATGGGGAGACCAGCTGAGTATCCAGACGATGAATATTATACGGCCATGAAAAAACCAAAGTCCCCCTTGTGCCACTGCAGGGTGAAACTCGCCAACGCGGTGCTCCACGCTCGCGGAGCAGGGTCCTGTCCGGAGGGAGAGGAAGGGAGCCGGAGCCTGGTCTCCCGCTCTCTTCCTTCAGGTTGGGCTGCCTGGCAACACGTGCTCCTGGGCCAGGGCCCAGCTCCATCCACATCTGCTGCCTGCAGGAGCCCACTCCCAGAGAGGCGACCATGATGGCCAACGGCTGCCCTTCAAAGAGTGGCACCTGGTGCCAGGCACAGAGGCTCGATGAGCGCCCTCATGGACCTTGTCCGTGGCTCCAGCCCCTCCTGTGAGCTGCCTGGTCTTCCCTGGCCCCTAGTGAACACAGGCTCCTGGGGGACACGCTGCCCTCACTGTACAACCCAAGAGACGGGCAGGGGACGGGCGTAGAGGGTAGACTGGGCTGTGGGATCTGGGAGTGACGTGAGGCTCAGGGACTCTGGGGTTCTGGCCGTCACCGTCCCTCCTGCCCTGGCGCCCATGGCCCGCCCCATGGCTCCTTGTGTTCTGCTGCTTGGGGGAGGCGGCTTCCCGCTGCTCCCAGGATCCTTCCAGTGAACTCCCTTCACGCTCGGGAAGGCCGACTGACTCGGGCTGTTGTCTGCGACCGTCCCCCTGCCCGTGCGTCCCCCAGACACGGGAGTATCTGGTCCATTTTGTGGAGGAGGGAGTCAGGCTCAGAAAGGTGACCTGAATGGCTCAGGACCCCGCAGGCTTGGCAGAGCCCAGGGTGACGCCCGGCCCGTCTGCCCCCACGCTCTCACCTCTGCTGAGGAAGAAGGCCAGCCAGCCGGTCCCGGTCTGCCTGCCTCAGGCTGTGGGTGGCACGTGGTCTGACAGCCCCACCAGAGGGGATCTTCCCCGCCTTAGCGCCGTGACACGGAGGGCAGGGGCGCAGCCCACCCCCACATCCCAGAGCGAGTTCAGAGGTGAGATGGGCCCGGCTCCTACCCCCCCTCTTATGCAGAGATGGGGCCTGAGACGGGGTGGTGGGTCGCTTGCAGCCAGTCGGGAAGAGCTGAAAGGTGCCCTGCCCGCCTGGCAGTCCCCGGGGACCACCACGCTCCGCATCTCGGGCCCCAGCCCAGGTCACAGCGGCACTTTGCCGGGGCTCCTTGGGTTGTGACTCTGGGAAGCTCCGTTGGGCAGACGCGGTGGAGGGTTTCTGGGGGGTGGTCTAGGATGGG
Source organism: Ictidomys tridecemlineatus (assembly GCF_052094955.1). Lineage (NCBI taxonomy): Eukaryota > Metazoa > Chordata > Mammalia > Rodentia > Sciuridae > Ictidomys > Ictidomys tridecemlineatus. Next base: position 14,759,439 of record NC_135487.1, on the reverse strand, counting down.
AGGAAGGAAGCCCGGAGCTCTGTGCCCCCAGCACCCCCAAAGCAGGCCCAGCCCCACCCCGAGGCCGTTCCCAAGCCAGCTTAGTCCACCCTGAACAGCAGCAGCCTCCATCCCGCTGGACCTTGGGATGCCCCTGCTCCAGCTCTGCAGGCCGCCCAGGACGGCCAAGTCCGGCCCAGCGCTGCTTTGGACCACACGCGGCTCCAGCCTGGGCTCACGGGGCCTCAGCCTGGCCCAGGCCGAGCCTCAAACCCGCGCAGCCACGGTCACCCCAGCCCAGGCCCCATTCGGCCAGGCCCTGGTGCCCACCAGCCCCGCTCCTCCCACCGAGGGCCCCCGGTGGCCGTTTGTTAGAAGGTCCCCATGTGCCAGGGCCTGCAGGTGTTGGTGACATGTCTTCAAACGTGCCTGGTGCCGACGGAGGAGCTCCCTCCTGTCCCAGCCTCCGGTCTTGAGACTCCCGTCTCACCCACTGACTCCCTGTGTGACTTGAGCCTTCAGCCCCCTGAGCCATGAATCCCCACCTTCCCAAGGGGCAGCGAAGGGCTGAGGGGGACAATCTGGCCTTTGAAGTTACACGCACGGGTGACCTTCTAGAATCACTGGCCTGTGAGCAAAGGTCGAGGTGTGCACGGTGAATAGATGATAGGGTTTCCCTCTCTCTCTCTCTCTCTCTCTCTCTCTCTCTCTTATTTTTGAACCCGGGGTGCTTCACCATGACCCACATCCCCAGCCCTTTCTATTTTTTATTTTGAGTCAGGGTCTTGCCAAGTTGCTCAGAACCTCGTGCAGTCGCTGAGGCTGGCTTTGAACTTGTGGTCCTCCCGCCTCAGCCTCCTGTGTGGGTGGGATGACAGGCGTGTGCCACCGCACCCAGCAGATGCTGGCTTTTGTTGACAGACCTGGGAGGTGGGAAGGAGGCTCTGCAGCAGGGGGCAGACAGAGGGTCTTCTCTCTGGGGAGGTGCTGAGATTAGAAGTCTCTTTCACCTCCCCCCAAGCCCAGGCCCGGCGGCTGATGGCGGACTTCATCTGACCCTTCCCCCACAGCCCAGGCTCTCGCTGAAGTGCCTGAACCTCAGCCCCTGCTCAGGTCCTGACCCTGCCCTCTGCAGCCAGTGACCTTCTCACCTACTACCAGCCTCCCCAGGCTCCCGCCTCCACCCGGCCTTCCTGGGCTCCCGCCTCCACCCGGCCTCCCCGGGCTCCTGCCTCCACCCGGCCTCCCCGGCTCCCGCCTCCCTGCTCCTCACTTCTTTCCTAGCGTCTCTCATACTCCCCGCCCCCGTTGTTGGCTGGGGTCCTTCTCTTTTCCTCCCCTCCCGTCATCCCTGCGTCTGTCCGCCTCTGGCCTCCTCTGTTTGCTCCAGGGCATGCGGGAATGCTGCCCTCCCTCGGTGCTTGGGCAACACCTGAGACAGGAGGTCACAGGCGTCCCCACAGAGCTGTGGGGAGCAGCTCGGGTGACAGCCGGGGACCTTCGGCACAGTTACTTGAGGTCACAAGAGGCCACTCCACCTCTCCTGATCTCGGCATCTTTGCCAGAAGGCAGGCCAGCAGGCACCACTGTCCCCACTTTCCAGATGGGGACACTGATGGTCAGAGTGGGCCAGGTGAGGAGCCGACCCCGAGGCCAGCGCTCTGCTTGGTCTCCTCCATCACACTTTTTTTTTTCTGGTCCTTAAGTATGTTTTTATCTATTTTTTTGTGTGGTGCTGGGCATGGAACCCGGGGCCTGGCACGTGCCAGTGAGCGCTTGGCCGCTGAGCCAGCCCCAGCCCCGTAAATGTGTTTTGATTGACACATCATCATCGTACGCGCCACGTGGGACCGTGTGAGGATCTGAGGCGCGAGTCACCGGGTGCCGAGATCCAGCCGGGGCTCCCACCCACCCGTCCCCTCCACCCTTCCTCTTTTCCCCTCTAGTGGAAATCATTGCTGCGTGGGGTCACCGATGTCACGGGAGAGCGCAGGGCTGGCATCCCTGGTCCCACCTGCTCACCGCACCCCCGCCGCCTCCCGCCTCTGGTCACTTCCACGCGCTGTCCACTCCCGGGAGGTCAACTTCTGAAGCTCTCCCGGGGGACAGGGACGTGTGGGTTCCTGTTTCTGTGCCTGGTTCATTTCACTTGGTGACGTCCCCGCCGCTCATCACGTGGCTCCGAGGACAGGAGCTCATTCTGTTGGGACTGACGTGTGTCCACGTTTTCTTGACCCGTTCACCGAGGGACGCCCAGGTTGGTGGTGGGTCTTGGCCCCTGGGGACGGTGCTGCAGTCACCGGGGGGGGGGGGGGAGACCGGCCTCTGACGTCCGATTCCGTTTCCTTGGGGTTACCCCCCACCGCCCGTGGTGGGATGGCCGGGGCAGACCACATGGTGGCGCAGAAAGGGAGCCGTCACCCACCAGGGGCGGGACTGCCCCTCAGCACTACCGTGATGGAGATCAGCGTGGGGGACCCTGCGGTCCATCCGGCCAGGTCATCTCCGGGTACGTGTCCCCAGGGAACAGCCGGCGTGCTGAGGGGGCGTCTGCACTCGTCATGTGGCCAGGCGGCCGGGTCCACCTGTGTCCGTGGGCGGGGGGACAGCAGTGGACGTTTGGTACCATACACAACGCAGCGCGACTCAGTGTGAAGAAGCGGGAGATCCTGTCCCGGGTGACACCGCGATGAGCCTCGAGGACACGATGTGACATGAAATAAGCCAGACACGGAGAGACGCAGACCACGAGGTCGAACTCACACGTGGAACCGAAAAAGTCCAACTCGGGGGGCAGCAGGGGGAGGGGCGTCCGGGGCCGGGAAGGGGGAGACGCTGGGCAAAGGGCGCAGGTTCCCTGGGACCCGAGGGACCATCCCGGGGGGCTGAGGTGCCGGGGGCCACCAGCGTCAGTGACGGGGATGCGCAGAGCACTTGAAGTGTGCAGACAGCAGATGTTAATGTTCTCATCACAAAGGAATGGAAGGTGCGCCAGGTGACAGGTACGCTGAGGTGACCTAATCATCCCGCGAGAGGCATCTCCCGAAACGCGCCACGGGACAAAAGTGGACACCGTTTCTCACCTGCAAACTGAGGAAGTCATCTGAGCGATGGGAAGAGCCGCAGAGGCTGCGGGGCCCGCTGGGGCCGAGGGGGGTCCTGACGGCCGCTCTCCGTTTTCTGCAGCTCCCTGTCTTCCAGGCACCGCCAGCCCTTGGTTCGCAGCCCTTATCCCCACGACTCTCTGGGTGAAGGTCCCGTCAGCCAGCGCTCCCTCACTGTGACAAAATGCCTGAGGCGATCGGCTTGAAGCAGGAAGGTTTGCTCTGACCCAGCTCTAGAGGCTTCCTTCCCGGGTGCGCGGCCTGTTGGGGCCCCGTGGGTCGCGGAGGGATGTGGCCACAGGAGCCTGCTCACCCCGCGGTGGCTGGGAAGCAAAGAGAGGGTCCTCATGTCCCCTGTGAGAGCACACTGCTGTCACCTAACATCCTTCCACCTCTGAAATGCTCCACCGCGACACAGTAGAGGGGACAGAACCAGGGCCCCCGCGTGCCAGGCAAGGCCACTGCCACAGAGCCACGTCCAGCCCCAGAATTCGAGTTTCCAGGCCCGAAGCCCCACTTCTCTTCTCTGGGTCATCGCTGTCATCCCGCTGGACGGGCCCAGCAGCACTTCCCGGAGCGGGCGCACGCGGGGCTTTGGCTCCAGGACAGACCTGCTCCAGGGACAAACCCCCGGCACTTCCCTCCACCCTCACAGCCCTGCAGACACCCAGCTTTAGAGAGTAGAAGCTCAAAAAGAAAGGTCAACCTCGTGCCCCAGACTCTGTGCTGACCCAGCACCGGGGCGGGGGCCCCCTGGCCTGGCCCCTGCCTCCCTGCAGAGCCCTGACCCTCGGCTTCCCGGACGGTGGCAGTCCCCCAGGAGCAACGCGGGTCTCAGCCTCTGAGCCTTGCAAACTCTGTTCCCTGTGCCTGGAACACCCCGTCCCCGCCTGTCACCTTCAGGCCTTAACCGGGACGTCACTTCTTCCAGAAGCCTCTCGGATCGACCACGATGGGGCCAGGACCCTGGTGTCTCCCGTGGCCCTCTGTCCCCTCACCTGCAGTGCACTGTCACAATGGCTGGCCTGCCCCTCCTTCTTCACCAGGACTCCAGGGAGGCCCAGCACCTGACTCCAGGAAGCGCTCATCACGACCTGAGTCAACCAGGAAGACGCTTCGAAGTGGACAAGGGCTGCCGTCACTGAGTGCTGCCAGGCTCAGCTCTTTGACCCCTATGATCTCATTTAATTCTGCCCACAACCTTGGGAGGTAGAAACCTTCATCACCTCCATCCGAAGGATGGGAAACGGAGGCACAGAGAAGTCGATTCTTTGCCCAAGATCACACAGTATTGGTGGAACTGGGAGTCCGATCCAGGTCACCTGACCCCGCACCCCTGTGCTATCCCGCTTCTGAGATGCCTCCCCCAAAAGCCAAACAACTCATGGCATAAGGATCAAAGTACCCTCCTGGTTGGCTGTTCACATGAGCAAGTGCCTTTAGAGTAAAAGGGAGAGAAAATTAGAATCCTGACGACCCGGAGCAGCGGCTGCCTGGCAGGTGGTGGCTGAGGCCCCGTGTCCCCAGCCTGGGCTTGGAGGGTGTGCCCACGGGGACAGGGGCCTGCGGCTGGCGGTCTGGTTTGAGTTAGGAGCAGGCTCCGCAGAGCTCGGGCTCCTGGGGCTTTGTCACCAGCCCGGTGCCCGCGGGTGGTGACAGTTTATGTTTCCTTTCTTCTTCTTTCTCATTTCTGCGCCCCCTCCCCCCTTCTTTATTGTCTCAGATTCCCGCCTCACGCCACAAAATGCCAAGCCCGGGCACCGGGTGTCACAGCGGGACCCGCGAGCTGGCCCGGCCTGGAGACGCGCTCTCGCAGGGTGTCCCCGTCTGTCCTTCACGGTCATCATCGTGGTCATCGTCCCTGCTGGCCCCTCTCAGAGGGTGGGGACAGCATAGGGAGGAGACCCCGGGGAGAGAGGGGCTGTCATCGGGCGCCGGGCAGAGGGGGTGCAGGGAGTCCCCCGACCGGGTCACTGACCAGCCCGACTCCGTGCACCTGAGTCGCCGATGGCCGTCTGGGGACACCTCGGGAGAAGTGCCCGCGAGGCCCCCTTGAAGGGCCTCAAGCCCAGGTCAAGGGGTCGGGCCAAGTGGCCCCCCCGAGGGTCTGTGGATGAGCCTGGGACTGGGACAGGGGACCCTCAGCCCCTCCTCCTGGCCCTCTGGACGGCTTTGGGCAGAGCCCATGTCCCCCCAGTGCCCTTGGCCCCCAGGACACCCCGGGCCCCGGGTCCCTTCCTGCTGCTCCTCAGGGCCCTTTCTGAATCTGCCTCCGCTTCCAGGGGTTATAGGTGGGGCACGCGGCTGTCCGCCCGCGCTCCTGGTGCTGTCCTGCCCAGGGCTGGGGAGAGTCTCTGTGCGGTGTCCCCCGAGGACGTCCCCGGGTCCCGCTGGGGCAGCCCCGCCACGTCCCGAGCCACGTCCCGAGCCACGTCCCGAGCCACGTCCCGAGCCACGTCCCAAGCCAGGCTGGACTCCTGGGAGCTGCCCTCTCTGAGCTTCAGTTTCTTCATCTGTAAAATGAGATCGACAATGGCATCCGCATCACAGGTCGCTGGAAGGATCAGATGAGTCCATCTGGTAAGACCTTGGAACGTTGAGTGCACCAAGTAGGTGCCCACGAGGAATCGGCCATTACGGTCATCCCGTCTTAACCCACAGCAGGTGCTTCACAAGCTACCAGGTGAGGACTGAGGGAACCCGGGGTCGCCTCCAGCTGGACCCAGAGAGTCCGTTTCTGTGCCCTTGGCTTTCCCGAGCTGGGAGCCGGGGATCGGGGACCCCGGGACTTCAGGGGTGCTGGAGACCTCGGCCTGCGGGCAGCGCCTGCTGGGTCTGTGGTCGGCCGACCTCAAAGCCTTCCCCCGCCCCGTGGCCCAGCCCGGAGCCTCCTGCTGTGTTTGTGGGTTGAACTTCATTTTTTGTGGTCTTTGGCTTTTCTCGGTTCCGGATCATGAAGCCATCTGTGCCGCTGCGGGGAGCTCACGGCGAGCCCCAAATCACAAAGGGCAGGAAGAGGCAGGTTGCCATCAGCTTTTACAGATTTATACAGAGAGACAGCGGCCGGGGACAGGGAGGGGACAGGAGCGAGGGGACAGGAGGGAGGGTGCTCCCCGCCGGCGCCGCCTCCTGGGGTCGGTTCTCTTTGTATCTCTTCCTTGATGCGGTTGGAATTTTTGCACAAATGTGTTTCATCTTTTTTTATTTTTTCAAAGATAAACTTTCTGGATCATCGTCTTAAAATGGAAAGCGGATCCTGAGCTGGGGACTCGGGGGTCCTCCATTCAGGGCCCTTCTCTGGGGCCTCTCGGGCCCCTCCCTTGGTGGTGGCCCTGGTGGGGGCTGTTTAGGGCCTGGAGGTCCACAGCGCAGGTCCTTCCTGTCCCCTGTCCTCGCCCAGGAGATGGAGGGACCAGAACAGCAAAACTCCAGAGGGCCACCAGGTGGTTCTGACTCCCACCACCCGGAGGCCGCGGCCGCTGCCGGTGGGTGTGCTCCTTCTCACCCGGACTCTGCCCTGCATCACTGCCCAACGCGTTAGGAGGCCACTTCCCTCCTCTTTCCTCGCTGACGTCGCGGCACAGGCATTTCCTAGGGATCACTTCCTGCCGGGCGCGGTCCTGCCCACCTGTCATCCCAGGTGGAGGCTGAGGCGGGAGGATGGCGAGTTCAAAGCCAGCCTCAGCAGCCCAGCGAGGCCCTGTGTCGGTGGGCCCCGTCTCTAAATCAACTACAAAAGAGGGCTGGGGGGCGGCTCAGCGGCCGAGGTCCCTGAGTTCAAAGGGAGAAGTAGGATCTCCGAGTCACCAACAGTCCTGGGGCCAGGTGGGGTGGTGTTGTGCCGGGGGACAGAGGGCGGGGTCTGGAGACTTTCTGGGGAGTGACTGAGGAGGGGCACTGCCCACTGCTGAACCCTCCCAGGTCTCGCCCCCACCCAGGACTCGCCCACCCACCTGCCAGCCCTGGGGGACCCCGGGGCCACCATCTGACCGGCGTCCTCCTGCCTCTGGTTGCTCCCTGACACAGGCGACAGGGTGACCGAGGCCTGGGCCGCCACCTCCACCCACTTCCCGCCGTTTCCTTTGGGTGAACCGAGGGGCTTGGTCCTCTGGAGGCGGAGGGCCGGCGGCGCTGACCTTGCTGAACCTGGCTGTCGGTGGCACTGGAGGCCGCCCCCGGGCCTGTCTGTCCTCTGCCGCGTCGTGGTTGCTCCCAGCTGTGGGGCCGCCAGGGAACCCCCAGACCTTCCTGGCCGGGCGCTGGCTGTGCTCAGGGCTCCCGCGGGGCCTCACCTGGACCTCAGGGCCTCCTTGGGGCAGCTGGGTCACCACCATCACAAACACCCTCCATCCCCGGAGCCCAGGAAGGGGTGGCAGCTGCAAGGTGGGTACCGAGGGGCACGTCTGTCCCTGCTGGGGGCCAGCGACACCGACCAGTACGCACAGTGGGACACCTCCGTGGAGACAGGCTCAGGGCCCTCGGTGCCTCCCCTCCATCAGGCCTCTTCTAGGGGGCAGGGGGCGCCCCGGGCGCTCACCAGCCTCGCACAGCGGAGGCCTCATTCGTCCCACAGGTACTTACTGGGTGCTCCAGGGCCAGGCAGAGCCTCGCCCCCATCCACGGCTTTCTAGAGGGGACAGAGTCACATGAATCAGGTATAATACAATGTCAGGAAGTGGTCAGTGTTTGAGAGAAAAATCCCCTGGGGACAGGGCCCAGTGACCTGTCAGGGGGTGCTATCTCAGACAGGAGAGTCTGAGAGGGGATCTCGGAAGAGGGAGTATTTTAAAGGGCCCCCAGCACTGGGACTCTCTGAGACTAGCGAGTGCAAAGGCCCTGGGGCAGGAATGCGCTGGGAAAGGAGGGAAGGGGAAGGTGGGAGAATGAGGCTGGAGTGAGACGCGGGGCCATACCACTCGGGGGCGTCCCCCCACTGGAGGGTTTGGGCAGGGTGAGAAAGAGCCCAGGTCCGTTTAAAGCAAAGAGTGGGCCTGGCGCTGAAGGGAGGAAGGGGCACATGGAGCGGGAACCCAGGGGGGAGCCCAGGGAGGGACGGGGACGTGGTGACGGGGACCTCACCTAAGGGGTGGCACAGAAGGTGGGAAGTGGACAGGCTCCAGGCACATTTTGGAGACAGTCAACAGTGGGCTGATGGGTGGCGCAGGGGTCCAGGGTGAGGGAGGAGGGGCACGGCCGGCCACCGCGAGGGAGTCCCAGGGAGCTGGGCCGCCAGTGAACGCGACTCCCTCCATGAGGAAGGCCACCTCCACCTGCCGCTCACTGGAGGGTGTGACATCCCGGAGGAGCTGTGGGCAGGGCGGGCCTCCAGGTCAAGGCGGGGACGTGGAGGGTCAGGGAGACCGACATCTCCGACTGTCCTCTGAGCACCGGTGGTCACTCTCCTGAGAGGCAGAAGAGCTGGTCCCCCCCAGGGGTCAGCCAAGGGCTGCAAAGGACAGAGGAAGGTGGACAGGCGCTGGGTGACCAGACCTGCATGCCCTCGCGGACCCCCCGCGCTAGTTACCTGGTCTCTTCCTCCAGCCTCGGCTGCCTCCTCCGTCAAGTGGACCGACCTTTTCCACCAGGAAGCTGTTATTTCTGTGGTTCCCCGTCCAGCGTCGAGCGTCGTCCTGGGGATCACCAGGTGCAGGGTGGGGCGCGGTCAGCGGAAGCCGGACAGAGAAGGGGCCCAGATGAGCCGGGTTGGGATGGGACGGGCGGCAGCTGCCAGGACCTGGAAACCTGGTCTCACTTTCTCTGGTTGGAAGGCGTCGCCATAAACCTGGGGCTTAGAATGGCGCAGATTCACTCCCTTCTGTCTCGTGGGTGACCAGGTTGACGCGTGACTTTCTGGATTAAGACAAGGCTTTGACGGGGCCGGGCTCCGTGGTGGGGCGTCTGGGGGGGGGGGAATTTGTTTTCTTGTGTTTCCCAGATCCCTTCCTCCACCTTCAAAGTCAGCAGGGTTGTGTGTCGGACGAGTCCTCCTCAGTTACAGCCCCCTCCAGCCACTGCTGGGAAAGACTCTCCCAGTCTGAGAACTCCCAGGACCAGATGATCCAGGGTATATCGACATCTTTACCCCTGATCATATTTGAGAGTCCATCTTGCCCTTTAAAACAGTTAAAGTTTTTAGGGATGTTGCCTGGACATCTTTTGGGATCATTATTCTGCCGGCCACACCAGCCCAAACCGGCTTTGGTATTTATTGCCTTGTGAAACAAAGAGTGAAGGTAACTGTGGGCTTCAGGCCTAGTTTGATCAGGGCTTGATCTTGGTTTCGGTGCCTCTTCATTCTCTGCCTTCCAGGCTTTCTCCTTAAAATGGCTTATTTCACAGTTGCAGGAAGGCTTCCAGCAGAAACCAGTGTTGGGCAGAGCCTTTTCCCCTTTTGGGGGAAAGAAACAACTTTCCCACATCCACAGAACAAGAATCCTGAGCTATGCTCTAAAAAAAAAAAAAAGACTGACTGTGATGGAGAACCCCTTTGGGGAGCAGGGAGTCAGCGTTATCCTGATGATCTACCCTGGAGGCCGGGTGGGATCCGCCCAGGTCCTGGGCAGCTGGTGGGGGAGGGGAGGAACCACAGTGGCCAGGCAGTGGTCCTCACAGCTCTCTGAGGGAGGATGCCTGCTCACCCAGGGCTGAGGGGACTCGCTGTAAGTCCCACCGTCAGCGGGTCCTGGGGCTGCAGCTGCTCTGAAGGCCGGTGGTTACGCAGAGATGCCGCAGACGGAGGTGCCTTGGCCGGGCGAGTCACCTCACCCCAGGAAGTGGGGAGCCCAGCGAGGCCATGTCCAGTGTGCTGGGGACGGGCCAGTGCTGGATCCAGGCCGCCACGGCTGGACGTGGGTCAGCTGGCGGGACAGAGGCTGTAGGGTTCCCCCAACCTTGAATCATTTTTTCCATCTTAATTCGGTTCTTTGGGACGGGCCTCGCGGCACAGGACCGTCGGGACAGCGGCCCTGGACCCAGCCCAGCCGGGGAGGCCGCTGCCCCTCTCCAGCCCCGCTGGCCGGGCCGGGCCCAGAGCTCCTGATGACTGCCAAGGCCCCTTGGCCCAGGCTCCAGGGCCAGGACAGCCTGTCCATCCCGCTCACCGCAGCTGGTCATCTCGGATGAGCTGGACCACGGGATACAGACTCATCAGCACTGCCACCAACGGGGGTGTGGGGAGATGCTTGCTTTGGTCACAGGGCCAGGAAGAGACGGGGTGGGGTGGGCATCCAGGCCACCAGCGTGGACAGGCAGGAGCTGCACTCTGCTGGGCCCGGGGCGGGGTCCCAGTGATGGGGTCTGGGCTGGAGCCCCCTGGCGCCCAGCACATCCACGGCCTGGACACGTGGAGCTGGGTCCAGGCCCAGCTGGACGTCTGTCTCCAAGTGACTTGGGGCAGCGCCAGCTGGGCCTCGTTTCTTCACCTGTGAATGAAGGAGCTGGACACGGTGGCCTCTCGGGACCTCCCTGGTGGCCACTGTCCAGGGTCAGACTGGCCGTGATGGAACAGCCGTTGTCCCTGATGTCACAGACACCTTCGCCAGGTGCACACGGAGATGGAACGAGCTGGGTTTAGTAAGAAAGGGCCAGGCCGGACCTGGACATCCCAACTGGGTGACCCCGGCCCCCGCCCATCTCAGAGCAAAGGGGCAGCTTTGACCATGTCCCCGATGGCTCCCTGGGAAGTCCCCAGAGCAGGCAGGGGCAGAGCCCCCGGGAGGGCAGAGCCCCCTGAGCTCGTGTCAGTGAGTGTGTGTCGGTGTCAGTGTGTGAGTGTGTGTCGGTGTCAGTGTGTGAGTGTGTGTCTGTGTCAGTGTATGAGTGTGAGTGTGTGTGTATCAGTGTGTGTCAGTGTCAGCGTGTGAGTGTCAGTGAGTGTGAGTATCAGTGTGTGTCAGTGTCAGTGTGTGCGTGTGTCAGTGTGTGAGTGTGTGTGAGTGTGTGCATGAGTGTGTGAGTGTCAGTGTGTGAGAGTGTCAGTGTTTGAGAGTGTGAGTGTGTGTGTGTGAGAGTGTGAGTGTGTGTGAGAGTGTGAGTGTGTGTGAGAGTGTGAGTGTGTGTGAGTGTGCGTGAGTGTGTGTGCGTGAGTGTGTGCATGAGTGTGTGAGTGTGAGTGTGTGAGAGTGTGTCAGGGGCTGTCCTGGGAGGGTCTGGTCAGGGAGGGTCTTTTCAGGGCTAATCCTGAGGTCCCCGTGGACACTCGTGTCTGGACCTGGGGCAAAGGATGGACAGCAGGAGGTGGCCTGGACTTGTCCCCAGCAGGTGGTGGCATGGCACTGTGGCTCCGATCCCTGGGCACAACTGCTGTGACCCGTCCTGGGGGCTGGCTTTTTCTCTGTTCCTGGTCTGAAAAGGGGCCGGGCGAGGACTGGTGAGACTGGTGGCCGGGCGTGTGCCCTGGGCAGGCCGGGGAGACCTGCAGCTGCTCCCCTGCTGGGGAAATCCTCAGCTCCGGCTCCCCCGGTGCCGCGGGTCCAGGGACAGCGTCCCCAAAGCGGACTGCGGTGCAGGGAGAGCTCTTGGGAGCCTTCCGGAAGGATCCTCAGCTTTGCGGTTCCACGGGAGGCCCCGCCTCGGGGGTGGGCGGGTGGACCCAGGCCTTCCACTGTGAGCTTGTGCCCAGGTTTCAGTGGCCCCTGAGGACCCTGTACAGGTGGCCACCGTGGCCTCCTCCTGAGGTGGACGCTGGCACCTGCTGGCGGGGACAGCTGAGCCTAGTGCGCCTCCTCAGTGGCCAGGGACAGGATTCCTGCGGAGCAGCTCAGCCGGGCTCCCGGGGTCCTCCGCCTGCTGAGAGGGCGCCCTGGCCAGGCAGAGGGCTGCTGGTGGCCGCCTGCTCTGACGGCACAGGTGGCCAGGCCCCTCCGCTCCCACAGGCCAGCGCGTCCCCGAGGGCTGCAGGATGGACCTGCCTCCTGGCCTCCTGGTTCCGATGTGACAGCGGGTGACTCCCAGCCCGAGGGGACGTCGGCACGAGCAGGCAGACAGCGGGCCGCATCGTGACAGGGCAAGATGGGGGCCGCCCACCCACCCATTACCTCCTGTGGATGCCTGGAATTCCACCCCGCGCGCTTCAGGCTTTGGGCGCAGATCGCGGCCTTATCTCACTCCCCCTTCGCAGACAAGCCCCCGGGGAGCGTGACATACCTGAGCAGGACGCGTGTCCAGACCTCTCCCTGCGGCCCAGGAATCCAAGTGTTCAGCTCCATCCACCAGCCTCCCTGTCCCCGGGACTTTCAGTCACTCCACAAACGGGTTCCTGCCTCTGCCCGGCGTTGCCCGGGGCCGAGGTGAGCGAGATGCGGTCAGTCCGGGGGCCTGTGGTCACTCTCGCCGTCCCCGGCACCTCGCCCAGCACCAGAGCACCAGGCGCTCACTGGATTCCGTCCAGGGGACGAACGGATCTCCTATCCGAATAAGGCAGGGCCCGGTGGGGTCAGCACCAACTCCGGACCCCGCGGCCTGGCTGACCTTTGGGCTCTACCACGGCCCAGCTGTGGGACCCCGGGCCAGTCTCTGCAGCTTTCCCTGCCTCAGTCTCCAAATCGGTAACATGGGAGCGTTGTTAGGAGGATCCCCCGCGTTCACGTCTGTGAGGGACTTGGGACATTTCCTGGCCCGCAGCCACGCGATGTAAGTGTCTGTTAAGTGACTAAAACCCACGAACTGGACGGATACACGTGGGAGGCGTTTGCTGATGCTCCTTGGCTGGTCTCACGGCCGCTCAAGGTGGGGACAGCTCTTCACCACTCGCCCTGTCCTCTGCGGCTGGCCCGGGGCAGACGGCAGGACGTGCTGGTGGATGGGGCCGACCCCGTCCTCCTGGGCCCGGTCCCCCACCGGGAGCCCCGGCCTGGCTGTGCACGCGGCAGCCCGGGTTCTTGGAGACGCAGCCACAAGTCCAGCCGCTGCGGGTCCCGGGGCTGTCTCCGGCCTGTTTGGACGCAGACAGTAACTGTCCTGCAGAACCGGTGCTCACGAGGCAGAGTCTAGGGTAGGGACAGGTGCGGAGGCGGCCTGTACTTGTCCAGCGTCCCCAGGTTCTGGGCACACGATTGACGATCGGCAAGTCTGAGAGGCTTGGAGCGGCCGTTCTGTTCGTGACCCTCCTGGGCACCTCTACCATGTCAACTCGGGTCCTCGGCTTGGCCAGCCCCGTGCCCAGCTCTTCACACGGCCCTTTCTGTTTTCTGCATTCCCTCAGCACGAGGTGTCCAGCCTGGATCCCGTGGCTCGTCCCTCGATGCTGCCTGCACCGTTCCACCCTCCCCTTCACGGAAGGCACACGCCCAAGTGTGGTTCATCACTCAGCAAACACTCACCGCGGCTTACACGGTCCCTCGGGGTCTCTCGCCGAAGCTGGGTTGTGTGCTGGGCACCCCACTGGGAAGCAGGGACCCCAAACCTACAGTCTGGGGGAGATGGAAAGTAAACCGAGAACTAACTAATCTCAGGGGGGTGAGGGGCAGAGGCTGCTGCGGGCCACAGAACACGGAGCCCCGACTGGCTCCCGGGTCTCGGGAGGTACATCAGGAGGCAGGTTTGAGGTGAGTCCCAGGGACAGGATTGAGCCAGAGGGTCAAAGAAGGGCCAGGGCCAGGCGGAGTTTAGACTGACGCCAAGAGCCAGGCAGACTGGAAATGGAGAGTGAGATGAAGCACGTCAGAGTTTGACATGAAGTGAGGCTGGTGCTTTCAAAAGTGAAATTGGTGATTCTTAAGTTTGTTTTTTTTTTTTTAAATCACCCAGAGGTATGATTTTTATATCATAAAATTCAACAATATTGAAAGTACATACTGTTCAGCCATTTTCGACAAGGAGGTAAAGTTGCATACTTTCACAAGTTCTAGAAGTGTCCATTGCTCCCCAGAGTTCCTTCTTCACTGCTGAGTAATAGTCCTTGAGAGTGGCCAGACCACAGTTTGATCACCCTCTCACCAGCCAGAGAGGCTGCAGAGAAGGCTGTGCCCACTGCAGAGCTCATGGCCTTGTAGCCTCTCCACCTTCTAGAAAAGTCCAGGAGGTTGTTTGTCTGGGGGAGGGGACAGCAGCCTTCTTCAGCAGAGGCCAGACTGGCTTTCTTCTTCTTCTTCACCCTCTCCCTTCCCCTCCCCTCTTTTCCCCCTTCCGTTTTGGTACTGGGGATGGAACCCAGGGGCACTTCACGGAGCCACATCCCCTGTCCTTTTTATTTATTTTTTTTATTTTGAGGCAGGGTCTCACTAAGTAGCTGAGTCTGGTCTTGAACTTGGGATCCTCCTGCCTCAGCCTCCCACAGACAGGCCTTCTGTGTGCAGGGAGACGTGGGTCTCAGTAGCCAGCCTCGTGCAGATAAACCGTCTGGGAAGGCCACCTTGGAGGACGGAGGACTGTTGCAGCTGATACTTGAGGTTGGTGCAGTCAGAATCTCTGGAGAGGGGGGACGAGGCCCCCAGGTGAGGTCAACGTGCAGCCAACACGGAGAAAACGGAAAGGTTGAGAGAATGTGAGAAGCGGGTCCCCAGACCCCAACGTTCCCAGGAATCCTCAGGGGAAGTTGCAGATTTCAGTCTGTGGGTCTGGGATCAGGCTGCGAGCCTGGTGCTGATGCTACTGGTCCCCGGACCACCCTTTGAGTAGCTCAGCGCTGCAGGAGGTGGGCGGCGGCCTGAGAGTCCTGTCCACACAGCAGGGACCTGGGGCTAAGGGCCCCGCTCCCCAGCCTCAGCCTGGCCCGGGCTGTGGTCTCCTGGCTCCTGGCAGGCCTCGGGCTCTTCCTCTGGGGGAGCGGCCCTCACCCCCACCGGCACCGCGGCTCAGCCTACCCTCTCCTTCCCCGCAGGGTTTAAGAGCCGGAGGTGGGGGACTGGGAGGAGAAGCCCGCGAAGGCGTGATCCCATCTCTCCCGCTCTCCAGGCCTCACTGTGGAATCAGCAGAGGCCCAGGCCGCTACTCTTGTAATGACCCACACTTATTGAGCGCTTGCTGTGTGCCCAGCCCCAGGCAGAGCAACTGCTTAGGTGCCTTCTCCAACAACCCCGGAGAGGAGGCTGCAATGACGCCCATTTCACAGACGAGGAGACGGGGCTCTTCACCCGAGATCACGTGACTCGCCAACGGTGGGGCCCCTGGGTGGGGGGGGTGTGTGTCTTCTGAGCTGAATCCATCTTCCTGGAACCTGTCCCCAAAGGCCACCTTGTGCCCTGTAGAGCTTAATGCCACCTGCAGGTGCGCGGCCCTTCCCGGGGTGCCCAGAGGAATGAGCCTCCCCCGCAGCTCTGACCCAACAAAGAAGAGGAGCAGATACCTCGGATACCTACCTCGGGGCGCCCAGGCTCAGCGGGGCCCAGCCGCCAACCGGAAATTAACTCCAAGGGAGAAGGGAGCCGCCGCCTCTGGGTGCGGGGGGATGAGGCTGTTTTCAGTTCTTTATTGAAGTAACGAGGGGAAAACCCACTGCGCGCAGGGCCTGCGCTCCCCGCGGCCCCACCCCGGGCTCCGGGACATCTTTATCCACTTACCCGGGGACTCAGGAAATTCTCTTCCCAGCCGGTTTTATTGGAGCTTTTGGAAGCCAAGCTCACAGTCTCTCAATCAATAACAGATGAAAAAGGCTCGCGTCGCATATGTGGGGGAGGACGTTGGCCCAGCCTGGTGCCCTCCGAAGGGCCTGGCCCTGGAAATCCCCATGTGATCAGACGTGGCTGGGAAATGAAGTCCGGGATGGTTCTAGAAGCCAGAGTCATCCACATGGGGCGCAGTGGGAAGGGGGCGTCCGGCCCGAGGCAGGCCCAGGGGCTCCCTGGTCTTGCGAGGGCTGGAGTGGGCCCCCCTGCCCCTTGGCTCCCACTTGCCCCCTGGCTGGTCAGCTCAGGTCTCCCATCCATCAGTCCAGTCCGTGGCAGGCTGGGGACAGGCACCCGGGCGTGCCCTGTGAGCAGGGTGGGCAGCCCGATGTGCAGCAGCGAGTTCAGCAGAAATCTTCTCCTCCCCTCCCTGTATCCCGCAGGTGCGCGGAGTGGGAAGAGGGTCCATGACGGTCTCTTGAGCCCCCGTCCCCATCTTCACGGAAGGCAGGTGGGAAGGGTCAGGGGGGCCCCAGGAGCAGAGCCCTGGTTTCCAGCCGCCCTCGGCAGCAAGCCGGACCCCCAGGCACAGAGCCAGGACCAAGCTCAGTCTCACGACCAGACGTGGGCCCGTCGGTGGGGCCGTGTGGACCTCGGGTTCCTGGTCTCCGAGGGTGGTGTGTGGACCCCCTGCTCGGGAACAGCTTGGGGGGGGCGACTGGGTGGAAATGCCGATTCCCGCCACCCCACAGACCTCTGGGCGGGGTCCTGGGGAGGCAGGTGGGGGAGCTGCACTGGCGACCCCATCCCCCTGGAAATCCTGATGCCCGGTGCTGGAGGAGAGTCCTAGAGAACCCGAGTGCCCGCCAACCTGCCAGCCGGGACCACGCCCAAAGGCAGGTCCCTCCCTGTGCTAAGGGCTCCCCACGTATCATCTCATCTAACCACCGGGTCAGCCCTAGAGGCGAGGACCTCTTATCCCCATTTCACCAGGGAGGACAGGCAGGGTCCCCGGGGGCTACTGGCCTAAGGTCTTGGCTGCCCTGAGGCAGACGGCAGAGGCCTCACTAAGGAAAGCCACCAGCGACTCGGGGTCCTCTTGAAGCCTGGAGTCCCAGGGGTGGCCTTCGGGTGTTGGCATCTGAGGTTCAGGGGACAGGGCTAGTTCATTTGTGTATCACGTGTCTGTTGCCGCCGACTGATCTGGGGTTGTATTAGAACCCTGAGTGACGCACACAAGGCAAATTCAGAAAAAGGGAGCCCCTAGCACTACGTGTATCTAAAGTGTCCAAAGGAGAAGGTATGCACGGTTTCAGTCACGGCTGGATCCAGGTGCTCGGCGCTGAGTGTCAGGAACCTCTCCCGTGTCCTTTCTCCTCTGTGTTGGCATCGCTCTCAGGCCAGCTTTTGTTTTTCCTTTGCCTATAAACTTGCTCATCAGCGGCGGAGGCAGCTGGAGTCCTGCATGCTCCGCCCCCATCCCGACAGAGACACCTCTTTCCCAAGAGATCAGCAAAAATCCCAGAGAGCCTTCTCATTGGCTTAACCTAGGTCACATGTTCATGCCTGAGCCAATCACTGAGGTCGGAGGGCTCCGATTGGCCGAGGCCCAACAGATCAGCTGGCCTAGGTCTGGAGGGAGGTGTCCCCTCAGGGAGCCTGACTTGCAGTTGGTGGGTGAAACGGGGTGTCTCCTACCCAGGGGGAAGAATTCTGCAGTGTCCCCGGCTCCCCACCAGCTCCAATCTGACCCCAGACCTACTCAGTCCATCGCTGTGATTTCTCCTCGTTTCACGATGGCCCCTCGCGGTTTGGGAGTGCCCAGCCAGGATGTCCCTCTGTGGCCAGTCCAGCTCGCGGACACCTGCCACCTCCAGGCTTGCTTACCTGCCTGGCCAAGCCCTTTGTGGACAGGGCCCCTCTTCATCCTGTCAGCAGCTGCCCGGGAAGTGGGACCATGGACCCCCTTTGATGCTGGAGGGAGTTGAGGATCCAGGAGGTAAAGGGAAGGGTCACAGCTGCCCAGGAATGGCCAGTCCACCGGCTGCTAGGGCCCATGCCCTCGGCCTCGGCTGGGGCCCAGGGCCACCTGCCCACAGGAGGAACTGGGGGGGGGGCTGCTTATTCAGAACCGACCGAAAGAAATGCCCAGGGACGGTTTTCCGAGACCTTCCCAGCTGAGCTGCTGCAGGCCCAGGAAGCAGGCCCCTGGGGGACAGGATTCGGGAGGGCACGCCCTCGGGGCACGCCTCAAGCTTCCTGGTTTGCAGGGTGACCGAGGTCACCGGGGCCAGGAGGGGTGGGAACCACATGTTTGCCGGGTATCCCGGGTTCCCAGAACCGCGCCCAGGGGCTGAGCAGGATACCAGGAATCTCAACCGTCACTGTCCTCGTGAGCAAGGGTCTGAGGACATGAGTCCATCGAGCGGCCCCGGGAACACACTGTTCAGGGCTTGCACACTCAGCTGTGGGGGTTGGGCAAGGGACACTCCCGGGTCTAGGGAGAGGCCGGATCTGGGAACAGGGAGGCCTGGACTCATCTCCAAAGGGAAGGCTGCCACCCAGCCTCCGCGTCTCCCGGAGGCCTGCCCTGGGGTGCCCCCACTGGGGTTTCCCGAGAGAGCCCAGAACTTGGGATTTTTAGGCAAACACCTCCAGCCTTGAAGACTGAGTTTTAACCTTAAAAAGCCCCTAGGACAAGTTGGTGTGGAGCGCACACCTGTAAGTCCTGCTTCCCAGGAGGCCGAGGCAGGAGGACAACAAGTTCCAGGCCAGGCTAGGCCCCTCGGAGAGACTCTGTCTCAAAATAGAAAATGCTGGGGGTGGGGGTGGCTCCATGGCAGAGCGCCCCCGGGTCCAATCCCCAGAACTAACTGCAAAAGTAAAACCAATCGAAAAACACGAAAAGGCTGAACCAGCGCGTCCACGGGTCTCGCTCGTGCCCCAGCCTCGCCTTTACCATTGAGGAGGCTGAAGCCAGAGAAGGGCGATAACTCACCCAAGGTCACACAGCCAGAAGGAAAATCAGGCCTGCCTTCCAGGCCTGTAGTCCCAACCCCAGGTCCCTTGCACGTCTCCTGCAGAGGCCGTCACACAGCGCCTGTGACCAGTTAGTGTGCATCGTCACGGCTCAAGTGGAGGCAGCGTGGGATGTCAGCCTCCATTTTACAAATAAGGGAGCAGAGGCCAGAAGAGCTCGGCCGTGGCCAGACCCCACGGCCAGGGGAAGGAAGGCAGAGCTCTGGCCCGGGCTCTCTGCTGGATGGCGTTCAATCCTCAAGTCTGGGGTCCAGCTGAGTCAGACCTTCCAGAAGCTGCAGCCTCTCAGGGGAGAGGGTAGGGTCACAAGATGAGGCTCGAATTCAGGATGCTCCCTGGAGCCCAAATGTGTGAGACAGAGGAGGAGGGAGGTGCCACAGCAGCCGGCTTGCGGGGACGAGGAGCTGGGATAACGGGTGACTCGGCCAGTCTGCAGGGCCACCCAGGCACAGAGCCGTTCAGCCCAGCGTCACACCTGGGAGGTGGACGGGCTGAATCCGCCCCCACTGGACCAGATGCAGACTCCGGGAGCAGACGGGCAGGGGCAGTTTCCTGGAGGCTGTGGGACACGAGCCCTCCACTGTCCAGAGCACCCCGAGGCCAGGCACGTCATCCCAGGGGCTGGGGAGGCTGAGGCAGGAGGATCACAAGTTCAGAGCCAGCCTCAGCAACTGATTGAGGGCCTGAACAAGTCCGCGAGAGCCTGTCTCCAAACACAACATAGAAAGGGACTGGGGTGTGGCTCAGGGTGAAGGGTCCCTGGGCTCAATCCCCGGCGCCAAGCCACACAGACCCCTCTGCCTCCCTGTGCCCTGAGCTCTGCCCGCCCGCTGCCCGGCGGGTCTGAAGGTCCATTCATGGCCTCTCCAAGGTGGGACCTGAAGTGTCAGGTCCTCCCCGCCTCACCTCTCTGTCACTTCATGACAGTGGTTTTGTGGTGCCTCGTGTCCCACAGGCTGACAGGGCTCGGCTGGTGACTGTTCTGCTCCCGGTGGCTCCAGACAGGCCCAGGAGGAGGAGAGGGGGGCAGCTCCCAGCCTGGCCTCCCTGCCTCCTCCCTCCACCCTCCTGGGGCCAGCATTGGCTCTCCCTTTGGCCTAGAATGTTCCTTCCCTCGAATCTTCTACGGCCAGGTCCCCCCCCCCCGCCCCCGGGGATCCTGTTAATCAACCGTCTTCCTGCTGCGGGGGACGCTGAGGTGCCACCCCGTGGGACCCTGTGATCCCCAGGAAGAGCCGCTGGCCTGTCAGCCCTCGCTTCTGGGACGGCAGCCCTGGTCGGTGGCCCTGCCCGCACCCCGAGCTCTGGAGCGCCCCAACATCCGGGCACGTGGACACCTCCCTGCGTGCCTCTTTGGTGGCCGGGGTGACAGCAGCCGCCTTTGAAAGGACCCTCAGAGGCAGAGAGAGGCCACTCTCTGGGCAAACGCAGGCGCAGGCGGCCTGCACTTGAGACAAACCAAACAAGCCCTGCCTGGGAGGACCGCAGGGAGCCGGTCTCCTGGGACAGCAGTTTCCACGTCCTTTTATCTCCATCAGAGCCCCAGGACCAAGCACTTGGAGATCAAGCACTGTCTCACTCACCAGAGCTTTGAACTCCAAAGCCACTTTGCCCGCAAAGACCCCGTCATTTAAAGAGAAGTGTCAAGAATCAACACAGCTTGGTTCAAAGCCCGGCTCAGGCGGTCACTTCCAGTGACCTTGGGCAAGTGGCTTTACCACTCAGAACCTCAGTCTCCTCTTCTATGAAAAAGAGCAATCTCACTTTCCTCCTTCGGTACTTAGAGTCTCTGGTTCACTTCTCCATTCATTCACTCCTTTGTTCCTCCTGCACGCACCTGGCTGGGCGCCTCTGACCACAGGGCTCATCCCTGGGCTGGGCTCACGGGGGCTGGTTTCTGGTGCTGGGTCTCCCAACCTGCCAGGGGCCCGCGGCACCTCAGACAGCAGCGTTGGGAGCGATGCTTTCCTTTCTTTAAATAATCTTTTGTTTCCCCAATTTCTAGAGGACTCGAAATCAAAACCTGAAAAGATGCACTGATAGTTGATACACATGCTCCTAGTTTGTGTGTGTTCACAGGTGTATGTGGGCACACACGCAGCGCGCACACGTCTGTACTCACATACACCATGTCACAATTCGTCACACGCACGATGCTCTGGGCTTTGCACTGAGCAGATTAAAAGCATCATATCCTTTAGTTCTTCCTATGACCTTACAAGTATTATCACACACATCTTCTTTTCTAGATGGGGAGCCATTGTTCAGAGAGGGTAAGAGCTCGCCTGGGGTCACACAGCTGCTAAGTGGTAAAGGCTCCCACAGGCAGCTGGGAGCAGGTGGGGTTACCTGGGCAGGTAGAGGGGGCGGGAGCCGTGGCATAGCCGGGTGCCTAGCTCCCGGAGTCTACTCAGAACCTGCAGAGAGGCGGTGGGGAAGTGTCGTGCTGTGCGGATCAGCCTGCTCACGGCCAAGGTTAAGGTCAACAGCGGCAGAGACCAGAACCCACCCCAAAGGCTCTGAGCTGCAGCGGCAGCCAGCTGTCCCCACTGCGTTCTGTTGACTCTAGGACCCAGGCTGCTCCTGGGCACTCGATGACACCCCCTTCCAGAAGCGCCGTCCAAGGGGCACTTAGTAAGACACAGCGAAGGGCAGTTCTGCCCGGATGCCCAGCCTCCTGCCGCCTGCCCGCTCAGCAGAGGTGGCCGCCCACTGCCCCGAGATCCCAGCAGCGTTCGGCTCCTGTGACTGTCCTGAGGTCTCTTCTCCCCTGCAGAAGGTGGGCATTGGGTCCAGAGCATGGGATTTGTGTTTTTTTTAAAAAAGGGAACAAAGTGGCATCAACCAGCGTGAATGTCCCCAGAGCGGGACGTTTGAAACCGCTGCGTGGTACTTGACTCCATGGAGAAAACAGCAAGTAGACTGCCAAATTCAACCGTCGAGAAGCTAAAACTCACGGCGGCATTTAAGCTTCAACGTCGGGGAAGTGAATTCATATTCTGTTAAAGCTTTACGCGCATCAAACACATCCTCCAGGCGTTGTCTCCTTTGTGGTAACTGACAATTCCCAGCTGAACAGGAAATCAGCAAAGAGACACCTTTCGATTTCTGATTTTTATTAATGGGTTTGTTTCCATCGAGGTCAGGCAAGCAAACGCTATAATGAATTCTGATTTTGATGTAGATGAAATTGTTAATGTCTGTTTCAATTCCCCTGCTTTTCATTTTGTCAGGACTCTAGGAAAAAAAATAAATATTAAAAAATGATATAAAAACCTGTAGACAAGGGCACACAGTTTTCTCCTGCTGGGAGGTGCAGTAGGGCTCTGCTCTTCCCTGTGACTGTGAAAACAGCAGTCACGTATTCAGTCATTCAATTTTGTGCACTTATTTTGCTCCTTCCTGGGTGAGGTGGGAGCGTACAGAGGTGGCTCATGCCTGTAATCCCAGCAGCTCTGGAGGCTGAGGCAGGAGGATTGCAAGTTGGAGGCCAGCCTCGGCAACTTAGCAAAATCTGTCTTAAAAAAATGTTTAAAAAGGGGCTGGGGTGTAGCTTGGTGGTAGAGTGTTGCCTAGCGTGTGTGAGGCCCTGCATTGGATCCCCAGGACTGGGGGCAGGGGGAAGGAGGGAGTGAATAGAGAGGATTTTGAAGGTTCTCGACTTAAAGAAATGATAAGTGTCTGAGGTGATGGATGTGCCGCTTACCCTGACGTGGTCACCACACCCCGTGCACAGGTACTGGCATGTCACACTGTTCCCCGTGAATAGGTACAATCACTATCTGCCAATTGAAAGTTCAACGACTTATTTTTAAAATACTTAATCTATTTTAAGATATATTAAACACGGAAAAAGCCTCTCTTCGGGCTGCTGTGGAGATGACACACACGTGAAGTGGCCTTTGCACCGTGAGTAGGGCTGTGGGCGGGAGGGGAGGGGGTCCTTCCCCACCCGCCCTAGAGGGGCACGGCCGGCACCCCTCCCACGTGGGGAGAGCCTCCGTTCCCTGATCCTGGTTCCACACGACACAGGAACCTTCAGCCTGAAGACCCCGAGGCCCAGGGGAACCGTCCATGCCGACCCCCAGGCGGGGTGGCCTGGGGCAGCTGTGGGACTCAGGGGCTGACCCAGGGTCCAGGCCCGCCTGTCCAGGGTCCCCTTGGCCTGTGAGCGCTCCTGGCCTCTGGGCGTGGGCAGGACCCTTCTAGAAGGGGCCTTCAGACCGACCGCCCATGTTGCGCTGGGCATTCCCCCAGGCCCTCTGCCACACGGGCGGGGAGCTGGGCGCCATGGTCAGGTTCCACGGCTGCTGGGGGGAAGGGTGCTGGCTCCTGTGACCCGCCTTGGGAAGAGGACTCTGGTCTCTGTGGCCCTCCTGGGGGACGATGAGGGAGGGGACAGAGGGCAGAGCTGGAGAGGAGCCGTGCTCCTGGGGCCTTCTCTCGGCGGGGTATCGCTCTCTGAACCCCAACACGAACATGATGACTTGTGCATCGCGTTACTCTGAGTCGTTTGTTCTGCCAGTGATCACGCCAGCACTGTGATCAGCTCTCAGAACCGGGCCAGCAAAGTTTAACTCTTGCCCTCCAGGAGTCTAAGTTCCAGGGACCAGCAGAGGCCTGGGTGGATACATGACCACATAACTCCCCGGCAGGGCCCTCGAGGGAAATGAGGCTTTGCAGGCTGAGTAGGAGTTTGCTAGGAAGAAAATAGGAGAAACCAGAAGCACTAGAGCCAGGGAGGAGAACCTGCTGGGGCTCCAGCAAGACTTTCCTCACCTGGGAAGAGATTCCTCCCAGATCCCAGTGGCCAGGGCCTGAGCTCAGCCCTTCCCGTCTGCCTGTGGCCCTGGCTGGAGGCCTGAGTGGCTGGGGATTTGGTCCAGGTCACAGAGCAGGGAAGGCAGGGAATTCCTTCCGGGAAGGCCGCACTTCGCATCTGTCTGTGGGAAAGTGGGAGGGGCCGGGCATTTCTCTCCTTCCCTTTCCAAGTCCCCTCTCCTCCGTCCATTAAGGACGCGGACTGACCGTCTCTGACATTTCACAAGGGATGTGCCCAGAAACAGTTGTGTGTCCCCAGAGAGGCAGATCAGCGTCACCTCCCTGCTCCCCGCCCCCACCCTCCTGACACCCTGGGTCCCCAGGAGGGTGGGGAGCTCCTGCCTAGCCGCTCCCCCCATACTGGGGACCCTGTGTGGCTGTAGAAGGGTTGGACAACCTTTGTGGAGCCAGCACAATCCGGGTGACCGACCACCCTCTGGAGGCTGCCTGGGCCTCGGGCTGGCCAAGCAGGGAGGCCTCTGGGGTGGGGGGGTCTCTGCAGCCTTCCCCCTCCCCCTGCTCCCCTTGGGGCCTCCCAGCCTCTCAGTCTGGAAGTTACTGAGCTATAAACAGACACTTAAATGAATGAGTTTAGCCTTTAAAGAATCCTTTGAAGAAGGACTGCAACGTGACTAATCATCCCCTAATTTATTGGTCTGTAAATTTGCATTTTCCTACAATACATTTTTCTTCTTCGCTGGGGCTTAGGCCCTCCCTCGAGGGGACAAAGGCAATTTCAGCTGGGCTGCGTGGCTCACTTCGAAGCCCCAGAGGCCGGTCTTTCCCTCATTATAGTCATTATATCGTTTTAATGTCTATAACAAGATTATGGGCAGGCGGGAGGGGCCGGGCTGGGGGAGGGGCGGGGGAGGGGGGGAGGGAACGGGACGGGCAGGGCGGGGTCCAGGAGGGGGGCAGGGGAGGGTGGGATGGGGAGGGGGCCAGCCGCTGTGGCCTGGTACCTGGATCCACCCTGCGCCCCTCCCCCGCCCTCCCCTCCCCCACCCCTGAGCCAGGGGACGGCTCGGGCAGGATTTATGGGGCTGGCCCCTGCGGAGAGGATCCGGGGATAAATCTCCTATTTAGGAGTGTGATCTACATTTATTGCGCTTAATGTGATCTTTAACGTGTCCAAAAGGGGCCGTAAATCCCAGCCCGGCTGGCTGGGCCGGCGGGGCCGGGCCGCCCCTCCCCTGGCCAGGGGTGAGCGGGTGGAGTCCCTGGGTCCCCTGAGTCCCCTTTTCCCGGGGCTCCCGGCCGGGCTCAGCAAGCAGGGCTCGGTGCCCTCCCTGGGCAGTCTGAAGCCACCTGGCGCAAGCCACGTGTGCCCGCGAGGACTGTCCTGGTACCGACCCGGGCTCTGGGCGACCCGGGCCCCTCCCGGGAGGGGAAGGGTCTCTTGACCGAGTGACTCCTAGGTGCCTCCCTGGCCGCTGGGCAGCGGGATCTGGAGATGGCCCGGGGCGGGCGCCTGTTGGAACGCGCGCCCGGGTGGGCGAGGCAGGGGGGCGCCCGGGGTCGCCGTGATTTCTGTGACTTTATACACATGAGCCCGTGTCCATGTGACAATGGCGAGCCCTGCGGAGCAGGTGACAAGCCTCCTCATCCTTCCTACTCCCCACCAGAAGAAGCGGGTTTCCAAGGAGGCCGCGCCTTGCTGGGACTCCCAAGGTCGTCGGAGAGCCCGGCTGGGCTGGGGACTGCGCACAGGAACTGCTCCCCAGACATGCGCACTGGCCTGTGGCCCTAAGCACGCGTGCCTGATGCACGTGCAGATGCCGCGCTCTCGGCGGGGTGCACGCGCGCAGGCACCCGCTGGAGAGCACCCCCACGCTCAGAGCACCCCCACGCTCTGCAGACCCTTCAGGTCACCGCACAGTTTTAAACCGTTCGTCTCTGGTTTTCTCCCAGCACAGGGAAGCCAGGCCTTGCTGTTCAGAGTCTGTGCTTTTGCACGTGTCTCTTGGGTGCATGAGTGTGTTGGGGGTCCCCAGGGGAAGGAATGAGGAGGGAGTGCCAGGGAGCCCCCTCGCCTGGGAATGAGCAGAGCAGCTTTCAAACCGGGTTCTGATGCCAAAGACCATTCTTTCCTCTGAGTTGGGATGACTGTCCCAACCCCTATTTTGCCATCCATATTTTGCATCCCTGAGAAACACATCTGTCTGCACACACATAGTGCGCGGGCCAGACCCCAGGGTTAGAAGGCCAGCCCCCAGCAGGGCTGATGTGGTCATCAGGATGTCCTCTGGGGTGGGCTGGGTCACATGTTTTCCTTGGGTGAGTGTCTGTCGGTGGCACTGGGCCTCCGTAAACGTTTTCTGCCCAGCATTGTGTAATAAGTCCCAGGGAGGAATCTCAACTGGGGCTGCCCTGGATTTAAGGGAAGGTTGCACTTCTGTGTCTTATTTTCTAATGATAACAACATGTGCTACAGAAAATTTAGAAAATCAGGAGAGTGCAGTTAAGGAAAACAACGTGTGCAAAACCATCTGCAGTTCCTCTGTACACAGCATCTAATTTTGGATTTTTCCAGGAGATACCCCGTCAGACATTTTCTTATGCTTGCATATGTTTTTTTTTTAAAAAAAAAAAAAAAACCAGAATTATCCTATGAAGACTATTTCAAAAACGCTTTTGTTTAATATATTGGGAACATTCTTGTCCGGGTCCTGTGTTCTCCTCCCCTCTGTTGTCTGAGAGCAGATTGCTTTCTGGGCACGGAGGAGCCGTGATTTTTCCCTACAGAGCAGGCTTTGCAATTGATTTCCATTTTCACTTTTATAGACAATTCTTGAGGCTAAGCCTCAGTGCATCCCAAGATGTGTTCCTTAGATTAAATTCCTAGAAGTAGAATCGTGGCTGCAAACGCTAGGCCCAGTGGAGAGACTGTCCATAATTCTTGCTGAATTACCCTGTGGAAATCAGGATGTGCTCATAAGGGTCAGAGATGGGAGGGTCCACTTGATAATGGGGTTTTGTAGACGAAGGAGAAGTTTGGGGGTAAGTCCCCTGGGAGCAAGGGGCTGGGGTCATCCCATCTCTTCTGTTGTGGCAAAAATGGGAGCAAGGAAAGATTTAAGAAGAAGTTTTGGCCAGGCATGGCAGTGCATTCCAGTGGCTCGGGAGGCTGAGATAGGAGGATCGAGAGTTCAAAGCCAGCCTCAGCAACGGCGAGGCACCAAGCAACTCAGTGAGACCCTGTCTCCAAATAAAATCCAAAACAGGGCTGGGGATGTGGCTCAGCCATTAAGCACCTTTGGGTTCAATCCCTGGTACCAAAAGATAAAAGATAAAAGAAAAGAAAAAAAGAAGTTCTGCCACCCTTAGTCCTTTGCTGAGGAGTGACTGGCCTGGCTGCCTGCCACCTGGTCCTCTGTCCCTAACACCACATTGCAGTCCCCGTGGGCAGGGCGGGAGCTGAGTCAACACTGTTGAGCAAACAAATATTTGTTGAATGGACCCATGTTTGTTGAATGTTCAAAAGTTTGCTGATTGAACAAATGTTTGTTGAAAGAACATTATTGTTCTTGGAAAAGCTGCTGCTGATTCACAAGCTGTTTTCCCTCTGAGGTTCCCGGACTAGAATGTCAGCTCAGAGGGCCCTCGGCAGGGCCACCAGGGGGACGGCCCTCCTGGAGGGAGGGCCGAGCACATGCCGTCTCTGTGACCCCTGCTGCAGGCCATGTCCCTCTTCCCCCTGTCACGGAGATGTCAGTAAGACGGGCACGGTGGCGCCCACTGAGTTGGGAGGCTGAGGCAGGAGGATGGCAGCCTTAGCAACTTAGTGAGAGCCTGTCTCAAAATTTTTAAAAAAGAGAAAGAAAAAGCCCAGACTCCATGGTAGAGCGCCCCTGGGTTCAATCCTCAGTACGAAAACAAAAAGAAGAAAAGTCAATTAAGCAAATACATGAATGCACGACTTGATTTTATCTCCTTGCTGGACTAACCACTTCCTGTCCACGTGGCCTAGGGTGGGTGGCTGCGCTGTGGTTGTCCATCTCAGTTTTTAGAGATTTTTTTCTTTTTTCTTCAAACAAGTCCCACTCCAAAGTGCTGCTGCTTCTTAGTGGAACCCCTAGGGTTCCGTGGCACAGAGTTTAAGAACCTCTGGAACTGTTCTGCTCTAAAGTCCAGATTAACCCCCCGGGGGGCGGCACCGTGACGGGGGTTCACACTCAGCCCCTGGAATCTCAAACCCAAAACCCTGAGACAAGGACTTGGGTCCTGAGGGCGCACCGTGGACCAGACAGAAGCGTTGTCCCCAGGCCGAGGCTCCGGGGTTCCGTGACGGCGGGTTCCGTGGCTGCGCCAGGAGCTCTTCACTCCCGGGAAACCCGTGCAGGTGAAGAGCAGCCTCCTCGGCCTCCGCCTCCGCCTGCTTCCAGACAGTCTGCTGGCGAAGCGTGGCGATGTGTGCGTGTGATGCAGCAGCGCAGCCCGGGCACAGCGGCCCTGTGACTAGCAGTTCAGGGGCTCGTTGTGCCATCCCCGCGACTTTCCCCTACGCACAACTTAGTCAGGGTAGGAAGTCTTGCTCCTGTGGCTTTGGGGTGCGGGGGTCAAACCCAGGCTCTCCTGCAGGCCCAGGCAGGTGCTCTGCCCCCGCGCACCCAGCCCCAAAGCAAGATTGGAACAATGAAGAAGGCCTCTCCCAAATGACTTACAAGGAAAGTAAAAATCCTGGAGCGCCAGGGGTGTGCAGATGAGTGCCTGCTCTCGCACTCGCACACACACGTGCACACTCGCGTGCACACACACACACTGGCCTGACCTGCCGGCTCCTGTGTGCAGAAGTGACTCCATCACCGTGGAGACCCCCAGGCGCCAGCCCTGAGCCGCTCCTCTGCCGAGGGCCTGGCCCGGCCCTCCCCTGCCAGCCTGACCCGGGAAGCTCCCTGATTCTCCCGCCCGCGAGGCTGTGAGCCCCTTTGTGGTCTTGCTTCTGCCCACTTGCAGCAGCTGCCCTGCAGGGGGAGCGCGGCCTGCGTGCGCTGCTCGCGGGGTGCAGCTGAGGCCCCTCTGGCTGATGAGGAGCCGCGGAAGGCCACCCGGCCCCCTCCACAGTCTGGAACTTCCTGGCCTCGAGGGTGAAATTAGGGACCGTGGACTGTCCCAGGGTGAGCCAGGCTTCCAGATCTGGGTGGCCAGCGCAGTGCCACTGCCTGGTGTGAAGGCTGGACTCAGGTGCCAGGGCCTAGGGACTGCGTCGCTGCTGCCGGGCACCCGGAGGCTGGCCTTTGGCCCTGAGATTAGAGGTCCACCCACCGTCCACTCGTCCTGGGGTCTTGAACACAGCTGCTTCAAAAGCGCACGCCCGTCCCTTCCAGCCACGGCAGGTGCTGGGTGGAGAAGGAGGAGAGCAGAGGGCCCCGGTGGACCCCAGCCACACTCAGCAGAGCAGCCAGGTCCCCTGCTGGCCCCTCCTGGCTCCGCGCCTTGACCGGCCTTTTCTGCCCGTTTCCTTCCGCGCGCTGCCCCGGACCCCCCAAGGCCCGGAGCTGGCGTCCCAGAGGCAGGGGGCTCCGGGCTCCGTTTCTGCCTGTAAATACCCAGCATGCAACAGTCCTGCTGGAGAGCCAGGTGGACAGCCCCGTGGAGACAGGACCCTGGTGGAGTCCCCGCTCTGGGGCCCTCTCTCAGCACCCCGCATGACTCTCGGGTTGTTTTGTCACCTGGACAGACGGGTCCCCAAGTGAACGGATGCATAGAGGCTGTCTGTAACCAGGGAGGGTCACTCCCAGGTGACAGTGGCGACCCTGCTCATTTTGGACGGGCTCTGTACAGTGTAGGAGCAGAGAGCAGGAGGGCCTTGCACCCGGCTCCTGGGCCACCATCCCCTCTGACGGTCTCCCGGGGATCCCCAGGGCCTACGCAGGGGACGACGTCCTTGTGTTTAAAGACATCCAGTGAAGACCCTCCTCCTAATGCACTGGCCAGCTGGGCCAGACTGGACCCTGGAACCCAAGAAGGACACGGGCCGAAACGTGCTCCCTCGAGTAAGACCCAGAGGGTGGGCAGGGCTCGGGCGTCGGCATCTTGGGGTCTCCCTGTAGATCTATGTTATTCCAGAACAAAGGCCTGTTGTCAAAGCCTCCTGATCCCAAACCCTTCCGACTGGATGCTTTCAGTTTCATCCAAACCTGCCCCAAGGCTCCACCCACACTGACTGTCCCTCTTCCTGTCCCCTGGTTCTTTTCTGAGCCACGCTGCTCAGCTGGGTGACCAGTCCCTGGCCCTCAGGGCCGCCCTGGCCTGGGGCCCTGGCTCTCCTGGCCGCTCCGCACCCCTCCTCCACGTCCCTCCTGGCTCCCCCCACCCGTGTCTTCCTCCCTGGGGCTGCTCTCAGCCCCCGGCCACCGCCCATCACCTTGGGAAGAGGGAATAGACGGAGGTCTTCCGCGTCTCAGCGCCCTGGCCAGACACCTTGTCAGCAGAGCAAACACGTCCAGAGCTGGCCCAGGCCAGGGGGCTGTGGGACCCCATCAGGGGCTCGACGGGGGCTGCTCCAGGAGAGGCAGACCTGCTGCCCTGGGCCCTCCAACCTGCTGCCCTGGGCCCTCCCAGCTCACGGTCTACACCAGCGCATCTGGGCTGCCAGTGCCCCAGCCCTTTCATTCTTTATCCTGCCCCTCCTTCCTTCCTCTCCCTCTGCCCTTTCCCTGGCCCCCAGCCTGTCTCTTCTCTCTCTGCATCTGCCTCCTCGCCAGCTCATGCCTGGGGTCCTCTTTGTGAGTCCTCTGCCCTCTTCTCACCCATGCTGCCCCCTCCTCTCCTTCTCCTCTCCTCTCCTCTCCCTGCTCTGTCTGGCTGCCCCTCTCTGCCGTCCCTCCGCCTTGCAGCCTGTCCCCGTCGTCTCTTCCTCGGTCTCTCCGTCACCCTGTCTGTCTCTCCCTCCGCTTTCCGGGAAGGCAGCGGTGATTTACGAGCTGTGGACAGGGCCAGCTGCGGGGACGGGAGGCCCGATCCCAGCTTCCCGAGGAAGCTGCCTGCCTGGGAGCGCGGGTGACGGCGTTTACACAGCGCGGCTCGCTCGGCGCGGCTGTCAGCGGGACGGATGGAGTGCCGGAGAAGGCCCATTACTTCATCCACACCTCTGCGGGCAACAATAAAACACTCACACACGCCTGGACAGGGCAGCCGCCCAGAACGTCCCCGCCGCCAGGCTGGGCCCCTCGGATGGGAAGGGGCCGGGGGCAGGGCAGGCCCCGGGGAGGAGAGGCCTGGCTCCCAGCAGGCGGGCGGCCGCCTCTTCCTGGGCCTCAGTCTGCTCATCCGTGAAGTGGGCGGTCAGTGGGCCCAGGAGAGGGGACGCAGCGTCCGTCATCGGTGTCCATTTGAAAACCTCTTCTTCCCGCCCTGGTGGAAAGGACACACCAGGCTCCAGCCAAGGCCTGGGGCGGGACCCGAAGCTGCGGGGCAGCGGGGAGGAGGCCCTAAGGCTGGCCAGGGCTCCTGCAGAAGTGAGGGCCAGCGCTGGGCGGCGTGCCCTCCCCCGCGGTCCCCAAGGCCACCCTCGGGAAGCCGCATTTCCCCCAGGAGACGTCCATGGAGAAACGTTCCCAGCGGCGGGACTTCAGGCAGCATCGAGTGGCCGGCAGGAGGAAGGCCTGGCCGGCTGCCCGCTGACCCCGTGTTTCTAGAAAACGACACCGTGGTGGAGACATCAGCCATGCACACTCTCTGCACACCGGGATTTGAACCTCCAGTGCCACCGCCGCTCACGGCACCCCTCCCAGGCACCGGGCGTGGGTCCCGTCTACTGAGTTCTCACTGCCACCCGCAAGGTGTGGCAGTCCACAGTTCATAGCTGAGCAAACTGGCTCAGAGAGGTTGAGCAACTGGCCCAAGCTCACACAGCTTGTGTGCAGAGGAACTGTGGCTGGAATCCAGCTCTGAAGCCCGTTAGCGGGTGGGCTCTGGCACCAAGGGCCTGGGACTTAGAGATGACTCCTCCACTTCCCAGCTGTGGGACTTTGGGCAGGTGGTTGGGTCTCTCTTGGGCCCAGTTTGGAAGAATGATAACGTCTAACCCTGGGATGGTGGGAAGGATTAGTTAACAGGACGAGGAAGGAGAGCGTCCGCCCATGAACCTGGGGCCAGCAGCCCCTGTGACCATCCTGGTCCTCGGCCCACTGTTAACACTGGTCCTTTAAGGGGTGAGGCCGGAGGCTGAGGCCGGAGGCTGAGGCTGGAAGGAGAGAGGCCCCAGAGAGACCCACTCGGGAGTGAGTGTGTCACCGGTCCCCAACACACACACACACACACACACACACACACACACGCACACATGCGGCCACCCCAGCTTGCCTGGGCACGGAGGGGCCAGCCGTCGGCAGGTCAGAGCGTCCACCTGCTCCCCTGTTGGAGCCGACCAGAGCCCGCGTCCCCCACAGCTGGGCGCAGGTCAGGAGCGGGCGCCCTGGTCTCCTCGGGCTCCCGGTCACTGAGGCGCTCACTCCCTGTCCCTCCCCAGCCTCAGTTTCCCTGCACCGTGGGACTGACGCTGTCCCCCGAAGGTGGCAGTGGCCGCGGGTCCCGGGGACGTTCGCTGGTCACCCGCGGTCCAGGCCGGGATGTGCTACACCTGGGAGGGCCGGTCCCCGGGGAGCGCGTGCACGGAGGGGCTGGGAGAGGGCGACATGAAGGTGGCGCCTCGGGTGGGACGGGGGGACGTCCTGGAAGGCCCCGTCCCATCTCCCGGGCTGGGTGGCACCGCTCCCCAGGGCTCCCCTGTGTCCAGGCCCGAGTGCCCGGCCAGCGCGGGGGCGGGGGAGCGCCCTCCTCGGGGTCTCCTGGGGATCGAAGTCCCCCCCAGGGCAGCCTGGCCTGGCTTTCAGGGTCCCCTCACTCCCCCCAGCCTGGCCCCCATACAGGGCACCCTCCCCTCCATCGGGGTCAGAGGGCAGAGGTCACACCGAGGGTGGCTGCGGGCCTGCGGGGGGCAGGGGTGTCCTGGTGAACGGGGCCAGGCCTCAGCCCCGTGGGGGCCTGTGAGGCGGCCGGAGGTCCCAGGGGTGGTCACCAGCACCAGGCGCGTTGGCACCACCAGTGTGACCCCCCTCCAGCAGGAGGACCGCGGCCCACCCCACACCCCAGGGGTCTTCCTGGTCCCTGGGGTGAGTCACACAGATGGCCCCTCCCTTGGGGTCCCCGCTGAGGCTCACAGTGACCCTGCAGCAAGAAACGAGGTCCCACAACCAGGCCTCTGTGGGCTCTGGGCTGGGGCCCAGGGGGCCGGGCGGGGCCAGGGCGGTTTGCTGCTCTCTTCTGCACCGAGAGCGTGAGGAGCAGGAGCCGGGCCGCTGGGCCGCTGGGCCGAAACCCATTCCCGCCTCCTGAGGCTCAGTCCAAGGAGGCTTCCTGGACCTGGTGATCCCAGCAACTTGGGAGGCCGAGGTCGGAGGCTCAGGTATTCGAGGCCAGCTTCTGCAACTTGGTGAGACTCAGCGAAACCCTGTCCCAAATAAAAAATTTCGCCAAAGGACTGGGGACGGAGCTCCGTGGTGGGTCACTCCTTGGTTCGACCCCAGGGCCCCAAACAAAACCCAAAGGAGGCTCCCGGAGGACGGTGTCTTGGGGGTGAGAGAAGATGCTGGTGACCGGCCTCCTGCCCCGAGTGTCCTCGCTGGGCACCGTGCGAGCTGGGCGCATCTCACTGATCCGCGTAAGCTCACGTGGCGGGCTCCTCCAGAGCCCAGCGACAGACAGGGACACCACGGCCCAGCCAGGACCAGGAGGTGGCTGAGGGTGGGAGCAGGTCCAGGCCCGGGCTTGTCCCTCCCTGAGAGCCGACACCCCCGGCAGCTTCTCCACCAAACTCAGGGCTGGGCAGGGCTGGGCACGGGCACTGTCAAGGGGAGAGCCTGCCGCAGTCCTGGGCAGGTCCTGGGCAGGTCCTGGGCAGGGAACCCGGAGCTCGGAGCAACGGCTGCTCAGGAGGGTGCAGGGCGGTGGCCAAGGGCCCCTGGAAGGAGGGGCTCCCTGCTGTCGGCTTGTCACTCACAGGGTGCCCCTGCGCCTCTGCTCTGGTGAACCTGTCCCCTGGTCGGCCCAGAGACCGCTACCTCTCCTTCAAGGGCATCCCAGCAGGACCCCTCTCCGGCCCCCCACTTCCTCTGCAGGGTTAGTGGCCCCACCGTCTGGGGTCAAGACGGGTGAAGACCCCACTCTGCTGACCAGGACCCGGGTGAGGACCAGGAGGAGCAGGGGACGGGGGTGCGTGGACCCTGGGGGTCGCAGACCTGGATGCCCAGGGAGGAGCCGGGGAGGAGGCGGAGATGGATGGTCCAGCCACAGCCCAGACAGGGTCCTGCCCCGCCCTGGGCTCTGCTGACAAGTCCTGTGGGCTGATGGGCGGCTGCTGGCTGCCCGGGCCCCCTTGGCCCCGCCAGGGGGTGGGGTTTCCCTCAAAGTCGGGGCTCAGGGCTTCCCCTGGAGCCTAGCACCCGGGAAACCCAGGGAGGGAGGGAGGAGGGGACTCAGGGGCGCCCCCTGCGCTGGGAGCCCTCCCTGACCAGCCCCCCGCCCCCACCCAGGGCCCGGCACCCACTGTCCGTCCCGCGCCCTCCACAGGGAAGCCCGGGGGCCGAGTGGCCTGGGCTGCTCGGAGCCGCGGTCCCTCACCCTCCATAGAAACGGGAGGAGGCAGTGCTGAAGATGGACGGGGGCCGGCTCGGTCACTTCCTGGACTTGAACCTCCGTTTCCTGCCTCTGGCAAACGGTGTGAGGGTGCGCCAGGGTCTTGGCCAGGCCGGAGGCGCGAGGTGCCACACGTGCTGGTGACGCCTGCTTGTGCCAGGTGACACGGTGCCCGGCACGGCCGCTGGGCAGGTCCAGGTGAGGAGGAGGCTCTGCTCCAGCTTCTCTGGGTGGGAACCAGAGTCAGGGAGGAGGGAGAGAGAGGCGGGCTCCCACGCGTCTCCCCCAAGCCCTGTTACCCCACTCCCTTCCCCACATTTCGACCCTCTTCGGGGTCTTTGCACCCCGGGGCCTGACCGCCTCGGCTCCGTTTCTCGCTGTCGATCAACGACGGCTTCGCGGATCCCCCTGCAGACGGCCGCCAGGACTGTAGGCTCCAAGACCCCCGGAGCTGACTGCCTTGGTGGGGGGGGCGACCTCTCACCGTTTCTCTAAGCGACTGTGGAGCTCTGCAGACCAGGATCCCCGTCTCTGAAGCTCTAGTCACCAAAGTGTGATCTTTAGTTAATTAAACTTAGGTGGCATTGTTGTTCCAGAGAGATCTTGGCTTCAGGACAAGGGATGAGATTGTCACAACAGCAACAAAAAAGTCCCCAAAGTGGGAGACGCAGGGACATTTGCAGAGGACAGACTGACCCTGCCGCAAAGGATGATCTGGGGTCTGGCTGCTTCCCCGGCCAGTGGTCAGGATGCCCCTGAGGAGAGAGGCAGTGGGTGCAGAGAGGCCGCTGCAGGCTTCAGCCTGGTCCCCAGTCTTCCCCCTTGACAGAGGGCAAATTGGGTCTGGGGGTGAAGATTCTGGGTCCAGGTCACTTAGGCAGGGGCAGCAGGTGTGAAGTGCGTCCCCCGTCTCGTTCCTCCACCCCATCCACCTGACAGCCACGCGCCCCCCCCCAGCAGATCCAGCCTCGCGCCCACCCCGCATCCAGCCAGCCCACCCCTCCCCTCCGTCACCTGTCCATTCCCACCTTCATGCCCCCAAATCCTTCCGACCTCCCACGGGACACCCACCCACCCAGCCACTCACCTACCCAGTGGGTCACCTGCTCATTTACCCTCCACCTGCCCGTCCGTGAGTCCCCATCCGTCCATCCCTCCCTCCCTCCCGTCTGACCCGGCCACCACCATCCCTCTCTCCACCGAGGAAGGAAATAGAAACTGCAGTAAGGTCCCTGAGTGGGCAGAGCAGGGAGCCTGGGGTTTGAGAGCCACCACGCGGCAAGGTGGTGACGGGGAAGGTAACGGGAGGGACAGGTGTTGGGGCAGCTGCCCGCTGGGCCCGCCGGTCCTGATGGGCCACGGCCGAGTGTGCGCCTGGGACCTGGGGCCAAGCCAGCGGTGGCCAGAGGGCAGGAAGCCAGGAAGGCAGAGGCCACAGGAAGCCCAGGGACCTTGGCAGAGGAAAGAGCTGGCATCGGAGGAAGAGTCTCTTGGAGTCGGCAGACCTGGGCTGGGTCGGGCCCCTCGGCCACCGTCGTGTGGCCTCCTGGGCTACCTCCTCACTGGCAAAGTGGACGAATC
Source organism: Ictidomys tridecemlineatus (assembly GCF_052094955.1). Taxonomy (NCBI): domain Eukaryota; kingdom Metazoa; phylum Chordata; class Mammalia; order Rodentia; family Sciuridae; genus Ictidomys; species Ictidomys tridecemlineatus. The sequence goes on along the minus strand of NC_135487.1, from coordinate 14,723,735 downwards.
TGTCCGTCCCCGGGTGGCGGGGAGGAGGGAACAGACCAGGGCTGAGGGGAGCAGGTGGGGTTATTGGGGGCGGTGGGGGGTGCAGAGGGGGACACCTGCCCAGGTGGGCGCAGCTGGCGGGGTGGGAGGGACCAGGCCCGGGATGCTCCGGGACAGCAGGCGGCCAGCGCAGGGGGCGTTCAGAAGGAGGACACGCGCCACTCGCCCAGGGGGGTCTGGGCAGCTTGGCGACAGGTTGTTTGCAGAACAGTCTCCATGTGCCACCCCCCGGGGCCCCGCCCGACTGGCATCGTGTGGTGGGAGTGTGGGTGAGGGCCTGAGCTTCAGGTGGGGCTGCCTCCAGCCTGTGGCCTCCAGAGGCTGCCGACCCCCGGGCAAGAGGGGGAGCCGGGTGGCTGCGTGGGGAGCACCCCGTCTCTGCCCCGTCCTCAGTCTTTCTAGAAGGGTCGAAGGCTGGTGTGTGCGGCTGGCACGCGGCGAGCGCTCACTCACTGGAATCCCTTCAAGCCTGGCAGAGACCCCGGGGACTTCGGGGAGAGCAGGAACCTTGGCTCCAGGAGGGAGGGCCGGGGCGCCTGGCCCGGTGGCCGCGCCTGCGACAATCTCCCAGAGACACAGCTGGACCCGGGTCGGCGCATCCCGGAATCGGAGATGACCGCTTCTTTCCATGTCCTCCTGAGCCAACACTCGCTCACACGGGTTCTGGCTCCAGGGCTGGGGAGGGAGGGCGGCTGGGTGGGTGGTGATGCCCCAGACAGACCCACAGACAGACAGACAGACAGGCAGACTGAGCCGAGGTGCCCCCCCACCCCCCCCAGCTTAGTCACGGTCTCAACTTTTCACATTTGAACTCAAGACAGCAGATGTCACGCTCAGGCCCCTCCCCCCCTCCCCTCCCCTCCCCCTCCCCCCCTCCCCCCCCCCCCAGTCTGCGCTGGCTCCCAGCCTGGCCCTGACACCGGGGGATCCTCGCTTCCTGTGTTTATCTTGGACAGGGCCCGGGCTCTCTCCTCCCGCCCACCGGGCAGCTGACGCCCCCCCAGGCTGCTCCAGCGCCTGCCCCGCGCACACACGCGTGGGTCTGTGCACGAGGCGCCAGGGCCGGCCAGGGCCCGTGTGCGGGAGGCCTGGCTGTCCTTCCGGGGTGCGTGGGCCTGGTGCTTCTGGGGGTGCCTGAGTGTGCACGTGGGGACAGCCCACAGGACTGAGCGCCCACCAGGGTCTGGGTCTGCTGGGGCATGCCCAGGGCACTGCTCCCCGTCTTCACTGCTCCCCGGGCACCCCGTTTTGCTGGGGAGACAGGACAGGTGAGGGGACGGGCGGAGCTGGGGGCCGCACAGTCTAGAACCCAGGGCGGGCAGGGGGGCTCCTGTGCTTTCTTAATAGCTGAGCTGCTTTTCCCCATTTCCTGAGGCAGCAGAGACCCGCCTGCAGGAGATCTGACAAGGTCAAGGGGAACAGGCTTTGCTCTGCCCCGGGTGGAGCCCAACTCCATTTGCTGTTGTTAGCCTCGGACCTGGACCCCGGGCCCGGAGCCACCAGTTGGCGGTGGAGCGGGCACCTCACCCTGGCGCTCACTGACCAGTTAGGAATCCGTTGGGATCAACATAAGAAAAATGATGCTTCACATTATCTGCCATCATTAAAACAATGATTATAAATTGTACCAAGTACATGAAGAAAACAGAATCCTGGCCTACAGAACTGACGGGGTTGCTAGGTGGAGGGCGCCCTGAGGGGTGGCATGTAATCAGAAACCTGAACAATAAGGAGGTCTTGAGGCGTGAAGAGAGGTGTTCCAGACTCAGCAAGCCGCCTGTGCAAAGGCCCTGCGGTGGGGGAAGAGCTTGCCAGAGTGTCAAGGAACAGGAAAGAGGATGGGGAGAGGGAGGGAGGGAGCGTCAGTAGGTCCAAATGGCTGGGGTAGAGTGAGTGAGGCCAAGAGTGGCCAGAGAAGGCTGGAGGAGCCTCTGGAGGTCATAACCTTGGGTCTAACCTTGGGTTCACAGAGCCCCTCTCGCTCCTCTGGCCCCCAGACAGGGAAGCTGCAGGCCCGAGGGTGGGCAGGGGCCTGCTGCTTTTGCCTGGACCAGAACGTGCGCTGGGCCTGGGGCCAGGCGGGCTGTGGGAGGCCTGTTCCTCCCCTTTCATCTGCAGGATCTCTTTCATCCTGTGTTGCTCCAGCCCCTGGGCGGGCGGTGGACATGAAGGAAGGTTAAGAACACACACCTATTAACCTGCGTGGCACAGGAGGGGTCCAGGTGTCGGGCGTCTGACCACCCAGGGCTCCTCCCGCATCCCCCTGAGGACTCCCTGGGGCCCGGTCAGGGGCACCTGAGAAGACAGGAGCCCGCGTGGGTGCAGACAGACAGGGGCTGCAGGAGCCCGGGAGTCCTCAACCCGGCACCAGCGGGTGGGCAGGACTGGAACCCAGGCCCAATCCCCGACCGCGAGGGCCCCTGCCGCGAGGGACACGGCTGTGGGCAGCCCAGCAGGTCGGGTCGGGAGGCGCTCTGAGCCCCAGGTTTCCCCGTGACCTGGGGAGCTCCGCGGGGCTCTGGGAGCCGCTGTGTCCTTCCTCCTCTGGGCTGTTCCGCTGGTCCTCCTCTTGTGCCCAGGCCCAGGTGTGACTCAGAACCCCAGGGCCCGGCTCCGCGTCTCCCTGGCATCCGGCATCTGCTCGGACGCCTCGGCCCACGGGCAGCTTACTCCTGAACGAGGCCACCACAGTCCATGCGGGTCAGCTCAGGTTGGTCCAGAATCCCGAGGGCCCGAGTCTGCTGCCCGGCGGCTCCGAGAGGCCAGGCTGACCCTGGTTCTGGAAACTTCTTCTTTCCTTTCCCGAGTTTGTGCCGCTCTTTCTGGTTTTAAAGTTCGAGTTGAGTTACTTTATGATGATGACCAAACAATACAGAGGGTGGGAGAAGGAATCCAAGTCTCCCCCGCCCCTCCTCCAGGCCTGGCTCTAGGGAGGGCCAGAGGACCCACAGGGGCACAGCACAGGACCCTCCGCAGCCCAGCTGGCCCTGGAGCGGGGGGCAGCCTGCACCGGCTCCCACCTCGGGGCCCGTTTGCCCATCTGTGGAATGGGGTCAGGGGCCCCCTCTGCGCAGGGCCGCGGCGAGGACTGAGGCTGAGGGCTGATGCGCACGGGGCAGCGGCCAGTGCTGCGCACACGCAGGCCGTGGGCGATGGAAACAAGTGATGGTCTCTGCATTCCTCTCTGGGCCTCTCCCTCCTGTCACCAAGCAGAGCGGCTGTGGGGTCACATATACCGTCCTCTGGGTTAGCAGGCAAAGCCACTCTCAAGACGGGGCCCAGGATGAACCTGAAACTTTCTGGCTCTCTCCTTGGTGGCCTATGGTGGCCCTGAGCAGGACAGGCCAGCTCCAGGGAATGGGAACCAGGTTCTGACCAAGAAGGAGCTGGATACAAACAGGGTTTGGCCCCGTGCTGGCAGGTTCAGGAGAGAAAAGGATGGGGACGGAGCAGAAGTGACCAGACGCTGCTCACAGTGTGGCCAGGGCCCCTCGGAGGGGCACCTGTGGGCAGTGTAGTCTAGGAAGGCTTCCTGGAGGTGGCAGGCCAAGTGGGGCCTTGAAGCATGGGAAGGAGTTGGACAGGGACAGGGTCGGGGGTGGTGCACTTGTGGCCTGTGAGGCGTCTGGAACCAGCAGGGCCACGGGGTGGAGAAGGCAGACCCTGGACACCAGGATGCACGCGGGCTTGGCTCACCAGGGGGCAGCTAGAGAAGGATCTGGAGAAGGAGTCTCCACAGGGTGGGACCCTGGGAACAGCCGCCGGCTCCCAGGCCTCCGCTGCCTGCGCTGGAACCCACGTGGGGCTTGAGGGGCGACTTGGGGGCTGGAGTGCAGGATCAGGCCCTGCTGGCGCTGATCACGGGGCAATCCTGGAGGTCGGCCTGGCCTTTAGATCCCCACCTCAGGGAATCCAGAGCGTCTCCTTCCCTCTCAACCTGCCGGCTTTCCAGGGAGAGCTGAAGTGAGCGCTGTGTCAACGGGGAGATATCCGCGTGCGATAAGGGCCGGGGAGGTTCTGGCCTGCTGCAGGAGGAGGGACTCGCTGCCCCTGGCTGCCACGGGCCGGAGGAGACCTCAGGCCACAGCGTGTCAGGGCGAACGGGCCCTTGGAATGGTCCAACCTGCAGACAAGGTGACAAGAGGCCCAGAGAGGGAAGCAGGCCGCCCAGAGGCCCCCAGCACCGAGGGCCCCACCCCTGCCCAAGGGCAGCCCCCTCTGCTGGGCTGGTCGAACCCAGGTTTGGATTCAGGGTCTGGTCGATGGTGGCCCTGGTGGCCCCCCTCCAGGGGGGATTCACGGAGAGAGAGCCGCTGGGCACTTGAGGTCAGGAGCCTGGTCCTCGGCCCCAGCCTGGCTTCGAGCCCTCGTGGGGAGCGGGTCGGGAAGATGCAAGATGCTCCCGGGCTGCTGTCAGGGAGGCCCTGGGAGAGCCTGGCAGGATGCTTCACGTTCCAGGCGGCCATTCCCAAACTGGGCTCGGCCAAGCCCACCCCTCCCCGTGGGCCCGGGGCCTGTGGGCACTGGCACCTCCAGGTGGCCGAGGTGGGGGGAGGACGTTCTTGGGAAAGTGCAGGCGGCAGAGGCTCTGTGTCCAGAGGAGCAGAATGAGGCGGGCACCACCCCGCGGGGTGGCCTCCCAGTGGAGGGGACGAGGCCTGGAACCTTCTCTCCTGGGTATTACTGTCAGTGTGACCTCATCAGGATCCGCATGCCCGGGGACCAGGGGCCCCCGGGAGTTGACCCCGACCCCGACTCTGCGGCTGGTCCAGGGACGTGGGTCACCTACGGCCCTCGGTTCAGAATGCACCGGCCCCCGGCCCTGGGGGCGCCCAGCTCTGGGCCCGGGAGCTCTCGTAATCAGACGGGTTTGCTCCACGTTCCGCCTGAGGAGATGGAAACTTCTAGGCCGCCATGAACGTGACCTCACAAGCGACCTTCCTTTCCACTTGGCCGGGATGTACTTTCTTCTGGGAAGAACCGCGGTGGTGGGTTCCTGGCACTGCCACGGGACAGAGGTGGGGCCCCACAGCCACAGCTCAGCACCAGGGCCGGGACCCCCAGCCCTTTCTCCACGGGCGTCAAAGGTCTGGGGTGTCTCCACCCCCTGAGGACGTTCCCCACGATCACTGCCCACCCCCCGCGAGGCCCAGCTGTCTCCCTTACAGGGAGATGTCAACTCCTTTCAGCAACAGCTCACGCCAGGCTGCCCAGGACAGAGCGTCTCGGCCTGACCTCACGTTGGACAATGAGCCAAGACAGGGGGGATGGAGGGTCCCAGAGCCCTCCCCTCCTGGCTCCTGGCCCTCTTCCTCTCTGAAACCCTCAGTGCAACCTCTCTGAGTCTCAGTTTCCCCACCTGTAAAATGGGGGTCCTCGCAGCTCACCCTCTCCAGGTCCCTACGGGCTTCCCATCTCACCCAGGGCCGCCTGCAGCTCAGGAGAGACCCCCAGAGGGTAGGAGCCCTCGTCGGGTGCCTCCGCTTACCAGCCCACTCACCAGCGGGCTCTGGCAAGTTGCTGGGCTTCCCGGAGCTTCTGTCTCCTCCTCGGTGGAACAGTGATAGCAGCTCACACAGAGTGGTTCCGGGGGTTAAAGGGAATTCAGCCCAGGGTCTCGGGTTTAGTTGGTGCTCAATAAACGTCAGCCCTGGGTACAGCTGAGTGGTCCGTGCATAGAGGGATGGAAAGTGTTTCCACCGGGGGAGGCCACATCCATCTCACTTTATTAGATCGTAAGTGCTTTTAACAAGGCTGACGGCAGAGGCGGGCGGCCCGCCAGCCAGCGCCACGAACCCCAGTCCAGCTCCCCAGCCCCGGACATCAAAACCAGCAACGCACAAGGCCCCACATCAAAGGACGAGCAGCACGTCCAGACATCTCTCTGCGCTCTTATCTTAATTAAAGCAAGTCAGACGCAGAGCTTTTGATGACACAAGTTGAAAAGCCAGAGTCTGGTTTTATTAGCTTTTGCTGACACCCACGGAGATGTCTGTGACTTGCCCAAGGTCACCCAGCACCCTGGGGCCAGAGTCGGGGTCTAAACTCAGGCCTCAGATGCCGGAGCCAGGGGTCATTCCTTTCCCCTCCTCCAACCCGGCCGGAGCCCCCGCGCCACAGGGACGGAGCATCCTGGAGACACCTGGGTCCGTTCCTTCACCCGAACAGACCCCTGTTCATACTTACCCAAGGCTCCTCCTTCCAGGCACTGTCCTAGGCCCTGGGGGACACAGTATCCGGGGATGAACTGAGGTCAGGGGAGGAGATACAGCACACTGACAGACATGACCACTTTGTCGCAAGCTGTGCCACATACGGCTCCCCTGGTCCCTCCTCTGAGTCGAAGCTCAGGGACGGCTTGGCGGATAGACTGCACAGGCCTCACGGGCTTTCTTTCTCTGGGGATGCCCACTTTGGGGACCTGGCCACCATGGCAAGAGGGAGACCAAGCTGCCCTGTGGAGGGGCCCACGTGGGGAGAGGCTGACCTTCGAGGCCTGTGGGCGAGACTCCAGGAGAGGGAGTCCCCAGCCTTGCCGCACCACACCCCGGAGCAGAGAGCAGCGGCCCTGCCCAGCCGGCCCTGCCCGGCCGGCCCAAGTGCAGACTCATGAGCAGAACGAAGGATTCTTGTCCTTGAGTCATTCATTTTAGGGCAGTTTGTTCTAGAACACCTTCTATGGCACCTTCGTGGGGCGGGTGGATCTGACGGTGAGCCCATTTTATAGGTGAAGGAACTGCGGCTTGGGAAGGTGAGAGGACTTTCCCAAGGGCACACAGGCCTCATGGGGCGAAGCGAGATGAGGTCAGTTCGACCCACGACTGTCCGCCCGGCCGCCCGGCAGCCAGCGGGATGTGGAGAGCAGATCTCCAACTCAGAATCCAGGGGGCCTGGGCAGGTGGAGGGGGGCTGCGGAGGCAGCTGAGCAGGGTTGGAGATAAAGAGACAAGGGACCCTCTCTAGGTTCCAGGCCTCGGTCTCCCAGTCTGCTCAAGGGGAGCCGGGTCTGGCCCCAGCTGGGGCCGGAGATGAGCTGATAGGTGGCGAGGCCCTCCTCCCGTCCCTTCCCAGGGGCTGGCACTCCATCTGGACAGAGATGAGTCAGAGCTGAGCCTCCCACGGAGAGAGGAAGTGGGCAGAGGGGGAGGCAGAGCTCAGCCCCCAGCTCCCGGGCTTCTGGGGCGAGAGGCTGCCCGAGGGGAGGCAGGAGCTCTGGGTTCTGGTCCCGGTCCTGGTCCTGACCACTGGCAAGTCACCCCCTGATCCTCACAGCTTCCCTGGGACAACGGGTCAGCTGCTCGGCAGGATGTTTATGGCGTCCAGCGGGCGGGGATGGACCGACCCAGAGAAACCTAGACGGTCCTGCACCCCACCCACCCAGCAGCTCACAGAACCGGGCCCTGGACCGTTTCTAGAAGCACCGATGTCGCTGTGCACACCTGGCCAACCTCCCTCTTCCCCGCCTTCTCCACGGTCATCATGACCACTGACCTGTCCACCCAGAGTTCCTCATAAAGATAAAAATATCATCACTCAAAGTCCCCCCCAGCAGCCAACCCCACAGTGTGCCAGAGGGTGGCACCCGGGAGGGACTGCCGCCGCCAGCCCTGACTGTAAGAATTGGAGAGGAGAGCGTGCCCACTGAGGCTAAGGGAAAGGTCAGGACACCCATGCCGGCTCGGTGACTGTCCCCTGCTGGCCTGTGCAGCACGTAACCATGCTCCTCGGCATGGTCTCATCGGCTTCTCGGGGTGGCCCTGCAGTGAGGTGGACACCATTAGTCCCTGTGCACAGATGAGGACCCGCGGCCTGGAGAGGAGAAGGCACTTGTCCTGGTCACGGAGCTGGCCCCGGGGACGCGGCCCAAGCAGCCCGACCCTGGAGCCTCCGAATCTCCGCCTTCGGCCACGCTGCTTCCTGGGAGGGCAGCTTCTTCCCTCCTCCAGGTGCCCATCCGGGGCCAGGGCTGGGCCAGCGTTCCCTTCTGTCCTAGGAATCCACGAACCGCCCACGGCTTGCTGGTTATGGACTCTGCTCCCAGATCTGCAGTGTCTAGAAGCTTGGGATCTGCCGGCCTCCATCTCTGCCGGGACGATGGGCACCTGGGGCAGGAGAGGCTCAGGCCACTGAGGCACCCCCCTGGGTCACCAGCCCCCCAAGGGCCTCCTTCAGCGCAGGCCCTCAGAGTCCCCCATTCCTTCCACGGTGGCTGGGGACTTGGAGGGGAAGCAGCCAGGTGCCTCGGGGAGGGCTGGTAGGAGGGGCTTGGGCAGAGGAGACCCTCCGTGGGTGAGAACCAAAGCCAACCCAGACTCCAGAGGTGGAACCGAAGCCACGTCTCAGTAAGAGGCGTGTCACACGGGCGCCTTGAGCCCACCACCCTCTGTGCTCACCGATGCTCTTCCCCGTAACCTGTGACATTTCCTCTAACCCTGTGGACCCTTGCGTCAGGCTGCTCTGTGATTGGCAGCTCTGACGCGCGCGGAGGAGCAGGATCGTAACTGTCAGCCACTCGGAGGCCACGGGCTCCCCAGCACCCGGGCCACGTGGCCCAGAGCGTGTTCTACGTCTGCACTGGATGTGACCCGCATGCTGGGTCCCCCCAGCCGTGGGGACATGCGGGAAGGCCAGGCTTTGGAGGGAAGCCCTGCTATAGGAGAGCCAGGAGAGCAGGAGGGAGGGAGCCAGGATACCGGCCTGAGCCTGTCGCCACGGCAACCGCAGGGCTGTCTGGAGCCAGCAGCCTGCCAGGCCCTGGCCCCACAGAGCCAGGAGGGAGGCAGAGGGGGCGGTCCCGGCGGGGCATAAATCAGGGCGTTCTATGCCCCTGACTCCAGGCAGACGATTTATGGGGCTGCTCGGAGCCCAGGGGATGCACCCGGAGAGACGAGAGGGTCTCCCTGTTCCCACCGCCCCGGGGGCCCCCGCTTGGACTCGGGTGCTGGTGTGGGGGGGCGGGCAGGAAGAGGGGCCGGGGCCGGGAGCGCCTCCAGGCCACCCTCAGCGTGACTGGAGGGCCCTGCCCCCACCCCTGCAGGCCCCGGGGTGCCCGCCACCCCCGCATGCTGAAACGGTCACTCCTGAGGCTTTCTGTCCTCTCTGTTTACGCCTTTTTAAGAATGCTGCTCCCGCTAAATGAATACCGCGACTCACTGAGGTGTGGGACCTGCACCAAAGGAAGCCAGACGGGGACACGGAGGCCCACCCCTGCCCCACCCCGCACACGACCGGAACAGATTCAGATGCACCCATCATCTCCTCCATGGGCCCCCCTGACCTTCCGGCTCTACCTCCAAGGCCACCAAGTATTAGAGCTGTCCCCAGCAGAAGTGGCTTCCTTAGAAGGGAAGGAGCGCCCCCATTCTGGAGTCACCCAAGCAGAAGTTGAATGGCCACCTGCTGGGGTGCCTCGGGGACCCCGGCTCCCCTAGGGAGGGCGGACAGTCACAGGAGACAGGAACCCCCACTGCTGCCTGGGGCGCTGGGCTGGGGGCAGGAGAGGGCGGAGCTGCGTGCCAGCCCCACAGGAGGACCTGGAGCTTTGAGCTTGCTCAGACCCGGGGACCACGCATGTCATCGAGGACGTGTGCCTGGTGGAGGCTGGCAGAGACGGCGGGAGCAGCCGGCCCACCGGGGCAGGGGACCTGATGCTGCCCACCCTGGCTCTCACCTCCTCCAACCCCGGCACCACCTGCAGGAGGCACGTGCCCTCCTGGCAGGGCCCTGGTCCGAGCCCACAGTCACCCTCTTTCTGCTCACCTCCTGCCCTTCCTGGAAGCACATCCCTCTCGCCAGGTTGCGCGGAGACGCTGAGAAGGGCTGATGATGGCCCCTCAGCTCCGCCAGACGCCTGTGTTCTGGATTCAGATCCTGCTCTCCTGTCCCCGTTGTGTGACCTTGAACAAAATACCCGTCCCGTCCCAGCGGTGCTCTTTGGCCACACCCTGGGGCCACAGAATCTACCTGGAGACCCTCATAAGGGAGGATGTCCCCAGTGTATTAAGTTGAAAGGGCAAATATTTCCACGTTTGTTAAACAGCAACAACACAATCCTGCATTTCTATGTTCGCTCTACACAGAGGATTTGGAAGGAAATGTCTCCAACAGGACGGGTGGTGATTTCATGTCACGCTCTCTACGTCCCTAAATTACTTGACAATTCCAAGCATGTATTAATTTCATGACAAAAAAAAATGAAATTAGAAAACTTTGCCCCCTCAACCGCCAGTCTTGTCGTGAGGGTCAGAAAAGGAAGGGTCAGGAGAGGGCCTGGCCCTGAGCCGCCCCCACTTCCCATTTGCCCCTCCGTCCGGGGTCTTGCTCCTTCTCCGCCTGTTTTTCGAAGCTGTGAGTTAAAGATGCACAAAGTTGTACGGACGTCACTGCAGCTCAGGGCTCCCGGGCCTGCCCGCTGCGGAGCCTGGCTGGCCACCGTCCACCCTCGGGAGTGAATGGGGCCTCCACGCTCCCAGGCCTCAGGCGCCACCCCTAGGGACAAGGCCACCTTTAAACTTTGCAGGAACCGGGCCGTTCCCAAGCACGAGAAGAAGTGAGGCTTTGACTGTCCACCTTGCCCACCGTCAAAGGGCGCAAGGAGGTTGGGGATGGGAGAGCCCCGCTCCTCCGCTGTGCACGGAGCTCTGGAGGGCTCCTCTTGAGTCAAGGATGGACGTGCCCCTCTGAGCTTGGACCGGAAGCCTGTCAAGGGGGAGGCTGAGCCCTGCTCCCCCCAGCCTCCCTCCTGCAGCCTGCGATTGTCTCCCAGCAGCCCTCTGCGCACTCAGGGCCTCCGCCAGGGCTGTTCCCTGATGTGGAATGCTGTTCCACCAGGTGACTCAGCCCCGATTTCCTCCACTTCCAGGTTTCCATCCAGAGGCTGCCACGGAGAGACCTGATCTGACCATCCAGGTGAGACAGCGGCCACCCCTTGTCCCTCCCCCTGGCTGGCTGACCACCTATGGCTGTGTGTCCCCTTCCTGCCCCCCTGGGCATCAGGCTGCCTCTGGCTCACTGGGCTGTCCCCCATGTCCCTCTCAGAGTGAGGCCGTAGGGGTGGGGCCGCCTGTTGGCCTGACAGCTGCCTTCTGTGTACTTAGAACGGGGCCCTGTATACAGCAGGCACTCACTGAAGACCTGGCAGACACTTTTGGTGCCTCACCCCCGTCCCCTCTAAATCGTCCTCTGTGCACCCCAACCCCACACCTCCAGCTACCAGCAGCTCCTCGGGGTGCCCAAGCCTCCCCTGCCCACACTGACCAGGACAGCAGCATGGGGGACGGTCACTTTTCCGGAGTGTCCTTCAGGCGAGGACAGACGAAAGCTGGTGGAGAACGAGTGGGCCCTTCCGTGGGCTGCGTGACCCTGGGGCAAGTTCCACCCTGGCTCCCGGGCTCCCGGCAGGGGCCGAGCCTCAGTTTCCCCACCTGGGTGCCCGCTGGGCCTGGCCAGGTTGTGAGTGTCCACGGGCACCGCGTTCCCGTGCTCCCAGAGCCGAGGACCACGGACTAGGGCTGCTCACTGCGCAGACTGACCCTCTGGGTCCTGGAGACTCAGCAGCAGGGTCGGCCCCTCCGCCGAGGGAGGATTGTGCAGGCCTCTGCCCCGTTCGGGAGGGTGCTGGCACCTTGACGTCCCTTGGCTGGTGTCCGCATCGCTCCAGTCTCTGCCTCCACCGTCTCAGGGGCCCCCGAGGGGGTCTCTGTGTTTTCCTGCGACCACTTGGGCCACGTGTCCACGTGCCCCAGGCCCTCATCTTAGAAGGACACCAGTCACTGGCTTTGGGTCCACTCGAGTCCAACACGGTCGACTGAGCTACACCCCGTACTCGGCCCCACTCCCAGGGGTCAGGGGTCACGCCGGCCGTCCTGGGAGGCTCCCTCCGTTCCCGGTCCTTGGACTCACCTTTCTGGGGACACACAGTTCCCCTCGCAGTAGCTTCCCTCCTCCATCTCCCCTTCCCAGGGCTCTTCCCGGGACCATCTTCCAAGCTTCTTCGCGGGATCCTTGTCTGGCATCTGCTTCCCGGGAGGCTCGGCCGGGGACAAAGGATCAGTTGAATGAACGAAGGACGTTTGACGGGGAGGAAGCCAAGGTTCGCAGCAGTGGTAGCTGCGGCTCAGGGTCCGAGGGGACACTGGTGAGTGTCCAAGCTGGGGTTTAACCCCAAAGTCCCCAAGAAGAGAGCTGTCCCTCAGGGCCTGGTCGCTTAGAAAGGTAGTGATCTCCCCGTCCCCGGGAGGCGGCAACCAGAGGCGGACGAGGAGCCGGCCGGCAGGGATCCCTGCCCAGGGCCCAGAGCTGGTGCAGTGACCTCAAAGGCCCCCTGGCCCTGACATCAAGGCTGCACTTTCAAAGCCTGTGGTGAAAGCCCAGACCTCAAGGTCAGTGAGCGGATGACCTCCCCCTGACCTCTGCACCGCCGCGCAGGGAGGCCAAGTTTCCCCAGAAGCAGCTTTAATTTGATGTCTCCTGTCGCTTATTAAAGGACACGAAAGAGAGAAAACCACTTGAACGGTCCCCAGACGGGCTGCTATAAATGTCCCCATGGAAGGGCCAGCGGCCGGCAATTACAGCAGCTGCGAGACCCGCCCAGATGGCCAGGCCCGGCACCGCCTTGGTCTCCTCCCTGCCCGGGCAGGTCACTGTCATCAAGAGTCCCTCGGAGGGCAGGCTGTGGAGCCCAGGGGTCCTCCCGGCAGCCTGGGAGCCGGCTGGTTCTTGTCCCCCTCAGGCCACCTGCCCAGATGGGGACGAGGACAGGGAGGGGCAGCAGCACTGGGCTCTCTTGCCCCGCCCCGCCCTCCACCTGTCCTAGTGTGGCGCCATCGTAGGCAAAGGAGAAAGAATGGCGGCCAGACCCTCCTTTCCTCCTCCAGAGCCGGGCCTGCCTCTCTGCTGAAGGCGCCCGCCCTCCGTCTGGTTAGAGGGAGAGGAGGCTCCACAGAGCAGCCAGATGGACAGGCCCCGGTTCAAACCCGGCTCCCACACCCAGCTGTGTGACTTCAGGCCAGTGGTTGAAGTCTCTGAGCTTCTGGGTCCTCATTTGTGAGGTGGTTTGATCCGGTGGTCCCTGCTTCGTAGGTGCTGTGACTCCTGAATTTAGAGTCAGCCTATGAAAGCCCTCAGCACACAGCGCCCGCCCTGGCCAATACCCGGCAAGGCCAGGTTGGCGCCCACTGAGCCTGGGCCAAGTTTCAACGACGCCACCCACAAGGCACTGCCCGCTCACCGCCTCCGTGCCCCTCGCCAGCACCTCACGAGAGAGACCGCATTCCTGACCCGATGCTGAGCTGTCGGGCAGCCCCCGTCTCTCAGAAGACCAGGGAGGGGCTGGGATTTCAACCCTGGTTTCCTGACTCTGGAAGCAGGGGTCTTGCTGGTCTCTGGGAAGTCCCTGGATGGAAAAGGGAGGGTGGGTGCACCATTGCCATAGTCACGTGTCCCTTCCTTCACACAGTCATTCAACAAACACGGGTCGAAGGGCTGCTACAGGCCAGGCACTGGGTCAGGCCCTGCCGACAGAGGCTAGCAAGAGCGCTGCCCCCAAGGTGCTGATAACCTTGGCAAGTCCAGCTCAAGTGCCTCTCTCCAGGAAGCCTCCCTCAGTCTGCAGTCCACGGTGCCCACCGAGTGGCACGCATGGCGCTGGGGGCCATTCAGGCGTTAACCCATCAGGGCAGTAGATCGGAGCAGGTCCCCGGACTTTCTGCCTCCCAAGGCAGGAGGTGCATGATCTGTCTGCTGAAAAAGCTAATTGCTTCCTGGCTCTCATCTTAGAGTCCACAAAGACCTTCCGGTGGCCCAACTTGACCTGCCCCAACCCTGACCTCATTTCTGCTACTCACCTCCTTGCTCTAGCCACACTGGGCTTCTTGCTATTTGTAGGTTTACATTCCTGCCTCAGGACCTTGGCACATGACCTTTCTTCCGCCTCAAAGTCTCTCCTCTAAGATACCAACACGCCTGGCCTCTTCGCCTTCTGCAGGTGTCCACCCACAGGTCACTTTATCATCTAGTCCTTCCCTGGCCATTCAGCATGAAATGACAACCCTGCCCCTTCCCCACTACTGTGAAAGATCTGGAAATGCTTCAATCAAAAAAGAGACAGACACTCTCAACCTCTTAGAGTTTGGACTCATGGGGGTGTGGGGGGTGGAGGAATGGGTGTGAAAATATGAATATATAGTTTAAATATTTAATATGGCAGATGATAACTACTATGAAGGAGAAAGATATGGTCTCCAACGTCTTTTCACTGTTTTTTTTTTTTGCCAAACATACATCTGCTTTGGTGAAATGGCTATGCAAATATTTGCCCATTAACAAAACTGAGTTACATGGACTTTTATTCATAGGTTTGAGGTGTAGGTGAGGTTTTTTGGGTTTTTTTGGTCTTTTTTGCTTATATGTGATTTTTCAATTAATTGTCCTGGCACCATTCAATAAAAACACTATCCCTTCTCCACTGAATTTTCCTTCGTACTTTGTCAAAAATCAGTTGTCCTCATGCACGTGGGTCTGTGTCTGGGTTTATTCCACTGATCTATTTGTCTAGCCCAATGTCCACTCCATGCAGGGCTGATGACCCTGGTGCTCACAGTCTGGACATCAGGTAAGTTCTCCTATTCAGTCCTTTTTCAGAGTTGCTTTGTTACATTTTGGTTGGGATCGCATCGACTCCATTGATCAACTTGGGGGAGATTGACGTCTTAACAATATTTAGTCTTCTAACCCATGGACATAGTCTCTCTCTCAATCTGTTGAGGTTTCCCTTAATTTCTCCCAGCCATGTTTCGTAGTTTTTAGGGTTTAGTTTTTGTACATCATTTTCTAGTCTTTCATATTTTTCACGGTAGAGGAGGTACTTTTGGGAAGTCCCTGCTATGATTCAGTTTATGATTGTTTACTGCTGATAGACAGAGGTTGTGGGGTTTTGTGTATCGAGCTTGTATCCTACAGTCTTGCTAAACTCAGAGATTACTTCTGGTGGTTCTTTGTATCTGAGAAGCTTTACTTCTCCCATTCTTTTATTTCTTTATTTTCCTTTATTACCCTGGCTGGAATTTTCAGTACCGCGTAGTCTAGCGTGATGAGAGGGGACATCCTTGTTTTTGATCCTAGCAAAAAGGCCATCCGTCTTTCACCACTCAGTACGATGTCAGCTTTCGTCTCATTCTGATATCATCAAGTTAAGGAGTCCCCTCCATCCTTAATTTTCTGAGGGTTTTGTGAGGAATCGAGGTTGAATCTTGTCGGATGCTTTTCCTGAACCTATTGGGATAACCACTGAGTTCTACTGTTGTTGATATGGTGAACTATATTCGTTGATTTTCAACTGTGAGCCCAACTCTGCAGGCCTGAGAGAAACCTGTTTGGTTTTTTTTCACATTCTTGGATTCAATTTGATACAATTTTGCTAAGAATTTTTGCATCTAAGGGTCTGGGGCTGTAGTTGGTAGAGTGCTTGCCTAGCAGGCACAAGCTCCCGAGTTCAATCCCAGCACCACACACACACACACACACACACACACACACACACACACACACACTCTCACACACACACTCACACACACTCACACACACTCACACACACTCACACACACACTCACACACTCACACACACATACACACTCACACACACACACTCACACACACTCACACACACTCACACACACTCACACACACACACTCACACACACTCACACACACTCACACACACTCACACACACACACACTCACACACACTCACACACACACTCACACACACTCACACACACTCACACACACTCACACACACTCACACACACACACACACTCACACACACTCACACACACACGCACACACGTTCATAGGATATATTAGTTACAGTTTTCTTGTTTTTTTCCTCTGGTTTCAGTATAAGCCGATGCTCCTTCATAGCATAAGTAGAGCAGCATTCTCTCCTCTTCAAGTTTCCGGAAGAGTTCGTGCACCAGTGATACGATTCTCCCTTAAATGGTTGGTGGCATTAACTAGTGAAGCCTGAGGTTTTCTTTGTGAGAAAGTTGCTAGCTTGCTACCTAGAACTCAACTCCTCCTCCTCCTCCTCCTCCTCCTCCTCCTCCTCCTCCTCCTTCTTCTTCCTCTCTCTCCCCCCTCCCCCTTTAAGACCGAATCTGGATGGGTTGCCCAGGTGGTTGTCTTCCCCAGACCCCCCCATGACAGGCATTACAGGCATGGACCAGGCACAGTTCAATTTGTTGCACGGGTGTGAGTTGACATCTATTTCTTCTTACCTATTTCTTTCTTTTTGGGAGACTTGGATAACTTCTGTCTTTCAAGGAATTTGTCTATTTCATTCATTGAAATTTATTGGCACAAAAATCATTTGCACTATTTCCTTATCGTCCTTCTAATATTCGTGGAATTCATAAAATCATCACCAGTATTCTTTTTTTTTTTTTTTAAAGAGAGTGAGAGAGGAGAGAGAGAGAGCGAATTTTCAATATTTATTTTTTAGTTCTCGGCGGACACAACATCTTTGTTGGTATGTGGTGCTGAGGATCGAACCCGGGCCGCATGCATGCCAGGCGAGCGCGCTACCGCTTGAGCCACATCCCCAGCCCCATCACCAGTATTCTTGATATCGGTCACTTGTGTCTTTTCCCTTCTCTGACCAGTATGACTACAAGTTTATCAAATGGATTGATCTTCTTAATGATCACCTTTTCATTTTATTGATTTTTGCTTTTCAATTTAATTCATTTCCTCTCTTATTTTTCTTACTTTCTTCCTGCTGCTGACTTTGGTTCCAATTTACTCTTTTTCCAGTTTTTTTAGGTGGAAGCTGCGATCAGATACAATTATCAAGCAGCCGACCACCGCAGCTTTACTGGGCTCCCACAAATTTTAATGTATGGTGTTTTCTCTTTTAATCAGTTACAATGTTTTATAATTTCCATTCTCGCTTCACTTTTGAGGTATTTGGAAGCATATTATTTTATTTCCAAATATTTTGGGGATTTTCCAGAGACCTTTCTCTGGCTGATATCTGGTTTCATTCCACGGTGGTCAGTGAACATACTTTGCATGATCTGAATGCTCCCAAATTTATTGAAACCTGTCTTTTGGCCCACAGTGTAGCTTATCTTATATTATGGTTTAGATATAAGTTGTCCCCCCAAAAAAACAACTGGTTCATGCAAGAATGTTCAGAGGTGAAAGCATGTGATTGTGGGAGCTCTAACTCAGTTCCTCCTGGTTTGAAGGGACTAACTGGGTGGTCACTGTGGGCAGGTGGGCACGGTGGAAGAGGTGGCCCCGGGGGACATACCTGGGAGTGTGCCTCTTCCTTGTGGCCTGACCCCACCATGAGCTGCGCACGTTTCCTCTTTGGGCTCTTCCTGCTGACAAACGGCCTCATCCTGGGCCCAGAGCCAAGAAACTGGCCGTCTGTGGACGAAGACCTCTGAAACCTCAAGCCCCAAACAAGCCCAACTTGTTTTTGCAAGATGGTCACAGTGACACGAAAGCGCCGAGAGGCAGGGTCATTGCTCTAACGTGACAATGTGGTTCCGAAGCCTTGGGAGCTAGTTTCAAAAGCTTCAGGATGTTGTCAACAAAGTTTAATGGGCGATTCTGGTGGGAGCGCCAAAGACCCGAAGGCGGAGGGTAGTGCGGACTGTGTTTGTGAGGTTTCAGAGGACACAGGGGGACTCCACTGGGAATCGGAGTGGAGGTCACTCAGGTTACGTGCTGGGAAAGAACTTGTCTGCATCTTTGCCCACATCCTGTGGTTCTGTGTGAGGCTGGTTTAAAAGCCACGGAGCACTCCGTCTGGTAGAGGAAATTTCAAGGCAGCGCAGCATTGGATCAGCGTCGCGGATGTTGCTGACAGCTTTGAGCTTGGTTTACTGTGAGAATTGGGACCAGAAAATAGAGCTAAGAGATTTTTTTTTTTTTAAACTTGTAGTTTGGCCAGAAAATTACACAAACAGCTGGAGCCAAGGAAGTTGTGCTTATTGGAGAGATCGTAGCCCCTAAAGAGGTGCTGAGTACTTTGCACAGAAACAACAGGGACTTTGTCTCAAGGTCATCCCGGGAGAAGACACAAACGCGGGCTCCAGGGTACAGAAGGGAAAATTCCTCTGAGAAGACATCCTGGGTCCCCTGCTCACACAGGGGGACCTAGGAAGCTGCTTCGCCATGCTGAGCTGCGTAGGTGCTCACAGCTGCTGCAGCCAGGATTCAGGGCACCCAAGCGTTGTGCAAGCCGATGGCGGCATCACATGGACCTGGTTCTGCAGGAAGCAGGCTTCATGGAGACTCCCACTGGGATTCAGAGGAAGGCCTGGGAGGTCAGGCAAAGTCCATCAGGGCTGAAGTCCCTGCAGGCTGCCCCCGAGAGGGCAAAGACGTGAAGGAAGGTGACGCTGGAATGGAGGCTCAGGAATCAAGAGAGGCCAGTGACACGGACTTCCTGGCCGCGAAGAGAGCCAGGCTGAAGAGAGAACCCGTTGGCGCTCCAACCATCAGGGTCAAAAGAGGAAGGGCTACTGCCCCAGCCTTTGGGAAACATCTCACAGGGAAGTGTCCTAGATGCTGTGTGCAGAGTTAGGGGACCTGTGTGTCCAGCTGGGTTTTGATCTTTCCGAAAAAAAATTAAGACTTAAGTAAAAACAATCAGAGATATTATTTCCAATGCTCTTTATTCCTTGGTGTGGTTCCACTTTGCATCCAGGATGATTTTTCTTCTACCGAGTGGACTTCTGTTAACACTTCTTTTAATTTTTTTTTTTAAGAGAGAGTGAGAGACTGAGAGAGAGAGAGAGAGAGAGAGAGAGAGAGAGAGAGAGAGAGAGAATTTTTTTAATATTTATTTTTTAGTTTTCGGCAGACACAACATCTTTGTTGGTATGTGGTGCTGAGGATCGAACCCGGGCCGCACGCATGCCAGGCGAGCGCGCTACCGCTTGAGCCACATCCCCAGCCCCCTTAATTTTTTTTTTTTAATGTTTGGTATTTATTGTGTTAAAAAATAATCCAGCACAGGAAGAAAGACCGACGTGGAGTCAAGCCACCTGCCATCCTGGTCACACAGGGCCAAGGCAGGACAGGGAGCAGGCTCTCCCTCCGTCCTTCCTGTGATAATCTCTATTCTGTCAGAGGTGGGAAGCTGGGGAGATGTTAGGACAGGAGGGGTATATATACATTCCACGCAGCTTATCTTAATTAGCATAAACTCGATACAGCAGTCAACCAATAAGGAGTCTCCACACTTAATGGCTCGCTGGCCACACAAACCACTCCCTCTGGCAAAATGCCAGGCGCCATCCTGACTGGTTTACAGACCCTGACAAATTTTTATTGTTGTTGATGATCTTTATTTTATTTACTTATTTATATGTGGTGCTGAGAATCGACCCCAGTGCCCCACACGTCTTAGGCAAGAGCTCTACCACGGAGCCACATCCCCAGCCCTATTCTGTGTTTTATTTAGAGACAGGGTCTCACTGAGTTGGTGAGTGCCTCACTTTTGCTGAGGCTGGTTTTGAACTCTTGATCCTCCTGCCTCAGCCTCCTGAGCCGATGGGATGACAGTTGGGCACCACCACATCCTCCTCCTCTGGCTCGTTTTAAAACTTTCATTTTCCCTCTAGTTTTGAGCAATTTAATGATGACTATGAAAACTACTTAATATAGTGTTTTGGTTTTTTTTTCATATTTAATGCTTGGGTTCAGTGAGATCCTTGCCTCAAATTTGGAATTACATAGGACTATTTTTCTTTCTTGTATGTTTTTATTTTCCTTATTCCCTTTCTCTCTTTCCCTTATGGGACTCATTTACCCTCATGTTAGACTTGAGGTTGTCCTCCAGATCACTCACATTCTGTTCATTTTTGAGTCTTTTTTCTCTGTGTGCTTCGTTTCATATCATTTTTATTGCGATGTCTTCCAGTTCACTGATCTTTTCTTCCGCCATGTCTAGTTAGTGACTAATCTCATAAAGCTTGTATTTCATTTGATAGATCCTAATTTTAGTGTCTAGAGGTTTTATTTCAATCCTCTACTTAATATGTCCGATCTTTCTTCTAGTTCTGTTTCGGTCTGAATACAGTTACAAGACGTGGGATGGCCTTGTCTGATAATTCCGACCTCTGGGTGGCTTCTAGGATGGTTTTGACTGATTTTTCCCCCTCGTTGTGGGTAGGATTCTCCTCCTTCTTTCCATGCCTGATCACTTTTTACTGACTGTCAGACATTGTGAATGTTGCCCTACTGGGTGCCACATATTTTTGTTGTTCTATAAAAATTCTTGATCTTTGTTTTGTGCAGTCTGGTCTTCTCAAGTCTTACTTTAGAGGTTCAATAGTGGGGACTGGAGCAGCATTTGGTACAGGGACAATAGTCTCTGCATTCAGGCAAGACCCTCCTGAGGACCCCCACTCACACCTCTGAATCGAGGTCTCTCCGGGTGGCAGGAGGGGACAGACACCGTCTCACACTCGCTGAGTGTTGGCAGTGTTCCCTCTGATTTTGGGGGTGGTTCTTCTCACCTCAGGTGATTCCTTACATGCCTGTATGCTCCCCGGGTTTAGGGGATCCTCAGAAGTCTTCAAGTCTCAAACATGGAGGCCGTCGTGTGCCCCGGTTACCCAGGGCCTCTGTCTTACTTTCTGTTGCTCCACTCTCCCAACACCACGGCCATGAAGGCCAAGGGCCACCCTCCAGCCAACACCTACTTTGAATTTAAGAAGCGGATCCGATGACAAGGACTTGAATCAGGGCCGCCGTGGAGTGGCCAGGTGCAGCCCTTGCCCGTACGTGTTCCCTTATTGTTCTGTCAATACCACGATCAAGCGTCACAGAAAACCGTTCGTTGGAACGCGGAGGCCACGGAGAGTAGAGGCCAGACGTGGGTCTCGTCCCCCAGGACCAGGACTGGTCTCCCCGAGACACCCGAGGAGAAGCGGGGACCCGCCCTCCGCTCCGCACGCTGAAGTTGGTTTAAAATCTTGCCCCACATAAAATGACATCATCAGTTTTTCGTGTGTCACAGTCTCAGGCCCGCCGTGGGCCACGTGGGTGTGGAGGACACACTCTTATCCGTGAGGTGCTGACGCTGAAGTGGGTTCCTTTCCATGAGATCCTTTTTTAATGGCTTGGCCGCGAGGGTGGCTGAGTTTCGTCGCCTCTTGGGGATAAATCAGCCTCGGGCAAAGCAAGCCCCGTTTCTTCCTGTCGGTGGGGACCACAGAGGGCAGTCCCCGTGGCACCGAGAGACCAGGCAGTGGACGTCCCTGGAGCCTGGCTGAGCCACAGATGTCCCACGTCTGTGGGGGTGGGGGTGGGGTGGGGGTGATGAAGGGGAGGGGCCGTCATTTTTCTGTTTGCAGAACTGTCCTCCCCCGCCCCGACAGCAGCCGGGAAGGTGCGCACCGTGAGGTCCCCGTCAACAGTCACGGGGTGGGGTGGGGAGAACCGTCTGGAAGCCTGCGGGAGAAGCCTCCGGTTTGGGGCTGGGGAGGAACGCCCTGTTCCCGGTCCAGCCAGGCCCCCGTCTGAGATCCGGAGGGAGAGGAGGTGAGCGGCCCGGATCTGGGAAGCACCAGGTCGGACGCGTGCAGAGTTCAGGTCTGGGCAGAATCCCACCGGGTCCATTCCCAGGGACCAAAGCGGCCAACCCCGAATCTGACCCCGCTGGGGGTCACCAAGAGACTTCTTAATCAGATTCTTCACGGAGCCCATGGCAAATACCAGTCGGGAATAAGAATCAGAGGAGGGAGTTTCGACCCGCACAGCCCTCTCCCTCCCCCGCGCTCTGTCCTGCCCCTCGCTGCTCTTCCCCCCCCACCCACCTTCTCCCCAGGGGTAGGACGGCGCTGGCTGACGTCCTGGCTCATCCACCTTCCTGTTGGGTGACCTCGGACACGCCATCTCTTCACCTCTCTGACCCTCGGTCTCTTCACCTAGGAAGAAGGACGGTGGGATCTCCCCGAGAGAGCGGCCAGGAGCAGCCGATGAGACCGCCGGGCCCGGCGGGGACTGGATGGACGGTTCTGGGGTTTGTAAGCGGTGATGGGCCCCGGGTTCAGGCGGGCCTGTCCTCGGTGCCGGAAATACAGGGGGGAAGGAACCGAACCAGGGACGAAGGTCGGCGATTGGGTCACACTGGGAGGTGGCACGAGGATCGCAGAAGTCTGGATGAGGTCATCAGAGGACAGGGCTGCCCGGAGCTGGTGAGCTCAGCCTGCCGGGGGAGAACAAGCAGAGAACCATCCTATGGCAGTGGACGTTTCTGCTGCCTGTGTCTGGGCGCGAGGGCGGGGAGCAAGTGGCATCTCTGAACTTGTACAGAGTTGACTCCACTGCCGGCCCGTCAGGGTGGCAGGCATGTGACTAAGCCTGGCCAAGGGGACTGTCACATCCCAAGATCTTCTGAGGGACTTGACAAGAGCCTGGGGCTGTTGGCAGGCAGCACCTTGCCTCTATTAAGACTAGGAATGAGACCGCAATGGAGGGAGAAGAGCTCGGGATGCCCACTCAGTTTGGGTAATATAGTTGGAACTGCTGGATCCAGCCATACCTGAAGTCAAACATCTTTTGGGACTTGGAAGTGAAATAAACCAATAAAAAAAAGTTCCCTTTATTTTTCATCTAGATGAGGTGACATGGTTATTTTTTTCTATTCCTTGGGGCCAAAAGACATGCTGAAGATTCTGAGACGCTCAATGAATGTTTGGTGGCAGTGGGGAGACGGGAGGAGCTGAATGACCTTCAAATGCCCTTCCTGCAAGAGAGAGGCTCTGACTTGGGCATTGAAGGAGCTGAATTGGTGCTTGTTCGGGGACAGCACAGAGGCGGCAGCGCGTTTCCCGGCACTCCCCCGCTCCGGCTTCCGTTCCGGGAGCCCTTCCTGTCAATGCCCCTGTGCGGCAGCGCCTCGGGGGGCCTTCAAAATAGCCCGATGCACCCCCTGGACCCAGGGCTCTCCCTCTCCGGCTTCTCCCCTCTTCCCGGCCGGGCTGGGGCCGCCGCGGACCTCTGGGGCTGGAGGGGACATTTCAACTCCCCTGTCCCTCCTTTGGGTTTGGCAAGGCCACCTGCTGGGGCCTGTCCCCCTGGAGGGGCGCCCGGTGGACAGGGAAGAGGCCTCTAGAGCCCATGCGCCAGGTCCCCTGGGCCCTGGACAGGCCCCTCCTGCCTGGGCTTCCCAGGGACTTGCGGGGGGCCAGGGAGCCCTGGGAGAGGGGCTGGGCCCTGTGGCTCCTGTGGGTGGGGTGGACACCTTCACACGGAACTCAGGGCCACAGTGGCCTCTGCCGACCCCGTGGGCCGTCCACCATGGCCAGACGGGAGCTGGCCGCCGTTGGGGCTCGGGAAACGAGTCCAGGAGCAGGCCCCAGGAGCAGGGCTCCTCTCCAGCTCTGCCCTCTGTCCCCTCCCTCATCGTCCCCCAGGAGAGCCACAGAGACCAGAGTCCTCTGCCCAAGGCGGGTCACAGGAGCCAGCAGCCGTGGAACCTGACCATGGCGCCCAGCTCCCCGCCCGTGGGGCAGAGGGCCTGGGGGAACGCCCAGCGCACCGTGGGCGGGCGGTCTGAAGGCCCCAGAGGCCAGGAGCGCTCACAGGCCAGGGGGACCCTGGGCAGGCGGGCCTGGACCCTGGGTCTGCCCTGAGTCCCACGGCTGCCCAGGCCACCCGCCCGGGGGTCGGCACGGACGGTTCCCCTGGGCTTCGGGCTGTGTGAGTCCTTGACCTCAACAGGCCACGGGGGCCCGCTCCGAGCTCCGTGTCATGGTCACGCTGTGCTGGGTTCACGGTGGCCACTGCCCCGGTCCACACCAAGCCTGGACTCCCCTGTCCCCAGGGCCTGCGGGGCCCTCCAGGACGTGGCTCAGTGGTGACACCCGCTACTCTGAGTTAGTGTCACCTCGTAGTTAAGGGCTCGGTCCCCAGAGATGTCCCCTCTTCAAGCGCCGACCCCAGGTCCCAGGCTCCACTTCCTGAGCCCGCGACTCGCGCTCTGGGATCCTCTGGGCCCACTCACAGAACCCAGGGGCCCCTCGCGCACCAGGACCCAGGCCAGGGGGTGCGGGGGGAGGCCCCCAGAGGAAAGTGGGTGGGGCCCCCGGACCCCCCCAGGAAGTCAGGGCCCGTGACGCGGGTGACTGGCGGGGTCACCGGCCACCAGCCATGTCTCCGCCCCCAGCCCTCTCCTTCCCCGGAGTCTGGGGGCCGGGAGTCCTCGCCCCTCGTGACGCCCCAGTCTCTCTGTCGATCGCCTCCTTCCTGGGGACCCGTCACCAGAAACGTCATCGGCACCCACACGTCACCCCTGCAGGGTCTCCCAGCTCCGGTGTCGGGGGCTGGGGACGCAGACCCCGTGTGACAGTGAACGATGCTCCTCTGACTCCGTCCCTGGACACTGGAAGCGTTGGGCCAGGGGTCGAGGAGGACCGGCTGTGCCCATGATCGACACCTGGTGACATCACAGAGGCTCAGCCTGGGGGCAGTCCTGCGGGCTGACGGTCAAGGCCAGCCGCAGCAGCCTCTCCTGGGGCAGCCCACGGCAGGGCCACATCCGCCAGCGAGGGAGGGAGGCCAGAGGGGCCGTCCCGCCGTCACCGACCCTCGGCTGTGCTCTGTTGGTTGGGCCCAAGTCTCAGGACCTGTCCCTACAAGGTGACAGGCAGGCAAGATGGCAGGAGGCCAGATCACTGGGGCCTCTCGGTGTCCGTCCATGCCAGAGTGTGTCCCCAAGGTACAGCAGTCGGTGCCACAGCATTAAAGGAAGCTGAGGTGGTGGGGGGGTCCCAGGACACGGGCATCACCTGCTGTGTCCCAAGTGCTTGATAAATAGTGGCTCATTGAATCTTTCCAGCCATTTGGGGGCTCAGGATACTACTTAGAGAAGAGGCCCCAGGAGGCTCAGAGAGATTGAGTGATCTGCCCAGGGTCACACAGCAAGCCCGGCCAGGCTCTAGCTGCCTCCCGTCAGCGAGCGGCTCTAAGGCCTGCAGGGGCCCTGCCTGTGTCGGGCCGGACGTTTCTCTAAAAATAAAGATAAAGGCCAGCGCCGGTCACGTGAGGAGGGGATGAGAGAGCCGGCGTGTTTGAAGGGAGGAGGAGGGGACGGGGTCATGATCCGGGCTCCGGAGCTCAGAGCCGCGGCCAGGAGGAGGCTCAAGGCCGGGAGGCCGGCTCTGGGAGCCCAGGGCCAGGCAGACCTGCGCCCAGTCGCCTCCTCCCCTCGGGGTGGGGCGAGGCCAGCGCGTCCCCCCAGCTGACCAAACCCCCTCCACTCACAGACGGTCTACGCTCCTCCAGCCGCACTGGAGGCCGCAGAGCAGAGGCCAGAGATGGGGTAGAGGTCAGCTGGGCCACCTGAGCGAGCATGGAGGCCGTGCTGACGTCCCCCTCCTCCTGGGCCCCTCGCTGGACGGCTGTCCTCCCAGGACTCGGAGCAGGTCCTCCTGCTGTCGGACGTCCCAGCCCCCCGCCCTCAGCACAGGCCCCAGGCTGGGACCCCTGTGGCCGGCACCTTGGGCTCCCCCAGGCCCCACGCTGGCCCTGCCCGACCTGCTCTGTCACCCGCACTCTCCTACGCACCCCCTCAGGCCCCTGCTCCCTCCTCTAGCCACCGGATGCGGCCCGGGGGTCCTCCCACCAGGGCTCACAGCCCCCCACCTCCCAGCCTGGGGTCCTCCAGCCGCTGAGCGCCCTGTGCCTCGGTTGACCGGGCCACACAGTGGGGGTGACGTAACTAAGCGGGATCAGCTGGGCCGTCCCGAGGCCCCCTGAGCGGGACCAGCGGGCAGCACTGGCCAGGGTGCAGGAGGCCGCAGAGACTGCCCTCACTGGGCATGGACCCGCTCCCCGCCCAGCTCTTCCTCCTGGTCACCGTCCGCTCCCTGGTGGTGCTGGGCCGTCTGGATCCTCCGTTCCTCCTGGTCCTTAACCGTGGCTTCGGACGGTCCAGCGTCCGCTCCTTGGGCCTGTGGTCACGCTCCCCTGGACGTCCCCTGTCACCTGTCCCCTCCTTCCTTCCTGTTTGGTACCAGGGATTGAACTCGGGGACCTGGACCCCTGAGCCTCGTCCCAGCCCTGTCTTGAACCTTATTTAGAGACAGGGTCCCGCTGCTCAGGGCCTCACCTCTGCTGAGGCTGCTCTGAACTCGCCATCCTCCTGCCTCGGCCTCCGAGCCGCTGGGATCACAGACAGGTGCTGCCTGTCGGGTCCTGTCACCCTGTTCTTCCTGCCCTCTGTGTCCCCATGAAGGTTTTGGTGTCTCTGGGGACAGCTGCAGCCACCAGCTTTCCACGTGGCTCGGCTCAGGTCTCTCCAGCAGCGGGTCCCCGTCCTGGGGGTCTTTTCCGAGTAGCGTCCAGGGCGTCCCCGGGGGCCACCGTGCCGACATCAGGGTTAAGCAGTGAAACACCCGCACTCGCCTCCCAGGCAGCCACGGGCCTCACCACCTCCGAGGACCCGCCAAGCTGAGGCTGTAAATCTCCGCCCCGGGCCTCCCTCCTCCGCGCCCTCCTTCCTGACGCTCACACTTTCTCTGCTTCCAGGGAGAGGCCTGTCCAGCGTCCTGTGCAGGGTCCAGGCTCGCGGGCCCCGGCGGAACTGAGCAGATGAGGCCGGAGGTGCCAGGGAGAGGCCTCACCCCGGATTTCCCCGTGACCAGCGTGGGGTGGAGGCCAAGGCCCGGCCTGGGTGCTGTCCAGCAGGTCCTGCAGGAGGGCCTCGCGGGACCAGTCCTGGCCCAGGGCAGGGCCCACACCGGCAGGGATCTTGCCTGTTCGGGGACAGACAGGGGCTGAGGTGTTGACATCGCTTTCCGCCCACCTCCTCACTTAGCCTCAGACGAAATGCCATCATCCCAGAGCCTGAAAAGGTGTCCAACGCCCAGAAGGGGCTCTGCCTGTGCTGCGTGTGGTGAAATGGCCACTGGATCTGGAGGAGACGCTGTGACTGTGGCACGGGGCAGGACACTGAATACTGTGTACAGTTGTTCAGGTCATGCACTGAACAAGGGCGCCAGGGCGATGCGGGGAATGCGACGACAATCCGTCCTGTGGTCGGCGTGTCCAGGCCGAGGTCGCCCAGAGGGGCACGTTTCTAATCCTCACCGCGTGCCTGTGGGATCAGGGTGGTCCTGGCCTTGACCTAAGTCTCTGCCTCTGTCGTGGCCCTCCATGTTCCCACAGAGACGTGAAGGAGACGCTGCCGCCGACTCAGACTCTTAGTGACGCACTGTCCCGACCCAGAGCCTTGCCAAGGAGGGTTGAAAGGTGGCCGTGACACCACCCGAGGTTGAACAGAAAGTGTAAGTGGGGACGGTCTTGTGCCCGTGCAGACGAAGAAGGTCAGATACGAGGCCTCGTCCGACTCCTGGGCCGTGCCCACAGCAGACAGCACTGATCCACGGGATCCATGTGGCGCCTTGTCCAGGTTCTGAAGTCGGTTCCCACCCTGGTCTACACAGCAGGCGCCCCACGAAGGGGAACTAGTGTTGATTGGAGCTGGGGGAGGGGAGTGGGGAGGGGGCTAGACCGGATGTCCTCCAGGGTGTGTAATGCGCACACACACACGCACGCACACACACACGCACGCACACGCGCACACACACGCGCACACACGCACACGCGCACACACGCGCACACACGCGCACACACGCACACGCACGCACACACACGCGCACACGCACACGCGCACACACGCACACACACGCGCACACACGCACACACGCACACACACACACACACACACACACGCGTGCCGGCCACCGCCCTGGGATCCACAGTCCCACCCGTTTCTCCGCGGGCCCTGAGCTCTGCCTGAACTTCTCCACGTGACCCACGGCCCCTGCCCGGCCACCCTGGTCAAGCACCGGCTGGCCTCCACTGGTGACCCTGGCAGGGGACCCAGGGCCCTGAGCAGGCACCGGCCTCACGGACTCCCTGGTGCGGGGAAGGGCCCATCCAGAGGGCCCCAGAGCCCTCTCCTCACCAGGAGGACAAGACCCTCCCGGGTCACTGACCACTCGGCGACACTCCCTCGTCCAGCTGGACCTCCGATGGGATGGGCAGCCCCGGAACCCCGTGGCCCAGCCCCCTGCCGCTCCCTGGGACGCCCCGGCCCCTGCTGTCCTGCAGCTCGGGCGCCCGGCCACCCCAGCCCCCCGCCCGGCCCGGCTGTCTGCAGGCCTCCGCGTCCCCCCAGCTCCCGGGGCCAGGAGCAGCGTGGGGCACAGCCTGGGCCTCGGGGAGCAGGGAGGCCGGCCCCGCGGGGGAGGCAGGGAGGCCCGGGAGCACCCGGCCGGCTGGGCTGGGGGAATGTGTGGGGGGAGGTCCGGGAGGGCCCCCGGAGCCGGGGGAGCAGCCTGGCGGGCGGCAGCGGGGTGACGGGGCAGCACATCACTCAGCGGCTGTCTCCCCGCGGACGGGACCCCGCGGCCGTCCTCCCGCTTCCTGTGCGCTGGGTCAATATTGTGATTTCCACTCGCCGCCCGCCCGCCTGGGACGGCCTGGCCCTGCATGCCGCCGGGGGTCACGGGGCCTGGGGGAGACAGGGGTAGGGGGAGGTCACCCGCTGCCTGGAAGATGACTCAGGACCCATGGGCCGCAGGCGGAGCATCGGAGCCGGAGCCCCAGGCAGCCTCACCTCCACCACCCTCCTGGGCCAGGCACCCCGGCTCAGCACCAGCCTGGTACCACACCAAGGCCCAGCACTCCTCCCACCCGGAAGGACCAAGGAGGCCCAGAGAGGGGCGGGGACTTGCCCAAGGTCACACAGCAAATCCGGACCTGAACCCCATCTCTCAACCTCGAATCCTGACCAGACCTCCCTTTGCCCTCCCAGCCTCCCGCTGTCTAGGGGCCTGGTGGCTGTCCCTCTCTGCTCCTCCTGGGCAGAGGAGAGAGGGCAAGAGGGACCCTCGCCCAGGTTGCTCAGCCCCCCATGCAGGGGTGGTGGAGAGTGAGACGCACCCCCTGAGAACAGGGAGCCCCTCCGGCAGCCCCTCACCTCTGCTGGCCCGCCTCCGCCCAGCCCCGGGTGGGGATGGACAGGTGGAATGGGCAGGTAGGTGGGTAAACCGGTGGATGGATGGACGGACAGATGGATGGATGGATGATGGGTGGGTGGGTGGGCGGTGGCCTGGGCGGATTCCTCGTGGAGAACCTCCCTCACTAGGGATTCATGAAACGTCGGCGACGGTGGTGACGGCAGCTGAGATGGGTGTCCCTTGCCCTTTTCTGTCCCCACCGTTGCCCACGGGGACCCCAGCCTCTGTCCCCCGTCGGCCACTCTTCCCCTTTGGGAACCTTTCCTTTCCTCCCCTCCTAGCCCTCTGGGCCACAGAACCTCACTGTCCCGGCCTGTGACTCGGACCGTCCATCACTGCCCCCTCCCCCTGGTGTGGGGAGGGACAGTCCCAGGGGGGCACGTGACCTGAGGTCCGTGGGCCCTTCTTCAGGGAGAGGGCAGTCCCCTGGTTTTGGAGGGAGGTTGGCCACCCGGGCTGGTGCGGCCAGGTTTCCTTGAGCGAATGTGGCCTGTCCCCAAAGGGAGGCAGAGCCAAGCAGAGAGGACCCTGCTGTCCCTGAGCCGGAGCCCAGCTCCCTGGACCCCCACAGGGGGCCACTTTCCAGGCCACCAAGTCCCCTTTTCTGCTCAAACTGATGTGACGGGAGCTTCTCTCACTGGTAATGGAAAGAATTCTGAATGTCATCGGACCCAGGGGGACATAGAGCCGCCCGGAGACACGGACCCCGAGCAGCCATTGGGCAGCAGAGTCAGGGAGATGAAGGGTCTCCCCCTAAGGCACAACCAGAGACCCTCCAGCCCCACCGCAGGCAGAGACCAAGGACCAAGGCTGTCCAGCAGCAGGAGGGACCTGAGGTGGGCTTGACACACTTCTGCTGCAAAAACTAACTCAAAGTGACTGACATTAGGCCAGAAGGAGCGTTTACTGAATCACATAATAGAATGCCCATGTGACTTCAGCTTCAGGCATGGCTGGATCCAGGCACTCAATCCATTCTGAGGCAGATTCCCCCCCAGATGACGGCAGTTTGGGGCTTCCACCCTCACAGCACCCCAAGCTGAAGGAGAAGACCTCATTCCAGGCCACTGCAGCAAAATCCCAGAACTTAGTCTGATGGGACTTTACCAGGTCTGTGCCTATCCCACACCAACCCTGAGACAAGAAGAATCCAGGCTTGGGTGGCCAGGCCTGGACGAGGTTCACCCAAACCAAGGACCTGAGAGGGACAGGAGGAGCAGGACCCCCAAGGGGGCTGCCTCAGAGCGGGGACGACGTGCTGGGCAGGCAGAATCAAGACATCCAGCACCCCAGGAGGGGATCTTTGGCTAGAAACCGTCCCCCAGAGGAGCGGAGCCAGGGCAGGGCGAAGGAGCTCCTGGGGGGAAAGATAACACTCCCCTTGGCTGGGACAGCCTTTGGGGGAGGGCGGAAGTCCCCCCTCAAGGCAAGAGGATGGATGGAGGCCTCTCGGTTACTCCCAGCCCTGGAAGCCTCTGGTTTGCAGCTGTGACGCCAATTGTCTGCTGCCAGACACATTCCTGGACGTAGCCGGAGAGGAGCTGAGAGTCCAGGAACCGGGAGCACCTCGGATTCCCACGTCTGCCGCCCGGACCCCGCTGCACCGCCCCCAAGGGCGCCAGGAAAACTGCAGCCTGGCCTTCGGGGGCCACCTGCCTCCTGCAGGGCGTGGGAGAGACCAGGGGCTTCCTGGCTGTCGGGAGGGGGCCCCATGGGGGTCTCCAGGTCCCTTTGGGGGGAGGCTGCAGCCCTGGGGCTCAGAACCTCCTGCCCTGAGCTTGGAGAGGAAGGGGTAGATGTCCTGGTGACTTTTTAAGGGCGCCACAGTCCCATGCTTGACCACCTGGCCTCGTCCCCACATCCCCAGCCTGACTCCCCTCAGTGGGCCCCGTCCCTAAGCTCCCTCCCGTGGGACAGGGGGGTGCGCAGAGGGATGAATCTGTGGCCTGGGGACAGAAGGTCGGAGGATGATCAAGACGGTGCCTCAGAATCCTTCAGGCCTGCGGGGCTCGGCCCTTCCTGGAGGTGACGTAGCCGGACTTTCTCGAAATTCCCTCGGGGCCGCTCCCCCGGGTCTTTGGGCATCTCCCCAGCCAGACCGGGATGCAATAGGCGCTCGGGAGCCAGGAGCTGGGGGAGTCTCCCCGTGACCTTGTGGCCCGTCCACTCTGCCCACGGCTGACTCTCCCCGGTGCGCCCAGGGTCCACCCCCATCGCCCAGGCCTGGGCTGCTGCCCTGGTCCTCGTGAGCCTCGCCCTGCCGTGGGCTGCCCAGCCCCCTCGCCGCAGCCTGCAAACCCCAGGGTGAGCCGGCAGATCCGGCCTGTCATCCGTGGGACACACAGGGCCCTTCTGGTGGCTTCCATTGCTCTTAGCAAAATACCCAAACTCTTGACCCAGGGGAAAAGGTGACCTGATGTATTTTTTTTTAACTAGGGCAAGCCACCCCTGACACAAAATTGGCCATCTTAATCCTTTCCAAAGGGACAGTCCAGCGTGGTCAAGCCGTCCCCCTTCCGGCACGCCCTATCTCCAGGACCTGCCTCCCCCTGAGCTGAGGCTCCTCCACCCCAGTCCCCCGCTTCCTGTTCCTCAGACTCTGACTCCCTGGGAGCCTCCCGTGAATGGGCTCCCTCCGAATCTGCCTTCTGGGACTTGTCACCTGGGATGGTGTCCTCAGCCCCATCCTCGCTGTGGCGTGGCGGAGCGTCCTCCAAGGCTGCGTACTGGCCTGACCCTGCTCTGCTCATCCATCCCTCCCCTGGGGGCTGGGGGCCGGGGACACTGGATTTGCTTCTTCCTTTGGGCCCCTGCGGACCTGCTGCTGTGAGCGGGGTGTGCCGGCCTCTCCTGGCCCCACTCCCCGGCTTGTGCCTCCTGGTGGACTTGCTGGACCCCGCGGTGGTCCTACGTCTGATCTGGAGAAACCACCACTCTGGGTTCCACGGAGGCTGCGCCGTTCTGCGTCCCCACGGGCCAGCAAGGGTCCTGGCCTCCCACGTGCTCGCCGCCCTGTTTTCTGTCTCTCTGTCTGTTTGCTTTGCAGGTGGGCGTCCACGGGAGGGAGGTGGCCAGGCGTCTCCTGATGGAACTGTCGAGGCTCCCGCGATGGCAGGACCTGTGTCGTCCCCCAGGCCTTAGAACAACCAGTGACAGCTGCCCGGGAGGGAGCCACGGCCCTCCTGGCCCCGTCATCTCACTCAGCTCCCTCCCTGCTGCCCGCTTCCTGGTCACTCCCACCCAGGCCTGAGCGGGGAGCCGGGCAGAGGCCCCCCACGTGCTTCCCTCTCTCCGCCAACTCTCGCTGTCCGTCCTCCATGGTGCCACATCAGGAGACCCACAGGAGTGGGGTCCACACAGTAACATCCACCACTAGCACCCCATTTGGGGAGCTTCTGAGATGTGACCGTCCCATCCTGAGCCCTCCCTCTGCAAACGACGGCAGATGCAATACCAACCTCCACCTGGAGGGGGCACTATTTCACCCCCACTTAACAGATGAAGAAACTGAGGCCAAGAAGGGCAGGTCAATTGTCCAGACCACATGGCTGGACGGTGGCCACGCGGAGCTGCAGGGCCCCAGGGAGCTGCCCACCCCTCAGAGGGGCGACGCGGGCTTTGCTCCCAGAGCCTGGAGGGGGTGAAGGAGAGACCCCCAGCTCCGTCCGGCTCAGGGACACCCCGACGCCCGCCCTCCTCCCAGCCTCTCCTCCCTGGCTTGACATGGCTTTAGCTCCTCATAGTCATGATGTCACTTGATGACGGTTTCCCCGGTTGGAGACATGGGCAGAGGCCAACCAGGAAGGGCCAGGTGGTGGGACTTCAGCCTGGTTCCCTGGGGAGAAGGGGGCGGGTAATGGGAGGAAGGACATGTGTCGTGAACCCACGCGAACCGTGGACAAGTGGCCAAGCACTGGGGGGCCCAGAAAAGTAATGAAACCTGTCATCCACAGGGCCACCACACTGCCCCTGCTCACACCGACCTGCCACCTGGGAGCCGTCCACCCACTTGGAAAATGTTTATGGGGCTTCTGAGCCTTGGAGGGACACGGTGATCCCCACAGTTAGGTCCCTGCCTGCACAGCTTTCGCAGGCCTGGGAAACTCCTCTACGGCCCTCAGAACCCTGCTCTGATGCCCCCTCTTATCTCTGATGGCCCTGGCTCCTCTGTCCAGTGGGCGCTTCTGCTTCAGAGCTCGGCTACGACTTCTCGCAGGGAAGAGAGACAGGGACCCACGACCACCACGGGGCGCTCACTCTGCACCAGACTAGGCCCCAGGCTCTTCAAGACAATGTGCTGCCTCAGGCTCTTAGCCACTCGGCAAGGGGGCAAATAGCTCCTCTTCTTGCAGATGAGGAAATGGGCCCAGCAAGGTTAGGTCTCTTGTCCAAGGTCACACAGTGTGCAGGTGAGAAAGCAGGGACAGGAAACCCAGGCAGTCCCATGCTAAGGTCAGCGGTGTCCATGCAGTGCACGCCCTGAAGGGTCCATCAGGACTGTGCTCTGCCCCCAGACTGCAGCACCAGCAGGGCACACGGTGGGTTCTCCAAGGGAGAGGGAGGTGAGGCAGCCCTGGTGCCAGGCTGGGGCTGCGCTACCCTGACCGGGGCCTAGGTGGCGCTGTGCGCACTCCTCTCCCGCCCCCGCGCCCACCTTCAGCTCCAGCTTTGAGGGTCTGAAAGACGCTTGTCTCCTCCCCAGCTCCCTCTCTCCAGCAGCCTCGGGGACCAGCACAGCCTCTGTCCCTGCTGTTGAGCCGTCTCCAACCCCCGCTGATGCTTATTACCGCAGTGGGCCCGAGAGAGGCCACCTTTAGCTCCCCCAAATGTTTTGGGGTGGAGGAAGCCAGAGGTGCAGAAGAGCCCCGTCCTTGGTCAGACCCGGAGACACCCGGTGGCTCAGGCCAGAGGGCTGCCAGGGACCCACCCAGCCTTGGTCTCTCCTCCAAGGCCAATGACCGCCCCTATAAAGTCCCAGGGACCAAGACAGAGTATCTCAGCCACACGGCAGTGCCCAGATGAGAGGCCGGGCCGAGAGAGGGACAGGGCAAGCACAGGATCTTGTCCCAGAGGCCCCACGAGCCAGGCGGGAGCTGGGGCAGGACCCGGAGGAGCTGATCCGCCTCCTCAGCAGTTTTCAGCTCAGGCTGAGGCCGCTCCTGCAGGGCCCGGGGCCACGGAGAAAAATGCAGTTCAACCAGTTATCTGTGGTAGTAATAATAAAAATAACAGCAGTCCGCTCCGTCTGGTTTCCAGCTGTCGCCCGCATTACCTCACTTGCCCTCTCTCCTGCGGGGGGTGGGGGGCACATGCCACTGTCCCTCATTTTATCCATGTCAGTGCTGATGCCCCCGGGAAGGGTCTCACCCGAGTTCCCAGAATATCGGGAGCAGGTCCCAGCTCGCGGGCCTCCTGGGCCTGGGTCTCACCCTCCTGGGGCTGGAGGCTGGGCTTCAGGAGCCGGGGTGGGTGGTCATTCTGAGAACTCGGGGTGGGGGTGTTTAGAGTGCTCCGCCTCCCCCCAGACCCTGCCCCCCACCCCCTCCCCTGCAAAGGCGCAGCCCTGCTCTGTCCTGCTGCTGCACCCTCCCCCTCCCTCCTCCCCCTCCCTCCTCCCCCTCCCCCATCCCCACGAGTGCCAGAGGTTTCCTGGCCTTGGGTGACCATCAGGCCTGTTTTTCTCTGCCTGACCTCAGGCAAGTCCCTTCCCCGTGTTGGACTCAGTTCCCCGTCTGTGTGATACATGAGGGGTCTTCAGTGGACCCTCTGCCCTCGAATCTGGTCCCCCCAGGGAAAGGGTGAGGGCGAGACAACCCGAGGGAAGAGCAGCAGCTGTGCCCGGGGCACTGCCGGGCAATAGGGGCCTCATGCCGGGTTCTTTGCTGGTGGCACAGGGCGGCCCTGGTAGATGCCGTGGGGCTCAGGGTCCGGGAACAGGAGCTCTCCCCTCCCGGGCCTCCGTGTCCTGGCCTGTCTGCGGGTGTGAGCTGCCTGGCGTTCCAGGGGGCAGCGAGAGAGCCTGCGTGGGGTCCACGCGGCAGCTCCTGCAGCATGCAGACGCCCTCCACGCCCTCCTCCTGGGCTCCTCCAGGCCACGCAGGGCTCATCTTAAAGACAGCACCTGATCTGAGATCCGAAGCCCAGGGCCTCCGCTGCCCGCCCTGCCAGGGCTCCCCTTATTGAACTCAGTCCTCGTAAGCAGCACGAGGTGGGCAGAGCCGCTCTCCTATTTACAGAGAGGGAAACTGAGTCACGGAGAGCAAAATGCCATCTCCCCGCAGCCTCCAGTGGTGCAGAGAGCCCGGGGATGGGGACCCGGCAGTCAGGTTTAGTGAGTAGCTCCTTGGTGCCGAGAGTGCTCTGATCCACTCCCCGTGCCGGCCCTGCCCGCCTTCATAGTCCAAGAGAGGAGCGACCAACATTGTTCCCACTTCACGGACCAGAAACTGAGGCTCAGAGAGGTGAAGTCACTCTCCCCGTCAGTGAGTGGCCGAGCCACGACTGGAACCCAGAGTGGAGTGGCTTTGGGATCTGGTTCTCTTAACCCCACCCCAATTGCCACCTGAGCCTGGCAGTCCCCAGAGTCCCCGGCACCACCCAGGGGTGCAGGCCAGACCCCCCCAGCCGCTGGGGGCCCTCTGGAGGGTGAGTGTGCATGTTCGGTCCCCTGGAGGGGACGGAGGTCTCCCCGACCCAGGTCCCCAGCTGGGCAGGGAACAGGTGCAGGACCCTGGGCTAGTGGGGGAGCTCCTTGTCGGAGCCCTGTGTGAACCAGAGGAAACCCTGCGGCAGCCCCTCAGCCCCGGCCCCTGGCGGGAGATTAACAACACAAATACCCAACAATCTCCATTTCAACACTTGGGGAGGGGGCCTGGGTGGGGAATGCCCCTTCAATAACTTTCCCTCTGTTCAGTTTCACCCAAACGTACACTCCAAGACTCTCAATTTTTTTTTGGCTGTTTTGCATTTTTATTTTATTTTGACAAATGCTCAAACTTTCCTGCCACACATTATTCTTGGCCAGGTGACAAGTGGAGCGGCCCGGGGGACCCTTCTCTGACACCCGGCGGGAGGAGGCTTCTGAGGAAACGTTTGGGTTGTGGGTTTGAGGCGGGATTTCTTTCTCGGTTTTGCTGCCGGCCCTCGCCTTGTGGCCCACGGGTGTTTTGACGTGGCCTAGGTCCTCCCACGACTGTGGTCACCCCCAGGGTCTGGCAGACGTGGCTTCCCCAAGCTGGAAGGGCAGATTGGAGCTGGCACCTCACCTCGTCCAGGCTCTGCGGGGTCTGGCGCTGGGGTCATGGGCAGGGTCCTGTCTGGCTGGCCTGGGGGTCGGGCAGGACTTAAGGGTGGACCTGCCCTGCTCTCCCATGGACCCAAGGAAGGGCTGATTCAGGTGGGGAAAGGGACCCAGGTGTCCAGCTCCCATCATCCCTCCTAAGTCCTGCCCACCCTGACCCGACCACTCGGCCCTCCACGGCTGCCCGCACGGGCTTCGCTCCAGCCATGAACGGCGTGTCCCAGACATGCTCTATTGTGGGGATTCTGACCGTGGAAACGCACAGGGAAGTGTTCCTCTGGTGAGCCAACTCCCGGGGTGGGGGATCGGTACCCCGTTCCCCACCCTTAGGATGCCCTGCCACCTCTCTTAGGGTCTAAACATATAGTTAATACATGTGCAGTGTCTGGCTGGAATGGCAGTGCCCTGAGCAGCCTCTGGGTTAGAGCCTCATCAAGCCTGGACCTTGGCTGCAGGCACATCACTCCCGGGACTAGAGGCATTTGCTAGAAAACGACAACGTTTCCCGAGCTCCGGGTCTCCTGGAGCTGCCTCCCAGTAACTTCAGACGCTGGGCCTTCTGGAGAGCCGCAGGAAGCTCCTGGTGTGGCCTATTGTCACTGTAAAATGTAACCGCAGGATAAGCCACCTACTGAGACTCCAGCAATGATGTGGTCAGGGTACCACGACCTCCTGTGACCTGTTGGTGGAAGTCAACGCGGCCGCTGGACAATGAGCCACTCTGACGCCGCCCGCCTCTGCACCTTGTCTCTGCGTCCCCCTTTATCATTATTGTTGTTTCTTTCCACTTTGTCCCTCTGAGGGTCCTCCCCTGCTCCTCCCTCCACCCAGAAAGCCCCACGGCTCCTCTGTGGTCCTGGAGGGCTCAGCTGGATGGTCACCTCCTCCGACAGACCTTCCTGACCACCTCGTCCAAAGCAGAGACCCTGTGGACGGCCACCCCAGCCCCGGGAAGCTTCGTGACCCTCGGGAAGCCCTTTCAAGTTTCATCGGTGTGTGTTCTCGCGTCCTGCTGCTCCCAGCTGACCAGGTGAATGCACCAATAGGCAAGCAGCCCACCCCGAGAAAGAAGAAACGGACGAGTCCAGGCCGTGGCTGGAGAGGTGCCCCGAGCTTGGGGACAGAGGGCAGTGACCCTTCAGACACTGCTGGAAAGTTCCACAGACACTGAAGGCGCTATTGAAACTGGATTCCGCCTGGGCACCGTGACCCGCACCTGTAGCCCTGGCCACCATGTGGGAGGCTGGGGAGGGTCCTTGAGCCCAGGAGTCCAAGGCCAGCCTGGGCATGGCGAGATGGCATCTAAAATGATAATAATCCTAACAACGACAACAACAATCCTTTCACTTCCACTTGAGAATCAAGACCCCAACATGGGGGTCCACCTGTGCCTGTGTGGCTGCCCTTCATGGGAAGGCCCCAAAACTGGTCCAGGGGCTTTGGGGGCCGCCCATCAGCAGGAGTCTGGTCCTCACAAGGAGGGGCCAGGCTCTCTCGGAACCCTGACAGCATCCTCGAGAATATTTCAAGACTGTTTTTTTTGGTACCGGGGATGGAACCCAGGGTGCTCTACCACTGAGCCACATCCCCAGTCCTTTTAGTTTTTTTATTCTGAAACAGGGTCTCCTTCAAGTTGCTTAAAGCCTTGCTAAGTGACTGAGGTTGACCTTGAACTAGAGATCCTCCTGCCTCCGCCCCCTCAGTCCCTTGGATTAAGGCCTACACCACTGCAGCCCAGCAAGGCTGTTGCTTTCGGAATCATAGCCCTAGGAACGGGGGCCCTCTCCTCGGCCCAGTGCCTAAGGGTCAGGCCGTGCCGTCTTAGTTAAGACAGAACTTATTAAAATCACCCGTCTTACACTGGTGGCATCAGGAACGTCCCAGTGTACCCTCACCCTCAGAGGTGCGTGACATCCTGAACCCCATTTAAAAGGGAAGGAGACCGTCTCAGAGGGGTGTTCTGATTTGCGCCAAGACACCCAGCCCTTCTCTGGCCTCTGTGTGCGGTGGCGGGGTCTTTTCTCCAGCATTAACTTGGGGTCACCGCCACTGCCTGCCTGTCCCCACGTGTGCAGGCCAGACACCAGTGTGTCCATCCCTCGTGACCCGTGAGAACAGCCCCCAGTCCTGCACACACACACGGGAACATGCTCACCCGCGGGCTCTGGGCTGACGTTCATCAGCCTCGGCTTGCCCAGCCGGGACAAGCGCCGAGCCTCGGCTCCGGGACACCTTGGACTTCATTAGCGCGCGGTGAGTGAGCGGGTGGCACTCCGCGGCATGTGATTACGCACGCGTTTTATTGATGGCAGCTGGAGGCTGGAC
This sequence comes from Ictidomys tridecemlineatus, assembly GCF_052094955.1. Taxonomy (NCBI): domain Eukaryota; kingdom Metazoa; phylum Chordata; class Mammalia; order Rodentia; family Sciuridae; genus Ictidomys; species Ictidomys tridecemlineatus. Next base: position 14,685,019 of record NC_135487.1, on the reverse strand, counting down.
TTTCCTATCCCCCTACAGAAACCCTGCTGCTCTCTGCCTGCCTCCAGCAATTAGGATGGGGATTAATGGCCACTTCTACCTGACGGAGCTGGGGGGCCATCACTGCAGGGCCAATCAGGGGGAGCCGTGAGGAATAAGACCCAGGCTCTTCCCATGGGTGGCCTCGCCCTTGCTTGGGGCTTGGTGGCAGCGATGGGGGAGGGCAGTCAGTCCTCCTGCTGCCCCCTGAGAAGCTGCGGAGGGGACCCAGCTCCCCGCCTCTCCCGCCCAGGCCCCCTGCAGCCTCCGCCGCTGGGTCCCCTGCACTGCCCCACCTGTCCCCAGGCAGCGCCCCTGAGCAGGAGGGAGCAGCAGGGCCTGGGGGACAGATGATGGACTGTAAGCACAGGTGCAGAGTCCTGGGTGACCCCGGAGCTGTCCCTGCTGAGCACCTCGGCTCCAGGTCCAGGAGCTCCGCCCCCTCCTGCTGTCCCTTCAACACTCGTATGTTGTGTGCCCCACAGGCGCCCGGTCCTGAGTGCTGGGGACACAGCCCTGCAAGATTACAGGTCATTCCAGTGGGTGACAAACCAGGGGGGCCCAGGGGCGGGGACAGACCGCGTGGAGCAAGAGGATGGGAGGAAGGACGCTAGCTCGACACGAATCCCCGCCACCCTGCGCAGACTGACCCACGCAGACATGGAGACGCTCCGCTGGGGGCGGGGGCGTGGGGCAAGGAGGAGCAAAAGAAGCCACCAGGGTGCGTCAGAGGGGCCTGGGCCCGCGAGGCCCCTGGACCAAGGGTGGAGAGACAGGCCGCCTGCACCCGGTCACTTCACGTCCTTCCATGCCTGCCTCACCATGTTAGCCAATTGGGTCACCTGTCCTGTCCCTGGACCTGTCCAAGAGATGTCCCCGGGGCAGCCGAGGCCTCCCTGTCCTCCCTTCCCAGTCAGTGGACTCTGGGTTCTGGCTGCCCCTGGCCTGGCAGCTCCCCTGCTCAGTCCCCTACTTCCTCTGCTTCCACACCTCCCCGTGAACTTGACCTTGAGAGAGGAGGTCACTCAGGCCCTGGGTAAGGCGCCTGTTTTTTTATTGCCGAGAACCCCACCTCCCCCAGTTCTCAGCCTCGCTCCTGGACACACTGAAGCTGCTCCTGAAAGTGGCCAGGCCTGAGGGCTGCCCTGTCCTGCCCTGTGCTGCCCTCACAGCTGTCTCCCTCGCAGACACTGGGCAGGGTGGCCTGGCTCCCCACAGCCACAGCTGCTCGCTCAGCGGTCCCCTCAGCTGGATTCAAACCCGGCTCTGCTGGCCCCACACTCCGTTGCTTGTGCCTGTCCACTGGGGACCGCCCTGCAGTCCAGGCCCGCACCCGGCCAGAAAGCCGGACTTCCTCGCCCTTGGGAAGCCGAGAGAAGATGGGGCGCCTGGTCCTTAAAACCGCTGGGGCGGTCTAGAGGGGTCAGGCGGGGAAGCTGCAGGAGGTGCCCGAAGCCTGGGCAGGGAGAGGACAGAGGAAGAGTAGGACTGACCCCAGGAGACAGGGGAGCCTGTGCCGGAGCTCAGGACCCTGCCCAGCCAGGACAGGAAGTCCCCACAGCCCCTGTGCCACATGGTGACATGCACAGGGAGACAGGGATCAGCAAGGCCCTGCAAGAGCAGATGCCTCCTCCGGCCCAGGCCACCAAACCCTGCTGCCCCGGGCCAGCTCCCCGGGCAGCGCCAGGTGTGGAGGAGGGTGTCTCCCCAGGGAGCAGGGAGATCAGAGGGAGGAGGCATAAATCACCGCAGGAGCCTCCCTCCCTGCTCTCCACGCACCAGGGAGCCTTCCCACAGCGGCTCGATGTGGGTCACGGACCCTGGAGATGCCCCCGAGAGGCTCCTGCAGCCACACCTGGCCCCTCGGATGGGGCGGCACGGGGCAGGGTCCCATCAGACTGCACAGGTCTCAGAGCCCTCCGTGTCCTCCACCCCAAGAGCACGCATGGGGACACACACATCACATGGCAAGGGACCTGACACCCCACACCCTACCTCGGGGACAGCTGTGACCACGTCCAGCACATGGTGACATGCGCCATGTGCTCTAACCCTTGTGAAGGGAGAATCAGGGGCCCCGGGGCCCACCGTCGCAGCCTCCTGTCCCCAGGCGGAGGTCCCTGGGTGCGGGGGTCTCGGGAGGTCAGCCCTTCCACCCTCCAGAAGCGCCCCGCGTGGGGCAGCTGGAAACTGGGGAGCTGCGTGGTCAGCTCTGACGCCAGGCTCCCCCTTCCTGTGGCCTCGGCCTCTCCGTTTATCACCTGTGAGGGCCAGGCACATGGTGAATCATTGTCCCCACCACATCCAGAGGAAGAGAGCAACGGCCCGGGGGTCTCCCGCGGTGGGATCATAACCCGGGGACAGGGCCCACCTGTGAGCTGAAAGTGCAGCCTCTCGCCCGCCCCCACCCTGCCCTGCTGGAAAGACGTCCCCCCACTTGACACGAGACAGCGGGTCAGCGCCCTCAGGGACTCGCCCTGTCACACCAAGTCCAAACCCAGGTCAGACCAACACCCAGCCTCGTCCTCGGGCACCGCCCAGCTCTGCCCGCTTCCCCTCCCCCAGCCTCCCCTGGGCAGCAGCGGGAGGGGCGCTGCCTGGGGACCTTTGTCCTTCAGTCCTGTGGCCACGACACGGGGTGCCACACAAAGCAACCCACGGAGCAAAAGTGCGCGGAGCTGTGACTGCTCAGGGCTCCTGAGTTCACGTCCCCAGCTCCAGCCCGTCGTCCCCCTCCCAGGACACGGTTCCCCCAGCCCGTCACCACCCGGGCTCCTCCCCACCTCATCCCAGGACAACAGGCACACACAGGGGTAGGACCCCCTCCCCTCCCTCGCAGAGCCCCTGGGTGGACACTGTGGGTGAATGGAGGACACAGTGGTGAGGCCCAGGGCTGGGATGGGACGGGAGAGGGCAGGGACAGACGGCACACCCCCAGACGGGCATGCGTGCTCACAGAGCGGATGCCACAGACACACTCACAGACACACTCACAACCACACACACTTCACACAACACACACAGGCTTTACCCCACACCAATGCACACCCTGTACCACACACACATGCACACACACACACTCACAATCACACACACACAACCCCCAACACCACCACAAACACACACACAATCACACACACACAACCCCCAACACAACCACAAACACACACACAATCACACACCACACACGATATATCCCACACCCATGCACTCCCTATACCACACACACATGGACACAAAAACACCCACAATCACACACCTCACACATCACACACATGATATACCCCATACCAGCGCACACCCTGTACCACACACAGATGCACACACACACACTCACAAGCACACACAAAAAACACACAAGCACACACATCACACACATCACACACACACCTCACATATCATACACAATCACACATACATACACAAACGCACCCACAATCACAGACCCACACCACACACATGACACACATCACCTGACACACTCCCTACTACACACACACACACACACACACACACACACACCACAATCACACGCACACACAAATGCATCCTCCGCACACATGGCGTCTCCCCGGGTGGGCACCGCCCGGCCCCGTCCTCGTGGAGCGGAGCCGCCAGCCGCCGCGGTTTCAAAGCCGATTGGCTCCAGCCCCCTGGTAATCTGCCCGGGTCAGTGCTCACGGGCGCTGGCCAGCCCCAGAGCAGGACTTCCCACCTTCTCCCAGGAAGTCCCGCGAGTCCCCATCAGCAGGACCCGCTGGGCTGAATGCCTGTGGGGATCCTCAGGCTCCAGCGATCCAGGGGAGGGGACTGTCCAGTGACTCCCGGGAGGGGACGCCCTGCTGGATGGAGCGGACCCCAAGTTGCGCTGCGTCCCAGAGCCCCGCCCAGCCCTGTTCTCAGTCTCTGTTCCCTAAACTCCCACTGGCTCAGCCTCACCCCTTGCCCGCGGCCTCCAGTGCCCGGCCCTGGCTTCCCAGCCCGTGACCCCCTCTGCCCCCGCCAGGCCTCAGCCGGGAGCCCCGATGAGGGCTCATCTCTGTGGTCCTGCCTGTTTGAGGGCCGGCCTCCCTGCCCACGTGGAGGTCCCCGGACCCACCACACATCCCTGCACAGGGCCGGGCACAGGGCACAGCCCAGGAAGCACTTGCAAAATGTGACAAAGAAAGGGAAGAGGCCAGAAGTCCTGGGCCAGCCACTCCCTTGCTGGTGACCTGGGGCAAGTCACCCACCCTCTCTGGCCTGCCTCTGAAGGGCTGTGAGGCCACTCGGACCCCAAAGGAGGGAGGGCCCCGGGGGCAGGGTTGGCCTGGGAGCTGCAGGTTTGAGGGAGGGGCCAGGCTGGGGAGGCCCCGCTTGTCTCCCCTCCCCAAGGCCAGCGTCCTCCACGCCTGCGCCACACCACCAGCCCACGGCCTCTGCTGACAGACGGACAGACAGACACGGGGTTCTGCTCTCCAAGGCACGCGGACTCCCACCCGAGGCTGGCACATGCCAGAAGCACCATGCCGTGGCTCAGGAGATGAGGGGTGCCTCCCGTGGTCTGGCCCAGCTCACGCGGTGGCTTGGCCACCGGAGACGGCTGTGACAGGGCAGGGCCCGAGACCCAGGATGACCCGAGTGATCCTCCTGCGCCCCGGCAGCTGCCTGGGACCAACAAGGCCATGGAGGGGTGCTTTCTGAGTCCCCAGATTCTTGTCCAGGAGTTGGCCGAGCCCCAGGCTGACCTCCCGGGACCCACAGAACCCGAGGGAGAACTCAGGGGTGACACCCACAGCCTCCTGTCTGTAGAAGGGGCATCTGTGCCCTGTCCCCTGAGGCGGATGGAGGGACGAAGTGAGAACAGCCTGGGGACATGTCGTGGGCCACTCCCCCCAGGCTCACCCGGCACGGCACAGCGGGCATGGGGACGGGCGTGGTGTCGGCTCTCCCCAGGGTCAGGGCTTGCGGGGACACCACTGCGGCCTGCCCCCCCCCCCACAGTGCTGGGAGGAAGAGTCCGGGCCCCTTCTGCAGAGCAGCCAAGGGGAGGCCACCCGCTCAAGGTCACCCAGCCCAGTGCGAAGACCAGAGTCCACCAGCTCCCGTGCCCCTCGCAGGCTCTGGCAGGCGCTGTGACACCCTGAGCGCCAGGTCGCGGTGCCTGGACCTGACGGAAGCTGCCCCCCTCCCGGGCAGCAGGAGCCAGAGTCTAGAAGATTCGGCTTGGATCCCCGTAGGAAGGGGTCCGCCCGGCTCGCGGGGTCGCCGAGCCCCAGCTGCCGGCGGAAGCTCCCTCCACGTGGCTGATGCCAGCGGGTCCCCTCCTCGGGCTGGCCCCTGCCCCTGCAGCCTGCTCTGGCCCGGGTGGGCTGCAGCACTGTCTAATCTACCATCGAAGTGACCCCAGGCAGGTGCTGCCCGGGGCCTGGGATAGCCGCCCTTATCTCTTCCAGGCCCAGGGAAGGTTCCAGACTCGGGCACCGGAGCCCCGTGGGGCAGGAAGGGCCGGCCAGAAGGCAGGGGAACAGCCAGGGCCCGGGGACAGGAGGGAGTGACAGGAGGGACTTGGAACTCAAGGCCTGAGACTGGGGACGGGCTGGGCTGGTCAGTGGCTCATTCCCAGGATCCTCTGTCCCCACTCCCCCTCCCCCACGGGGCCCTAGCTGGCAGCATGACCTGGACCCAGCCACTCCACTTCTCTGAGCCCAGGCCTGCGTTCTGTCCAGGGGCCACCGTGGGCGCATCTGCAGGATCCTTGGGCCTGGGCGATCATACAGAGGGAGTCACCTCGCTCGCTCGGAGGGGCAGCCTGGTGGGCTACTCCACACTCGACGCCCGAGGCCGCGGGGGTATGGACTTCACGGTCATCGGCATTTTACAGCATGTGGCCGTTCAAAAAGGAAATGGCCCCAAACAGCACAGCTCATTAGGTGGGTGGAAAGAAGGTAGCTGCTAATCTGGGCTCAACTCACCCCGGGGCTGGCTGGGTGCCTCCTGCAATCCCTGGCTTCCCCCCCCCCCCCCGGCTCATTTTTTTTCATTGATCTAATAATAATTAGGAATGATCGGTTGCTCATATGTATTAGCCCTTGATCATAACTACCAAGGGCTCGGCCCGGCGCTGTGACTTCTTTGGGCCTGAGTTGTGAGGGCAGAACTGTGAGATGTGTGTGGAAACCAAGGCCCAGGTCAGGGGGAGAGGAAAGGAGGCGGGGTCCTGCCCAGACCACCTGGACTTCTAGAGAGCCGGGCTCCTGCCCCCCAGCCCTCCGCCCGTGGCCCCCAACGCGAGGAGGGGCTACAGCTTGGGAAAGTCCTGCACTGGAACTGGGCCACCCGACCTGTTCTTCCCCTGGGAAGCCTGGCCGAGGCCCTCTCTGCCCACTTCTAAATGGCTTTTTCTCTACAAACCGGTGCTTCTAAATTCCAGATCTGACCTTGCTCGGTGACAGCTCCCCAAGGCTCCCAGTGTGAAGGCCAGGTTTCTGAGCCTGGCCTCCTGCCTCTTGAGAATCCAGCCCATCTCTCACGCCTGTCGCACGCCACCGTGCACACGCACACAGATGCTCACCCGCCGCGCTCCAATCAGACTGGACCTCGGTTTCTGAAACACGCTTCACCTGTGGTCCCCCACCCCTCCCCAGGCGGCCCGGAGCAGCCCACCCATTGCAGTGTGGGTCTCGCAGGGAAGTCAGGATCCCGGAGGACAGCGTCTTGCCGTTGAGTTCCTACGGCAAACCTGGAATCCAGGAGGATCTGGGTAAGAACCTAGGAATTAAGAACTTCTCTGAATCTTCGTCCTGGAGATTTGGCGGAGCCCAGGAGACCAGGACCAAACCCTGTGTATTCCACGGGTCCTCTCTAGATCTGCAATCCCAGTTCCTTTGTACACTTCTTTATTTTTTAACTTAATTGATTTTATCCTTTCTTATTGATGATTGAGCCCAGGGGCACGTTACCACAGAACCACAACCCCAGCCCTTTTTATTTTTTTTTTGTTTTGAGACAGGGTCTCACGAAGTTGCTGAGGCTGGCTTGGAACTGGCGATCCTCCTGCCTCAGCCTCCTGAGTAGCTGGGATGACAGGCGAGCGCCAGGGTCCCGCCGGCTTAGTTCTTCCTTATTTCAGCCAGTGAGAACCCTGCGCTCCTAGCATCAGTGAATCGGCGAATGAATAAATGGCCGGAAGAGTTCACAACCCCGCTGCCCTTTCTTTGCAAATAAAGTTTTATTGGAACCCGGCTATGCTCACCGCCTGGCTACCCAGCAGGGGGCTGAGCAGCCGCGGCAGAGACTGTAGAACCTGCAAAGCCCCAAATCTTTGCTCCCTGGCTCCTTCCAGAAAACATCTGCCTGTCTCCTGGAGAGATCTGAACTGGTGTCCGCCTGGACCCCAGGTGCTGACCGGAACCCTCCCACCGCCAGAGGCCGCCCACTCGCACACCCCTGGATGGGGCCTCCCCATCTCCGTGCAGCCCCCCGGCCCCAACACAGGCCTCTCAGAGCCCTTCCTTCTGCGGAACAGAAATGTCCTGTCCCCACCCTCCTCCTGACCGCCCGCCTTGACCACTGTGTTTATCCCGACCTCTGTCCCGCCCCAGCTGCCCCAGCCAGGCCTGCTGGATCCCTCTCCCACCAGGGAGGCAAGTGAGTCACCCAGTCCAGAGAGGGGACATCTGCTGGGCTCAGCTAATCCCGCCAGGGCCGCGAGAGGCCCAGCCTCCCCCGCTGCTCGCGGTCTGCGTTTGGCCCTGGATTTGTCTCCAGCTCTGGCACGATGTCCCAAGAGACCCGGGAGCGAGAGGTGGGGTGGGCTGTTCTCATTGGAGCCCCACGCGCACCCCTGCGCCCACTTTACGGACGAACACCCACCAGGGGTCCAGTCACCCATCCGGGCTCCGGCTTTCTCACTGCCCTTCACCTTCTGGAACCTTCTAGAATCAATAGAACCTCAGGGGGTTGTTCTAGGCCCCGTTTCCCGATGCCCCACGGGTGACTGGCAGGTCCGGGGAAGATCCCGTCGGGCGTGTCCAGCACGCGGCCCAGGGTCCAGCACAGGCAGGAGCCCGGCCAGCGCTCGCCTCCTCAGAGGCCGACGGCAGCCGGTGGCTTGCTCTGCGCCTCCCCAGCTTGATGGGACCCAAGCCGGGGGGCAGTGTCCTTTGTCATCACCGTCGGTAGGAGGCCCTGCAGCAGTGCAGCCCAGGGCGGTCCAGGAGCGGCCGACCGTGGGAGCACACCGGCCGCGGCTGCCCGTGGCGTCACCTGCGCACATTAATGAAAACTTCACGGCGCGGAGCGGGGCCGGGGCAGGCCAGGAAATTGCAAAGTCGCGGAGGCCTTACCTCAGCCCCGCCGCGCGCTCTGCTTTTATAGCTCCACGTGTAATAACATAAAAGCATAATTTATTAAAGTATCACTCCAAGCGGGGATGGCAGGCAGGGGTCCGTGCCCGGGGGACTGAGTGCCACAGCCATCAGCAATGCCAAGCGGGGGGAAGGGCAGAACCTTTGTGCTCCTCCCCCCACCCCACCGCCTGCTGTCACAGCACAGTGGCCTGGAGGACCAGAAAGTGCCCGGGAATGACGAGAAGCTACAGTGAAGGGGGACAGAATCTTGAGACAAGAGCGGGACTACCAGGGTTTGAATTCTGGCTGTGTGACCTTGGGTGGGCCAGTTGCCCTCTCTGAGCAGCAGTCTCCTCGTGTGGGAATGGGAGGGATTGCTGAGAGGTCCTGAGTCCCTTCATCAGCAGCCCTCCTCCTAGGCCTGTTCCCTCCCGAGTGAAAGAGCCTTCTGGGCACTGAGCCGTGCCAGGAAATGGCCCGGGATCGCCTCATTAAACACGAAGGGGTATTTACACTGGGAGAAACAAATATTTATCTCTGGATGAGGAGAAAGGTCTTGGAAGCCCCGTCTGACTGGCCGCTGGGCAGGAGGGGGCAGGGGTGCAGACCCGGGGAGGACAGGGCCAGGCCGGGGGTCAGCAGAGGCCGGCTCCAGCTTCCAGCTCTGCCCCCGGCCAGGGTCCCCAAGCCCCACCCCTGCCGCCTCCCGGACACAGGGCCAGGCACAGCCCCTTCTCAGGTGGGTGACGACAGGCCGTGGTGCGCTCCAGGGCAGGGCGCGAGTCCGGCCATTGCCTGTCTCTGCTGGCACTGTGCCTGCCGTCGGGATCCTGCAGGGAGCCAAGGCCCCAGGGCCCACGTGGAGGTGCGTCACCAGTGAACACGCACCACGCGGCCAGCACACAGCAGCCCCCGGCTCTCGGTGGCCCACAGGGACAGGAGGCAAACTGCAGAGCCCCAGTTCCACCACGGCATCCTCGGGTGCCCCCGCCTGGGGTCAGGGTGCTGAGACGGGAGCCTCGTGGAGCCCAGGCCTTCTCTCCTCTACAGCTGCCACCTCGTCCAGGCCACCGTCCCTGCTGGCTGGCCCCCTTCTTCCGTCCTTGCCCACAACAGTCATTTTCCAGCAGCCAGTATGTCTGTACCTCAGAAGTGGTTGCGGGTGGTTGAGGTTGGCTAAAAGGAATCCTATGAAACGGACAGAAAGCAGGCGAGGAGGAGGTCGGATGTGAGAAGAACTTCCTGACTGCAAAAAAAATGAAGTATCCTCATTGTGCCCCAGCTCAGGGGGCAGCGGCGGAGGGCCCAAGACTCTGCTGCCGAGGGGAGGTGGTTAGTCAGCCTCTCGCGGTCCCAGAAAACCCCAGGGAGTCGCAGACGGCAGAACACGGCAAGCTTATGGTGGACCCAGGCCGACTGCTGAGGCAGGAGCATCTCTCCCCGCTGCGGCTGGGGTTGAGCAGCGCCTGCCTCCGCCGCGCCTCGCGGATCAACACGGCGGTTGTCGAGTTTGGGGTTCGTTGAGTGACTCTGGATCTCTGCTCCCTGAGAACTTGAAACTGACATTCCCCAACCCGGCTAAGAGGGGGCCGGAGCCAGGGGACAGGGAAGGGAAGTCCAGCTGGGGCCAGGGACCTGGACACGCGACTCAGAAGAGACTGCTGAGAAGGGCCGAGAGGAGCCAAGGAGCGTGGGTGCTGCCCCCAGGGGTGCTGAGAGCGGAGCCTTAGGGCCCAGAGGGGCCATGCCAGGCTCAGAGGGAGGGAGCCCCGGGAGCCCGCGGAGGGGGCTGGGAACAGAACCCCTGCAGCACCCACCCGCCCGCCCCGTGGTGCCCCCTGAGGCGGCCAGGGCCCGGAGCAGATGGGGCACCTGCTCCCCAGGCCTCTGTGGCTGAGCACCTCACCTGGACCTGAGCTCCAGGCCCCCCAAGACCCTCAGCAGCCGCGGCTCTGTGCTGGGAGGGGACGAGCGAGGGCCTCCACGCTCTGCCCTGGACAGAGACGCCGCCCACTGCTAAGGGGACAGACGGCCCGCACCCGCGCCCATGTCTGTGCCCATGCCTGTGCCCGATGAAACCTGGGCCTGTGGTAAGGCCGTGCCAACCCCACTGGGTCCCCTTCCTTGGTGACAGCTGTTTACGGAACGACAAGGACGTGCCAGGGGCAGGCGAGGCCCCGAGGAGTGTCCCATCTGGGTTCAGACCCCGCCTCTGCCCCTCCCCCGCAGGAAGTCCCCCCTCCCCGAGGGCCCCATGAGGCTGGGATCCAGTGCGAGGTGGATCCCGTGGACCACCCTGGGCTTCTCCGCAGGCTCCGAGTGGGCAGGGCTTGCCCAGGGCACACAGGACGGGGACAGGGCTGATTCCCACCCAAGGCCATGTTCCTGTCCCTGGGCCAGCCCCCCTGCTGCAGGAAGCCCTCCTTGGGTGCTGGAGCCAGGAGGCCCCACCTGGGGGATCCCTAACCTGGGAGCGGAGACCATCGGCCGTCACACGCAGAGCCACCGCGTGCCAGGCCCCGGGGCTGTCACGTGTGAGTCTCAGACCCGCTGCGGTCACTCCCGCTGGCATCCCCACTGATGGGCAGTCTGGGGCACAGAGAGGTTCAGCCGCAGCCACAGAGAACAGCGCTGGAGCCCGGGCAGCCAGGTCTGTGGAGCAACTGGCCTTGGCCTCTGCCCGGCCCTGCCTTCTCACAGGTGGCCCGAAGTTGCCCACCTCCCTGCAGGACAGGAGGGCAGCTGCGGGGGCCAGGGCTGGCTGAGCACCTCCGCCTCCTCAGGCTCACCACAGACCTGTCTGGGGTGCCACGGGGTCAGGTGACCGGGCAGGGCCTGAGCCTGCCCCTCCCCCACCAGGCCCCGCCTGACCCAGGTGGGCCGCAGCCTCCGCTGTGGTCCCCGCCCAACAGCCCTGCCCCTCTCCACAGCCGCCAGGTCCTCCCAAAGCCCGGATCTGCGGCCGCACCTCTGTCCCTGCCCAGGAGCCCCTCACGTACCCCCCTGCGTTTCTAGAAGCTGCTCCGGGTCCAGAGGGGTCTGCCCCTCCCCTCCCCCCACCCCTCGGCCGCTGCGCTCAGGGCCTGGCTCCCCTTTTCTGCCTCCGGTGGCACTCGGTCCCGCTCACTGCTTGCACCCTCGCACACGGGACCCTCGGTCACCCCCACCAGCCCTCTCGCCCCCTATGAAAATCGGGTGGAGAGGTTCACCAGAGCTGATGGACACGATGACGGTCCCCTGGGCTGGGGGACGTTTGTGAGCTTCACTTAATTTGTGTCATTTGTTATGGTTTCATTTCTCATTTTATTTCATTTATTTATTTGGTGCCAGGGATTGAACCCGGGGCTGGACTCCCGAGCCACATCCCGGCCCCTTTTATTTTTCATAGAGAAACAGGGTCTCACTCAGTTGCTCAGGGCCTCACTAAGTGGCCGAGGCTGGCTTTGAACTGGCCATCCTCCTGCCTCAGCCTCCCGAGCTGCTGGGATCACAGGCGGGCGCCACTGCGCCCGGCTGGTGGGTTCTCGTTTAAGGATGCTCGGTGTGTGCAACCTTAGACTCTTTCTCGTAAAGAACATCTCCAAAATGGAACGCGTCCTTGGCCTCCCCAGGGACAGGCACGTCCCCTGCAAGCACACCCATCCTCTTGCACGCTCACGTTGGCACACACGCGCCCGCCTCCCCCCGTGCTATCATCCAGGGCAGCGTCACACAGGCCACTCTATTGTCCTCTCTGCGGTCGGACCCACGACGGGGCACCTGCAGCCCGCTGCCCTCAGGTCATTGTCCAGGCCCCGGCTCTGCCTCTGGCTGCAGGTGCGTGACCCTCCCTGGCCCTGCCACCTCCTCGCAGATGGGGCCACGCGCCCTCCCCCTCCACGCCAGGACTGGCACCGAAAAGCCACACGCCCGACGGCCCCTCCACCGACCTCCAGGAGGCCGCGTGCCCAGGGCCGCCAGACGGGCACTCGTCAGAGGGCATGGGGACCCGAGGCACACCCTCCCTGTGTTCTAACCCCGACTCCAGCGCCGAGCGTTTCCCCATCTGTAAGTGGGGGGCGACCCTCCCCCCTCGGGCCTGTCGTGGGGACTCAGAACCGGCACCAGGGCCCAGGCCACAGCAGGCCTTGCGACGTCTTTTTCCTCGATTGCCGGAAGGTGGACCGGAGCCCTGTCCCCTCTGGGCAGCCCCCCCTCCTGCCCGCAGCCCCGTCCAGCCCCCCTGCCCCCCCCCCACATCACCCCGGCCACCCGAGGGCTGGGTCGCAGCGCACCTGCTTCTCGGGGCTCTAATTTCCTGTAAGTGTAAGAATTCAGGTCAGACGCGGCCTGAGGCCCGCGGCTCCCTCCCAGCGGAAACCCATAAATAACCCTGCTCCGCGGCCTGGCCCGGGCACGGGACGCTCTTCTTACCCTCCAGCCTGGACTCAGCGCCCTGCCAGGCAGGTGCGGCCATGTCCACTTACACGTGGGGACACTAGGCGGAGGAGGAGGACCCGGTCTGAGATCCTGGCTTGCGCACTGGAGAATGGCCCTGGGAAGCTCGCCTGCCCCCTGCCCAAGGGACTGTCCCTCCACCTGCGCCCGCCGGGCCAAGGACTTGAGCCTGAGACCCCCCACTGGTGCAGGTCCGCGACGACGTGGGGCCGAATAGAGAGCATTTTAGGGCTCGTGGGCCAGACGGCCTCTGCCGCAGGTGCTCAGCCCCGGGTGTCACCACAGACAACACGGGCAAAGTGACACGCAGTGCTGGCGAGAGTTTGTCCATGAACAGAGGACAGAGCAGGCTGGTGGGGGCTCGCTCACCCCCGAGAGGAACAGGAGCCGGTTGGAGCTCAAGGTGCCCGAGACAGGACGAAACCCAGGGACGCGGGTACCCTGTCTGCGGGTCCCCAGCTGGTCGGAGCCGGGGCTGAGGACGCCTGGTCCCGGGCTCCTTGCCTCCCGCCTGCTCCCTCCCCCCCCCCGCTCCCTCCCTGGGCTGGGGGCTCCCCGAGGGCCAGGGTTTGGAACAGGGTCCTCACAGGTTCTCCAGCGTCAGGGCCAGGCCACCACAGAGAGCCCAGGGCAGGGACCCTGACCCCACCCGGCCCGGGCCTGGGGATCCCGGCCAGCTCTCCCGGCCCCGGGGCTGCTGCAGCCCTCCGCTGCGAGGGTGGCCACGTGGCCACAGGACGTTCAGGACACCCCAGCCTGGACTGTCCACACGGCCACCGCACAGCAGGGCACACTGACCGCCAGCTGTGACCACTGGAGTGTCACCGGGGAAGCAAACCCCCTGCTCGATGTCACTGCCCGGCCAAGAGCACCCCCTACGTGACACAGCCCCCCTCCCTGGCTCGGCGGCCTCCGCCTCCGGCCTCAGTCTCCCCTGCCCGGGGGGTGGGCTGCGTCCTCGGGAGCAGCTCCGCCAGAGGGAGGGGACAGCAGGAGGAATGTGGCCACAGCTGCCGGGCAGCGCTGAGGAGACACGAAGACGTTCCCCTGTGAGTCAAGTCCCAGGAATGTGTCCCCCCCGCGTGGCCACGGGCCAGAGCCCCCTCAGGCCACCCCGCTCCTCCCCCAGGGCGCCCGCCTTTTATTAGAACAGAAAGGAGGCAGGTGCCAGGTCCAGAGCAGCCCCTCAGGGACCCAATGAAACCTGCAGAGGAGGCTGCGGGGTGACCCTGCCCGAGAAGGGGCCCGGTGGAGCCCGCGAGGACAGCAGGCTCTGCGTGGGGCCAAGGGACGCCTGCCCAGCCCTGTCCCTCCTGGCTCTGCCCTGTGGCCGCGGCTCCCCGGCCCGGTCTTTCTCGGGTCATTCTGGAGGGCGGGAGCCGGTCAGCGTTGGTGATGCCCCAACGTCCCACAGCCAACGGTACCTCCGCCCGAGCTGCCCCGTCCCCACCTCTCCCCGCCGCGACGGAGGGGCCAGGCCAACAGCAGGGCCCTGGACGGGCCTGTGTTCACACCTGCACAGTGGGGGCCGCCGTCCCCTCCTCTCACCTGCAGGCACCCCTCAGCCCCCAGCCCACCCGATGCCCTCAGCCCTGGCTCCCATCTGGACTTGAACTCTGAACCTTGGCCCACGCGGAAGGCCACACCTCTGTCTGGCCACTCGGCCCTGTGCCGTCAAGCGCAGACTGGCCAGAAGCCTGCCCTGGTCCTATGCCAAGTGCCAAACCAGCCCCTGGCAGGGCCCTTTGAGCCCCACGGCACAGCCATGCAGCCGAAGGACTCTCCCAACTTCCAGAGGTGGAAACAGAGGCTCAGGGCCGTGGAGCGATTTGCCGATGGTTCGGCACTTTCCCCGGCACCAGGAGGCCGGGCCCAGACATTTGGAAAGGTTCACGTTAGCTTTTCGGAGAGCTCTGACTTTAGTCCACGTGCAACATGGGAACTTCTGATTTTTAAAATTTTTATCATGGTCCCTTGGCCTTGTAAGTATTTCTTATAGCTGCATCAAAGGCTTTGTGAATCAAAATAGATTAGATTTTATGAAAACTACTTAGAGACGGCAGACAAGCCAGACTTGGTCTGGAGATAGGCCCTGTGCGCACACACACACACACACACACACACACACACACATGCACGCACACTCACCTGAAACAATGTGGCCCCAAGACACTCTGGGGACTCCCATGTGCCCTGCCGCACCTCCAACCTCCCAGGGTCCCGGAGGGCTTAGGCAGGGCAGGTCCCCCCGGCCCCCAGGTATGGAATTTCTCCTTCGCCCTCACCCCAGACCCTGCCCTGCGTGGCCTGGTGAACGGTAACCGGAGGGAAAGGTCATGGTTGAGACCCGGCCCTGCCACTGTGGGAGGGGGTCCCTGGGGGATCCTCCTCCCTCCCCCCGGGCCGTGTCTCTGCCAGCATCCCTGGCTCCACCCTGGCCACTCCTGTGGCCGTCGGGATCGCCAAGCGCTGCCCACTGTTCCGCAGGGTCACCCCTGTCCCCATTTTACAGATGGGCAGCCGGGCTACAGAAAGAGCCACGAGTCTGTGGCATGGGACCCAGGTGGATGGATCCCTGGGGGCGTCTCCCGCCTGCCCCCAGCCCCAGACGGTGCCCAGGCTGCGGCCAGTCTCCTGCCCTCCCAGAAGCCCAGGCTCAGCAGGGCACAGTGAGGCCAGCACACCGGGAAGACGGTCCCCAGGGCCCAGGCCAGGCCAGGAAGGCGGCCAGCGCTGGCAGGAGGCTGTGGGGGAGGGGTGTGGCCCAGCTGTCCTCAGGGGCTCCCGTGCCCTGTCACCAAGAGGGCCAACAGCGGCCGCAGGGTGGGGTCTGGCCCAGAGGCTGGGGCAGGCGGGGTGAGGCCCAGGACCACAGTGGGCCAGCCCTGCCAGCCCACCTGGCAGTCCAGAGTGTCCACCGTTGACCCCCGTCCTGTCCTCCACCCAGGCATCCCGACTCCCCTGGCTGGGCCGTGCGCTCCTCCGGGCCATCTCGCGGCCCTCGGAAGCCGTAGAGTCCTAGAGAGTCAGGACTTTCCTCTGCTCCTCGACTGTGGAACAGGCCCTCGTTCCTAAAAGCTCAGAGATGGAGGATCGTTCCCCTCTTAGCCACGATGAGGAACCCCGGATAAGACCTGAGGAGTCCAAATGCTACCAAGGAAGAGAGTAACGCCCAGAGAGGGAGAATGACTTGTCCAAGGTCACACAGCAAGATGGTGGCAGCCTGGTACAAAGACCCTGGTGTGTGCTCCTCTGTCGCTGCCTGTCATCCTGAAGCTACCAGCCCCTGGAGACAGGGAGGTTCCCCGTGGGACCTGGCACTGCCCTCCAAGTCTGCCTACCAATGTGCCTGGACAGGCTTCCCTGCCCACCTCACCCAACCCTCCCTGGACCTAGGTCCCAGCTGTGGCAGGGGCAGGAGACACCCCTGCCCCCAGCCAGGGTGCCTGGGCCTCTGGTGCCACCCTCGAAATAGCCCGGCTCTCGGGCCCCAGATCAGGTTGCAGCCGTGCCGTCCAGATGGGCCGCCTGGCAGGACGGGAAGCGCTGTCCTCTCACGCTGCCCCTCCTGCTCCCCCCTCGCCCGTCAGCAGCCTCCCTCTGGAGGACACGGCCTGCTTTGGAGGCTGTGGGGACAGGAGAATGGAAGCCACACCTGGGGTGGAGAGGGGCCGGGTGAGTATAAACCCAAGAATTGCAGGGACGGAAACGCCATCTGCTGTGTGGCCTTAGGAGAGTCACTTGCCCTTTCTGAACCTCAGTTTTTCTATCTGCAAAGTGGGGACGTGCTCTTCCTCACCCAGGGCCTGGGACACAGCGTGAACAGACCCAAGTCCTCCTCTTTGAGAGTCCTGGTTCCAGGGGTCAGCAAGCTCTGACCCTGGGGGGGGTCAGCTTCCAGAACCTGTCAGGAGCCCGGGTGCTGCGTGCCAGCGGGGGCCGGGAGGCGGGAGAACGGGGTGCGCTATTTTATTTAGGGGGTCCAAGAACAGCTCTGTGAGGGGAGCAGAGTTCTTCCTCTGGACTAGAGGGTGGGACTGCAGGTGGGACTGGCAAAACCAGGGCCCTCCCCCACCCTGGGCTCCAGGAGCACAGCTGAGATTTCTGATGGGAGGTCCCAGCTGCTTCAGTCCAGCAGCCCCCCATGTCCCCAAGACTCTGCAGCCAGGTCCCTGCAACCTCGAGGGACCAGCCACGGGGCTGCAGAGGCCAAGACCGAGGGTGGGCAGCCCAGGAGTCCGGCCTCCAACCTGAGGCTGTGGGAATTGGTTGGCGCCTGGCCAGGGCCTGCGGAGCCAGGGGAGGCTGGGTGTGAGGACTCACTGGGGACAGCCCTGCACTGGGGGTCAGAGCTCCAGGGGGCCACCAGGGCCTCACGGTGAGAGTGTCCCTCCTGGTAGGAGCTGCTCGGGGGGCGGGAGTCGCTGCCCCACACCGGCCTTCCTGGCCTTCACTGCAGGAGGGGGCAGGGGGAGGTGGAGCCGTGGGGGTCTCCCGTGGGGCCACACACCTGGGGGCAGCAGGGTGTCTGAGTCCAGACTCCCCCCCTCAGCCCTTTTATAAAAACCCTTTGATCTTGAGACAGGGCCTCCGTCGCCCAGGCCGGCCTTGAACTCGAGAGCCTCCTTCTTCAGCCTCCCAATTAGGCCACACGCAGTTATCGACATTTTGTTTTTTTAGGGAGAAAGAAAAAAGACTTCGATTTTTACAAATCTTACACGAGGTTGGTTGTAAGACGGGGGCTGCTCTGCACCTTTCTGTCATCTAAAGAGCTGCTGTGTCCTCCACCACGCCCCTCTCCTACCCCCAGGCCCTCCTGTCTGGACAGCGCCTTCCTTGCCCCCCACAGACACGGTCCCTAAGAGCAGGTTGGGTGCCAACCCCACCTTCCTGGAAGCCTCCAGGACAGAGGGCAGGGACAGAGGAGTCCCTTGGCCCCGTCAGGACAGGGAAGCTGTGTCCTCGTGTCGCCGATGTGCCCGAGCCCCGAGAGCAGGCGCCAACGCAGAGCAGGGACCGGGGACCTGTTGATGAATGGGACGAAGAACCCAGAACACGGAGCCCGTCCTGGGGACCCGGGGACCGGGGGTGACGGCCGGCAGCCCAGCATCTGGGGTCAGGAGTCCAGAGTGTGGCGACAGAGCGGGGACTCAGCTACCAGACTGTGCCCGCTCTCGCGTCCCCTGGGGACGTGAGGGCTGCCTTCGCCGGCGGAGTCCCTCCGGCCCCAGGCCCGCCGCCCTGCCTCCCCCGCCCTCCCCTAAGCCCAGGACAACAGCTGCCCTTGTAGGAGCGGGGACCATTGTAATTAAAAAGGAAACATAATAAAGCCCACGCCGAAGCCAAATCCCATCGAGAGCGACACCCGGCCCGCCCCTCGCTGCCCACCGAGGACACATGGCCCCTTTGTGTGCCCTGGGTGTGGGCCACTCCTGCCTGCCCCGCCGGCCACTGTCGTCCCTCCCTTCGCTGCCCCGCACCCTGATGGCCCCACATCCTGCCTGAGGGCCCAGCCACCCCTGGTCACAGGGGGAAACTGAGCCCCAGAGAGGCCCAGCCTGAACCCGGGCCCCCTGCTTCCCTCCGCCAGCCCCCGGCGGGGCCCAGATCTCTCCTGTGGAGTGGCCAGTGTGTCCTGAGCCAGGACTGTCCCCCAGGAGGGGCCCGAAGGCGAGCTGATCCCCAGGCGGGGACAGGAGAGCTCTAAGGTGGTGGCTGGCCAGCGCTCCTGACCGGGAGGTGAGGACTCCTGGGCTCCCAGGTCTGCGGGACAGGGCAGAGGGAGGGGCTGCCTGAGCTCCAGAGGGGACAGGGGAGTCCCTGCCACACCCCCCCTGAACTTCAGAAGCCTGGCCGCCCCCCAGGGCCTCCCGAGCCTCCTCTCCCACCTGCCAACCCCACCACTTGGCCAGCTGGACATCTGCGGGCTGCGCCCAGAGCCCCTGGCCCCTCAGCCTCGTGCCGGGGCCTCCCCGCCATCCCTGGGCTGCAGCAGGGATCAGACGGCAAACCGGTGGCCCTGGCTGGAGTGGTCTGTGGTCTGTCCCCAGGGGTCCTGCTGGTGGGCCTGCCTGGCTCTCCCTGTTG
This sequence comes from Ictidomys tridecemlineatus, assembly GCF_052094955.1. Taxonomy (NCBI): domain Eukaryota; kingdom Metazoa; phylum Chordata; class Mammalia; order Rodentia; family Sciuridae; genus Ictidomys; species Ictidomys tridecemlineatus. The sequence continues at coordinate 14,666,147 of NC_135487.1, read as the reverse complement.
ACCACCATCCCTGTCACCTACACGTTCTGCCCACCCCCACAGGGGCAATCCCCCACAGGGGACCTCGTGGCCACCTGGGGCTCAGAGGATGCCCGGGAGACACCACCAGGCTTTGAGTGACCAAGGGCCAGCTCCTGCCTTGTGACCACGTGAGGCCCGGGGTGGAGCCGGGCAGCGATGGTCCTCCCCGCACACAGGGGGACCCAGGTGGGGCCTGCTTGAGACGGGGGCGTCCCAGGGCACAGAGGCAGGACTGTGGTTGTTGGGAATAAGCCACGGCCATTTGTCCAGCCCAAGAGCTCCGCCATTTTATAGAAACTCCTGGGGTCACTCTGCCAGTGAGTGCTGGGGCTTGGGTTCAAAGCCAGGCCTGGGTGGCCACACCTCCTGCAGGGGCCACAGAACATTTACGCCTAGTGACCCCAGGGGACACTACACCTTCATCCCACGCAGGCACTGCTGACCTTCAGAAGTGGCGCCCACTCCAATCACACCACTGAACCCGAAGCCCTGCCCAGGTGTGCATGTAAGAGCAAGTGAGTGTGAGTGTGTATGAGAGGATGAGTGTGAGTGTGGGTGGGTATGTGCATGTGTATGAGTGTGTGTGAGTTTGTGAGTGTGTGTATGTGTGAGTGAATGTGTGGGTGTGAGTGTGAGTGGGTGTGTAAGTGAGTGTGTGCACATGTATAAGTGTGGGTGTGTTGGAATGTGAATGTGAGTGTGTGGGTGTGGGTATGTGTGTGTGAGTGTGGGTGTGTGTGAGTGTGTGGGTATGAGTGTGGGGATGTGTGAGTGTGAGTGTGTGAGTAAGGGTGTGAGTGTGAGCGTGAGTGTGTGTGAGTGTGGATGCGTGAGTGTGTGACAGTGTGAGTGTGGGTGGGTGTGAGTGTGGGTGGGTGTGTAAGTGAGTGTGTGGGGGTGTGGATGTGTGAATGTGTGTGGGGGTGTGAGTGTGGATGTGTGAATGTGTGTGGGGGTGTGAGTGTGGGGGTGTGTATGTGGTGTGTGAGTGTGGGTGTGTGGGTGAGTGTGAGTGTGGGTGTGTGAGTTTATGAGTGTGTGAGTGTGGGTATGTGACTTTGAGTGTGTGAGTGTGCATGTAGGAGTGTGGGTTTGTGAGTGTGGAGGTGTGTGAGTGTGTGGGTGTGAGTGTGGGGATGTGTGAGTGTGTGAGTGAGGGTGTGAGTGTGAGCGTGAGTGTGTGTGGGTGTGGATGCATGAGTGTGTGACAGTGTGAGTGTGTGGGGGTGTGAGTGTGAGTGGGTGTGTAAGTGAGTGTGTGGGGGTGTGGATGTGTGAATGTGGGGGGGGGTGAGTGTGGGGGTGGGTATGTGGTGTGTGAGTGTGGGTGTGTGGGTGAGTGTGAGTGTGGGTGTGTGGGTGAGTGTGAGTGTGGGTGTGTGAGTTTGTGAGTGTGTGAGTGTGCATGTAGGAGTGTGGGTTTGTGAGTGTGGTGGGGGTGTGAGTGTGGGGGTGTGCGAGAGTGTGACAGTGTGCACGGGTGTGTGAGGCACAGTGCAGGACGGGGCCTGTCCATGGTCCACCGTTTTCCCGTCTCCCATGGTCCAGCCGCGGTGGCCGGAGGGCCGAGGGGGCTGTCGCTGGACACCCGGGACGGGGAGCGGCAGCAGGGAGCAGGGGCCGGCACCCGGGACGCAGGGCGGGGATTAGGCAGATAATGCTTCTTGTAAGAACAAGGGATTGTGCGAGGGGGACGGAGAGTGGGGGGCCGGGGGCAGTTCATATTTCTCCTGGGGTGAAAGCTGAGCCCCCCGGAGGAGGCGCCCCTCCTGCCAGGGCCTAATCCCCGTCCTTCTCACCAAAACCCCAAAGAAGAAGCTGTTCACAGGGGACAGATTCCTGGGATTCATTAATTCAGGATTTGCGGAGGGACGGCCGGGTCCCTCCCTGCGGGCAGCAACCCGAGCAGGCAGGTGGGTGCTGCCGGCGGGGACGATGGGGAGAGGAGGCCGGGCTGGGCATCCTCTCTCCTGGCTGCGCTGGGCCTCCTGCCCGAGGCTGAGGGAGGTCCTGGGCACTCGGTCCCCGCAGCCGTGACTGTTCTGCCAGCTCTTGCTGCGGCTTCTCCTCTTCCTTGATGGCTCCGGTCCTCGCTGTCCAGCTGAGAGTCTGGGGGAACAGACCCGGGGACCACTGGCAGGCTCCCTCCGCATGCCACCTCCATGCCAAGGCAACCGGCTCTGCTGGCTGCCACCCTGGGTCAGTTCTCTTCCCTAGAACATCTGCTCAGCAGAGCCCCACGGTCGTGCCCCGTCGCGGCCCCTGCAGACCCCGCGTGTGGAGAGCGCGCGGCCCCCCCAAGCCTGCGCCCGACAGGTTCCCGGGGAGCATCAGTTTGGAAACCCTGGGCTCTTCCCAGGCCCCAGGATCCTGACTTCTGCCTCAGATCCTCCCTTCCCATTCACCTCCTCGATTATTTTTTTCCAAATTCTCCACCCACCCGCTGTCGCTGACCAGTCCTGCAGGAATCTCTCAGTCAGGGCCACCTCTGACCTGCCCCCCCAGGATCCCCCATTCCTCCCCCAGCCCTGGCTCCGCCCAAGCTGGCCCGGGTTGCAGAGCGCTTTCCAAGTGCACAAGTGGCTGCCCTAGAATCCTCGACGTCACCCCGTGGCCAACACAGGAAGGGCCGAGCTTGCCTGGCACCCAGGGTCCCGTGTCCTCCGCCCCTATAATCCCCTGTCACCCACACAGTCTGCTGCGCTCCCTCCCTCGTTCTCACGCGGTTCTCTTCCGGAACTCCCAGGGGCGCCCAGCAGACCCAGCCCACAGCTCCGGGAAGCCTGCCCTGCTCCCCCCGCCCGGCCTGGATCCAAGCTCCCCTCCACTGCCACCCCTGCCCCGTCCCCAGGTCTCCCATGCCACCGGCCTCGGTCTGCCCCTCCCCCACCTCGTCTGACAGCCTCCAGGGACGGTGTCTTGTTCAGGTCTGGATTCTGGGGCCCACGCCAGGATTGGCACCTAATAAATCTCAGTAAGGTCCTGCCCCGGCCTCTCTCCCTTAGCCTCCCCAGCTCTGGCGGACACACACCTGGGCACAAGTCGGACTGGATGGAACTCAGTCAGCCGCGTGGCTTTGGGGTGGGAGTGGAACTCAAGGCGATGGCCTGGGCAGGAACTGGGGACACACCCAGTTCTCCAAGGACCTGACGGTAGGTCTGGCTTCGAACCCTGCCCTCGCAGTCACATGACTTGGCAAGGTCGTTCAACACCCCGAGCCTCAGTTTCCCTGCCTGTAAACTGGGTGTGCAAACAACATCCACCTCCAGGTTGTTTGGGGACCCACTGGGGTTCTGTGGGCCAGGGTGTCAGCCTGGGGACACTCCCACCACCACTCTTAGGCAGTGAGGGGAGAGGACAGGAGGGCAGGGAGGTCGGCCCCACCTGCCTGAGGCCAGCTGCCTCCTCCATCGGCCTCCAGAAGCCCAGCCCGGACAAAGAGCCCCCGCTCGTCCATGGTCCTCCGACCTGGGCCTTCCTGCCTCCCAGCTTGGTGGAGAGGCCAGAAGCTAACATCACGGGCAGAAGAGGCTGTGGGAAGCAGGCGAGGCCCGCTTCACACTCAGGAAACACAGAAACCACCCCAGGGGCCATCGCAGACAAAGGGGCCAAGGAATGGGGGGTCCACGTGACAGCCCTGGGGAGGAGGAGGCTGGCGGCCCCGCCACCAGGACGGCCGTGAGCTCACCACGCTCAGAGGCCAGGCCGCGAGACACACACGTGATCTCCCACACACGACGTCAGAAGAGGCAGAAGGTGACCCTTGGTGGAGAGGGGGTGGGAGCAGAGGGAGGTGACAGCTGAAGGACTGGGTGTCTCCCTCTGGTGACAGAAACCTCCTAAGCTGCCGACACTCACACAGTAGGTCCTTTAAGCTGGCGAATGGCAGGGCGGGCCTCACAGCTCAGCCGAGCTGCCTGAACCAGCAGCCGGGGCCTAAGGCCAGGCTCCAGGGGGGAAGGCCCCTGGCCGGGCTGGCGGGAGGCAGATGTCACCCCTGTGCCCCACGCCGCCCCCAGGGAGTCGTCAGGGGCCCACGGCACACAGGGGGAGGTCGAGGCTCAGAACGTGCGGCCTGGGAAGGACTGGAGGCTGGGATCCGAACCCCTGGCCTGGGCTTCCCCTGCGCTCCGGGAACGCGCGGCTGGCACCTCCAGCCTGCACAGGCTGCCCTGACGGCTGGGAGGCAGAGGGAGCGGCCACCGCGCTGGCACCAGACCCAGGCAGGTCCCCACAGGCGCGAGCCCCTCGGTCCTGCCCACACAAGCGCTGCCCGCCCTGCACCCGGGCCAGGGCGTGTCACCTCCCCGGGCAAGCCCGAGTGGCAGGGAACACCTGCCCACCCCGTGGCCCGGGGACTGGAGTGGCCGGCACCCTGGGGTGGTGACCGAGGGGCTGGAAGGGTGGTTCCAGGGGACATAGCCATGGGCACTTGAGTGCTATGAATGTTGGGGTCCCTGTGCCGCTCCGGGGTGACGCCTGTGCATCCCGTGTGTCCAGGGACAGGCAGGGTGGGCGAGGAAGGCCACCAGCATGAGGGCGAGTGTGTCTGGTGGGTCCTGTCTGGCCTTGAAGAGAGGGGCTGAGGCCAGTGTGCTTGGGTGTGCAAGGGGTGAACACAGAGTGTGCCTGTCACATGCCTGTGGGACCCGAGCGTGGGTGCCCGGGGCGGAGGAGTGGCAGTGGACAGGGAAGCGGTGTGTAAGGCCACCGGGAATGGCGAGGGGGGCTCACGTGGCCGTCACCCTGGGCCTGCCCAGCCACCTCCCCTGACGCTCCACTTCCTCCCCTCCTGGCCTTCCCCGCAGGCCGTGAGCGGTCAGAGCTCAGACGCCCACCTCCGGCTGCCTGGCGGCCTCTCCAAACCTGCCAGCCTCGCTGACCCCTCTGTGCAGTGGGGACAAAACAGCCTGTCCCAGGGGTGGCCCTGAGGCACCCGCAGGAGAAATGGCCAGATATGAAGGCCTCGGAGTGACAGAGACAGTGAGCAGAGGGGCGTCCCCTGCCCCTGCTCCCGCCCCGGCCACTCCGCCAGCCGCAGCCCCACCAAGCTCCCCACTCGAGCCCTCGCCCTGCCTGGGCCGCTCAGGGAGGTAGGAGACGTCTGGGAGTTGGGTCCCACCCTGCTGGGCGGGCAAGGGCAGGCCCGGGGAAGCCAGGGGAGACGACGCCCAGAACCCAGGTGCTCTGCCCAAAGGGGGGCAGGTGGAGATGGGGGGACAGGTGTGGGCTCAGTACCGACATGCATTCACTCAACAACCCCTTGGAGGTACTAATCTGTGCCAGGCACCAGGGATATCAAAACAGGGCCTCCCCCTGGCCCTCAGGGGGTCTGGGGAGGGAGGCAGTCTTGTGGCGGCCTGGAGGGCGCAGACACAGAGGGCCCTGGACCCAGGCTGGGGGTCCTAGGAAGGGTTCCTAGAGGAGGGGTCCAGAGAGCCAGGTGCTCCAGGCCAAGCCAATGGCATGGACCCGGGCTGCCCGAGCGTCCATCTTGGTTGAGGAATGGTGGAGACGAAGCTGGAAGGCCTCCAGCACCATGTCAGGTGTGGCATGTACAGCTACGTCCCGGAGGTGAAAAACGTGTCTACCTGGCGGCATATTTTGCTGGGGTCAGGGAAGGGTGTGTGTTTGCCCAGGTGCACGTATGATCACTCACATGACTGTGTGTGCACAGACGTCCCTGTGGAACCAGCACCTGGCTGGGGAGGTGTGTGCGTTCAAGCAGCCGGAAGGCCACATGCATGCGCCTCTGCCTGGAGGAGGACGCACCCAGAGCCACACGCAGGGGGGTGCACAGGTGGGCCATGGTCCACAGGCCTGGCAGATCAGAGGACACCTCCCCCGACCCACCCAGCCCCCGGCTCCTTCATACTCTCTCCACCACCCCTTCCAGCAGACCCTAATCTCTGCCTGGCACCCTGCCAGCTCCGGGGGAGACTGAAGCCCCGTCGGCACAGCACCTGGCCGAATCCCCCGCAAGGCCACAGTCTGAGCCTCTGCAGCCTCGGTTTGGGGTTGCACCACCCTTCACTTACAGGACCAGCCCTTCCCTGCTGTGTGACCAGCGGCATCCCACTTAACCTCTCTGAGCCCCTGCTCTTAACTGACCTCCACACCCACAGGTTGTGCTGGAAGAGCTGTGGGAAGAGGCTGTTCTGTGCTGGTTGATTGTAAACAATGAAGAGCTCCCTCCTTCTTTTTCTCCCTGGAAAGGAAGCCAATTTTGGCCCTGGGGCTATAAGAGGAAGAGGCCTAAGATCACACATGGCCTCGGGCAGTGGCCTCCCTCCTGCTCAGCTCTCTCACCTGCAGGACAGGTGGGGGCAGGCTCTGGATGCTCCTCCACTCCCCTCCTGAGCTCAGCCCCGAGACCCGCCTCCCATGTTCCCCACAGAATGGAGGGCACCGGGTTGGGGTGAGCTCACTGCCCGGCTCCTCACCCCCACCCACCTCCTCCTGGAGGAGAGGTCTGCACACGGCAGGGCCCCCCAAGCCTCGGAGATCTCTGGTCCACACACCCAGACCCTCGGACCCTCAGACCCTCAGGCCCAGGAAGGGGACATCAGCCCCAAGGCGCTCGCCCCGACATGGCAGCCACGTCTGGAGCAGCCTTAGCCCGGAGCAGGCGCCAGGAACACGCGTGTTCACACTCCCGCCACCTCCCGACTGGCAGGTGGGCTTTGGAAAGGCTTCCGGGCAGGCACCTCTGAGCAAGAGGCCCCGGGCCAGGCAGGGCTGCTGCGGGCAGACAGGTAGGGGACTCACACGGGGGTGCTGCCTGGGTCGTCGTCCCCATGGTGTCCCAGCTGTGAGGCCAGCGGCGGGGCTGGGTCTGAGGGAGCCCATTGGTCTCCTTTGAGGCTCCTTCTCCCTCCATTTCTTCAGAGGCCAAGTCCAGTCTCCCTTGTGGGAAGAGGACGATGGAAGGTCAGGGCTTGGGGCAAGTGACTTAGTCTCCCTGGAGCCACGCTGTCGATGGGGACATCAGCAGCGCCCACTGCCCAGGCCTCAAGCTGTCTCTGGTGAGTCCTGCTCCTCTTGGCGGTGGTGTGCTGGCCATGAGTAACAACGGGCTCTGGCCGGGCCGGGCCTGCAGCCTTGGCCAATGTCCATGGTGTAAACACTCACCCTGACCGATTCCGGCCATCGGCAGGACACCTCCGAGCAGGAATCCGGGGGAGAACTGAGAAGTCCTTCACCTTACGCAGGGCATTTCCAACAGGCAGACGGAGGCAAAGGATCCCGAAAGGACAGATAACAGCAACCCAATTAGGAAGTAATGAACTTGGAGAAATCATCCCCTTTGTGTACAATGGGATTTACTGAATGGTAAACTTAGATAATTCACCTTTTAAAGATGGCCCACCGGCCGTAAATTCCTGAGGATTTAACAGGTTTCAAGCCGGTGCCTGCGCTGCTAGCCGCTGACCTCACTGCTGCCGCGTCCCTGTTCCCCGACTCCGCACAGACCACCCCTCCGCACCCCTTTCCCCTTGCCACACGCACGCTGCCCCCCCCCATAACCTGGATGGTCTCAGTTTTCAAGTCCCTCCTCTGAAGACCCCACCCCAGACTCAGGGAACCTCATGGAACCCTGAGAACGCTGGGAGGTGGACGTGGATGAGGACACTGTGGCTGGGCAAGGTCTGTCGGTGGGTGACCTTCCTGGGTGGGGACAGACAGCGCCAGGCATCTCCTCCCGTGGCGGGGTCCTGGGGGGGTCTGAGGAACACCTGGCCCTCGTGGTCACCCCCTCTCATGCCCTTGACCGAAGCGCTGGGCCTCGGGGCTCCTGGGTTCAGCTGGGGAGGCCCTGGAGTGGACCGAGAGCAGGGCCCACGCTGGGCGAGGCTCAGGCACCCGTGGAGCCTGGGGACCCTCTGCCAAGGGCTGGGAGAGGGAGGGGGAGGGCTGCGCTGGGGAGGCGCTGACCCTCTCGTCAGCCCGGGGGAGAAACTTCCAGAGGAATGCAAGCTATGAGGGAGGAGGGGAAGCAGGCCCGGGCAGTCCCAGGGCCACAGTGCGGCCTGGGGGGGGGGGGAGGGACGGGAGGGGGAGGGGCGGGGCCTTGACGGCCACCCCTGAAGAAGACCCCAGACTCACCCATCACCCAACGAGCCCCAAGGGCAGGGGGACCCAGCAGACCCCCAGCTGCCCCACGAGTGAGGACCTGCCTTCGGGGCACTGCTGAGAGAGGAGGTGACACAGCAAAGCCACGGGGTGTGGCAGACACATCAGGGTTCACACCCAGCCCCGCTCAGCACCACCGAGACCCAGCCTCCTGCGAGAGCCTTCCAGAACCTTCCGCCTCATGACGGAGGGTGACTGCCAATACTGCCCGGGTCGGAGAGGAAACGGACGCGGAGGTTGGCGGTGTCCCAGGGCCCGCAGTCGGGTGGCTGGGAGGTTGGCGGTGTCCCAGGGCCCGCAGTCGGGTGGCTGGGCGAGCAGCAGCCTGGCCCTGACCAGACAGTGGGCTCCCGAGCCCCAGCCGCCAGCCAGGGCCCACAGGCCGCAGGGCACAGTGACCTGCGCTGGCTCCGGCCTGGGCCCCGGGGAGGGCTCACAGCACCAGGGAACCCCAGGCTTGAGCCTAGCTGTGTCCCCTGTGGCCACCCAGTGGCCAGCTTCCCTGTGCCAGCGTAGACCTAGGCTTTTGCCTCCAAATCAGCCCTGGACCACGCGGGCCTCAGTTTCCCCACCTTGCTGGGGGTGTGGGGCAGAGAACTCTGATAGGGTGGGAGCTCCAGGGGATGGGGGGAGGAGTCGGGGTGCCAGGGACCCCCTGCCCTGCCCCAGGGCCTCACCCCAGCCACCACGCCGCAGATCCCCAACTATCGATGCTACACCCAGGACCCGGGTTCCTCCTCAGCCCTGTGGGTGGGGTGGGGGTAAAGAGGACAGGGGGAGGCAGGGAGCAGGGGCCAGCCTGCAGGGACAGGCCCGTCCTCGCCCCAGGCCCAGCGCCTCAGTGCCCACGCACACCCGCCAGGCGTGCACGTCCGCCCGGCCTCCTCTCCACGCGCCTCCCAAGGGGATTGGAGGCCACACCGCGCTCCCTGGGGCCTTGGGTTCATACGGGTCCCTAAGGGCTGCCACAGGGCAGGCTGGGGCAAGAGGAGAATGGCTCCCCAGCTTCTCCTGCCCCCTCCATGACACTGAAATTTGAGAGGAACCTTTTGGAGAAGGAAGTCTGCGACCAAACTCTGTGCAGGCCACCAGGCGGGCTCCCCGGGGCTTGGAAGAGACGGTGATGAAGTGACACTGGCCTAGCGCTGGGGTCTGCTGTGTGGCAGCGCTCAGCCCAGTGTGCCTGAGCCCTGGCTCCGTCCACAGCACTGCAGAACAGGCCCGGGGACCCCCGGAGGTGCCCTGCTCCTCGGTGTCAAGGGACCCCAGGGCTCAGCCCACTCCCATCCTCTGCGCCAGCTGTGAGCCAGGCACAGCCCCCAGGGAGCTGTGCACATGTTGTCCCTCTCCCCGCCCCTCCCTGGGGGACAATTGTGCACTTCCCCCCAGCTACAATGAGGAAACTGAGCAAGGCAAAAAAGTCACCTACTAGGGTCACAGCACAGAAGGACAGAGCCCAGATCCGCCCCACTCCTGCCTCAGGAGACGGCAGCTTGTGGCCTTTGGCAGGTCACACTTGCCTCTGTCACATGCATGGGCAACAGCTCTAGAACCACTGTCCCCAGGGAAGAGAAGAGCTGTTCAGCCTGGCTGGCTGGGTGTGGGTGACAGTGATGTGGTGGTGATGCTGGTGGTCGTGGTAGTGATGGTGGTGGCCATGGTGGTGGCAATTGTGGTGATGGTTGTGAAGGTGGTGATGGTGGTGGCGAAGGTGGTGTGGTAGTGATGGTAGTAGCTGTGATGGTGGTGATGAAAGTGGTGGCCATGGTGATGGTAGTAGTGGTGATGGTGATGGCAAGGTGGTGGTGGTGATGGTGGTGATGGCAATGGTGGTGGTGATGGTAATGGTGGTGGTGATGGTGATGGTGATGGTGGTGATGATGATGGTGGTGATGGTGATGGTGATAGTGGTAAAGGTGGTGGTGATGGTGGTGGTGAAGGTGGTGATGGTAGTATCAATAATGGTGGTGGTAATGGTGGTGAAGGTGATGGTGGTGGTGATGGTGGTGGTGATGATAGTGGAGGTGGTGGTAATGATGGTGGTGGAGGTGGTGATGGTGTTGGTGATGGTGGTGGTGATGGTGGTGGTGATGATAGTGGAGGTGGTGGTAATGATGTTGGTGGTGGTGGTGATGATGTTGGTGATAGTGGTAGTGGGGTGATGGTGATGGTGGTGGTGGTGATGGTGATGGTGGTAAAGGTGTTGGTGATGATGGTGGTGAAGGTGGTGATGGTAGTAGCAATGATGGTGGTGGTGATGGTGGTGGTAATGGTGGCGGTTATGATAGTGGTAATGGTGGTGGTGATGGTGGTGGTAATTGTGGTGGTGATGGTGATGGTAGTGGTGGTGGTGGTGATGGTGGTGATGGTGGTGATGTTGGTGGTGGTAGAAGTGGGGTGGTGATGGTGGTGGTGGTGGTAATGGTGGTGGTTATGGTAGTGGTAATGGTGGTGGGGGGGTGGTGATGGTGGTGGTAATGATGGTGGTGGTGGTGGTGATGGTAGTGGTAATGGTAGTGGTAATGGTGGTGGTTATGGTAGTGGTAATGGTGGTGATGGTGGTGGTAATGGTGGTGGTAATGGTGGTGGTGGTGGTGGTAATGGTGGTGGTGGTGATGGTGGTGGTGGGGGTGGTGGTAGCAGTGGGGTGGTGGTGGTAATGGTGGTGATGTTGGTGGTAATGGTGGTGATGGTGATGGTAGCAGTGGGGTGGTGATGGTAATGGTGATGGTGGTGGTGATGATGGTGGTGGTGGTGGTAATGGTGGTGGTTATGGTAGTGGTAATGGTGGTGGTGGTGGTAATGGTGGTGGTTATGGTAGTGGTGATGGTGGTGGGGGGCGTGGTGATGGTAATGGTGGTGGTGGTGGTGGTGGTGGTGGTGATGGTGGTGGTAATGGTGGTGGTGGTAGTGGTGGTGATGGGTAATGATGGTGATGGTGGTGATGGTGATGGTAGCAGTGGGGTGGTGATGGTAATGGTGGTGGTGGTGGTAATGGTGGTGGTGGGGTGGTGATGGTAATGGTAGTGGTGATGGTGTTGGTGGTGATGGTGGTGGTGGTAATGGTGGTGATGGTGGTGGTGGTGGTGGTGGTGGTGGTGGTGGTAATGGTGATGATGGTGGTGGTGGTGGTAATGGTGGTGATGGTGGTGGTGGTGGTGATGGTGGTGGTGATGATGGTGGTGATGGTGGTGGTGGTGATGGTGGTGATGGTGATGGTGGGGGTGGTAGTAGCAGTGGGGTGGTGATGGGTAATGGTGATGATGGTGGTGGTGGTGGTGGTGACGGTGGTGGTGGTGGTGGTGGTGACGGTGGTGGTGGTGGTGGTGGTGGTGGTGATGATGGTGGTGGTGGTGATGGTGGTGGTGGTGATGGTGATGGTGGTGATGGTGATGGTGGTTATGGTGGTGATGGTGGTGGTGGTGATGGTGGTGGTGGTGGTGGTGGTGGTGGTAGCAGTGGGGTGGTGATGGGTAATGGTGGTGGTGGTGGTGGTGGTGGTGGTGACGGTGGTGGTGGTGGTGGTGGTGGTGGTGGTGACAGTGGTGGTGGTGGTGATGGTGGTGGTGGTAATGGTGGTGGTGGTTATGGTGGTGGTGGTGGTAATGGTGGTGGTGGTGGTGATGGTGGTGGTGGTGGTGGTAGCAGTGGGGTGGTGGTGGTGGTGGAGCCAGTCGGGGGGACTTGGAATTGACCCTGCAGGAACCTCCACCGCTGTCTGGCCCCTGACCAGGTGCCTCCCCTCCCTGGGCCTGTTCCCTGCACCCACAATGACGTGGGAATGCCACCCCAGCATTGGCCTGGGGTCAGGGAGACCCCCCTGCAGAGTGCCTGGCCCAGCAGCTTCCCACTGATGGCTTTCTGTCCCCATCCCCTCCAGGACCTGGGCCCAGGACAACCCTTGTCTAAGAGATGTCTCCCTGGGCCCCGGGAAGGCAGAGAGGCCTCCCACCCTGTCTCCCAAGCCCCGCATCACAGCTGGGCGGCATGAGCTCCGCTCGCTCCGGAGTCCCCCTGGGTCACGTCTGCCCACCTCCCTGCCCCGCCTGGGGACAAGCAGAGCTCTCCGGGGTCGCCAGGTGACATCCCCTGGGTGCCTCCCGAGGCTCTGCCAGCATTGGCAGGTGGCAGGCCAGGATGCGGGGGCGGAGGGCCCGCCTGGAGTATTTAAATATTTGCTTTCTCACAGAATGGCATTCTTGGGAATATTAGCCACTTTGTATGGAATCCGTCAGCGCCCGGCCCCCGCTGCCGCAGGATTCCAGGGGGCAGGAGGCGCCCGCAGCCTCACCTGACACAGGCCGTCCAGCAAGCCCCAGCACAGGGCCCGTCCGCCTGCCCAGCATGGGGTGGGGTGGCAGGGGGTGGGCCGTGATCCCGGACACCCCTGGGCCAGCTCGTGCCCTGCACCGGGCAGCCGGAGAGCCCTCCGAGCACCAGGGAGCTGGCTGCTGGCCCTTCCTTCACACACGCGCCCACACTCACTTGTACACTCTGGCCAAGCAAGCTCAGGCCAGCCCTGGCCACTGGGCCAATGTCCCCATGGGCCAGCCCAGAGACCACCAGGGAGGGACGCAGGAAAAGCTGCCAGCCCTCTGATAGAGCCCCAGAGACACCCTTGGAATCCATAGAAGAGCTAAGTTCAAATCCTAACACTCTTTTTACCTTTATTTTATTTACTTTTTTTAACGTGATGCTGAGGATCAAACCCAGTGCCTCACGCATGCCAGGCGAGCGCTCTGCCTCTGAGCCACAACCCCAGCCCCCAAATCCTGACCCTCTTAACTTGCTGTGTGAGGTTGGACAATATATTCTACCTCTCTGGACCTCCCTGTCCCAACTGTGCAATGGGAATAATAAAGACGATTGCCTGAAATCAAGTAAATGAGTGTCCTTTTGCACCCAACAGTGGTGACATGCATGGGAAGTCAAAACGGTACCACCCAGGGTTTGTCAAATAAGCCGCGCCACCCTGGTCTGCAACAACGTGTTTTTGTTGGTTCCATCTATAAGCACTTAGTGACCTTGAGGACGTTATTCCTGTTTTCCAGGCCTCGGTATCTCCACTTGTAAAATGGGTAGGTTGGAACGCAGGGCCTGATGTTCCCCCCATAATCACCGTGTTGGGCGTCAACACTGATCATCAAAGCATAGTTTTCTCACTGCTAGGAAAAGAAGGGGTCTGTCCCAGCAAAAGGAGTGAATGTCTAAGCGTGAAGTGTAGGCGCTGAGCACGTCAGTGGACGCCGAGTGGGATTTAAGGCCAGCAGGACTCTCTGCCTGCGGGTCTCTGTCCCTGGAGGGTGTAAGTGACCACTCACGGGCTGTGTGGCCAGGGTCAGGGTGCTCAACCTGCCCCCCCAGCCTCCCCGTCCGTGAAAGCGGATCCTAGTGCTGGTTTCCTGGGACGTGCTGAAGAGCTGGGGTGGCAATGTGGCCCACGGGTCGGCAGGCCACCTCTTCCCGGCCTGCGTCTCTGCCCTTCCTCACTCACTCACTTGCTCTCTCAGCACCCAGGCCTCGCGAACCCCCTGGGCACTGGGCATCACTCCGAGAGGCGGGCAGGCAGCGGACGAAGCCCCCACTCTTAGGAGTCACACCCAGTGGGAGGAGAGCGGGAAAGACTAGGACACAGGTGAGATGACAGAGTGGCCCATGGGGCCCCCGAAAGCTCTCTTGGGTAGGCACATTTGAGCGGAGGCCTCAGGGCAAGAGAAACCATGGCAGGGTGGCAGGAGAAACATGCCAAGCAGAGGGAGAGTCTGTGCAAAGGTCCTGAGGCAGGGACCGGCTTGGGCAGCTCTTTATTCTGCCCGTCACCCCCTCCACTCATTTCCTTGATGGCACAATGACCAGCTGGCCGCAGTCTGCTTCAGGGAAGTGGTGAGGCACTGTGGACTCTCTCCTGGCCATTTGTCAAGTCTTTTTCTGCCCCCAAGTATGAGGAGCACAGGGCCAGGGGGCCGAGCCTAATGATTCCTCCTAGGAGCGGGGATGGCCACGGGAGGAATGTGGGCCCCTCCAGGAGCCTTTCAGGCCAAAGTCAGCTCTTGAAAGGGCGCAGCTCCAGGGTGGGGTCAGACAGGCTGCGGGGCAGGGCTGGGATTACAGCAAATCCCGCCGCACAAAGCCAGGCGGGCCCTGCCGCCACCCTGGAAAACCCCCTGCGCTGACCCCAGCCCCGACGGGGGACTGGGCCTTTGTCCCTTCCTGTCCATCAGCCCACGGGGCTGTGGAGGTGAGACCCCAGGCCAAAGCCCCAGGGAGGGGGGTCCCTCTCTCCCGCCAGGACCCGGCCAGGGGCTTCCAGGCCGCAGCCCCCAAACCAGGCACCCCCCGAAGCCCTCGGGGGTCCCGAGCGTCCCTTGGCCTGCAGCCCTCCCAGGTCCCGCTCTGATGGGCTCTTGGGAAGGTCTAGCAAACGTGCCGCCACGGGAGCGGCCCCCAGAAGCCCCTTTCGGTCCCCTCTGGTCCCTCTCTCCGTCCCTGCCCAGGTGACCGCTTGTCCTCTCCACTTCCATGACTGTGGGGTCTCGCCCGTGCTCCCCCCGCGTGGGGCACGCGGACAGCGCTCTGCTCCGGCTGCCGCCGGCCGAGGTGAGGGAGGGCCACCCACCGTGGCCTGCAGGACGCTCAGTCCATCCTGACGACACCGTCAGATCCTGTGAGGGGCACTGGGGCCACTTCCTCCAAGCGCAGCGCGGCGGCCACCCCTGCTGCCTCGCAAACCGCCCCACGGTCAGCAGCTCGCGTGACCACGGCCGTGTGCCTCCCGTCGTTTCTGGGGATCAGGAGGCCAGAGGCGGCCAGGCTGAGGGCGCTGCTGGGGCCTCTCCCCAGGCTGCAGGCCAGACGTCCAGTGGGACTGCAGGCCGCGGGAGGCTTGCCCACAACAGGAGACCTGCGCCCCAGATGGCCGCCCCCCGTGGCTCTTGGCGGGAGGCCTTGGTTCCTGACCGGAGGCCTCTCGGCGGGGCGCTGGCCGAGCTTTGGGGACACAGCTGGGCACCGCCAGGCCCGACTCCCTGCCACAGCCAGTCTGGGTCCTGGGCCTGGGGCACGGCCACCCCTCCCTGCTCGTTCCCCACCCGCCAGCTCCGTCAGCACCGAGGGGCAGCCTCTGGTGGAGAGTGTCACAGCCCTGCAGTCAGACCCAGGGTCTTGTCCCCATGTGTCCCGGAGCGTCTCTGAGTCCCCAGATTCGGGGGATAGCAGCTGCGTCCCCCCAGGGCCCTGGTCTGCCGCAGTCTGGCAGGTGGCTCCTGCCTCCCGGGGGTGGACAGGGAGGCCACCAGCCTGCCCAGGAGCCTGCCCAGGAGCCTGCCCAGGAGGCTGCCCAGGAGCGCACCCGCTGCTAACCCAGACCCAGGTGTGCGGGGCCCACGCTGCCTCCGACCCTCTGGGGCCAGCCCGGCCGTCCACGTCCGGCTCCTCCTCTCCCGCAAACAGGGAGCAGGGCCCGGGGCCGGGCCTGGGCAGACCCTCAGCCCCCCGCGGCAGGACAGGCAAACCATGGCCATCTGCCCGGGAGGGACGAGGAGACCCGCTCGGGGCTGAGGACCAGCCGGGAGGCCCGCGCCTGGGCACCCGGCTCCAGGGTCAGGCGGGTGCTCCTGGAGCTGGGCTCACGGGGTGAAGGGAGGGGGCTGGGAGCTGGGCACTGAGAAGAGGCCCGAGGCTGGACAGAGGCCCGGCCCTGGGCTCCCAGGCAGCTCCGTGCGGGGCCCGAGCATGGAGCCAGGAAACGACAGCCCCGAGCCGAGATTTCAGTAGGTGAGGAACACTTCCTCCGTGGCCTGCCCACTCCCTCCCATGCGGCCATCCCTGCCCGGCCACCAAGCCGTCCCCTCCAGAGGACCCGGGCTGGACCACTGCCAGCTGGGGGCCGGAGGCAGGTGGCCCACCCACTCTGTGCCTCCATCTCCCCAGAAGATCAGCCCGGAGCTCCTGGGTGGGGTTAGGAGTGAAGTCACTGGGGTGGGGACAGGTGTGGCACCCTGCTCAGAGACCTGGCCTGCCCCAAAGGGACAGCTCGGCCACACCCTCCCCACCGTCACCCCTGCCCATTCTCGGAGGCTCCTGGGACGTCACCGTAGGACACCTCCCCACCTGGCCCTGCTGGCAGGAGACCCCCCACCCCACCCTACCTGCTCCTCCCACGTCACCACCCTCTACGGAGAGAGGGGGTCACGGGAACGCAGTCACTGCCACAGCAGGCCACCCCAGGCAGGGCCGAGGACGGCCCCGGTGGCCTGGCCCGCTCCCCTTGCTGCAGGGCCCTGGCAGGTGCCGGCTCTGGGCAGACACAATAAGTGTCCGGTCACCTTAATGCACAGGCAGGGAGGGACACGGGCACCACCCAGCCCCATCTTCAGGCAAAGAAACGGAGGCTCAGGGAGACAGGTCACATGAGGAAGCATCCACCCGTCACACACACGCGCACACAGGACACCCCGCCACCCGCAGCACAGTCTCCCTCCTACTGGGCTCCTGTGCTTGTGTCCCCGCGTGTGTCCTGAGCCTGGGCCTCCTCTTACCAAGACCAGTCAGCGGGCTCGGCCACGATGCCATTTTGCAGGTGGAGAAGATGAGGCCCAGAAGGTGGAGCCACGTGCCCATGGGCACCGGCCAAGGGCTGTGTGGGCACAGGACTCCTGACTGCTGCGAGCTGCTGGGGACGGGTCCCCCCCTTGGCCAGTGCTGCAGACCCAGGAGCCTCAGCCCCCCTGCAGCACAGCCACCCAGGGCTGGGGGACGCCTGGGGCCCACCATTCCTCCCCCCAGGTCTTGTGGGGACTTGGTCGGGACTCCCCTGGGTCCCTGAACCCATGGGCCCTGCCTTACCCTACCTGGTCTCTGGGGCACCGTCTGCCCTGCACCCCCCCCCCCCGCCCCGGTTCCCGGGCCCCAGGCTCTTCTTCTTTTCTTCTTTCACTTTGAGCCAAGCAGGTTAAAAACATGCCAAAAACGCGCCCCTCTCGCTTTAGTGCACTCACATAATATGTGGCAAAGAAGGCTGCGTTAATCGCTCGGGACCCACATTTTTCAGTGACATTAATCTCTAGCCGGGAAAGCCTCTCTGGACGGCTCTTTTCAGTCTGAAGGCACTTAACGTTGGCCAGGGGAGCAGAAGGGGCCGGACAGGAATTCCTCTCCGCACCCCCCACACCACACCCACCGGCCGGCCCAGCCAGCTCCCCGCCTGTGGTGGGGGCCAGGGAGATGCCTGCAGGGGACGTGGGGGACAGAGGGAGGGTGGGCGGGTGTGCGCGAGGCCGAGAGCTGGCTGCACCTCGTGCGGGTGCCGTGAGCAGAGCTGGGCATCGCTTGAGAAGTCAGTGCCCTGGTGGCCGTGTGCACAGGGACATATGCACCAGACGCCGACACCTGTGTGCGTGCACGGTGTGCCCCGGTGTGCGTGTGCATGAAACACCATGCACGTGGACCCATGGAGAATGTGGGTGCAGAAAAGCCGTGGGTGTGGCTGTGAGGAGAGCCCCGTGTCCCACATGCCTGGTGTCATGTGGCGTCTGCACGCACACAGCTGGAGTGTGTCTGCCGGGACACATGGGTGACAGTGAGCCACCAGGGGTGTGAGTGAGGCTGGGCGTCTGCATGGGTGTGGGAAAGGTCGCCATCAGGCCCCGGTGAGTGGCATGGCTTTAATTCTGTCCCCTACGTGGGTCCCCACACACACCTGGTGCCTCTGGACAGACAGGTGAGCACTAACTCCACGCTGGCCGAATGTGTCAGGCCACAGGGACACTAGTGGGTGCAGACGGTGGTGGCATCCCGTCTGAACCCGCTCCCCGGAGCCGATCCCACTCCACACAGCAACTCCTGCGCGTTGGTGGCTGGAAGGTGACCACGACAGGGGTACCGATATGTGCACCAGGAAAATCAGCCAACCAAGCCCAGGCTGGCCTTCTGCAGGGAACCTGCTGTTAGCTACTCACCAGCACAACACTGAGGACAGCTGCCTCGGGGGGCCAGATGAATATGTTTGTGCGTGTGCGTGCATGTGCATGTGCGCGTGTGCGTGTGGGTGCACGTGCATGCGTGTGTGTGTGTGTGTGTGTGAGTGCGCCTGTTCACCCCAAAGTAGCTCCAAAACCGATGGTAGAAGCACACAAGATTAGAAAGTGGATTCAGAGA
Organism: Ictidomys tridecemlineatus; assembly: GCF_052094955.1. Taxonomy (NCBI): domain Eukaryota; kingdom Metazoa; phylum Chordata; class Mammalia; order Rodentia; family Sciuridae; genus Ictidomys; species Ictidomys tridecemlineatus. The sequence continues at coordinate 14,647,838 of NC_135487.1, read as the reverse complement.
AGAAAGACAGAAGAGGCAGACGGAGGGTTGAGGAAGGTCCTGGGCACGGGTTTGCTTCACTCCGGGGGGTGGATCCCTTCCCAACCCAAGGGCTACTTATGAAAGTCTCCAAAAATGAAAACAGCCAAGGAAAAAAGACTGTGTGAACGTAAAACGTGACATGATCCTCTCCCAGTACTGAGCACCGTCAAACCAAACTGCAATGAGCCCCAGATCCCCAGAGCCAGGGACACTCAGGGCCAGGAAGGCTAGAATGTAGAGAGCCTCAGTTTCCTGTACTGTCCTCCCGTCAAGTAGCTGTGTGCCTTTGAAGAAGTGGCTTAACATCTCTGAGCCTCGGTTTACTCACTGCAATAGAGAGACCATAATACCACCTTCCTAAGGTTTTTCTATGTGAGCTCAATGTATGTAAGTGGAACATAAAAATGAAGGGTACTATGTCACCACCACCAAGCCTATGCTCTGGTCACTTGCTGCTGGCCACAGTGTGACTTTAATTCCTGTCATCCTCTGCACACTGATGGCCATCATCAGCCCCAGTCTGCAGATGGCTTCACCAAGGCTCAGAGGGATCAACAGACTGGGCCCCGCCCCAGAGCCAGAAAGTGGTGGATTCGGGTTTGTGTCACATCCAGACCTGAAAGATCAGCCGCTGTCCCCAGGGGAGCTGGACAGCCCGAGCGAAGGGCTCAGCACTCACCCTAGTGCAGACCGGGTGGGAGCAGTGTGCACGGATGGAGCACAGGCGGAGGCCCAGAGGGAGCACGGGTGTGGAGGCCCAGAGGGAGCACAGGTGTGGAGGCCCAGAGGGAGCACGGGTGTGGAGGCCTAGACAGCAGGCAAGGCTGCTCTGCCCAGAGCAGAGGGAAACGGAGCTGGGCCCAGACGCTGGAGCCGCATAGAACGTCAGAGAGCTTGGAATTTTGCTCAGGAGCTAGGGAAATCTCTTGAAGAACGTCAGACAGGGGACCCAAGACGAGATAGTGACCAGGGGTCTGTTGGAGAAGACCGGCCTGCCTGGTAACGTGGGCAGGCCTGAGGCCGAGAAGAGTTGATCACACGGTCCAGGTGAGAGGGCTGTGCCCCGGGTGCAGGCGGTGGCCAAGGGGATGGAGGGTGGACGATCTGAGAGATGCGTGGAGACCTGGGCCCAGCAGGGCTGGTGACGGGAGGCATGAGGGGCGAGGTGAGGGCAGGAGTCCAGGTTGAGACCAGGGTTGGGGGGTGGCAGCACTGAGATGGGGACGCAGGTGGAGGGGCAAAGCCTGGGTCCAGGCAGAAGCTGTCCACTGATGGACAGTGGGGTCCTAAGCGGGGTGGGGCAGGGGCTGCAGTCAGGGCTCCCCACTCAGGGGGCAGGAGCAGTGGAGTGCAGGCCAGGAGGGGCCACCCCCCAGCAGAGCCCTGACCTGCACCCAGGAACCTGCCAGCCCAGGACTCCCACAGGCCGGTGGCAGTGGACGCTGCTCAAGGGCTTTGATACTCATCACTGAAGTCTCACGCAGCCCCCTGCGGGCACCAGGAAGGACCTCACTGGAAGAGCTTGAGAGGCGGGGCCCTTGTCCAGGTCACTTGGCTAGAAAGTGGTGGCCGGTGTCCTAAGAAGTGCAGTGGCTGAGCCCAAGCTCAGGGCTCTGCTGCCCACAGGGAGCTCGGAAGACGGGGAAGGCGTGGCCAGAGGCAGGGGAGGCAGAGCGCGCAGGGCCACCGCGCCAAGAAAGAGGACAGGGAAGTGGCCGCGGAGACCTTAGGAGAGGCCCCTTCTCCCCACCGTACCCAGGAGGACCCACAGGTCCTGGAAGGTCAAGTCACAGGGCAAATCCAGATTCAAACCCAGGAGGGTCTGATGCCGGGACACCCAGCAGCTGCTGGGACACCAGGGAGGACTCCAGACCCTCCTCTGCTCCCAAGGCCCCGCCCCGGGCTCAAGTCCCCTGGCCTCCTCTGGGCCCAGTGACCAGCCCAGCTGCCCTTCCCATCACCCTGCTGTGTGAACCACGGATGGTCAGGACCCGGTCTCCGGAGGCGTCTCTGGGAACATGGGCCCCAGCGCACTCCCAGGGAGCTGAGCACCGGGGCAGCCAGGTGGCACCAGGGAGAGGCGACCAAGGCCCCCGCGCCCTGGCAGCGCGCGGCTGCTCCATTGATCTCTCTAGCGAGAGGACATCAAGGGGTGTTTTACAGAGCGGGCGGGGCCATGGGGGTCGAGCGGGCAAACAGCGCCAGGCCATTCATCACCCGGTTGAGAAGCCACCGCCACAGGTAACCGGATCCCCAAGGCGCCTGGCACACCCCTCCCACACCGTGCACCTCCGCCTGGCGCTGAGTCGGGCCCAGGGACCCAGCGGGGTGGGGTGCGTGTGTGTCTGTAGGTGGACGCTTCTGGGTACTTGAACATGGGTGTGCAGTTGCACCGACACACTTGTGCACCACAGGCGTGTGTTCACGGCTGCACGTGTGAACACAGTCCTCCAGGAGCACGTGTGGAAACGGGCCAGACCCCGCTGGAGCGCAGGCTGGAGAACCACACGGACCGGGTTCCAGGTCAACCCCTCCCCAGCTGGCGGGGTCCCCCGGGGCCAGCTGCCTCCTGGGGAGCCCTGCTTCCTCCTCTGCCACAGTGGTGCCCTCAACCGCGCGTTCCCGTGGGGACGGGGAGATGCTGTGCGTGGGGCCGTAAGGACACACATTCTGGTCCCATCACTCACGACGGTGCAGACACAGAGCAGCTGAGGTGGGCAGAGCCGCGCCCTGTGGGCGGAGCCTGTCCATCCGCTCAGACGTCACTGGTGATTAGGTCCCACCATGCGGCAGGAGGGAGGAGGCCCAGAGTCCATCTACCATGGTGCCCAGTGGTCATCTAGAGGCCTGGGGCCTGAGGGAGGGAGCAGCCTTCTCCATGCTGAGATGGAGAGGCCGTGGGCTCCGCCAAGGCTGAGAGCAGCCCCTGCCAACAGCCACCAAGAAGATGGGACCCTGGTCCACATCTGCAGCCCCTGACGCGGCCGACCTGCCTGAGCGCGAGCCTCCCGAGAGCCACACGGTAAAGCCCAGCGGCACCTTGTCCAGCCTCATGGACCCGGGCAGGACCTCGGTCCTGCTGCCCCACCGCTGGCTGCTCAGGTCAGGGACTGCTGAGGATGTTGCTGTTTGGAAACGCACCCCGGTGTTTCTGATTTGACTCTGGCGACACCTGATCTAGCCTCTAACCCAAGCTGCCATGGGCAGAAGGGACAAAGAGGCAGAGAGGTACCCTGGGACAGACACCCTGAGATCTGCGGGGCCCCAGCAAGTCCCAGACTCAGTCGGGCCTTGGCTGGCCATCGGCACAATAGGACACCTCAGGACAGGCAGAGGGAACCAAAGGCACCAAAGCTCCTCCGCGAGTTGGCAGATCTGACCGCAGCGGGAGAGGCGGTGGCCGGTCTCTGCACTGACCCTCTAAGGCCTGTGACCAGGGTCTCTTCAGAAGCTGGCTATTGCCGGCCCACACCAGGGAACCCACGGGGAAGGCCAGGGCCTCACCCTGGCCACGGCGGCCTCCCTCCACCTTCCCCAGCTGTCAGCCCCCTCTCCTCTTGCCAACTGCCCCCTCCAACCCAAGACCCTGCCTGGTTCCCGCAGCCTCTCCCTGAGCCTCCAACTCACTGCCGCTCCCCAGTTCCCAGCAGCCAGATCATCACCCCAGTGAGGTCACGGGTTCAAAGCCAGAGTTAGCACTTTAGTGAGGCCCTAAGCAACTTAGCCAGACCCTGTCTCAAAATAAAAGATAAAAAGGGCTGGGATGTAGCTCGGTGGCTGAACAACCTGGGCTCAACCCCCAGTACCCAAAAGAAAAGAAGAAAAGAAAGAAAAAGAAACTCCTCCTCCTACTTTTCTGGAGTGCACCGATCTATTCCAGGCAGATAGAACAAACGTGTCCACCTGTCCGTCTTCATGGGAACAGCACGTCGGCCTCAGCTGACCCACCTCGCCCCTGGAGAATGTCCTCTGGAGTCAGAGACACGGGACACTTCTCCTCCCGGTGGACCTGAGGCTGTCTCTTGCCCCTGCTATGTGTCACAGGAATGTCACTTCACACACGTGAGTTTGTGGAGAAGCTCGCAGACGCCAGGTTGTGGGGTCAAAGGCTGCGTGGGGGGCCCGCGGTTCCCGTGATGGGTGTGACAATTTGCAATCTTACCAACATTCCCGTTTCCCCATAGATCCACTCACGCCAGTGACTTGTCCGACTTCATACCGTTCAGCTGCAGGTGAAAAGCGGCATCGCGATGTGGGTTGGTTTGTGTGTGGTCTTGGGGTTTGATCCACTGAGCCTAATGGTTGGTTGATTGGTTTAGAAATAACTTCATTCCTTCTAAAGTTGATCTGTTTAGATTTTCTATTGCTTCCAGATACATTTTTACAGGTTCCATCTTCTTTAAAAATTCATCCCTGAATCCATTTGGATGAATCCATATGTTCTCGAGTATGTGTGCGGATTAGTTTTATTTCTTCTTAAACTGGGGTTATTTCTTCATAACCACTTTTTATTTTAGGAACTTGGGCTTTTTCTTTTTTCCTTTTTGTTTTCCCCCTGGATTAGATCACCTATACTTTATCTATTTTGTCTTTTAACAATAACATTTATTAGTTCTAACCAACAAACGAATAAAAATTAGTTCCTGATTTCTAATTCATTTATCTCCACTTTTGCCTTTAATAACTTTCTTTCTTTTTCTAGGTTTATTTTATTGCTGCTTTTTTTACTTCTTCGATGCTTAATTTATGTACTTTTGATCTTTATTACTTATTAATAAAAACACATAGAGCTCTGCTTTGGCGGTATTCCATAGTGCTGATGAGAATCCAATTATTATTATTATTATTATTATCTCAGTTTTGTAGGTTTCTGCGATCTGTATTGCTTTCCTTTTTGATGCAAGGGTGGTAAAAACTATGTTCCATTGTTGCTTTAGAACCGTGTGTGTCACTTCATATCTTCTCTCCTCCTTTCCCTCTGCTATTTGTAGCTTGCAATTTTTATGGGATTTCCTTCATTTCCACATTTTTCATTCCGTCCCATAATTAGGATCCTCACCCAGGTTTTAGTGTCAGAGACAAATGGACTTAGTTTCCTGGTCAGTTCTTTTGCTTTAGTTTTCCTTCTTTAAGTTCATCTGCCAAAAAGGATCACGGAACTTTTTGGGTAGTGGGGATTGGACCCAGGGGTGCTCTTCCACTGAGCTCCATTGCTGTCTTTTTTTTTTTTTTTCTGAGGCAAGTGGACGAAGCTGGCCTCTGACTTGTGATCCTCAGCCTCTCGAGTCACTGGAATACCAGGTGACATGCGCCACTGTGCCTCAGCTGGATCACGGAACTTTTATTCCCCGAGTCCAGACAAACTGGAGCTGATTTCTGCAGAGCCAAGGAGCATTCGGCTGAGGAGACTGAAGGCCAGAGATGGACGTGGTGACCCAAGCCACCCAGGCCCGGGCCAGGGACCAGCCAGGACCAGCCACCCTGGTGGGCACTTAGCGCTCCAGCCCCGATTCACTCTGCTTCCTTGAATAGGGACTGGGAAGTGGGGTGCCACTGGGCTGGGATGACCCCTCCGTCCCCTCCCCTGGAGCCTCACCTGGGACTCGGTGGGAAGTCCCTGGAAGGAGGATTCCCCTCCCTCCCCAGGGACCAGCCCGGCCGCGAGGCTCCAGGCACATCCTCAGGCGGAAAAAGTGTGAGCTCATCCCGCTGCAGAGGGCAGCCCGGGTGGGGCGGGGGCTCCACCTGTTCCTGATAATCTCCCTAATCCCACCCCATAATCGTTCTTTATTAACCGAGGCCGCTGCCTCGGACCCACTGAGAGGAGAGCGTCGCGGCGAAGACCCGGGATCAGACGCTGCTCACATTTTCCAAAGGGGTTTATTGACCACGACAAAAATAACCTCCCGGGGGAGGGCTGGGCTCCTGCCCTGCCCCATCTGGGTGCCCAGCGCCGGAGCCCCAGGACCCCGCTCCCCAGGATCAGGCCCGAGATCCCTGCCAGGTGCCTGTGGCCCCCAGTGTCCTCTCATCCAGACTTTCCCAAGAGCAACAGGTTGACGCTGCGGTTCAGTGTGGCCAAAGCACAGGTGTGGGATGGAGAGGAGCGACTGGGGCCAGGGTGGCAGGACAGGGCACGAGGCTCGCCCCCTGGGTACTGGGGAGCTACGGAAGGTTTTAGACAGGAAGGTGATGTGTCCACTTCCAGCTCAGAGATGGGATGGCGGGGAGCCGCTGAGCGCACTCAGGGAACTTGGAACACCCAGGTGAGCAGCGAGGAGCCTGAGCAGGGAGGGGACTCCAAGGAGAGGCAGGTTGGGGGCATCAAGTGACAAAGACCCGATCCTGCTCAACCCAGTGGCATCTCTGGCACCGTGTTCATCCTGGCACAGATCTTTGTGGGACCCAAGACCCTGGGGCACCCTCCCTGTCCTGCCAGGGCTCACTGCTGCCCTCCACCTGGCCGCTGCCCGCCTCGTCCCTCAGTCTGCCTGGCCACACCGTCTCCCCCACAGACGCCTGCTCCCTGACCAGCCCGGCCTTGCCCATTTCCTGTCCACACCTAGGTCTTACTGAGAAGCTGGGCTGGCAGGTCCCCCTGCCGGGAAGCCCGATCCCGCAACTGGCAATGGCCTCCTGCCTGCCTCCCCTGGCCTCGGCCTCCCTGCGGTCTCTGGACCTCTCTCTCCTGCCTCCCTCAGGGGCTGGGTGCCCTCGGCCTCCCTCTCTCCAGCGGAGGGTCTCGGCTCAGCTCCCCTCCTCTCCCTTCTCCTCCGCCTCGTTCCCTCCTTTTCTCTCTGGTCCTGATGTCCTCCCGGGGCTCCGACAACTCATGGCGCACACGGGCGCAGAGGCCGCCGCACACTGACCGCACTTGAATGCCACGTCCTGCAGAGGGGCGCCTGGTCACCGCGGGCAGAGGGGACAGCAGCCTGCTTCCCGCCCTGCGGGAGTTGTGGCTCTGGCTGGGGTGGACAGCGAGCCACCACAGGACACCACAGCACCACGGCCCTCCTCCACCCCGGGGCCCTGGCCATCTCACGAGAGGGGTGGCAGGAGCCTGGAGGGACACGGGAGGGCCTCTGTGACAGGCAGCTTGGGCACCATCTCAGCCCTGCCGGTCACCACCCCTGGCCTCCACAGGTGCCTCCAGCTCCAGCCCCTGTAAACCCAGGCACGAGATCCCCTGGACACGAATCCACCCGGGAAGTCAGTGTGGGGACGGGGCTCAGCAGAGAGCCTGGCGGGAGCAGGCGCCACGGACCAGACAGTGCGTCTTTACTGTCTGTGTCATCGCTGGCGGGGGACCCTGGGCAGGCCTGGAGGGACGCATCTCGAGCCCCAAACCTGCCTCTTCCTCTCCTCTCCCTCCAGTGCCCCTAACAGCTTAGGAACTGGGAAGCAGGAGGGGTCTCCCTTCCTGGCCGGCGTTTGAAGGGAAGGCCCTGGTGGACTCTCCCCTCCCGCTGGCCACTCTGGACTCCTGATCTTCTTCGCCCCCCCACCACCTCGGCCAGAGCCGACTCCTGCCAGCTCCCACCTCCACCTGGCGCCCTCCCTCGCCGTGTTCAGGCCTCTCCCAGAGCCTTCCCTGACCGCCCTTTCAAAGTCCTCCTCCTGGCCCTGCTTGCTCTTCTCCACGGCACTTATCAGAACTTGACCCGACCGGCCGACCCGCCATCCCCAGGAGCAGGTCTGAGGGTGCTTCGTTCACAGCCCCAGAACCCCCGGGCCCCCACCCCCGGTGCCGGGCAGAGTCGTCACCCCACAAAGGCCTGAGAAGTCGCCCACGTCCGCGGCCCTGGAGAAGCTGGGCAGGCGGGCGCGTGGGAGAAGATTCCAGAACCCGTGGAGGCCAGCTCCGCAGCCAGGGTGCTCCAGCTGAGCCTTCCCACAGCCTGGAAAAGCACAGAGCTCCCTGCACCCTGCCGGGCACATGCCCCTGCCCTGGGGGTCACGGGCCAGAGACAAGCAGCGGGCCCCAAAGCCCTGGGAAGGCCCAGGCCCGGCCTGGGGAGGAGGGCGTGGGCCCAGGGCTCAGCCTTTGTCCCAGGCCCCGGCGGATTTTAATTCCAAGGTTCAAAGCGCCTCTGCCCCTTCCCAGATAAAAGGCCGCTCAGCCGGAGAGATGAGCCGGTTCATCAAGGACAGGAGGGCTCTGGAGGGCGGCCACCGCGCTCGGCCCACACCCTCTGCCCGCCAACGCCTCAGCCCGGCCGCCGTTCCGGCCCGCTGCCCCACAAGAAAAGCCCATTAATTTAACACTAATAGGATTTTCAATTTGTCACCATCCTGGGAGAGCGGGAGGGGAGCGGAGGAGGGTTCCTAGATGTCTGCATTAGACAAGCCTGGAAGCCAGGCAGGACCCCGGCACTCAGGACCCCAGACAGGACCCTGGCACTCAGGTCCCCCAGCAGGACCCTGGCACTCGGGTCCCCCAGACAGGACCCTGGCACTCGGGTCCCCCAGCAGGACCCTGGCACTCAGGACCCCAGACAGGACCCTGGCACTCAGGACCCCAGACAGGACCCTGGCACTCGGGTCCCCCAGCAGGACCCTGGCACTCAGGACCCCAGACAGGACCCTGGCACTCAGGACCCCAGGCAGGACCCTGGCACTCGGGTCCCCCAGCAGGACCCTGGCACTCAGGACCCCAGGCAGGACCCTGGCACTCGGGTCCCCCAGCAGGACCCTGGCACTCGGGTCCCCCAGGCAGGACCCTGGCACTCAGGTCCCCCAGCAGGACCCTGGCACTCGGGTCCCCCAGCAGGACCCTGGCACTCGGGTCCCCCAGCAGGACCCTGGCACTCAGGACCCCAGGCAGGACCCTGGCACTCAGGACCCCAGGCAGGACCCCGGCACTCGGGTCCCCCAGCAGGACCCTGGCACTCGGGTCCCCCAGCAGGACCCTGGCACTCGGGTCCCCCAGTAGGCCACGCCCCTCCTGACCTCAGTTTCCTCAACAGAATGAAACCTGCCTGGCGCTGAGGCCAGGGAGTTAAATGAGATTATAAGGAAGAACAGGCCAGGGGTCGGGGAGGGGGTGCCGCCGACCTGCCCCTCTCCAGCGGCTTCAGCCACACGCTGGGGGGCAGGGGACGTCTGGGAGCCCCTGGCTCTCATCCCTGGGGGACCAGGATCTGCTGCCCTGCCCTGTCCTCCTGCTCCCGGGCTCTGCAGGCCTTAGCGTGGCCCAAGAGCCAGGGCACCGCGAGGGGACGGTGGAGGACCCGAAGAGACGGCTCGTGGCTTCAGTCGAGAAGGGACGAGATGACGTGGTGCCAGGACTGTTGCAGGGTCTCCAAAGCAGATGGACAGGCCCACCTGAGCGGCCCGCTCCTGGCTCCCCGCCACGCGCCACCGGAGGGCCGGGAGGGGACGGGGCCTGGGCAGCTGCTTCCCTAGCAAAGTCCCCTGACAGGCAGACGGCGGGGCGGGAGGCAGGGACGGCCTTGCCGGCGCCACGGGGGTCCCTGTTGGCTTTGCCTCCACTGGGGGCCCGCGGGAGCCCCGACCGCAATGTACAGGGTGGACCCTCCCCGCCAGGCGGTCCCCACCGTCCAGGATGGGAGAGGAAGGGGCAGAGACAGGGGGCAGACGGACCCAGGGCGGCTTCAGTTCCTCCCTCTCAGGCACCGCAGACCTACTGAGTGCGCGGAGCATCGTCCGTCTTGTTAGTGAAAGGAACAGTCACAGGAGAGAAGTTGTCGCTGGTCCCGTGCACAGGGACGGTGTCTGTCCCCACCCAACCAAGGCGGATGGACGGTCTGTGGGTTCTCGGCCTCGGGGAAGAATGCTGGGTGGATGCCAGGGAGAAGATTCTAGAAAAGAGCATCATCCAAGGGCCATGGCAGAGGCTGAGGAAGAGGGGAGGCCTGTCAGTGTCCTTGTTCTAGGGGGCCACAGCCTGCCACAGGCAGAAGAGGGAGGTGGGGGAAGAACCCCTCATCGGGGGCCTCCTCTGCTCACAGAAGTGGGGCCCGGGGGGCAGAGGCAGGAGAGGGACCGTGCTCCCACATCACTGGAGGGTCCCCAGAGAGTGCTCAGAGGGCCCACCCGCTCCTCTGCCAGGCTCCCTGACTCACCTTCTCCCACACTGAGCGTTCTCCCAGGGGTCCACCAGCTCCCACCCATGTTCCCATCTGGCTGTGTGAACCTCGGTGAATTGGTCACCCTCTCTGTGCTTTCAGTTCACTGCCCCACCCTAAAAACAATGTAAAAGAGAAGGAGAATTGAGAAGGGTTCTCCCACCCGGTGAGTAGCGAGTGCCCTTGGTACCAGAGAACATTCAGGGTGAAGCGAGCAGCCTCTTCCTGTAAGTCCTTTTAAGAATGGGCTGGAGGTTGTGGACCGGGAGGGTGAGCTCTGTCATTCATCCGTCGCTCATTGACTCAGGCGGCAGCGATTTCTTAGCTCCCATCTGAAGTCAGACCCCGCTCCGGGGACGTGGCACAGCAGGAATAAGCCCGGTCGGTCCCCAGGGATTCAGCCAAGTGACCGGGACCTTCCTGGATGTGGGAGGCTCTGCCAGAGGCCCCACAGGGGACTGGAAAGCACAGAGAAGGGGGTGAGTCTGGGGGGACATGGAAGCTTCCACTAAGAGGCCCCTGAGTCACTGCTGGAGAGACGAGGAACAGTGGGCCAAGCCACGTGGAGTGGGCGGGAGGCACCGGGCGGCCCTGACGCTGGCCGAGGCGTGGAGTGTCCTCCTCCCGGCCTCCCTCCAGCCCAGCCAGCCCGACCCCTCGGCCACACAACTGAATGCACCGGTGGCCCCGAGCCACCCATCCCGGGACAGGAAGAGCGTCCCCAAGCCTGGGAGAACCCCACGGGACAGCGAGCTCTTCCTGGGTGACCCCGCCACCTGGCCCTGTCAGCACCACCTGGAGCAGCCCGAGGCTCTGACCTGTGGTGACTTCCACGAATCCCAGAAGGGAGATGACGGTTCCGTCCCCGTGCCCACCCGTGACCTCCGCTGCCCACCCGTGACCTTCCCCCAGGAAGCCGCCCCGTCCTTCCCTTCACTCATCCGGGCGTCTCTACCCCCAGCCCCACACCAGGGACCGCGCCAGGCGCCAGGGGAGAGGACCAAAGGCAAAAGCCAGCTCGTGCCACCCCTCTTGCTGTGCCCGGCCGCCTCTGCAGGGCGTGATGGCAGCCGGGAGCCACGGGGGCGGACGCTGGTCCTCTGGAACCTTCCCGGGGAGCCTCCAGTCGACTATGAGACGGGGCCTGTGCCGGCCCGTTCCTCCTGCCGCTCAGACTCCCGGCCACAGGCGAGGCACACGCATGGCTGAAGTCCCTCCGTGGCCCCTGGCCAACTGGCTGCCACTTGCTTATTTGGCTTGGAACAGGAAATGCATTTTTCTACTATTTATACTGCTGACCTCAGGAATAAACTAATTACTGCTCAAGGCCGTGTTCCCACTGTCCAGCTCCCATCTGTGAGCCCTGCCGGACCCACCAGAGGCTGCCAGATGGCCCTGTGGACACTGCCGTCCTGCCCCCTGGGTCTTCAGGGGAGAAGGCACTGAGGCCACAGGTCACCTCTGCTGGGCTTCAGAGCCAACCCAGGAAGGTCTGCCGGCCCCTTCCCTCGCCTCCACCAAACCTCTTCTCCAGGCCTCGCGGGTCTGTCCATCCGCACGATGGAGGTGTGCGGATGCTGGGCTCCAGGGATGGCAAATGGCACCATGTCTGCAAACAGTGACTGCCCCCGAAGAGCCATCTGCCTGGACGGCCCATCCCGGAGGCCAGCCTGCTCAGTAGGCCCCACGTCCGGGTCAGCAGCGGTACCAGGCTGATGTGCCGCGGACCCCACGGCAGGCTTGGTGTCTTGGAGTGTGGAAGCAGCCCCCTGCCCCCCTCAGCCGGTGATTTGGACACGGGCAGGCAGGTCGGGCTCTTCAGAGGGTCAAGAGACAGAAACCGAATCGATGAATTGATGGATAAGGGCGATGACGGCCGACTTCAAAAGGATTTTAAGTGGTTTTTTTTAAAAAAAAATTTACTCAAATGAGCAACTCATTGGCTCGGAGGTCAGAAAACCTATATAAAGGACAGGAGAGTAGGTATTTTAGGCTCTAAGAGTTCTACAATCCCTGTCATAGCTACCGAACTGCCACTGTCATTAAAACCAGCCACGGATAATGCATCAATGAATCAACATGAATCCTTCAATAAAACTTTATGTACAGAACAGGTTATGGGCCACATTTGGCTAATTCTTCTAGTTGAACAATCAATAACCTTGTCAGTGTCCTCGATTCTTCCTCATCATCCCTTCAGCTGATGGATCCCCAAGTCCTATCGATTCTGCTTTCTATGTGTCCCCTCCTCCAACACCACAGCCCCGGCTCCCGGGCACTCTAACAGCGTCTGTGTCAGCTTTCCAGCACTATTAGTGAAATACCTGAGACAATCCACTTAGGAAGAGAAAAGGTTCATTTGGCTTTGCAGTTGAGAGCTCCCAGCCCACCATCGGTCGGCCCCAATGAGGCAGCGCATCATGGGAGTGGGGGCATGTGGTAGGCCAAGCTGCCTACCCCGGTGGCCAGGGAACGAAAAGCAAGAGGAGAGGAGCCGAGGCTGAAGTTTCACACGTCTGTGTGTTACACAGGTCTCTGGTCATGTGGAAAAGGCTCCTCTCTCCATCGAGTTGCCTTTGCTTCTTGGTCAAACCCAAGTTAACCACATTTCATGGGTTAATTGATGGGCCCCTTCCTGCTCCATGGGCCTGCTCTTCCCTGCCAACCCCGTGCTGGATTTGGCCACTTTACCCTTCATCTTGAAGTTGGGCAGTGTCCGTTGTCTGGTCTGTCACTCAGCATCCTGTTGGCCTTCTCCAGATGAACTTTACAGTCAGATTGCGGGGATTTTAACTGGGATTGCACTGAATCTATAGAACACGTTTGAAAAAAACAGACATGTCAACATTATTGGGTATTCCTATTCATAATTGCGGACTCTCCATTTATTTAGATCTTCTCAGATGTCTTTCATCAGAGTTTTATAGTTTCCCTCACATAGATTTTTGTGCATACTTTGTTAGATTTGTACCTAGGTATCTCATTTTTTTTTTTGGTGCAAATGTAAATAGTACTGTGAGTTTCATTTCAAATTCCAATTATTCACTGGTATTTAGGAGGACAATTGACTTTTGCATGTTAACTTTATATCCTGCAACTCTCCTGTCATCTCTTGCTAGAATTAGTCCCAAGAGTCTTTACTTCTCTGGGGTTTTCTACATAAACAGTCAAGTCATCTGTCAGCAAAGATGGGTTTTCTTTCTTCTCCATCACATATGTTTATTTCATTTTCTTGTCTTATTACATTATCCGAGAGCCACGTTGTCAGGGTAAGTAGCAGTTGCAAGAGAGGACATTCTTCCCCCTCCCCCCGAGACCAGGATGAGTGTAAGAATCAGATTTATTCGAGTTTTCCTAGAACCCGAGCTCCCTCAGGGCGAGAAGGGACCCAAGAGGGCTGCATGAGAGGACTTGTTACCTGTTCCCCATCTCAAGTGAAGAGCATCTAGTGTCGCACCGTTAAGTATGATGTTGACTAAAGGCTTTCTTAATCAGACTGAGGAAATTTTCTCTGTTTCCAATTTGCTTTTTTTCTTTATATGAATGATTGTTAATAATTTTAACACTGACCTTGGACTCGGCAATGAGTTGTTAGATACAACACCAGCTGCGTGACCCCTTAATGAAGAAATTGACAAGCCAGATGTCACCCAAATTAAACAGCTCTGCTCCATGAAAGACACCCTTTAGAAGGAAAACACACACACACACACACACACACACACACACACACACACAGAGGAGCCACAGACTGGGAGAAAATATTTGCAAAACAAATTTCTGATAATACAAAAAAAAAAAAAACAAAACAAGAGAAAGACCTGAACAGACACCTCATCAAAGATCACAAGATACAAAGAAGCACATGAAAAGGTGCTCCATGCTGTATGCCACCAGGCAACTGCAATTCAAACAACAATGAGATACCACTGTATACCCATTAGAACCTCTAAAATCTCAAAATCTGCAACACTAAATGCTGGTGGGGGTGCGGGGGGCACCCACTCTCCGGCGTGGCCTTGTGCCAGGGTAGGGGTGCCTTAGCAGACAGCCGGGCAGTTCTTACCAAGTCAACAGTCTCCCATACAATCTAGCCATCGTGCTCCTAGCTACTGACCCAAACGCTCTGAAAACCTGTCCCAACCTGCACACAATGTTTACGGCAGCTTTATCATCATGACTTCCAAAAAACTGGAAACAAACAAGATGTCCCTCCAAAGGGGAATGGATAAGCAAACAGCGGCACATCCCCCGACAGAATTTCATTCAGCAATAAAAAGAAATGAGATCGGGCCACTAAAGAATCTTGAGTGTGCCCGGCCATGGTGACACACGCCTGTAATTCCAGCGGCTCTGGAGGCTGAGGTAGGAGGATCGCAAGTTCAAAGCCAGCCTCAGCAACTTAGGGACACCCCGTCTCAAAATGAAAAATGAGAATGGCTGGGGATGTGGCTTACTGACGAAGTGCCCCTGGGTTCAACCTCTAGAACCAAAAAAATAATAATAATAATAATAAGTCTGAATAATTTCTGGAAAAGGAAAAACTATGGGATTGATGAAAAGATGAGTGTTTGCAGGCTGGGGCTGCGCTCGGCGGTGGAGCACTCATGCACGCCTGGGAGTTCCATCGGTGGGGACCCGTGTGGGAGGGGCTCCATGGTGGGGGCTCAGGGGCTCAGGGGCTTGGCAGTGAAGCTGCTCTGTGTGCTGCTGCGTGGGCTGGAGGACCGTGGCTCTCGGTGTCACCAAACCATCAGACGGCACAGCACAAAGAGCGAACCTAGGGAGCTCCCGGCAAGGTCGCTAAGAACAAGGTCAAGGCCCCCGGGGGTGCTCAGGGGGAGAGCGCTTGCCCAGCACAGTGAGGCCCTGGGTTCAACCCTCAGCACCACAGAAAAATGAAAAATAAAATAAAGTTATAAATAAAGTTTAAAAAAGAATAACGTCGATACGGCCAGCGACACTCACCATCATACCCCACTACAGCACGACGGCGGTAAGAGGAAAGGGTGTGTGTGCGCGTGTGTGCGTGTGCGTGTGTGTGTGTGTGAACTCTCTGCACTATTGCTCCTTTGTTCTGTAAACCTAAAACTGTCCCAAAAACTAAGGTCTATTAAATCAAAAGAAAAATGCGGCAGGGACCGGTCCTTCCTCCTCTGGTACAGAGGTCATCGCCACCTCCCTCTAAGGAGGGCCATGTCACGGCGCCCCCAGAGAAGAGGAAATGAAAGCTTAAGGGGTCGCCTACATGGTCCCACAGCTGCCGAGGGACAGGACCAAGCTTTGATGAGTGGACAGGTGGCCAGATCACCCTGCGGGTGTGGGGCCCGGAAGCAACAGTCCTGTCCACCACAGCAAGGACCTGCAGCCCCCACACCTCACACTTGCGCTCAGGAGTCCTCGCCTTCCACATGAGGAGACCCCGAGGTGGCTGCAGAGGCCCTCTCCTGTCCACTTGGCTCTGCACCAGGAGGCGAGTGGTGGGCGCAGCAGAGACCAGGGAGGGTGGGGAGGTCGGCTCTGCCCCAGTTGCCATGGCACCAAACAGACGGGAAACACCCAGTGTGAGCCCAGCCAGGGGCTCGGAACCTGTGACACCAGGCCCGGCCACCACCCTCCATCATGACCCGGACCCAGGGCTCAGCTCACGGCGGGTGACAGCTGCCGTGGCGGCCAGGCGTAGAGCAGAGGGGCCCGGCCCTGAGGACCAACCAGGAAGCTCATCTCAGACAGGAAGGTGGGACTCTCCAAGACGCCCCCCCCAGGGCCCCGAGACTCGGGCCAAGAGCCTGAGAGCCACCAGGGAAGGAGGACACGTGTCCAGAGAGCCACGGGGAATTCTGGGACCAGGGCCACAGACCCCGGGCCAGAGCCCTGGGGTGGAAACAGGGAAGATGAAGGACAAGGCGGTGTCTGAGATGGTTCCTTAGCCAACGGAAGGGCCTGTCCCGCCTGAGCTGCTTACGGCGGTCTTGCTTCACTTGATCCTGCTTAAACTCCCAACAGCCCCGAAAGATGGACGCCCAGGCCCCTGCTGACCGTCGAGGACCTCCCCCACCCCGCCAGCCCCTCGGCCGCCACCACCCCATGCGCCAGCACAAGGAGGCCAGCTCTGCTCTCCAGGAGCCAGATCAGTGAGCTGGGCCCTCCACCCACCACCTGGGTCTCACCACCAATGGTCACTGTGACCCCAGGGGACCCGCCTGAGGTAGGTCACTGAGCATGACCCTGAGCCTGTGTCCCTCCAGGCAGGAAGCCCTGAGGCCAGGGACTGGAAGGGCCAGCACAGAGTCCCAGCTCGGCCACCGGAGGCTCCATGATGAGGACCCAGGGCCTTAAACCTTTGACAATTGTTTCATTTCTGGGATCTCTCAAAATCCCATGCCGAGATGTCACCGCGGTGTCATCCAGAAAGCAAACATTTGGGAATAACCTGAGTGTCCACTAACACAGACGCGGCTGACGGAGCTGTGGCGCACCAGCCCCTAAGTGACCTCTCATTGAAACTGATGTTTATACAGAGTTTGAAACAACCCGGAGAGCTCCAGGGGCCGGGGTGGCTTGCTCCGTCCAAAGTGTGGCTTTAGCAGGAGCGAAGGGGCCCTGGGTTCAACCTCCAGCCCCACAAAAACAATATAAAATAAATACGCCAATAAAGTGAAGCATAAAGTGGATGCGCAATAGGATCCCAGCTATGTTTTAAAAATGTACTAAAACACCAGAAAGAGACGGGCACCGTGTTAGCACGGGGCGGGGGCGGGGCGGGGCGGTTAAATGATTCCAGAAGAAAACACCGTTCCCGCGTCTGCATTTCCAACTTGTCCTCCTCTTACTCTATAAAGGGAAACATCAAGTTTTTGTGGTTTTTTTTTTAACAAAATACAAGAGGGGTCAGAAGATCCACTCCCCTAACAACGTCAGTTCTCCTCAAATTGATGTGGAAAGTCAACCAAACCTCAGCTGGGTTTATACGACGCCCGTCCATCACTGGATGAGGGCGGCGGAGGGCGGGGGTGGCTCCGTCCACCTGCATGTCCTCTCCGCCCCACCAGCAAACCAGCAGGGCTTTGGCGCTAAAGTCCTCCACATGATCCCTGCCCTATGTGTGCCTTGTCCTGTCACCTGCCATCTGCCACTGTGGCCTCTGGACTGCTCTCATGCCGCATGCCCTTAACTGTGCTGATGGAGAACAAGGACTTGGGGTCCCTTCACCCAACTTCACCCTTGTTCAGCAGGAAGCAGCTTGGAGACGCTGTCGGCCATTTTTCCATAGAAACAGAATCTAGAAATGGAGTGTGGGGAAACGTAACCGTGGTCCACTTTGTTCTTTGAAGGTGGCCCTTGCCGCTCGGCCACTGCAGCTTATTTTTTAAATGGACGTGTTTCTTCTCTTCCTCCCCCCCGCTCCTCCCCAACCTCTCCCCTTCCCTGGTCTCAGGGGAAACAGGTCACCTTGCTTCCCCGTCCCAGGCAGAGCTCTGTCCTCGAGCCCACACCCACCACAGGGTGGAGGGAATCCAGACTTTGGGGATGGCACCAGAAGAGCCCAGAAATGGCTCTCTCCCAAATTAACAAGTAAATTGCAACTTCCAATGGCCTCTTTAAAAGCCCCCTGTTCCCGCTGATGGGCAGAATCACAGCTTTTGGGACAGGAGTCCCCTGTGTCTCTCCTTTGATAACAAAGCAATCAACTACTTTTTTCCTTTTTCAGAAAGAAAGAAAGAAAGAAAGAAAGAAGAAATCACAATTGGAAAATCCCATCCAGGCACAGTGACACTTGCCTGTAATCCCAGTGACTCAGGAGGCTGAGGCAGGAGGATCGCAACCTGGGCAGCCTGGGCAACTGAGTGAGATCCTGTCTCCAGATTAAAAATAAAATAAAAAGAGCTGGGGATGTGGCTCAGTGGCACAGCAGCCCTGGGTTCCATCCCCAGTGTCATCAACAAATAAGTAAATAAATATCCCAGAAGGTCCTGCACCTGTGTGTTCATGCATGTGCGAGAGAGGTGACAAAATGGCTCTAAAATTTCTCTGGAAGCACAAGGAACGGAGACCAGCCAAGTCAAAACTGAAGAACAGGCTAGGGCACTCACACATCTAGGGACCAAGACAGCCGTAAAGTCAGTGATCACGACAGTGTGGCACTCGTGTGAGCACGGCAACCCAAAGGAGTGGTGTTGCGCGTCCAGGAGCGACTGTCACACATCCCACTGGACGGGCAACCCCAGGGAGCCTCCCTTTCCAATAGATGGACCAGCTGCGTGTCCAGGTGAGGAAACCCCTTGGCTCCCGCTTCACGCACCACAGACAAAATCATCCCAGATCCGCGTGGAGCTGAACCAGAAAGATAAAACAACAAAGCTTCCAGGCAAAGCTGCATGTTCATAGCCAGAGCCATTAGACTAAAGTTAAAGGAATACAAATAGGAAAGGAAGAACTCCAACTATCACCATGTGCCAGCGACATGATTCTATGTCCAGAGGATCCAGAAAACTCCACCAGAAAACTTCTAGAATTGACAAATGAATTCAGCAAAGGAGCAGGATATAAAATCAACACGCATAAATCAAATGCATTTCTATACCTCCGTGATGAATCCTCTGAGAGAGAAATTAGGAAAACTACCCCATTCATGATAGCCTTAGAAACATAAAATACTTGGGAATCAATTTAACAAAAGAGGTGAAAGATCTCTACAATGAAAACTACAGACCACTGAAGAAAGAAATTGAAGAAAACCTTGGAACATGGAAAGATGTCCCGTGCCCTTGGGTAGGCAAAATCAATATTGTGAAAATGGACGCGCTACCCAAAGTGCTGTACAGATTCCATGTGTCTCCAATTAAAAGCCTAACATCGTTCCTTATAGAAAAAGCAATCGTGAAATTCATTTGGAAAAATAAGAGACTCAGAATAGCCAAAGCAATCCTTAGCAAGAAGAATAAAGCAGGAGGCATAACAATACCAGACCTTAAACTATACTAGAAAGCTATAGTAACAAAAATGGCATGGTACTGGCACCAAAATAGACATGTAGACCAAAGGTACAGAATAGAAGACACAGAGACAAACCCACATAAATACCAGACGAAGGTGCCAAAAACACACATTGGAGAGAAGATAGCCTTTTCAACAAATGGTGCTGGGAAAACTGGAAATCCATATGCAGCAAAATGAAACTAAACCCCTATCTCTCACCATACACAAAAATCAACTTAAAGTGGATCAAGGACCTAGGAATTAGACCAGAGACCCTGTGCCTAATAAAATAAAAAGTAGGCCTAAATATTCATCATGTTGGATTAGGCCCTGACTTCTTTAACAAGGCTCCTAAAGTGCAAGAAATAAAATCAAGAATCAATAAATGGATGGATTTAAACTAAAAAGCTTCTCTTCAGTAAAAGAAACAATCAATGAAGTGAGCAGAGAGTCTACATTTTGGAAGCAAATTTTTGCTGCACACACATCAGATACAGCACTAATCTCCAGGATTTAAAAAACTCAAAAAACTTAACACCAAAAAACCAAACAACTCAATCAACAAATGGGCTAAGGAGCTGAACAGACACTTCTCAGAAAAGGATATACAATCGATCAAGAAATATATGAAAAAAATGTTCAACATCTCTAGTAATTAGAGAAATGCAAATCAAAACTACTCTAAGAGTTCATCTCACGCCAGTCAGAGCGACAGTTATCAAGAATACAAACAAGGGCTGGGGACATAGCTCAGCTGGGAGAGTGCTTGCCTTGCTATCACAAGGCCCTGGGTTCAATCCCCAGCATCACATACACACACACACAAAAAAAATACAAACCACAATAAGTGTTGGTGAGGATGTGAGGGGGAAAGGCACACTCATACATTGCTGGTAGGACTGCAAATTGGTGCAGTCAATATGGAAAGCAGTATGGAGATTCCTTAGAAATCCTTGGAATGGAACCGCCATTTGACCCAACTATTCCACTCCTTGGTCTATGCCCAAAGGACTTAAAATCAGCACACTATAGTGACGCAGCCACATCAATGTTTACAGCAGCTCAACTCACAACAGCTAAACTGTAGAACAAACCCAGATGTCCTTCAATAGATGAATGGATAAAGGAACTGTTGTATATAGACACAATGGAATATTACTCAGCATTAAAAGAGAATAAAATCATGGCATTTGCAGGTAAATGAATGGTGTTGGAGAATATCATGTTAAGCGAAGTAAGCCAGTCCCAAAAATCCATAATGGGGTAGGGGGGCAGGTGGGAAGAAGGAGGAACTTTGATTAAGCAAAGGGGAGGGAGGTGAGGGGAAGGGGTACGGGGGCAGGAAAGATGGTGGAATGAGATGGATATCTTCACCCTAGGTACAGGTATGACTGCACATATGGTGTGATGCTACGTCACGTACGACCAGAGAAGTGAAAATTGTGCTCCAATTGTGTACAATGAGTCAAAATGCAAAACTAATTAAAATAAACAAATTTTTAAAATAATAAATATTTTAAAAGAATTTTCATGACCCCAGCCTGGCAATAATTTCTAAAACAGAAAATAAAAAGCACTAACCATAAAGGAAAATAACTGACACATTTGGGGACAGAAAGATTTAGAACCTCCAGTCATTGAAAAATACCACTGAGTAGATGGACAGTCTACTAGATAGACAGAAAAAATAGTGGTAATACATACGGCTGACAGAAGACTCATACCCAGAATATATAAAGAACTCCACAAATCAATGAGACAATCCAATACAAAAAATGAACAGAAGAAATGGACTAGCACTTCACTAAATGCTGTCAAAGTCCATATTCAAGTCACTCTGGAAAGCAGTATGGAGAGTCCTCAAAAAACTAGAAATGGAACCACCATTTAACCTTGGTTATATCACTCCTTGGTATATATCCAATAGAGTTAAAATCAGCATACAACAGTGACGTGGCCACATCAATGTTTATAGCAGCTCAGCTTATAGCAGCTAAGCTATGGAACCAACCTAGGTGCCCTTCAACATATGAATGGATAAAGGAAAGGTGGAACATATATGCAATGGAATATTATTCAGCCATAAAGAAGAATGACTTTATGACATTTGCCAGTAAATGGGTAGATCTGGAGATCATCGTACCAAGTGAAATAAGCCAATCCCTCAAAATCAAAGGTTGAATGTCCTCTCTGATATAGGGATGCTAACTTACAACTAGGGGGAGGGCAGGTTAAAGGTTGGGTGGATTAGGCAAAGGGGAATGAAGGGAAGGGAGGGGGGATGTGAACAGGGAAGACAGTAGAAGGAACCTGTCATGACTTTCCTGTGTCCACATATGAATACACCGCAGTGAATCTCACCATCATGTACATCCACAAGGCTGGGGTCTAATTAGAATAAGATATACTCCATGTTTGTATAAATATGTCAAAATACACTCTACTATCCCATATATCTAAAAAGAACAAATAAAATTTTTAAAAAGTAAAAAAAAAAAAAAAAGTCAATGGAGCCAGGCACCATGGCCCACACCTGTAATCCCCTCACCCTCACCCACCACAAAGCCAGCACCCTCACCCTGGGCGACTGGAAGAGTCCAACCCAGCCTCCAGCCTCCAGCCTCCAGCCTCCACGTCACGGCTCTCTGACAACTTTCTCCAGCTAAAGGCCACCTGGAAACCCTGTGGCCCTCGCAGTGCCCTAACCTGCCCCCTTCATGGTCCCCACTCCCCCGTCCATCCACTCTTTAAAGCCTCCCTGGTCTCCAGCCCCTCCTGGGCTCCCACCAGTCCCTCAAACACTCTGGCCAATCTGGGCACCCCAAAACCTCCAGGCCCGTCCCCCCAAAAACTCTCCCCTCTCCCCACCTCATATTAAGTAAGGGTTCCTCCCCAAAGCCCTTCCCAGCCCCGCCACCCACCCTTCTCCCCCAAGGGCGCCTCGTGTCTGCGCCTCTTCCTGCTGAGCTCCATGGGGACGCGGTCCTCCTGCACCTGCTGGGCACCTGTGTGCAGCAGGTGCTCCGTAAGTCCTTCTTGATTTCTTCTTTTCTTTTTTTGGGTACTGGGGATTGAACCTGGGAGGGGGAGCTCTACCTCTGAGCCCTCTCCCCAGCCCTTTTGATTCTTTATTTTGGGACAGAGTTGAGACACTGGTCTCCAGCTTGTGACCCTCCTGCCCCTATCTCCCAAGTAGCCGGGACTACAGATGCGCCCCACGCGCCCAGCCGAGATTTAAACTGGGATTCCGTTGTATTTCCACATCCATTTGAGGAGCGTCAACCTCTTTATGATACTGGGTTCTGACCCATCTTCCATTGTTTTCAAAAATAAAGTTGTTGCTCCTATTTTCTTTGATAGAAATAATAAGGAAGACAAGTTGGAAATGCAGAAACATGCATGATTCTTTTGGAATCATTTAATATCCCCCCCCCACCCAAGCTAAAATGTCTCTTTCTGGTCTTTTTTCTACACATTTTGTTAAATACATTTGGGCTCATATCTGTTGGGCAGTTGTACATCCCATTTTACACTTAATTTATGGATTTGTTTATTTGATGTGGTTTTCGTGGTGCTGGTGACTGAACCCAGGGCCTCACCACTCACCAAGCTCATACTTGACCACTGAGCTTCCCCACCCCAGCCCTGACACTTGAGAAAGTTTTTTCACATTGTCTCAAACTCTGAACGCACATTTCAACAACTAGGTCACTTATGAGCTGATACTCCACAGCTCCCTCAGCTGCTTCTGTTACTGGACACTCGGGTTATTTCCAAATGTTTGCTTTATGAATGACACAGTGGTGACATCTTGGCACAGGATTCTGAGAGACTCCCACAAATGAAATGATGGTCAAAGGCATGAACAGTTTCAGGCCCGGGGTCTTCCTGGGGTCTCCAGTGGAAAGAGCCACCTTGTCTGGCATGAAGGAATGGATTCCACAGCTGCGTCCCTGGCCGCTCCCCTCTATCACGTGACCCTCGAGGACCAATTTGGTCAATCAGAGGCTGAGTCTCGCGTTGTAAACGTGGCTGCCTTTTGCAAATCCTTGGCCAAACCCGGAAGCTTCCCAGGCCTTCTTTCCACAGCCTTCCCGGAGTCTAGCCACTCGGTCTCAGCCACATCTGGGGCTTGCCCTTTAGGAATCACACAATGCACCTTCCTCTCTGTCACACCAGCTCTGGGCCAGGGGCCGTTCAAAGTCCTTGATGGACACTTACTCATTTGATCCTCTCAATGACTCCAGAAGATGAATATTGTCGGGTACCCATTTTACAGATGAGGAGACAGAAACCCTTGAGGGCTACAGAGCCGCGTGTTGGCCTCCCTGCGCATGAGCACAGGCTGCCGAGAGTCCCCGGGGCAGAGGCAAAGAGCTGGCCCTGTGACTGCAAGGTGGCCTTCGCTACAGTTCCCTCTGTCTGCTCTCTTACCAGCCACCCCCAGAACTTTGGGAAGAGGTGGGGTAGGAATCCTAAATGACTTTTGAAATGATCATTTGGATGCTTCATTAATTCATCCAACAAATGGCATCTGAGGGCAGGTTTACAGGGAGAGTGTAGGGACCGTCCAGGCGGCCAATACAGACACACAGAGGCCAGATCCCAAGAGACCCTGTGATCTACAGTAAGGACATGGGATTCTGCCCCATGCTCATGGAGGCTGACCACCAAGGACACAGGGCTAGCCGTCAGAGGCCCGGGCTGTGCAGCCAGGTGGCCTGGGTTCAAGTCCTGGCTCTACCCCCACCAGCTCAGGATCTTGGATGAGCTACTCAAAGGCTCTGGGCCTCAATTTCCTTGGCCTGTAAAATGGGGCCTGAAAGATCCGTGTTTTGCCACTAGAAATCCTCAGTGATTTTTGCCATTAAGAGACTGAGGTGGTGCAGGTGACTTGGCCACCTCCGAGGTGACACAGGCACTTCAGTCTCTTCATAGCCATGAGGTTCTCCTAGGTGTCAGAGCCTGAGTGCAGGATCCTCCGAGCACCACGGGGACTGACCAGGGAGAACTCAGGAGGAGTTCTCCTCCTGGCTCCTGAGCCCTTGGAGGAGCTGGAGCCCCGGGCACAGCTGGCCCAGTGACCAGGAGGCTGGGGTCTGTGGCGGAGCGTGTCCAGGGCTCCAACTGCCCTCTACGCGACCTCAGCCCTGCCAGCCTCTCTGGGCCTGCAGCCTCGGCCAGCACTACTGTGTCCAGACTCGAACGGGTCCAGAGGCCATGCCAGATCCCTCCCAGGAGGAAATGCCAGTCCCTCCCAGGAGGAAATCCTGTACTCCGTGTCCTCAGCACCAGGGAAGCTAGACAGGCGCCCAGGTGCCAGGCCAAGCTGGGTGCCCAGTGGCAGTGTGTGAAAGCTCATCCACTTACTATGAGGAACATGTTGGTGCACGTGAGCAAAGAGCCGACTGCATCTGTCCAGGGGAAAATGTTCCAGAATCGCATGGATCCCCAGGAGAATTCAGCACCCAGCACTGTCCGGTCGGGGCCTCTCTCCCTGCACCCGCACTCACCATCCGGCCTGGTGCTCTGATGGGACACACTGTGAAATGGGAGCCAGGCACTTGGGACTGAGTCCCACCTCTGCTGCTAATTCCTTTGAGACTCTGGGCCTGCGTGTCCCCGGGGCAAAAACAAGAAGTCTGGGAGCTCTACCGAGCACTTGGACTCCACTCGAGGTCCAGCACAGGTGTGGTACTCCCTGCCAGGCCCCAGGCTCCATTCTGTAATGGTGGAGGGGAGCCCCTGTGGGGACACCAGCGTCGTCCCTGGATCAATCATGCAGGACTTGCAGGAGGAGCTGGCGCCTGAGCTGAGTCTCAGGAGGAGTCGGAGTCAGGCGTGTGAATAAATGAGGATTCCACCTTGCAGCGCTGAGCAGTCACAGAGACCAGTGTCACTTAGAGAGGCACATGGAAACTGTGGAGAAGGGACGGCAGGGACACCTGGAGTCCCAGAACAGTTAGAGCAGGCAGTGGGGTCCAGCTAGCCTGTGCACACCTGGCTGGAGCCCTTTGGGAGATGTGCTAGACTGGAGGCTGGGGGTCCTCAGGTTGAAACTGGGTGGAGGCCACGGGAGCAGACCCTCGCACAGCGCACAGCGCAGCACGCAGCAGGCGTTCAACTGGGGTTTGGTTTTTTTGTATTTTGATTTTTTTCCCCAACTGCAAATGTAAGGATGAAGGAAGCCCAGGAGAGGTCACAGAGAGCTCAGCCCAGCCGGGACGAGGGTGGAGAAGGAGTGGGGAGCTGCCTGCAGCCTCAAGGTCAAAAGCACAGATCTCCCTGGAAGGTCCTTGGTAACCTTGGAGGGAGTGCGGATGAGACGCGGGGAGCGAAGGGGTCAAGTGCAAAAGCCCCTCCAGCCCCGCGACGAGGGGCTGGCGAGGAAGCGGGAGCGGAGGAGCGGCGGGAGGGCAGCGGCTAGAGGGGAACTGGCCAGGGTCCCCTGCTGTCCTCTCGGGGGAGCGCCGCGCATTGCCAGCCCATTGTCCCCCCTCTACACACGCAGAGTCGCGTGCCCGTCGGCGGATGGCCTCAGACCCGCGGGCCGCACGCGTGGGGCGGCGGGTCCTCCTCCGCGGGCGGGGCGCTGCGCACCTGGCGGGGCCGGATGAGCCGCAGAGCGCGGGGGAGCGAGGCGGCTGAGCCGGTGGCCCCGCAGAGTCAGGAGCAGCCCAGAAGGTGGCCAATCGGAGCCGGGCATTGGGTCTTGGGAGCCAATCAGAGCCACGCACACAGGCCTAGGGGCCAGGCACCTGAGCCCTGGACCAGCGAGGTGTCCCTCGGGTCGCCCTGGGGAACCTGGTAAAGCGCAGGGATACTGTGTCCAACCCTGAAGGGAAGAGCCCAGGACCCTCGCGTGCCACCTGCTTTCCAGGTGCTGCCGCTGCTGGCCCGCGCCCCACCCGGGTTTTAGGGAGGGGACTCTCTCTGTGTCCCATGGCAAAGCCCTAGCAGGCCAGCTCCAGGCCCTGTCACTCCTGGTCCTGCGGGCAGAGGGATGCCGGCGGGGAACTCGCACCGCCCGGGCCCAGGCTCCATCGCCAGCCCGTCCTAGGACCCTAGGGTGGGTTGTGACTGCGCCCATTTTACAGGTGAGACAGTGAGGGGTGACACCAACTGCGGAACACCTGGCAGGTGGCAGGGCGGGCGCCGGGAGCTGCCTGAAGCTGGGGCCGAGCTGGACCACCGGGCGCTGCCCCCCAGAGAAACAGGGACGGACACAGGGCCACAGTGGAGGGTGGACAGGGCAGGGTGCCCTCTGTGCCTACCCAGGTGGCCCAGCCAGGCTGGCTGCTGCAGGCGGACCGCCTGCCTGTCCCGGTGCCCTGCGTTGCCATGCCGACCCCCGGGCTGTGTTTGCGGATGTTGTATTTGATTTCACACGTTTGGAACTCCAATTACGTCACCCGCAACACAGGGTTACCATGACAGCTGGCCCCACGTTCCCCGGGTGGCTCACACCTTGGGGGAAAGGGAGGGGCCGGCCACCTCCCCTGGCCGAACCCCAACCCAGAGCCCCCTTGAGAGGTGAGGCCAGGAAGGTGGTTTGGGCAGTGCCTGGGTATCCATCAGCGGCCCGGACACCAAGGCCTGGGTGGCCGGCAGGCACCCCCTGAACCCCAGACAAGCACACCCTGAGCCCACCCCGCCTTCAGGGAGGCTCTGCACACCTGGCTGCACAGGAGCTGCCCCCGACACCTGGCACCCAGCAACCAGCCTGGCCATCTGTCCCTGCTGGCCTCTGGGGCCTCCAAGTAGCTGCTGCCGTGGTCCCTGCGCCACTTCCCACAAACTCACATCCACACGGAGGGGGGGCACCCCTTGGCCCAGGGCCTGGGGCCTGATGCTGCTGCCTTCCCGCTAACCAAGCGTGCCGTGTGCACAGTTGGGGCCACCTCCCTGAGCTTCCGTTGACAGTGACTAGGGTCCTTGCCTCTTCCAGTGGCCAGGACGATGAACTGTCAGTGCACATAGGGCACCTATTACAGTCCCTGGGCAGAAGGGGACAGTGTCCTTTCTCTCCCTCCTCCCTCCTCCCTGTACCACCCTCTTCCTTCTCCTGCTCTTTCTTCCTCTTTTCCTCCCCCCACCCCCTCCTCTCTCTCTGTGTTCATTGCCCTGTGGTTATAGCTAAGCTCTTGCTCTGTGACTTCGGGCAACTGGCTTTCCCTGGCTGGTCCTCTGTGCCGGCAGCAGTGACCCTTCGCCCATGCTCACCTCCCCATCACCTCTCACCCTACTCTTTGGCTTCCTACCTGCTGGCTTCCATCTGGAAGGGTGCTGGAGCAGGGCGTGAAGGTGCACACCTACAGTCCCAGAAACTTGGGAGGCTGAGGCAGGAGGATCACGAGTGTGAGACCAGCCTCAACAACTTAGTGAGACCCTGTCTCAAATAAATAAATAAATAAATAGGGCTGGGGACGTGGCTCTGTGTTAGAGCTTCTGCCTGTCACATGCAAGGCCTGGAGTTCAAGCCCCTGCAGTGCCCCCAAAAAAGAGTGGGGGAGGGGGAGGGGGAGGAGGAGAAAGGCTTCTAAACCTGGTTCTGGAACCTCAGGACAACATCAGTAGGTCCAGCTCACAACTTGCCGACCGTGTGCAGAGAGGAAATCCAGAGGTCCCTCTTTGCCTGTGGAGGGGACTAGCCATCTTTCCCCCCCTCCATGCCATGAGGCTCTGGGAGGAGCCACCGCCTCTCAGAAGGGCCTGGCATTTGGGCCACCATCAAGACTGTCACCGCCATGCTTGCACCTCTGCCCAAAAAGACACCTGAGAGAGGCGACTCTTTAAAGTCCCGTTTTGTAATGAGGAAAGGAGAAGCAGAGAGGTGACAGGAGTGGCCCAGGATCTTAGCAACTGAGTGGCACTGCCAGTCCCCAGCACGCACACGCACACGCGCGCACACGCACACACGCACACACACGTGCGCACACACACGCACACGCACACACATTCACAAACACGCACACACACGCGCGCACACACGCGCACACACACATACACACGCGCGCGAACACACGCACACACACGTGAATGCACACGCACACGCGCGCACATACACGCGCGCACACACACACACACACACACAGTCCTGGAAAATGTGAGGAGCTGTGACTGCGCCGGGGGAGCCGTCACGGGTCACCGCTGGGGCTTCCTGGGATGACCGGGGAGGCCGGCCTCCTGCCCTGCTGCTGCCAGCTCCCGCAGGGCCCAGGGCCCTGGACGCTTCCCCAGACCCGAAGCCAGGACCGAGCGTCCCCTCCCATGCCGCCGCCCCTGGGTCCTGGGGCTCACTGGGAAATCCCAGCCTGTCGCGTGCGGGGACCAGCCCCGCCCCGCAGGTCACTCCCGGGCGCCTTGCCAGGGCAGAGCACAGCCGCGGGGTTCTGACCAGCCCACGCTCAGCCTCACTGCCTCTGCCGCCCCGGGACCCGGCCCCAGGACACGGGGTGTGACCCTGAGCCGGTTCCTCCTGCCTGTGGAGCAGGGGCTCACCAGGGCCAGGAAGAGCGGGTGCCCAGCAGGAGCGGGGCACCTGGCAGAGTCCCCCTAGGGGTCCGCTGACCCCCTTCTAGGGAACCCCCGCCCCGCAGCAGCTGGTCACCATCACTGGAGAAACGAGGCCATCTTCAAGAGAGAACTGAAGTCAAGAGAGGATGACCCCACCCCGCGGGGGGCTGCGAGGGACCTGGGAGCAGGGCCCTGAAGGACGAAGGGGGTGTGTGCACAGGAGAGAGGCAGCGGTGACACGGGCCAGGCCAGGCGCACTGTGGCCCGATGGAGGACAGGCAGGGTCATCAGGGAGGCCCCAGGGCCGGGCTGGGGGCTCAGGATGGGTCCCAGAGGCCTGGGGGCCGTGGGGTCTGTGGAAGGATTACTGCCATGAGCAGATCTGACGCCCATTTGGGGGAAGGGATCGAACCCAGGGGCACTGAGCCACCGCCCGTCCCCAGCTGCCAGATGTGTACAGTTTGCCACTCACCACGTTTAAGCTTCTGGCTCCGTCCGGGAGCCCACTCACACTGTGTGGGACCATCTCGCGTCCCCTCTAGAACCTTCTCCACAGCCGAGGCCGTGGGCGCTCCGTGCTGAGCCCTGCTCCGGCCCAGGCCCCGGCTACCCCGAGTCCTCAGGGTCTGGTCCAGGGGGAGCCCTACAGTGCTTGTCCTTCACGATGCATCCTAGCCTCAAGGTCCACCGTGTGGTGGCACCTTGTCCCCCTCTGCCCTTGCTGAGGCTGAGTCCTGATCCAGGGCGTGGACTCGGTGGCGTCTCGATTGTCCACTCATCCGCCATGGCCACCTGGGCTGCTTCACCTTGGCATGGATGTGGTGGATGTGCCCACGTTGGGATGGACCCCTGATGTCACTGCTTTGGGACATGGACTTAGATGGGGAACCGCTGGGTCCTCTGATAACTCTGTCCCAGTTCTCGAGGACCTTCCTGTTGTCCCCACCGTGGCCCTGCCCTCCCACCCTCCCACCAGTGGTGCACAAGGGTCCAAGCTGCCCGCGGCCTCCCAACCCTCGCCACTTTTCTGGGGTTTTCTCACAGTTGTCCTCACGGGCGCCCAGGGCAGGCTGCTGGGTGTGTGTGTGTGTGTGTGTGTGTGTGTGTGTGTGTGTGGCGCTGGGGCTCGAACCCAGGTCCGTGTGCATGCGAGGGCGGCACCCTACCCGCTGAGCCACATGCCCAGCCCAGACTGTCGGATCTCAATGACGGGCGGCCACGAGGAGGTGAAATAGGGGGTGAAATAGGGGGCTGCGGGCCCTGCGAGGGGCCGGCAGAGTGGATGGCGCTTCCCTGGCTCAGCTGAGCTGGGGCCCCAGTGAGGGGGCTGCATGAGGGAGGACCGGGGGTCACTGAGTCCGAGGGTTTGAAGCGCATCCGCGGGGCACAGCAGAGCCTGGAGGTCTGGGCGCGTCTGCACACGCCGTCTGCCATGAAGCTCCAGGCAAGAAGGAAATCGCTTAGAAATGAGGGGATGAAGAGAACAGGGGGGCTGGAACAGGGGGGCTGGAACAGAACCTTAGGGTCCCCATGTTTTAGGGGTGAGACAAAGGCATGCGTGAAGGGAGACAGGAAAATCACCCCAATATAGAAGTGAAGCCGGAAACACAGTTCCCCCATTGCATCATCTAGGATTGGATTTTACCATAAGCAACGGGAAACTCAAATGAGTGGTTTAATCCAGATATGGGTTCAGTTCTCTACGCTGTAAAAGAAACAGGGAAGGTCACCATCTACCATCCTCACACATGGGCTCTTTTTTTTTTTTTTTTTTTTTGCCTTGCTCTGATATTCTTAGCCCTGATTTCTACCTTTAAGGTCTTTTCATGGTCACAAGATTGCTGCTGCAGCTCTGGCCATCACAGTCATATTTCAGCAGCAAGGAGGAAGAAGCAAGAGCAGAAGATTTGCCTCCTGCTTGAAACCTACCAGGCACTTTTAAAAGGAGTGTTCCTGGAAGCCCTGTCCCCGCACTCCCTGTGCCTTTCACTTACACCACGGGGCACCCACCCCAGGTACAAAAAGAGTTGAGGAATGTGGTTTTTCAGCAGAGCAAGGGCTTTGAATCCTGGTTGTGAAGAACCGGGGAGAAGGGCCACCTCAGGCGCTGACAAAAGGAGAAGCACTTGCCAGAAGGGGACACCAGGGGAGCTGCATTGGCAGGGTGCAGAGAGTGTGACGGGAGGGCCCAGGGGACATGGGACAGGCTGTGCCCCAGGGACCAGAGGACAGGGGAAGGAGAAGGAGTGGGCGGGTCCCTGGTGGGTGGGGGTGGGGGAAGGAACGGAGGAGGCTCCCACCAAGGCCTGGGGTCTCCATGAGGAGGAGTGGACCCAGGGTGGCCTGGTGCTGGGCCGGGAAGGCTGTGGAGTCAGAGGTGAGCAGCCAGGACACTGGATGGGTCCTCCGCAAGGTCACGAAAGCCACCCAGGTGACGGTGGCGCGGGGGAGGGGAAGAGAGAGCCACCGCACCTGCCCATGTCCCCCCTGGGCCTCGGTGTCCCGTCTGTCACATGAGCTCTGCGGCACGGTGGCCGGCCTTGGCTGGGACCCAGGGCGATCTGCGGGGGATTCTTGGGGTGAGTCCTTGGCTTGCGCTCCCGCCCCACCCTTCCAATGAGTCACCTCCACATCGACAGGAATTTCCAAAATCCCCAGGCCCTCGGGTCCGGCTGAGTCACAGGGAAGGCGTCTGGGAGGAGGCCGTGACGGCGCAGGTGATGGCCCAGGTGAGGCGGGGCCGCTGGGCCTTCCGCGGTGTCCCTGCTCCCCTGGGCCCTGGTCGCCCGTCTGTGTGGATCCAGTCACTGCAAACCCAGCAGAGATCTGTCCTTGTCACTGGCTGCTCCTCCCCACCTCCCTGCCCCGTCTCCAGCCTGCACCGGCCCTTCCTCCTCCTGCCAAGGGGACATCTCCCGGGCCTGCTTGCCCCTGCTCCCCCTCCTGCTCTGGAGTCTTCCATGGCTCCCCATGGCCCGAGAAGAACAGAGGTCACTCGCTCATTGGTAATGAATTCTTCACTGGGGAATGTCCCTTGCTCTTGCCAATCTAAACTCCACAAATACAGACCCAGACCCCCAGACCCCCAGTCCCCCGCCCTCTGGGCTGGCTGGGTCCTTAATTTTAATTGATAATGATAATTAATAGGAGAGTTCAAACTCCCCGCTCCCTAGACAAGGTGTCCGATACCCAGCTCAACAGTCCTGCGACCTCCCAGGAAGGTGTCCCCGTCTCCTGTCACTGAGGGTCCTGCCCTGGGCCTGAGCGCCGTCTCCACCCACCCTGTGTCCCTGCCCCTGCCCCTCGTTCCCTGTCACACTGCAGACACCAGGCGGAGCATGCACTGGACTCCTGGGGGGGGACACTTCGGGACCCGCCAGCAGCAACGTCAAACTGGACATTTCGCTTGTGCTCGGAACGTCCCTGGGTGCCCAGCCCCCGCTCACCGGCTCCCGGGCTCGGGCGCCCCATCTTCCTCGGCCCTCTCTGCCGAGGAGCGAGGACCCCCCCCCCCGTGTCCACTCTGCCGAGGCCCAGGGCCTGCCAGGACGTCACTCCCAAGCCCTCTCCTCCCCAGCGGGGCCAGTCCTTCACTTCGTGATGACCCTGCCCTTCAGGGACCAGCCCAAGGGAGGGCAGCGGCCCTTCATCGACCCAAGGGCCTGTCCAGGGCTTCCCCAGGTGAGGGGCGGGGCAGCTGCTCCCACCCCTTAGCCCCGGGGCTTGGGGGCTCCCCTTTACAGTGTGGCACTGCAGTCACCTGAGGGACGGGGAGACGGGGAGGCGGGATGACGCACACCTAGTGCTGGGGGGTGGGGGGCAGGAGGACAAGGGGACGCTGACCACACACCCCCGGGCGCAGGCCAGGGGCCCAGCATGCGCGCGCCTCACGTCCTGCAGTTTGTCCTCACAAACTGACACCCAAAGAGGGAGTCCGCGGTCAGTTGCCTGTGGTCCCCCAGCTCCCAGATGGACTGGCGACCTCGGTGGGCTCTTTGGGGACTAAGCCCAGCCAGGTGTGAAGCCAGGTCCTTCCCTTCGTGACAGTGGAGCAGATCTCTGTGCCGTTTGTCTCATTGAACCTTCACCGTAATCCCAGGAGGCAGGGAAGATCAGTCGCTTTCATAGATGAGGAGACTGAGGCTCCGAGAGGAACCCTGCACCTGCTCCCACCCTGATGAGTGTGGAGGATGAGGGGGATTCACACCCAGATCCCCAGGGCCAAGGGAGGCTCTTCCTGCCCCTCCTCCACCAGGGTCCCCTGCCCGCTTTCTGCTGAGGAAGGACAGGTGTGGCCCCCTCTCCCTCTGGCCCCCTGCACTGAGGGCCTCCTTTCCTCCCCACCACGACCACTCCTGGGCACCGGGACCCGTCCGCGTGGAGTGCAGCCCAGTGGCGGTGGTGCCGGCGACCTGCCCTTCTCCTCACTCCCAGGCTCCACAGAAGATGGGGTTGGACAGCGTCCTGACGGCCAGGCCCAGGTGCTCCTGAGGCTGGACAGCCCCCAGGGACGGAGCCAGCTGACCTGGGCCATCTGGGGCTCCCCCTCCCTCCAGGCACCTGCACCCCGCTCTGTCCCCTGCTTCGGGCCCTGGGGCTCAGCTGTGTCCCTCTGCAGCTGGAGAGGGAGGCGCCTCCGTCCCGGGCTGCGGTGGACCCCGCGCTCCGGCTGCCCTTCCCCCCCTCGGGCTTTGCCAGCAGCCACCGGGAGCTGGCGGAGTGGGGGGGCCACCAGGGGCGGGGGCAGTCGGGAGGCGGAGGCCGTCTGTCCCTGCAGCCCAGTGGCCGCTCCTCAGGTCCCTTTAGCTCAGACTCAGCCAGTCCCCGTGGATGAGGTGGACCAGCCACCAGGGTGGCTTAGCAGGCCACAGGTCCCACTTCTCAGGAAGGAGCTTCAGCCAAAGCAGTTGGAGTAAGAGCGGCCAGGGAGGGTCCTGTGACCTGGACGTGGACGGTCCAGACCCAGCCGCCGGCCTCTGCAGTGGCCAAGGCTCTGCTGGCTCCCGTGGGGCGGGAGGCTTCCCTGGGCTGCGCTGGATGGGCCACTCGGAGCTCCCCTGGGCCTGGGGGCCACCACGTCCAGGGACAGAGGGGGGGTGAGCCTAGGAGATGGTGCCCACACGGTTCTGCTGCCCCTGAGGCAAGGTCACCTGGAGCCAGCGGCCCACGCAAAGGGGTGCAGCTGTGAGGTGGCCCGGTGGCTCCCCGCTGGAGGCTGCAAGGAGACCAGCCAGGGGGCAGGGGCAGCAAGGGCCTGAGGGGGACGGGCCAGGTAGAGGCCAAGGCGCAGGCATCCGCTGAAGCCTGGACAGCCGCTGGGGCCTGCAGACAGACAATGCCCAACACCTTGAACGTGACCTGAAGGACACCTCCGTGGCTCCAGTGCCTTGTGCAAATCCCCCGGCCTCCACCGACCAGGCTTCGCAGTGACGGACAGACCCCGTCCACCTGGACAGACCCCACCCCAGCTCCTCAGGGCCCTTTCCGTGGGCGCTTGACTGAGGACTCTGGTGGCAAGTGACAGAAGTGACCTTGGCCAACTTCAGTGCAGAGACCGAGCGGAAGGGCTGCTGGGGGCTCCCTGGGCCCGGGGGCTGGCGCGTCCGGCTTGGGAGCCAGGGAGCCCGAGGGGAGAGAGTGCGCGGTGCCTTGGGCTCCCGGCTGGAGCAGGACGGTGTGGCCCCTGCCTCGGGGGGGACAGAGCCAGCTCTCAGCTCCGACGCGACGGCACAGAGGAGCTGCTGTCGAGCCCACCTGGAAGAGAGGAGAGGGACCCGGGGGGTAGCTTCCAGGGCCCGATGCTGGGAGCCAGGAGCCAGGAACGTTCTGGAGGGTGACACACCCGTCAGGTGGTCCCCGGGAGGACACGCCCCCTCCATCCGGAGCCGTCCCCTTGGAGTGGGGGGTTCAGTCACGTGGCCATTAGAGTCACCACCACTCTCTCTTTTTTTTTCTTTTTGGTTATTCTGGAACATTCGCTTGGATTTTTCCCTGCTCTGGTTTTCTTTATGTTTCCATAATCTCGCGGCTCCTGGGTGGTCTGGTTTCCGACAGGCAGCAGCGTCAGCTGGTTCTCACAGAAGTCCATGTGCTCATGGAGGAAATGTGGCCTGAGCCGATGTCACCCCACCCACAGAAAGGAAGTGACAGCTACACAAGGTGGAGAAATGTATGGGCTGTCCCCGTCAGGATGATTTGGGTTACAAGGAACAGAAAAGCCCACTCAGACGGCCTGAAGCAGAAAAGTGATTTATTGGCCCGTTATTGAAAAGTCCTTCAGGAAAGGCTTGATCCAGCAGTTTAACAGTAATAGCAAGGGCCCACTTCTTGCTCTCTCACTTGACTGACCTTTTTTAAGACTGGATCTCCTTACCGTTCCAGGTTTCCTGCCAGGAGATCCCAAGACCAAGACGGCCTCCTGAGAGAAGCCTCAGCTCTGCTCTAGAATTCCCAGGAAAATCTTGAACTTCCTGCTGAATGACAGATCTGGGCCATGCGGGTCCTGTCCCCCACCCTAAACCCAGCCCCGAGACAAAGGGTTGAAATGTGCTTAGTGACTTAGTCGAGCCCTCGCCTGGCAGAGTGGGCCCTGGAACCACCTGGGTCCCCAACCCAATCCCAGTCCACCTGGGAGGGAGCGGGACAGACGCCGGGGACTGCCCACGCGGGCCCACTGCTGTGGGGAGTCGCCTTGAGGCTGACCACTCACTGCGACTCCTGTTGTCGTCCTCAGGGGGCGTCTCAGCTGCCCGTGTCAGGGGGTTGCATGGCCGTCGCCGCCCCCGGGGGGCAGCCCACGGACCCTCTTTTGCAGATAAGGAGGGAGGGAGGCCAAGGCAGGTGACTTGAAGCATCGCCGCTGGGGTGGGTGGGAGGCAGGGCTTCAAGTCGGGTGAATCAGGCCCCAAATCCATGCTCCCACCTGCTCCCCGGCCTGCCACTCCGCCCTGGGCCAGGGTCTGAGGGGACACACTCTAAGGCCTTACCTGAGCTCCCGAGGCCACGGGCCTCCTGCCAGCTCCAAGTAGCCAGAGGCCTGGGGGGGGCCAAGCAGGAGCCGGCACAGCCCAGCGACTCCCCAGCAGGAAGCGTACACGCACTGGCTTGGACTTCCCAGGCGCGGTCCCTTGCAGTGGGACAGGCTCTGGGAGGTGGCCTTATCTCCCCTGGATCCTGAGCTAACAGCTGACAGTGCGGCTGAGGAACACCAGGTCCCCGGCGGCTGGGGAAGCCCCACCCGGTCCCCTCTCTGGGGGCTGAGGGGCCGTTCCGGAAGGCTCCATCAGCAAGAAGGCAGCCCTGTGGGACCCGGTCCGCTGGGAACCAGGCCTGGAGGAGGGGAGGCGGCCGCAGATGGGTGAGCAGAGGCCGCTTCCTGGCGGGGGAGCTTGCTGGGCCGGGAGGGCTGACATCCAAGGTTCCAGGAGCCCACGGGGCAGGGCAGGGCAGGGGCTGGCCCCCACCTCCCTGGGCCCTGGGGCACTTGCCCACACCTGGGCTGGAGCCACTCCACCCCGCGGCCCAAGGGCGTGGCCAGCTCTCTCCCAGGCAGGCCTCTCCACAGGACCCAGCCGTGTCCACCTCGCGGGCAGCCCAGGTCTGAGACAGGGTCCAGAAGTGGCCGAGCCAGGACTCACCCCCAGCCCTGGCCCCAGAGTCCCTGCAGGTCCAAGACACTGCCCCAGGTGACACAGGAGCACACACCCACAGCGTCCTTCGGGGCACCTCCCTCCAGGTCTCTCCGACCTGCTGTGGGACCCAGGGTCTGGGCTGTGAACTTTCTGGAACCCTCAGGCAGGAACCTGAAGTCCCCAGGCCTCTCTGAACTTGCCCGGAGGGAGGAGGAGGAGGGGACTCTGGAGATGGCATGTTTCAGGGACAGGCAGGGCCTGAGTTTCCACCCACCAAGCTGCTCATGTGCTGTGTGATCTTGGGCAAGTAATTTCATGTCTCTGAGCCTCAAATATTTTTTTTTAGTGCAGTTAAATGAGAACCACTAAGCCGCCGCAGGAATGCCCGACAGCGAGGAATCTCCCTAACGTGTCTGTCTCGTCCCACCCCCTGTCCGTCCAGTCAGGCACTGAGCATTTTACCTCCCACCTGTGCTTCGAATTCCTCCTCCTCTGTCTGCTGTCACTTCCCCGTTCCGGCCCTCTCCTGCCTGGCTGGCCACAGCTTCCCCGGATTCCCAGGTGCAGCAGAGGCCTCTGCAGCGCACCTGTGCAGCTCCAGCTCAGGTGGAAACTCCGCCGGCTCCCTGCTGCTCGCCAAGAAACCACAGAATCTCCCTCTTGCCTCCACAGAGAGGCCCTCAGGGTTGACCGTGCCGCCGCCCTGCCCATTCCTGTCCACCTCGGGCCCTCTCCCCGGCGCCTTCTGTGCTGGGCCTCACAGCGCTCCTTCCCTGTGCTTGGAACGCTCTTCCCTGACCCGGCCGTTAGCGACGCTCGGCCTTCAAACCTCCATTCGAATCCTCGAAGCCCTTGCAGATCAGATCCCCATTGGCTGAGCTCACCGCGTACTCCTCCTTCCTGGTGCCAGTCACCGGGCAGATAAGTAATGGTGACCTGGCCGGTGAATGGCTGTCTCACGCTGTTTTTGCCACGTCCTCCTCAGGAGAGTGACTTCCCCCGGGGTTCAGGAGGTGGCCCTGGATGAAGACTGAACTAAGTGCCCGGTGCCGTGGCCCACACCTGGAATCCCAGCGGCTCAGGAGGCCGAGGCAGGAGGATGGCGACTTCAAAGCCAGCCTCAGTAACTTAGCGAGGCCCTGAGCAACTCAGTGAGACCCTGACTCTAAATAAAAACTAA
Organism: Ictidomys tridecemlineatus; assembly: GCF_052094955.1. Lineage (NCBI taxonomy): Eukaryota > Metazoa > Chordata > Mammalia > Rodentia > Sciuridae > Ictidomys > Ictidomys tridecemlineatus. Next base: position 14,610,423 of record NC_135487.1, on the reverse strand, counting down.
AAAGGGCTGGGGTGTGACTCAGGGGCTAAGCACCCCTGGGTTCAATCCCTGGTACCCCCAAAATGACTGGACCCTGTGTGTTAGTGGGGGACAGAGCTGCAGGGACGTGGGTTAAGGCCACAGTTGTCCCACCCCAGGGAGAAAACCCAGGTGGGAATGAAGCCCCAGGTAGAAGGTAGGAGACGGAGCAGCTGAGCCCCGACGGCGGGCCTGGAGCAGCCGCGTCTGAAGCCGTCCTGGGGCACGGCGCCCGCCGCCCGCCGCCCGCCGCCCGCCGCCCTGTGGGGCTCTGCTGAAGCTCCGCGCACCAGCAAAACCCGGGCCTGGCTGGGGTCTGGCAGGAGCGAGGCCGGGTTCCTTCCCCAGCACCCGGCGGCGGGGTCCAGTTCAACCTTCCGGGCCTGGGGGCCCCCGAGGGCAGCGCCGGCTGTCCCCACTGCTGACCCCGAGTCCTGGCCCAGAGCCCCCCTTGGTCGCTGTTGCTGATGAGCAGATGCAGTGGGCAGTGGGCAGCCTGGGCTCCGCGTCAGCAGGAGCAGCGAGAGTCGGACACTTGGTGCCTCCGTCCGGCTGAGCACCACCTCCGGGGGTCCGACCGCCGGGACCCCCCAGGTCATCCGGGCACCCCCAGGGGGCAGCTCCTCTTGCCCCGCAGCTCTGCCCACTCCACTCGCCCTCAGAACCTAAGGCCCCCAGTTTCCTTCCTGGCTTCCCAGGATATTCCAGAGCTGACCCCTCACCCCCCCCAGGCACGCCCAAGCAGCCAAGGCGACTGTTTACCCTCTGCCCTTAGAAACCATCTCTGGCTGGTGGCATGGCCTCCCCACACAGCTGCCCTCTGCCCACAGCCTGGCCAAACAAGCCAAGGTGCTTCCTGCCCGGGGCTGGCACCGCCAGGCTGGGCTTCCTCCACTCCAGCCTCCCGCTCGCCGTCCACCTGGCTCCCCCACGCTGCGCACTCACCTTGGGGTCAGTGTGGGAGCCGAGGGGGTTGACGGTGGGCGCCCACTTCCCTCCGCCCCTCTGCCCACACTGCCCGGGGGCCAGCCAGCACCGGGGAGCCAGCCCAGTGGACAGTAAGCCCCAGGTCCCACTCCTGCCTCTTGCAGCTTTGTGACCCCGGGCAGGTTGCTGCCCCCTCTGAGCCTGCTTACTCCGTAGATATCAAGGGAGTGACGGGGACCACCCTGGGACAGTCATGGCGGTGGACACAGAGTAGCACCTAGTTCTACACCGGAGTGGCCAGGCCCAAAGGGTCCGTCCTGCCCCGAGGGCCTTCTGGGCTAGGAGACCCTGCCTCACCCAGCTGAGGTCCTTCTGCCGGGGCAGCCTCTGCTGGGTGGGCGCCTCTGCCGCCTGACTAGTGGTCACTTGGGGAGGCCCACTAGTGTGGCTGCTGGTGGTCATGGGCCTGAGGAGCTCCCCAGTTACCTGTTGGCAGCACGGCTGCCCTGGCGGCCACAGTCCCCCGTGTGACCTTCCTCCACCTCGTGGACACCTTCCCTGGTGGCCCGTCTAGATCCCGGGCTTGTCGGCCTGTGCCACCTGCTGGGAATCGGTCCCCTCCCCTGCCAGCCCTGCTCTGTGGCCCCCGCTCGGAGCAGCGCAGACCTTCTCCTGGCCGCGGGGCCTGGGGCAGCCGCCCCCCAGCCTCCTGGGACAGGAAAACACCGAGGACCCCACATGGGAACCAAGGAAGTCGTAGCCGCTGCCCAGGCCCCGCCCGGTGACCAGCGCGCTGTGCCCGAGGGCTCACGGCCCCCCGGCCTCCAGGACCCCGAGGAACAGACGCCCGCTCCACTTGCCGATGGCACAGATGACAGTGAGTCAGGGCCCCAGGGAGGTCGGGAGCCATGGCCGGCAGTGTCCCCCGGGGAGGGCCCTCAGCCCGCTGCAGATCCCTGCCCTCCTCGGGCCCTGGCCCAGGCCCCATGGCCACCTTCTTACTGGGTGTCCCAGGGCGTCCTGACGCCCCACATTCAGGAACCAGGTGGGAGGGAACCCGCTTCGCGCAGGTGTCTGCATGTTTTATTGAGCACCTACTGGGTGCCGGGCCACACGGGCACGAAGACACTTGAGAACAGACCGGGGCCACGGGACCAGGGAAGCCTGCTGGAAGAGGTGACACTCGAGCTGAGCCCTCAAGGATTCCAAGGCGGGTCCGACTGTCCTCATCCTACCCGCCTTCGTCCTGGGGGCCCCCGCAACCCCAGCTCTGGGGGACCAGGGCGGAGACCAGGGCAGGCCCCCTCCCCGGGGAGAAAACCCTTCCTGAGCCCAGCCAGGACGGAAGTGGTGACGAGGACCGCCACATGTAAATAGGCCCGTCCGCTCCCGAGCCGCCCTGGAAACCTGCGGTCAGCTTGGACTTTGCTGAAGGCTGAGCCCCGGCCACCAGGAGCCCAGAACGGCTGAACAAACTTGGAGCTTCACATGGGGCCGGCCCGCGAGGAGTTCAAGTCGAAACCGCAACAGGAAGGCCCAGAAACAGGCTCCGGAGGCGGGCGGCCTGGCACAGGGCTCCGGCCAGCCTTCCCGAGGGAGCAGGGCCGGAGGGAAGCCAGGAGTGTCCCCTGGCTCCCAAGTCTCTAGGGGCCACGGCGCCCAAAACCTCGCCATGAGAACTGGGGTCCAGTGGAGCATCGCCCTGCCCCTGGCCCCGGGGCAGCAGGGCACTCAGTCCCAACACAAGCCGGGGAGGGAAGAGGGGAGCCTGCGTCTCAGAGCTGTGCTGACTGGGCGCCTCGGAGTTTCCCGGACAGTTCTGATTTCAGATCACCTGAACCCCTTCCCCAGGGAACCAACTGGTGTCTGAGAGGGAAATGAGAGCATCGTAGCCAGGCATGGTGGCACACGCCGGTAATCCCAGCACCTTGGGAGGCTGAGGCAGGAGGATGGGGTCGGAGGCCAGCCTCAGCAACTTAGTGAGACCCTGGCTCAAGATTTAAAAATGAAATAAAATGATGATGTAGCTCAGTCGTAAAGTGGCCCTGGGTTCAGTCCCTAGCGTCCCACAGCTGGCTACAGAAGAGCCACTCAGGTGTCTGGAGTCCTCGGTTCTGGCTCTGCCACTTGGAACAGTTGACCAGTTCTCCTCCCATCCTGGGGCCTCAGGTACAGGGGAGCGCCCCAGGTCCCCCCCCCCCAGGCTCTCCCTGCCGAGAGGAGGGTGCGGGATGCAGAGTGAAGGTGGTGGAAGAGGCGGGCACTGGGGAAGAGGGAGACCCTGGGACACACGCCCCCTGCGGCCCTGGGCCACATCTCCTGCTTCCTCCCCCCCCCGCGGGCCCTCAGGGAGCTACACCCAGGTGTCCCTGAGCAGACCTGAGCCCACACTCAGGCTGGGTGACAGCCAAAGCCAGGACGCCCAACAAGGATGCTGGGACGGTCAGCCTGGACCTCAGTGGTCAGTAGAGGCCGTGACCAGCACAGAGACCCCAGCACTGTCCAAACAGGTGAGAGCGGGGTTGGGGCGGCAGGGACGTGGGCTGGAATCTGCCATCCACCCTTCACCCACTGGGTGACGGGACCAGGCCGTCCCTGGAGAGCGGGGCTGGTGACCCCGAGAGCCCGTGCCAGCTCTGCACAGCAGCCCCCAGCACCAGCGGGGGGTTCAGAAAAGAGGACTCCCCTCCCCCATCCAGCTGCACTGTGCGCTGGACCTTGTCCTCCACTTCACCCAGGAGCCCGGCCTCCTCCTCCAGAGGAACAGGGTCTGCTCGGTCCCAACGTGCAATCCCGCCACCACCCCAAGTCCTGCCACCAAATCTCTGTCTGTCACAACCAGTGGTCGTCACCGCGATGGGCAGCACGCCTGCCCCACGCTGGCACTTTAAATGCTCACCGCCCGGCCCCTTCCCACCAGACCCTCCAACCAAGGAAACCCCCATCTGACAGACGTGAAAACTGAGGCTCCGGGACCACAGAGGTGGAAAGGGACACGTCCCATCATCGGCAGTGCCCGTGTGCTGACCACTGAGCCACCTGCCTCTCAAGGCTGAGGGAAGCCCCCCCTCCTGATTCTCCAGGGAGGGCTGCTGGGGAGACACGAGGGGACAGCAGAGGCCCAAGTGGCTCCTCTGACCCCCGGCACTGGGCAATTTCACTAGCACCCCATTTCCTCACATCAAGGGCTCCCCCTTCTTTCCCAAACAAGACCCAGGCTTCAGGGTGGACCCCAAAGCTGCTCTGAATTCTGGAGGGGCCAAGAGGGGTGTTGTGATGCTGGGATACGTTTCTAGGGTGATGCGACCAAACATAGGTGCGTGAGGTCTTCAGAGGACATCGTCACAGTCAGACAGACACGGGTTTGAATTCTTGGATGGACGGATGGCGGGTGGGTGGATGGTGGGTGGGTGGATGGATGGATGGTGGGTGGGTGGATGGATGGATGGATGGTGGATGGATGGATGGTAGATGGATGGATGGATACATGGATAAATGGGTAGATGGACAGAGAGATGGGTAGATGGATAGATGGATAGATGGGCAGATGGATGGATGGATGGACAGATGGAGGGAAGATGGATGGTGAATAGCTGGATGGATGGACAGGTGGATTGATGGACAGATGGGTGGAGGGATGGTGGATGGTGGATAGTGGATGGGTGGACAGGTGCATGGATGGACAGACGGGTGGAGGGATGGTGGATGGTGGATAGCTGGATGGATGGACAGGTGGATGGATGAATAGACGGGTGGAGGGATGATGGATGGTGGATAGTTGGATGGATGGACAGGTGGATGGATGGACAGATGGGTGGAGGGATAGTGGATGGTGGATAGCTGGATGGATGGACAGGTGGATAGATGGACAGACGGGTGGAGGGATGGTGGATGGTGGATAGTGGATGGGTGGACAGGTGGATGGGTGGACAGACGGGTGGAGGGATAGTGGATGGTGGATAGTGGATGGGTGGACAGGTGGATGGGTGGACAGGTGGATGGATGGACAGACGGGTGGAGGGATGGTGGATGGTAGATAGTGGATGGATGGACAGGTGGATAGATGGACAGACGGGTGGAGGGATGGTGGATGGTGGATAGTGGATGGGTGGACAGGTGGATGGATGGATAGACGGGTGGAGGGATGGTGGATGGTGGATAGTGGATGGGTGGACAGGTGGATGGATGGGTAACTATTTGAGAGCATGAAGAGAGGGAGGGAGGGAGGCCTGATTGGCCCCGGGCTGCGTGTCTCTTGCTGCTCCCATCTGCCCCCCGCCCAGAACCCACAGTGGACACTCTGGGCCATGCCACAGGGGATCAAGACAGGGAGGGTCTGGCCCTCGTCCACACTACATCCTTGTGGTCAGCAAGGGCCCTGCTCCGTGTTATGCTCACTCAGGACCAAGTGGCCACCATCCTGCTAGGTGCTAGTTGTCCCCTTTCACTGGCCAAAGCTAGTCCAGTGGCCACTCCAAACTTGACGGGGGAGCTAAGCCAAGCCCACAGTGGGTCTGGAAAGAGGACTTGGACTTCTGAGAACAGCCCTGATACTGCCACCAGGCCATGTCCCAGGAGCACTGTCCCCAAGTCAGGAGGACGAGGACAGGCAGGGAGGGGAAACAGTGAAGACCCCGGTCCCTTCTCCTCAGTCCGGCCATCCCCGGGGCTCGGGGAGGTGTGAGGGGGCTGGAGAGACTTGGCGGCCAGCCACGGCCACATCTCCAGGGCTGGAGCGAAAATCTGTCCTTGAACAGTCAGATGGCCTTTGTTCATGACGATGCCCTCAGGAGGCCGAAGAGAGGCCAGGGGACACCTGGGGGGAAACACGGGCATCCACGCGGACATGTTCCCTCGGATCACCACGACGGACGCTTCACGCAGAGAGAAACCGAGGCGCAGAGAGAAGGGCTGACTCCCCAGGCCCAGCTTGGACAGGGCAGGCTCAGGCCCCTTCCACCCTCCAACGCAGGCAGGAACCTTTGCCACAGGACACAAGGGACGAGGGCAAACCTCTGCCTTCACCGGGCGGGTCTTCCTGCAAATGTGGTCCTGGGCGGCAACTGAGGGGCCCTCAGTGCCCCCCACTGGCCGAGGTCCCCCATCTGCCGGGATGGAGCACTGGACTTGAAGTCAAACAGGCTTCTGTGCCCAGCACCCCCTGCCATGCCACCCCCTGCCACGCCACCCCCGGGTGTCCTTGGGCAGGTCTCACCCGTGGGCCTCTCCTGACCTCGGCTCCCTAATGGGCAACACTGGGACAGTGACACGGCCCTGCTGGTTCCCTGGGCTCTTGGAAAGTGTGCAGATGCTTCTCCCATGGTGAGCCCCGCAGAGGTGCCCGAGGGAGGCCCATCCGCTTCTCTCCAGCCCGCCCTCCCAGCCGCGGGTCCCGAGGCTGTCCCAAGTCCTGCCCAGAAGAGCACCCTGGACACGTCCTGATGAAGCTCATTTCAGCAGCTACTAAACCGACCTCAGGGCTGGCTGTGGGCGGCTGGACGGCAACATTTCTCAGTCCTCCTAGGAGGAGCCCACTTTTTGTTGTTGTTGTTGTTTGTTTTTGTTTTTTTTTATGGGGCTGGGGATTGAACGCAGGGCCTTGTGCACGTGAGGCCAACTGAGCTATGTCCCCAGCCCACGAACACACTTATTTCTTCAAGAGGCAGAATGAAGGGTCCCTGGGCCACACTGCATGCTGGATGCTTGTCTATGGATGTCTCTGTGCACTGGTTCACAGTCTCTCTCCCACCAGCTCAGGTCCCTGAGCTCCAGGGACAGAGGGACCGGTCTGCCTGCTCAGGTCTCCGGCGCTCCGCCAGGGGCGAGCAGGCCGCTGATCATGGGTGAATACTGACTGAGAAGAGGCTCTGAGCCGCAGCATCTTCATCTGTACTTGGGGAGGTTGGGCAAACCAACTGAGATCAGAGGGACAGGGAGGACTTAATCTGCAAAGCCCCGGGATCACCAAAGGCCAGCAGTGGGTGTGGCTGTGCCACCTGGACATTATTAAGCACTGTAGAGATGAGAGGGGTCCTTGGGAGCTGCTGGCCGGGCCATGTGCCCCCAAATCCATTCAGCCCACTGCCACACCCACCATTCCAGTCCCGCCCCTGGACAGTGGGTTTGCTCCGCTCGTTTCAGGTGAGAAAGGTCAAGATGAACAGAGAGGCCAGCTCTCCCCGCTCACACAGCCCTGGGATGGGACCATGGGGAGCACTTCCTGAGTGTCCCCATACCTGAGCAATGCCCATCCCACAGAGGAGGCCTCCAGGCTCCCACAGGGGACGGGACTGGCCGGAGATCCACAGCACCTCCTCCCCCACCCAGGACCTGTCCCCCCCCACCCAGGACCTGTCCCCCGTGCCCCCGCCACCCTGGAGGCTGGGATGGCGGCCGCGGCCTGGCCACCCTCTGCTGCTCCGGAAGTGCCCTGGGTCTGCACCTTGATCTCCACACCCACGGTGCCAGGAAAGCCCGCAGGGGCGGAGAGCCGCGAGGTATTTATAGCGGACATGCCGAAAAACTGCCACCCCATCTGTTTACCCAAGACGCTGCTCCCCTGGACGCCCAGAGCCCCGCCGGCCACAGACAGACCCTCGCGGCCGCCTCATCTATTTTTTCCTCCCCACTTAATTTTGCATCATCGCGGCTTCCAAAATAAACTTCCCCACACCAGCCAAGCTCCTTCTGGCCCGGGATGCCTGCGCCAGAGCCCCCTCCAGCCCCTGCCCCCACGTCAGCCCGGGCAGAGCCACCAAGCCCAGCCTGGCCCCTGGGCTGCTTTTGGCCTTGATTTAGAAGCAGCTGCTCCTGCCCCGGCGGGTTTCTGACACCCCAGTGCCGGGGTGTCTGCAGCTCTGGGGACGCCAGCTGGCATCTGTGCGCACGGCTGCTGGCTGCAGGCTAGGATGCTGGTCCCGAACTCCCCACCTGACCACACGCCCCACGAGCCTCCGCCTCCTCTCTCAGCTCCTGTGTGGCACCTGCCACCCTCTTCCAGCTTCATCACGTGACCCACTCACGCGTTGGCCACCCAGCACCCCCAGGCTTCCTCCGCTCCCCAGACACCTCACCAGCACCCCGCTGCAGTGCCATCCCAGTACCCAGCGCTTGCCAAGCCGCCCTTACTAATCCCTGGGGACTCAGACGTCACCTCTTCCAGGAAGTCCCCTTGACCAGCGGAGGGGAGCAGGGGTTCTGAGCCATCCCGCCCTGCGCTTCCAAGGCTGTGACAAGTGGCAGCCAGGACAGGGTGGAATCGAGGCATCTAGCTCTCGGCGGATCCCTCCGCCCAGCCCTGGGCCCTGCCCACGTGCAAACCAGCCTCCCACCCCCAGGAGAAAGGACTCCTCCTCCTCAGGACCTCAGAGGGCCACTTTACAGAGCCCGAGGACGCTTCCATCGTTCCAGAGTGACAACTCCACCTTGTGTTTGATGTCTTGAGACGAGCAGTCAAGAGACCATTTATCTTCCTCCGCGTTTTCTGCAAGCCATGAGCAGAAGGCACCAGCCTCTGTCGGGAATATCTATTCCCCTTCACGGGGAAATGCTCATAGGCCCATTTTTGTTTTTGTTTTTGTTTTTTAGATGAAGAAACTGTGGTGAGGAGAACGGCACCCACTGGCTCATCCAGCACTTACCAAGCTCCACTCTGGGCCAGGCACACGGTGACACCAGCGTCACGGCAGTGAGCCAGGCAGGCATCTTCTCTGCCCCCTGGGAGATCAGAGTCCACCAGAGGAGACACACTCAACAGATTATTTTATGAACCTTTTTTGTTAGGTGGATAGTGTTTCAAAGAGAAAGTTCAGGAGGCACCGAGAGAATAGGTGACCAGGGGACCGAGGACCCTCCCCACAGCTGGGGTGTCGGTGGAGACCTGCAGCGAAGGAGCACAGTGACCGGAAGTCGTTGGGCATTCTGGGCAGAATGGAGGGCAGAGGAGGGACAGAATCCACGATTCACCAACCACACCGCCAAAGGGCAGCAGGCCAGGGCCCCGCACATGAGGGCCCCTGAGCGTGCCCTGTGACCGCCTCCTGGCCCAGAAAGTTGGATCCCAGACAGAGGCCTGACAAGCAACGGCCTCACGAACTCCAGCTGGGAATGTCAAGACAACCAAGACCTCCACCCAAACACCCAGGAACCCACTTTTTTTTTTAAGCTTCTAATAAAAACAAGTCAAGAAAATAAATGTCCCAGAGCAACCTGGCACCTTCTGCAGCCATCCCAGGCTGTCAGTGACATTCCTTTTCACCGTGAACTTGACAGAACGCCTCCTCTAACCTACCCTGAATTTTTCTTTATGAGACACACCTTTTCCTGAGGCTGCAGGATTGCAGGGGCCTGAGGATTCCTGAGCTGTCTGCTTGCCTCTTCCTGGTGTTGCCAGGCCTGGCTTTGGGTCCTCTGATTTCTTCCCTTGAAGGTGAAATGAAGCAGCTTTGAGAAACAGTGGCGTTCACTGGGCTGTCTGGCAGCGAGGGTTCCAGCCTTCTGGGGCGGGCGAGATGGAGGCTAGTTCCTGCTGGACGCAGAGATTCTCACGGGCAGCAGCTTCAACACGGGCTCCGATTCAACTTCCGATGAAAGGCCAGGCGCCCATTTCCATGGTGCAAACACCCCACCTGACCTCCATGTTCCCCGGACACTGTGCGGCTTCCCGGAGGGCCAGCAGCCTCCGGCATAAGCCATGTCCAAGGTCAGCAGAGGGCCCACGAGTGCTTCCCCGAGGCTCTCTGCTTCCCCAGGGAAAGTGTAGGCTCACAGCTGACTTGAAGGAGCTGGGAGGAACCAGCGTCCAGGAGCGCCTCCGGTTTGTGTCCAGGCAGGGACTGGAGCCTTATCGGGGAGTCAGAATCACAACTTGAGGCTGGGCCTGTGGACAAGACCCCAGATCGCCCAGCCAGGGTACCCAGGGAGCCACCAGGCAAAGGCAAAATCCCCTTGTTCTGATCTCTGGGAAGCCCCTTTCTTCAGGTGGATGGAAGAGTTACGCCCCATTCCTGGGCAGGGGCTGGGGACACTGCAAAATTACAAACATGATCATCGGTTCAGGTGTAGGACTTAGGGTCCTGGAATCACTGCATATTTGAGATAGTTTCTCTCCTCAACTCTCAAAGAGACCTCAAAGAGGTTGAGAAATTCCAGCATTCCAGGTAGAGAAAATGGACTTTGCTTCAAGCAGGAAAGACTGCAGTTAGACATGAGGTAGGAATACCTGCCAGTCCAAGTGACAGCATCCTGGTATGAACTTCAGGAGGCAGCTGCAGTTTCTTCATCCCCCAAGAGACCGGAATGCAGAAAGACCTGCCCTGACTGGTGAGGTCCAATCAGAGAGGCCCGGTCTCCCTGAGTCTGTCGACCCCTCCTGAACAGCAGAAGGCTCTGTGATGGGAACACTTAGACTGTATGTTGAGAGTTTAAAAAAAAAGACTGAAATTTGAAAACACTTTTCCATGAGTTGATATTTCATATATCACAAAACCATCTACAAGCATTGAAGTAACTACAAATCATCAGAAAAAGTTAAGCTGAGCCGACTCAGACTTCAGAGCCCACATAGGAAGCACAGGGACCGAGGGACACATTGACTGTACAGCAGGCACGACGGACGGGGCCCTCAGGTCACCTGCTCTCTGTCTGCCAAGATGAAGGGCCTTTATAAACGCTGCAGGGGACACTGCTCCAGATCGGGAGAAATGAAGACCCCTAATAAGACAATGTCACCCGTGGACCTTGATCCAGTCCTGACTCGACAGCCTGTTTGTAAACAGACCTGCTTTTCAAGTCACTGGGGACATTTGATGAGGATGTTGGTGATCTTTGTGACTCAGGCCGTGGGGAGGGCTCTCTGGAGTGTCGAGGAGGAGGAGGGGTGTAGCCCTGTCTGTCCCCTCTGCCAATTTTCATGGTGTAAACACCCCACTGTGGTCCATTCCAAGCCACCAGCACGCTGTCACCAGCACGGAGTTGGAAAGAGACATGCACAAGCCGGAACCAGCTGGTTCTCACCTACCCGGGTCCTGCAGATGCACACCAAAGTCTGGGGGGAGAGGGGACAGCAAGATATGTTTCGAAATAATTCAGTCGGGATCTTTTTAAGTAAAGGAAGCAAAGAGGTAAAAATACCGATCGTCATTGACTTCAGGTGATTCACATGGGGGGGTTATTGTACTGTTCCTCCTTCTACTGGGTATATTTGAACATTTCCTGATAAGACCTTTAAAGGTAGGATCATCTCATATGTATAGGAGAGAAGCTTTTACTCTGGGAAGTCTAGGTATGCACATTGGCTGCTGGACCCCTGCCCTCCAGGGGTCAGAAAGCCAAAGAACCACAGGCATTGACATCCGGGGCCTCAGTTCGTCTGGCCAGTCCCCCACAGATCACACCACAGTTTCTCCAGAGATACTGTGCTGGGTGTGTCTGGAGAAACTGAGGGTGGAAAGAGAGGCTCCAAAAGCAGCAGGGACATGGTTCCTGAGCGGAGGTCTGGCTGTGCCGTCCGCTCACGGTGTGACCTTGGGCAGCTTCTTCCAGCTCTCTGAGCCTCTACTTCCCGATGGGCCACTGATGGTTTCTGAAGAGGATCGAACACAGTATGTCGGTGCAGCTCCTTCCCCGGTCTCTGAAGCACAGTAGGTGGCTCAGGAAAGAGGGCCCCTGTCCTCCCCAGAGGGATCTGTCAGGGGCCGAAGGCACAGGAGTGAGCCATTTGAGACGTGGTCGCTGTCCCAGGGCCGGCGGCTCTTCACCAGAGAAGGTGGGCCCCGTGGCGCTCATCTCCACGCTCTTCAAGAGAAACAGGGGCTCTCAGGTGGGGTCTCCCAATCCTGAACTGTTAGCAACAAATCCACGTATTTAAAAACCCGGAGCAGGCCAAGCCAAGCACCTGCGGAGCAGCCGTGGCCACAGAACAAGCTGCCTCAGGCCTTGGGGACTTGAAGTGACTTCCAGAAGCAGCCTGGAGAAAGCCCACAGCCTTCCCCCTCCGGACCTAGACATCACTCCTCACCCGTGGAGAATTCTTGTCAGGAGAGTGAGGTCCAGGGCTGCGTCCGTACCTGGCCGGGCCACTGACCAGCTGTGTGACTCGAAGCACCCATTCAGCCCTCCCCTCGGTGCCTCAGTTTCTCCATATGCAAAGTGGAAAGAGCAATCAACGGCATCTGAGTCACGGGGTTGTGGGTACATCTAGAGCACTTTAGAACAGCATCCGGGATTCGACACTCCTAAATGGGACTCGTTCAATATCTACTTCCCAGGGCTGTGGCCAGGATTAAGTAGAGGACAGAACACCTGCCTGGCATGCGCACGGCCCCGGCCTTGATCCCCAGCACAACAGAGAGAAAGCCAGAATCGACAGAAGCAGAGCACTTGGCACAAAGGAGGCCCCGGTACACCTCCCTACTGATACAAGGGCTGGTGGCGATTGAACTTTTTAATTAATTTGTGCTTATCTTCACGGGCTGTCCTTGGAAGTCAGAAGAGCTCTTTCCTCAAAGAGGCTTTCCTATTAAGACTTTCCACTGACTCAAACCAAGGCCCCTCCTGTCCCTTATCATACATCAGGGCGAGCCTTTCTGGCCAGGGCTCCGGTGCCCCCCCTCCGCAGCTCAGCCTGTCCCCGCTCACAGGGCTCACACACAGCTTCCTGTGGGCCACCACACACCCCAGGAGGAGGAGCCGAGTCGGTGAACATTGTCCCCTGATGCACAGAGACACAGAAGTTCCTGCAGCTTCCCAAAGGTCAAGGGCACATGCTTTGGGACAGGGAGTCAAGTAAACTCCGGACCCATATACACCACTTTTGGCAAATCACGAATTTCTCTCATTTCTTTACCTGCAAAATGGGGGAAACGATGCGACCTACTTCCTAGATTTATTGCACAGCTTGCCGGAGGGAAGACACGCCCCTGACCCACGGGTTTGATATGCCGGCTTAGTCCTGGTTTATGCCTAACCCCCCCCCCCAGAAAACCTTCCAGTTAAGGTCTCTTATCACTCTTAAAAACGTCCTAATTTTGAAGAAAACTGTATGACCATCCTAAAGTAATTGCTTGCTGCTGTTTAATAATAATGATGATGGTGATTTCCCACCCTAACACACGGAGTCTCCAGGAAGTGCATGGATTGGCTAAAAAAGTGCTCAGTAACTCAGTACCACCCCTAGACCCAGGTGAAAGCGATCCCTACCCTGGGGGCCACACTCGGGCCCTTCTCCAGCCACCTTCCCATCACAGGGAATGGAGACCATGGGCCTAAGGGAAGGGGTTCCCTCCGCCGGGTCAAGGCTGGGATCCAAACCCCAGGATTCTCAATACAGATGGTTCTCAGCCCACTTACATGACACATAGTTTGTTTCCCAGGTCCAGATCCTGAGGACTGACTGGACCTCTGGGTGTGCCCAGTTCTAAGGCTGAGGAGTGGCCAAGGGGCAGCTCTTGGGGGGTGGGTAGAGGGTTGAGAGGGTGGACAGATCTTGCATATGGAGGCTGAGATGTTCGCATGTATTCACAAAATCTCTTGGAGGACAGGATGGAGGCAGGGGTGGGAAAGGGTAGGGGACACAGGCCAGGCACCAGGGCCTCCTCTCTCTGCACACCCATGCTCCACTGCAGGGTCCAAAGAGCCCGAGGAGTCTACATTCAAAGCAGACCTTCCATGAAAGTGTATTTGTTAAGGTAGAAGACTAGAACATATTTTATTTCACATTTTGTTAGCTTGATTTATAACCTGCAAATATTTAGACATATGGTACGTGAACTTCCATCTGTACTCTTGCTGGGTTCCACAAATCCCTGCCACCTTCTGCCCAGCCTCAGTGCCAAATGTTTACAGAGCCCCTCCTCTGTGCCGAGCCCAGGCCGCTCCACAGAATGAAGAACACCATCTCAGCACCCCAACGTGACCCGTGGCCTCACTGCTCAGAAAACAGTGAGGAGCACCAGGCGGCAGCTGAGGGCCTGATCCTTGCCTCTGTCCCCAGCCCCTAGTGAGGTGAGGTGAGCCCCTGCCCATTAGTTTCCCCATTTGGACAAGAGGTTCCTCTAGCACCGCGTGACTGTGGCATGCAGGTGAAGGCAAGGGTGAGAAGGAACTGGAATAGTTTGGGTGACCTGGCCATGGGCAGATAATCATTATGGGTTATTACGGGGTGAACTGAGCTCTCTGGGCCAGCCAGGCAGCCTATTCCATGTCATTCATTCATTCCACAAACATGGCAGCCCCGCAAGAGATAGGGGCTGAGAGTCTGCAAACCAACAAGGGGCTGGCCCTGACATGTACGGGTGGGAAAACAAAACCAGCCCACGGAAAACCAAAACGCAAAGCCAGCCTCGGTGAGTGTGCTGAAAGGAGAGCTTCCCTCTGCTCTTCCATCCCCAGGTCGGTGCGTCTAGTTCTCTGACGAAGGCTCGATAGGTAAGGGACTTCGTCAAGACCTTGCTGCTTCGGGCGCGCCCAGAGCTTGCGGCTAGCCAGAAGCGAGGTTTCAGATTCCCGAAGTCTCAGGCCACTGTCCCAAGCTGCCCGAAGCTGGGAGGCCCCGTCCAGCTCCCGGAAGGCTGGAGGGAGGTGAGCGCCAGGGAGGGGCTGGGCCGCAGGACGCGCGGGCCGGGAGGCTGGGAGGGGCCTGGCGGGGGCGGCCGGGCGGCACCCAGAGCCCGGGTGTGCAGTCCTGGGCGTCCGGAGCGAAAGCTCCTGGGTGCGCGCGAGTGGCAGGCGCTCTCGGGTTGGTCCGCCTCGGTCGGGCCGGGATCTAGGCTCCTTCAGCGCCGGCTGGGGGCGGGGGGCGCGGCGAGGGTGGCGCTGCAGTGCCCGCAGCGGCGGGCTGGGGGAGCTGTGCCCGCCTGTCCCTAAGGCCCGGGTGGGGACCAGGCAGCTGGGTCGCCGCGCCTCTAGCGCGGCCGGACTAGGCGGCGCGCAGCCAGGCGTGCCCTGAGCGAGCTTGGGCCCCAAGTCTTCCTGGGCGCCCGGCCGGGGAGGCCACGGGAGGAGCCCAGTCCCGCGGGTTAGGGTGGCCGCGGCCGCTGCCGCCGCGTCCCGCCCCCGGGGGGTGTCCCGGGCCGCTGGGCCCGCCCAGGTAACCCCATCCTCGGCCCGCCCCCGGCCCGCCCCCCCGGCAGCCCGCCCGCCTCCGCCGCCGCCGCCGCTGCCGCCGCGGCATCCCGGCTCTGGGGCGGCGCTGACAGTCTGGTCCGCGCCGGGCAGCGGGCGCAGCAGCGGGTAGGGCGGCCGGCAGGCACGGAGGCAGAGCCCCGGCGCCGCGCCCCAGCCCACCCGCGGAGCGCCCACCTGCCGCCCGGACGGGAGGCCCCCCGCGGCCGCAGCGCTGCCCGGGGCCGGGCGCCCGCGGCGGCACCATGAGTCCCCGCTCGTGCCTGCGTTCGCTGCGCCTCCTCGTCTTCGCCGTCTTCTCGGCCGCCGCGAGCAACTGGCTGTAAGTCGGGCCGGGACCGGCAGCGCCGGGCCGGGCGGGGCGGGGCGGGGCAGGCCCCGGGGGCAGCGGCCGGTGCCAGGCGGCGCGGGGCAGCGGGCGCGGGGGCGCCCGGCAGGTGTCTCGGCCGCCGGACAGAGGCTCGCTCGCTCTCTCCCGCCGCCGCCACTGCCGGGCCTCCATCTGGAGACCCTGGGTCCCTTGCTCCCCACGTCCCGCTTCCTGCCCAAAGGCGCCGGGGATGGCGGCGTAGTCCGCACCCATAGGCGGCCCTGGGCGCCCCAGGGCGCAAGGGGTGCGAAGACGGGGCGGCGGCCCAGATGGGGTACCCTGCTCAGGGCGCAGCCCAGCGGGACTGACAGGTCACTGAGGAAGCCCATTACAGGGAAGGGCTCCGGGACATAATAGCAGGTTAATCCCGAGAAGTCTGGGAGCGAGGTCCCCGAGCGAAGCTGCGCCGCGCTGCGGGCTGGGCTGGAGGCGTGCAGGGACCTGTTTCTGCTGGGAGGGAGGGAGCCAGGCTTAGAAGGAGGAAAGGGACCGGGACACCGAGCCTCTGAGAACCCGCTGCCGGCTCTGGTTGGACCTTGGTTTTCCCTGGAGCAAGAAGAAACTCCTTGCAGCCCTTAAAGAGGACAACAGCCCCCACCTCCACGCATCTTGCCTAAGGAAGAAATGGGTGGTAACCACTGGTGACCTGTCTCTTTCTCCTTGACTGGGTCTGCTCAGAGGGTTTCCTGGGAAGGGGCAGGATGTTTGCTGGGGGAAAGAGAGCTAAAGGGATGAGCTGCTCTGAGCCAGGGAACGGGAAGCAAGAAGAGGACGCTGGACTCCTTCATCCCTCCCAAGTGACACTTCCCCATGCCCCAGGCTTAACCCTGGCCCCAACTCCTCCTGCCCAGAACTCTTCCCCCATCCGCTGTGGGCAGCCAGTGGGGAGCCAAGCTCCAGTATTGATCTGAAAAGCATGAGGTGGGAAGGGGGATCGCCAACAGTGTAGCTGGGGTTACCATGGAGACAGCAGGAGAGGAAAAAATTCTCTCTGCATCAAGACCAAAGAACAAATATCTCCCATGAAATTGCCCCGAGTGTCCAATGGCTGTTGCTATGAGGTCATTGTGGCCAGCCGGGCCCCTGCAGGCTGGAAGGAGTGTGTTTGTTGGGGTCAGAGCCACCCAGGGCTTTGGGGGACGGAGGTGATGTGGAATTCTCCCAGCTGTTCCGAGAGTGAGCTACTCCAAGACAGCCCAAAGTGGCTGTGGCGCTTTTGTTTTTCTTGGAGCCTTAATTTGATTAACACTTCAGGAGCAGTGGCAGTATGTACAGAAACCAGGGCACCACCACCTCGTCCCTCTGGCCCCCTGCAGACCACCCCCCTCAGTGGAGTCTGGATCAGAGAGCTGAGGAGGGGAGCTGGTTTGGATGTGGGGGCTCTGGAGCTGGCTCTTAAATGCATGGGCTCAGAGCTGAGGTCCCCAAACAGGTCTGAGTATCAGGAAGAATAAGAACTGGGTTCGACCTGCCCGGCACGGAGGGAAGCAAAAAAGCAGAGGACAAAAGTGGCAATTTGAGTGCGTGACCCAGGCCTTCAGGGAATACGGGGATATTGGCAGTGGAAAGACAGGCCTGTAGAGCATTGTGGCCTTTTGGCTCCCTTTACAGATGAGGAAACTGAGACCAGGGAGCAGAAGTTACTTGCCAAACTCAAGTTGAGAATGGAACCCAGGCACTCAGACTCCCAGCCCCTCCCATGAGACTGTCCCAAACTGAGCCAGTGTGGCCCAGGTGATATTACCACCCACCTTCAGCCACATCCACGCCCAGGATCTCAGGCAGAGACACAGCCCTGGCTTTAGGTCACACAAACCCCTGGGGAATTCCAGCTCCCTTCTTGAGCCTGTGCTGCCATGAGGGGTGGGTGAGGAGGGGGGCCTGGAGGGAGAAGGGAGTTGGCAAACCTGTTCTCGGTGACTGTGATGGTTCAGGTTGCCATGCAGCAGGCTCTGGGTGTCCCAGCTCGCTCTTGCTCCACCAGGGCTCCGAGCCAAGGGTCTCTCTGTTCAGCCCAAGGTGAGAGGAAGAGGGCCTTCCCAGGACCCTGTGGAACCGGGGGTTCTGAAGGAGAAGAGACCCAGGGCCCTGTCCCCCCAAGCCAGTGTCACTACCTAATGTTTATCACCTCCGTCCCCAGGCCAGAGACTGGACCAGCCCTGGGGAAAATAGATGTCACAGCCAGGCTTCCTAGGAGCTTGGGGTCCAAATAGAAGGACACATAAAACAAAGCCACAAATGGGTGGGACAGTGCATGCCACATGGCTGTCGGGGGAGAGAAATGAACAGGAGTGATCAACGGGGGAGTGGGGGGACACACCACTTGGCCTGCAGGCCGTGGGATCCTGACAGCAATTCCAGGATAATAACTCCCTAGTCCAGAGTATATTCAAATCCCGATTTACAGATGAGAACGGTTGGGATCCCAGAGGTAGTGCTCCAAAGCCACCTAGCTGGTAAGTGCAGAGGTGTCTGGCCCGGAGCTGCCTCTAGGAGAAAAAGCTGCGGTCAGGCAGCTGTCCATTGAGCCAGGTGGTGACACTATCTTTTCAAGGGTGAGCCAAGCTAGAGGCCTGACCCCGAAAGGATGGCTGGCAGCACCCACCAAGGGATGAGACCTGGGTGTCCCCTCCCGTCCCAGCAGAGACATCCATCCAGGGATGGTCAACTGGCCAGTAGCAGAGCTGGTACTGTCTGTTGTCTCAGAAGGGCAGGTGGCCCGGGGTGGGGGGAGGCCAGGTGTCCTGCTGTGTGCAGCTGTTGGGCAGGACAGAGCCTGGAGCTGGGAGGACTCTGCAGCCTGAGGCCTGGGCAAGCCCAGAGAAGCTGGGAGCTGCCGACTGGGCTTGCATCTGGCACCCAAAGCAGGCTGACAGCTTGTGGCAGCTCCTGCTCAGAGGGAGGGATGTGCACAGTCCTCTGCCTTCAAGGGGGCTGCCCTACCGTGGTCCTAGGGTCAGAAATGATTCTGAATGGTCCCCCTGGCCCTGAGACTTCACCAGGAGACAGGTGCCAGTCCTAGCTCTGTGCCAAGTGCTGGGCGGCCTTGGTGGGCCTCTTTTCTTCCCTCTGGGCCACTGTCCTCTGCAGCTTATTCTCAAACCCAAATGGAAGAACTGGCAAGAGCAAGGGAATAGATAAGCCAAGGCTTCATCACTGTGGGTTTCTGGGGGAGGTCAGTGGTGTGCTGGGCAGGAGCCCTACCAGGAACCCAGCAGGCCAGGGCAAGGAGTCCCTGCTGTACTCAAAGATGGGCCAGCAGAGTGGCCAAGTAAGTCTTGGGGACAGATACCTGAAGTTCCACCCCAGCTCTGCTACGGCCCAGTCCAGTGACCTTAGACAGGTTACTTAACATCTTGGAGCCTCCGGTGCCGCATCTATAAAATGGTACCCATTGGTGCAGATGGGACATACACAGTGGTGTTGGGAGGAAAGAGCGAGCCCGTGCATGTATTGTGCTGGGCACAGTGCCAGCACACCAAGAGAAATGGTAGCCACGGGGGCTGGTGTCAGTGGGCTAGAGTCCTGTCTATGGGAGGATGGAGGGAGTGGCCTTCAGGTTGCCCTCAAGCCCAGTTTGTCCCAAACTCTCCCATCCCGAGCCCATGATTGTACACAAATAGGAAACTAGACTGCCACCCGCTCCTCCTCAACAAGGGTCTCCACAGGAGCCTCAGAGAGCCAGGGAGACCCCGCCTGGCTCTGAGGCAATCCTGCTGGCCAGGGGGACTGGTGCTGGAAACACCCTTCAGTGCCCATGGGGGAGGCGGAGGAGGCCCCACCTGCCCTGCTGGTCCAGGTCCCACAGGAGTGTGTCTCAAGGCTGATCTCCTAGGTGCCTGCTTGCCCAGGGAGGATGTGTGACTCTTGGCATGGCAGAGTGAGGCCCAGCTCTCAAGTCGCGCCTCCCCAGTCCAGGTGTGGGGGAAAGCCAGCCCCACAGGAAAGATGTAGCCTATCTCCTCCAGGAATATCTCATGGTTCCCGGCTAAAAAGAAGCTCTCCCTTTCCTCTAAAGAGTAAGAGCCCATCTCCTTGGAGCACCTCCCAAGGTTCTAGGCAATGAATGACCATCACTACACCCAGAACTTTACAGTTTAAACCAGGATTTCCCTCAACCTTGGTACCATTAATATTTGAGGCCAGATAATTTTTTTGGTTCGGGGCTGTCCTGTGTCCTGCAAGGTGTTTAGCAGCATCCCAAGCCCCAACCTGCTGGAAGCCAGGAGCACACACACTGCCCCCCCACACCAGGTGACAACCAAAAATGTCTGCAGACATTGCCAAATGTCCCCTAGGGGCAAAAGCACACCCCACACTGCGAATGAATGGTTCACAAAGCACCGTCACGCCACCCACCCTGAGCCACTCTACCTTCCTCTCCCGCTTCAGAGGACAGGAGTGTCTTACTCTCAGCCCCACTTCAGAGGCCAGAGGTGCAGCAACTTCCCCAAAGCAGCAGCTTGGCTGGCTCTCACATGCCCAGGTCTCACGGTTTTCGTCCCCTGCCTGTAGAACCATCTCACATTATTTATAAACTCGGCAGCGTGGCTTCTGCTTCGGGAGGCCAAGGCAGTGCGAGTACAGCCCTGAGCACCCCCAGCCTGTGGAAGGTGCTCAGCTCACACTCAGTGGACAAGGAAGGACTCCTTCACCCCAGAACATTCTTGTACAATGGCGGCCCATCTTCAAAGCCCTTGAGTAGGAGGAAGGCTTCCCTCCACTGCCCCAAGGTTCGGTGATACTAAAATGCGCCCCAGTGGGTGTCAGGAACGGTGGCTGACCCCGGCAGATCTGCAGCCCTGCCGCTCTCCGCTCTCCTCAGCCAAGGCAGACCCTCGAGTCAGACGGGGCTGCTTCTCCCCTCCGCGGTGGGGCCCTGGGACCGGGCCTGCCGGAGGGGTTTGCTCAGCAGCAGGAGCCCCAGCTGTCTGCCGTGGTTAACTTTCTTCCCTCAACCCTGGATTAGCAGTTGAGCAACTCAGCAAGCTCCTGACAAGACAGCGCTCCCCAAACCTGTTGAAACTCGCCCAACTCTGGCCCTGTGGGTGCTCTTGGAAAAGCCAGTGTTTGCAGCAATCCTCCTCCAGTTCCTCCCTCTGGGAGGAAGGGCTCAGGCGGGGCACAGGCAGGCCAGGAGCTGGGGGTGACAGAGCCTGCCATTGGCCCCTGCAGTCACCCTCTGCTCCCAGGGAGCTTGCAGCAGC
Organism: Ictidomys tridecemlineatus; assembly: GCF_052094955.1. Lineage (NCBI taxonomy): Eukaryota > Metazoa > Chordata > Mammalia > Rodentia > Sciuridae > Ictidomys > Ictidomys tridecemlineatus. The sequence continues at coordinate 14,589,780 of NC_135487.1, read as the reverse complement.
CAGGGCTGGTTTGTTCTGTAAACCCAGCTGGAAGGTGGAGCGGGACCCAGGGTTGCTTTCCAGATTTCCACAGGAGTTGCCAGGTTTTATCTCTGAGACCTGAACTGCATCTTCTGTGAATGAGCCAGACCCCGGAGAAGGCTCTCTCCCCACCCTGACCCCAGCAGCTCCCCCTTCCCCACGCAGTCCCTCTCCGCCTCCCCCACTCCTGGCAAACTGAAACCAAACTGCGTTTTAAGTTCCCGCCAAGTCAGGGCCAGGGCAACCCCTGTGGGTGGAGGGGACGGGTCTTCAGAGAGGGATGAAGGCAGGTGGGAGGGAGGGACGCCCCCTCAGGGATGTCTCCTTCGGGGCCCATTTTGCACAGCAGGGGATTGCTGACGGCCTAGTGGGGCCTCTTTCCTCTTTCCCTCTGGGACTCTGAGCCCTTCCCACCCCATTTCTCATTCTGATCTCATGATGAGGTTCCAGGAGTTTTCCCCAAAGCGGGAGACGGCAGTGTTCCCTCCTGAGCCAGGGGTGCCCTGCTTCAGGGTTTCAAGAACAAAGCAGACATCAGAATTGGCCGCGGACAGTCCTCAGGGTCACAGCTTCCTGCATGGGGGTGCTCTGTCTGCCCCCTTCAAACACATCGAGTACTTCCTGGCATCGGGCATGGTGCGAGGCTCAGGGCCACGCAGCACACTTGGGGAAAGCTGGAGTCCGCCCCCGGACTTCTCCTGCAGTCCACGAATCAGATCTGCAGCCCCAGAGCCCCAGCCGGTCACTCTGCACAGGAGGGGAGAACAACCAAGGTCTGCCCACCCGGCCAGCAGGGGGTAGGGGACATTCGGCCACAGGTTCTCCCAAGTGTGGGCCTTTAGAAGGTACCTGCCATAGCCAAGGAACTCACTGGAAACTGGGAGCCACCCCAGCCTCACTCCAGGAAGCCAATTCTGGCTGCAAACAGCTCAGCTGGGGTTTCCAATGTCCCTTCATGCCCCACCGCAGCCTCCCTCAGTTGGGGAGGACACTTCAGTGGTCCAGTGGCCACAGGGCACAAAAGGCTTTCTAGCCTTCTGCTAGGGCAGGGGCAAGGTAGGTCAGGAAATGCCTTCGCCTTGACACCGCTCCCCCCACAGCATTCCCTGCCAGGGCAGAGGAGGAAAGTTCTCACCAGCTGGCACAGCACTGGGCCTGCAGACCCAGGACCAAGTGGCTCCTCCTTGGCCCTGGGTCAGCCACTAGCTCTCCTGGGGACAAACACAGAGAGATGGGAAATGGGAGGGGAGTTCCCAATAGGAAGTGGGGTATCTGGAGCTTCAGGAGTAAGACGCATGGGGCTTGGGTGTCAGGAGGCTGCAGGTCATGGCCACAGGGGGGGCCAGAGGAGTGCGAGTGCTGAGGCTTGGAGGGTAAAGGCGCCAGGGATCCCAGGGACAGCACGCAGGGGAAGGAGGGGAAGGCACTCCAGAAGAGGCCATCGTGTCCCCCCAACCGAGGGAGACACTGGAGCCCTGGGAAGTTGGCTAAGGCAGGGAAGGAGGTGGAGCCGAGGCAGCCCGCTGCCCACCAGCTACCATGAGGGTCTCCACTGCCAGCCTCCCAACTCCTACGGCTGTCCTCCAGGGTTCCAGACCAGCAGCAGCACCTCCTTCACAACCCCAAAAAACATGACCCCTGAGACGCCTCCCTCCCCAACTCTCCCCTCTCTTGTTCAGAAAACACGGGGCTCTAGAAAGACCCCTCCACAGAAGAATCAGGTCACCTCACCCAGTTCAGTGTCTGGGGACCTCAGAACCACAGGCCATCTTTGGAGCCTGAGCATCTAACCCCCAGGCTCAGGAGCCAGAATGACCTGTTTTGAACTTCTGACCACCCTGACCGGCTCACGACCTTGAACACGTGCCTCTTGAGTCTCAGTTTCCGCATCTATGAAATGGAGAACAGCCTCCCTGACCCGCTCTGCATTGTTGTAACAGGACATGCTGAAGCATGTAACTGCTGATTAAGGGCACAGGTGACAGGGGAAGGGAAGGAGGGGCTTCCAGTCACCTCTCATTCCTAAAATGATTCCCATGTCCCCTCAGCACCCTGACTTGTCTTGGATGCCACTGCCCTAGCCCTTGCACCCCAGGGTCCTAGCTTTTGGTCTCCTGACACCAGTACCATCCCCCCCACCATCCCTGTCCTAGGGCCCAACACATGGGTCACAATCACCAGGAAACCCATTCTCCAATTCTGCAAACTCTGGAGATTCTGCCAAAAATCTGCAGTTGGGGGCTGGGGGTGTGGATCCATGGGAGAGTCCCTGCCTAGCATGTGGAAGGCTCTAGGTTCCATCTCCAGCACCACATTAACAACAAACAAACAACAAAAAGAAACCCTCCAGTTGGGATCCTGTCTGAAGTAATCCACATTCCCACTGGGAGTGTGTGTCTCTCCCTGGGTGTGCTCAGCTGAAGGCTGGGGCCCAGGCCTAACAGGGTCCAGAGAGCCCAGCATCTCCACTGAGATGGGCACAGGCTATGTGGGAGGCAGTGAGAGGGCCCCTGGAGTCCATCTGGATAAGGATGGTGACCCAGTAGTGCTGCAGCGAGGAGCAGCACCTGCCACGCGCACATTTCATTTAATTTAGTTTCAGGGGTTGAGCATCAGTCTCCCCATTTTATAGAACACACTGAGGCTCTGAGATGTTGCTAACTTGCCTCCAGTGACACAGAGATGCAATTCTGGCCAGGCTGCTCCCTACAGCCCTTACTACACTGCTTATCATAAAGGACAGGGTCTCTGGACCTGGGACAGCGTGGAGAGGAGGCCAGCCAGCCACTCTACAGTGGTTATAGGAGCACTGGGAGATCTGACATGACTGGGGGTGTGGCAAGGATCTGGTGGAACCAGGTACCCCTGGGGGCTCCTTAAGATCGTGGACCTGGGTGGGTCTATGGTCCTCTTGCTTCCACCCAGCCGTGTCCCCAAGGCAGCTCTCTGCTCAGCAGACACTCCATTTCCTTCCGGCTCCCCCTCCTGCCCGCCTGGCCTCCTTCCTCCCTGGTATTGCAGGCACAACCACTCCTGAGGAGGCTCTAAATGTGGCCAGGGCAGGCAGGGAGGCCAAAGGGAGGGGCAGAGAAGCCTGGGCTGGCGTCCCAGCCCCCACCTGGACACCCTCCGGCTGGGACCTGCAACACTGACCTGCTTGGCCTCCCCAAGGCTCCAGTTCTTTCCCTTCCCCTCTCCTCTCCATGTGCAGAGTGAGAGCCTGGGAGGAGTCACGGAGGTGCAGATTCTCCTCTAGGAATTTGTATATTTTGTTTAAAAAAGCAAGCAAACCTGGAAAAGCTTGGGACAAGCCCAGCTAATTTTAGTTTCTAATGAAAACAGCAGGTGGCCGAGAGGATCTGATCTCCCTGGCAGGGCCAGGGCCCTCCAGCCTTGCAGGCTGCGTGCACGGGCCTTGCGGGGAGGGCCTCCTGGGAGGAGCCTCAAGGACCCATAGCCCCCATTTGAGAAGACCAGGGCACGAGCTGGCTGGCAGCGGAGCCGGCAGGGGCAGTCTAGGCTGGTGGGGTAACCTGATCGATGGCAGGGCAGTGGCTGGAGTCCTGGGTGGCCAGGGCAGCAGGTGGCAGATTGCTAAGCCTGGACTCAGAAGCAGCAGGAAGAAGCCTACACGGGGACACCGCACCAGGGCGGGAGAAGCAGGGATGGTCGGGGCCTCCACACACAGGCAGCCGGCACCAGCCAACACCCATCAGGCCCTGTCTCCCTGTGGCTTGGCAGTCAATATTCAAGCCCAACCCTGCTCCAGGGTCAGCAAGTAGCACATGTGTCTCTGGGGAAAAGGTTGAGCCACCTTAGGGCACCAGAAGGGACCCTGGAGGCCCTTGGGACCAACTGGGCCCAGCTCCTAGGGTCCCCAAAGCCCGCAGCAGCCCCGCCTTCCTTCCTCAGCCCTGCCCCTCCCTGCCCTGAGCACTCTGCCAGTAGGTGAGCACAGGGGACCCACCAAGACAAGCCCTATGTAAGGCCAGACATGATGCAGAGGGAGTTGGCAGCCCCCAACCATCCAGCGGGGGCAGGACCATAGCCAGGAACACAGGGAAGAGAGGGGACTCAGGGCTGCTGCTGCTGACTGGCTGTGGGGCTTTGGAAGTCATCTCACTTCTGTGGGCCTCAGTTTGCTCTTCTGTAAAACCAGACGCTGGGATAGATACGCAGAGACGGTGCAGACCAAGGACCCCAATGGGCTCCTCTCTCCAGCCCCAGCCTTGCCCGTGTTCAGCTCTGGTGCCCAATTCCCACCACCACCACTCAGACAAGCTCCTAGGTTCTGGGAGCGCAGGGCTGGGGGAGGCTGGGCCTCACATGCTTGCAAGGGGCAAGGGTTGTGCCAGGGGAGGAAGGGGCTAGGCAGTGGGCATTGGTGCCCACCGAAGAGGTTTCTTCCTGGACACTACCCCAGTGACCCACAGCCATGGCAGGCCAGCAGCGCTCCCTAAATCCCTGTTGCTGTCATTTCAGCCTATCTTCCTGTTGCATTTCCGGCCTAGAGGAGGATGGTGCTGCCCTCTGGTCCATCTCTCCCCTGGTAACAAGAGGGGCTCCATCTATCAGCCTGGCATGGGACTAGAGGTCTTTGAGGCCTGGAAACCTTTCCATACTTCTGCCAAGTAGGAGGAAGACCACCGACTCTGACAGAGGGAAAGGCCCTAGGGACTTACTCATTTATCATGCCATGAACAGAAGCTCTGAGTGGGGAGGTGACTTGCCACAGGTCACAGCTGGTGGTTCAGCCAGGCCTCCAAAGCCTATTTCTCCTGCCTAGGGACCCCCTGCCCTTGAATGACTTCCCTAACCAGAGGCTAGGGCCTGGCACAGCCAGACGTGGTCCCCTTGCTGAATACAGAAGGAGTGGCCTAGCTGGGGGCAGGCCAGTTCTGTGCCCCTGTGTCAAAAGGCAATAGGGACCTCACCCTTTATCTGAGAGCCAAGTCTGGGTGGGAGCAGGAAAAGATCCAATGCTAGGTGCAACTCCTTATCCCCTCACAGAAGGACACCTGTGGCCTCCCCAAAGCGTGACCTGGCCCATCGCCAGTAGGTGCTGAGCTTTTGGCGCCCCCTGCAGGCCAAGCACGATAGGTGGGCCTGGCCCAGTAGGAGACCCCCAATTCCTTCAGCTATGATAGTGGGGAGCACTCAGGCAGCATTGAGATGCCAGTTGGCCCCCGTTCAAGATGCATCCTCCTCCCACTTCTCAGTCTTCTTCCTACTGTCCTCCCCTCCAAGAGACTCAGGCTCCTGCCTGGGCCTCACCAGGACCGTATCAGTCTCTTCACATCCCCTGAGTAGGACCTGGTAGAAAGGAAAGGGACAGGAGAGGGGCCCTGGGAGACAGGAGTGCAGGAAGGAGGGGAGGTTGGGCACCTGAGCCCACCCACCTCCCACTCGCCCACTAGGCTGCAGGGAAGAGATTGTTACGACACCCCCCTCCTAGGATGTGCCCAGCTGACACCCAGAGGTGTTGCCAATTATGTTCATCCCTCACAACTGCCCCCTGGGATAGGAACTGTCACTCCATTACAAACAGGGAAAGCCAGACTCCAGCCCACACAGGGGATGAGGAAGTTGCCCCTGGGGCTGACACTGAGAGAGGACAGTGGCACCCAGACTGAAGAAACATCACTGGTACTTACCCAGGCAAGTGGCTTCCCAGCTGTGCCTGGGGCCATGTCCAAAACTGAGATGCACGCCAAGCCCTGCCTGAAGCGGGACTCAGGAACCCGAGTGTTCCTCAAGCCCCATAAATGTTTCCAGTGCACAGCCAGATTGGAGAGCCCTCCCTCATGCCCAGCCCACATGCCCGGCCAATAGAACCTGGCTGCTGCCTGCACACCTCCACAGCCAGGGGCAGCCGACTGCATCTTGGCCTGATCCCTAGGTTGAGCAAGCCCAGCTCCCAGCAGCTTCTGTCCACACTGTCGATTCTAGCCTTTGAGTCACATAAAGGAATTGTCATTACTGAAGGCTGTGAAGTCAGACAAACCAGGTTCAAGTCCTGCTCCACCTCTCACTGGCTGGGTAACTTTGCATATACACATATGCACTAAGTGTCCCTCTCTTTAAAATGGGGGTTCACTGGATTGCTGAGAGGATTAAATGCAATAAAGTACTTAGCCCAGTTGTGACTAGGTTCCATAAAAGTTGGCTATGCTAATTATCATCGTCATAAAATTTCCCACATTTTAATAGGACTTTCTATGTACCTTTCGATTCGGTGGCCATTCATTCGTTCCCTTGGCTCAGCAAACAATGACCAGTTCCTGTCTCATTGCCTCAGTCCCCGTGTCAAACTGCACACACAAGCTTGAGACCAGGAGGGGCAGGCCTGTTACTGGATCCAGAGAGAAGGACCAGTCCCTGGGACAAATCGGCCCCCAAAGACCGTGGCGGGGTGCTGGGGCGGGCTCTGCAGGCCTCTCCCCCTCTTCCCAGGTACCTGGCCAAGCTGTCTTCAGTGGGGAGCATCTCTGAGGAGGAGACATGTGAGAAGCTCAAGGGCCTGATCCAGAGGCAGGTGCAGATGTGCAAGCGGAACCTGGAGGTGATGGACTCAGTGCGCCGCGGCGCCCAGCTGGCCATCGAGGAATGTCAGTACCAGTTCCGGAACCGGCGCTGGAACTGCTCCACACTCGACTCTCTGCCCGTCTTTGGCAAGGTGGTAACGCAAGGTGAGGGTGTGTGTGTGCGGTGGCAGCCAGGGACCAGCGTGTGAGACCCAGTGGGGAAATGACACACTGGAGGGGCTGGACTAGTCAAAGTCATTTCTGAAGCTAAACCAGCAGGAGGCCCCAGGGAGGGGCCCCAGGTAAGGGGAGGACCCAGGCTGAGGCAAGCTGGGGATGGCCGTGGGAGGAGGCCGATGCAGTGCTGTTCCCCCGACCCCGACCCATGCAGAATTCAGTAGTATGCGGCAGTCTCAGTGCTAGTCTCAAGGGAGTGTGAACTGGGATCCTCCTTGTTTTAAGGAGGAAAAACTGAGGTTCAGGCAGGGGACAGGACTGCCCTGCCCAAGGCTTTTCAGAGGATGAATAGCAGAATCAGGCTTGAGACCTGGGCTCCCGGCCCTCTGCCAGTGCTTCACCCCCTTGGCTCAGCCAAGGAGCTTGTTTCATGGATCTCTACACCTGACAAACCCCATGGAGCACCCCCAGTATGGCCTTCCCTGATACAGCCAGTTCCGGTACCCCCTCCTCGCCACAGCCCAGCAGGGGCGGACCACAGCATAGGAAGAGCAGCTCACCTGGCTGCAGCACTAACACGGGCAGATGTTGTTGTAACATTAACTCGGCAGCCATATTGCAGATGAAGAAAATAAAATACAAAGTAACTTGTCCAAGGTCCCAGAGCTAGAAAGTCACAGAGCCAGGACCAACCCACTGCAGGGTCTGTGCTCTTCCCCACGATAGAAAAGTCACCATGATGGACAGGACAGGAGGTTGACATTTCCCCTGGCAGGGCTGGGGTGCTCAGGGAAGGATTTCTCAAAGATAAAGGTTCTCAGCTTAGTCCAGAAACATGGGAATGCGCTCAACCAGAGGGAGGTGGGCTAGAGCCCAGAGAAAGTTCTAGGGAACAGGAAGGTTCCCCGAGAGCTCTGAGAAGCACTCTAGCCCAGCTGCCTCTTTTTCTACTTCCTGAGCACAAAACTGACACTTCTAAGCCACCACAGTCAACGGGGCCCTCTGTGACTTGCTCAGGCAGCAGGAAAAGGTTGCTTGGGCCAACCTTTGTCTTGGCACTTGTGGGCTAGATGGCCAGGGCTGCCCAGCTCACTGCAAACCATTTGGATGTTGTTGGAAACCAACTGTGATAGAAATTTGGAAGCCATTCTCCTGGGAGCTGGCAGAGGCCAAGAAAGCACGATCATGCTTGGTGTTGCTGCTCTCGAAAAGAAGCAAGACCCGGGGAGCAGCCTGACAGCAGCGAATCTCCCGGGATGAGGAGGCGCTGCCTGGCGGGGGGGCCTCGCACAGTAGACCTGAGCTAGGAAAGTCCCTCGAACACGGTGGGTACTCAGAGAGTGTTTTGGATGGGTTGTTGGATAGATCAGCAGGGTTTCATACACCATGTCTGCCAAAACCCCTCACCTTCACACACGCCATGTCCTGCACCCCAAACACCAAACCCCTTCTCCTTGGGCTCAGTAGTCCCCTCTCTAAGCCCTCTCAGTCCTTTCCTCTGGGCTCTAAGTCTCTTTGTTCTTAGTGGGGATAGGGATTCTCCTCTTATTTTGTAACTTTTTGTTTTGATATAATTTCAACTTATAGAAAAGGTGCAAAAAACAAGAGAGGGTATTCCTATGGACCCATTACTGGATCCACCAAATGTTTGTACTTTATAAATAGAGGAGAGTAAGGCAAATGGTCAGAGACACACACACACACACACACACACACACACACACACACACCTTTGTCTAAAGCACCTGTGTTCACACTGCAACATGACGCTTCCAGCCTGCAGTGCGAAGCCTCCACCAACCCATCACTAAGGCTTAGCTCCCCCCAGGCAAGGGGATGGCTCAGCTGCCCATTTCCCCACACGTGACCCAGCCTGGCATTGAGGAGAGTCTGTGGATATAATCTAATGACAGCAGGTTGGGGACCACAGGTTGAAGGTACATAAAAAGAGGGGAGGCAGGGTCAGTGTTGGCCTAAAGGTAGTGTGTCCACAGGACTCTGCCATTAAGTGCCTTCCTCACCTAGGGACAGAAACCTAGGAGGGGACCTAACCCTGCTAGAATCTACCAGGCCTGGTGAAAGCTGGTGACAGAGTAGCTTGGTCAAATGTCCTGTCCTCTTGGAGTGGAGTTGAGGCACCCGGAGACTGTCTTAGTCAGAGCAGGCAGAGACCAGCCATGTTCAGAGAACTCTTCTGAGCTCTTCCCATTCACCCAACTCCTTTTCCTATTTTTGGCTTTATTCCCTAGTAGAATTCCTCTTGGGACATTCACAAACAAAAAGAAAAGGGACTTGTCCACCCAGTGGCCTGAGAGCAAGGCACTGGCTCCCAGGAAATCCAAGGATTACTGATGAGGCAGATGGAGGGTGAGCATGGGCAAGCAGATGTTAGGTAGGTGACTTCACTCCTCTGAGCCTCAGTGGCCTCGCTGAGCACATGTGTCCCTCTTAGGGCTGTCACCAAGATTCAGTGAGAAAGCCTGGGAAGTACTTCATGTGGGCCCTGACCCCAGAGGAGCTGAGGCTGTTGCCTTTAGCAGCAACGCTAGCCTGGGCAGACCACTCATCCCCCAGCTCCCAGGATGGGGGACTTGGCAGGGGCCCACATGCATAAGCAGCTTGGCTGAGGTAGTGGCCTCAGATGTGATCCCACCCTGGTAGCCAAGGAGCCCCATCTGTTACAGGACTCTCACATGCTTGTGCTGTCTTGCCTTAAAATCATCCTCTCAACAGCTCTGAGCTTGTGACATTGTTCCTATGTCACAGATGAGGAAGAAGGCTCAAGGAGCCGAAGGGTGGCAATGCACCCAGGTCCTGGACCAGCCTGCCTGCTCTTGACTAAGATCATGGGTTAGGCCCATGCCCTCTCAAAGAGTGTTCTCTTTCCTGTAACGTGGGAATAAACCCAGAACCAACCTTCTAGGACTCCTGGGGGAGGATTCATACAGAAGGTGCTTAAATAGGGCTAAGTGATGCCCAGAGGGCCAGGGCAGGGGTTCACATATTGCCAATACTACCCAAACTTTCACAGCCCCCAATTCCATACTTCCCCACTCCCAAGCTGTGGAGGCCTCTAGAGGCCGGACACGCAGAGAAATAATGATAATGAGGCCGGTGTGTGGTTTAGGGTCAAGCTACGTGTTCTAGCACAAAAAATCTATCAGAAATTTGGTAAAGATGGTGTATGGGGCAGCCAGGAATGTGGAATGTGGCAGTTCTTGCCTGAGCAGACATTAAGGGCCAAGACCTGTGTTTTAGTCATTCTTTCCTTCTGGGTGACTTTTGGGCCACTTTCTGATGCCATCAGATATATTACAAGAGCTCTGGGAAAGCCAGGCGTGGTGGTGCTCGCCTATGATTCCCAGCAATTCAGGAGGCTGAGGCAGGAGAGTGGCAAGTTCAAGGCCAGCCTCAGCAACTTAGCAAGACCCTGCTTCAAAATTTAAAATAATAATAACAAAAGATAACAAAACCCTTCTGCTGTTATTTTTTTTAAAATAAAAGGTTATGGATGTAGCTCAGTGACTAAGCGCTCCTGGGTTTAATCCCCAGTACACCCCTGCCCAAAATCAGCTCTGGGGAGGAAGTGCTCCAGACCCGTCCAGGCTGGAAGCCCCTGAAGGCTTCAGAGGGCAAACACACAAGGTGATTGAGGGGGAAAAACTGTCTGTGGCCTGATTCTGACAGAGTAGGGCAGGCAGGTCAGAGAGAGCATCTGGAGTCCCAGGAAGACAGTGGGAAGGGATGTGCAAGGGTCTGTTTGAGTTGTGGAAAAGGTCACTCTGCAAACGAGTCTAACAGTTTTGTCTGGCCCCAAATGCTCTACACTTTCCCTGGTCACATAATTTTTCACAGGGCTGTCACCAAGATTCAGTGACAGAATGCATGGGAAATACTTCTTATAGGCCATGACCCCGGGAGAGCCACCTATTCTCACCATCCCCTTAAATTCAGACACTTCCTGGAGGGAGTTTTTCTCGGAGCCCAGGAGCCCAGGGCCGGGTCTGGCCTCACTTGCCTACAACTCCCCCAGGTCAACAGGAAATGCTGGCAGTGTAGGTATTCCCTGGCCTCAACCACAATACCCGCCCCGGTGCCCAGGGCATCACTGGGCCCATGGCTTCCTTGCCAGCCCAACTCAACCTCAGACAGTTCCCCGAATACTCCTTCCTGCCGAAATGTCTTTTCCTTTCAATATTTGGAGAGACAGCACTACGATGTGCTCTGCAGAGCCCAGGTCTTGTGTCACACAACCCTCCTTGGTTCCAGTTCCCATTCAGCCATTTGCTGAGGACTCCTCCAGAGTCTGACTGCTGAGATTGTTGTGACCCTAGAGAGCATATAGAAAGGCCCCAGAATACAGTGGGGCCCTCAGAAAAAACTAACTATTGGATCTGCAGAATCACTCTAAATCCACAGCCCCTTGGAAAAGATGTACTGAGGCCAGACCCAGAGGACACACAAGACAGACTGGTAGAGCCAGAAGACAGGGTACTCTGGGAAGGAAAATGGCAGGAAGGAGCTGAGTGTGAGAAGCAGCAAATGGCTTATAGAAAATAAGGCCAGAGTATCCTTGGCACTTGAGAGTCCTGCCTTACCCTAGTCCAGAGAGCACAAAGCGAGGATCTACCCCTCCTGTAGCTGAACAGGCAAACCCCTGACCCAGAAGCAGTATCTACCATCTTGCTGGGGAAGCCCCTGCTGCTACAATTCCCAAGAGTACCAGGATGATTTTTCCATGCCTGGGTGGCCTCTGGGGAAAACAGGCCCTGCTAGATCTTCAACTAATGAGCAAAACTTCAGCCTGGGACCTGGGTAGGGTGAGGAGCCCCCAGGGCCATAGTGATGGAGTTGAAGAGCTCAAACCCAGGGCTAGCTAGAGAAGGCTAAAGGAAGCCAGGCATGGTGGTGCACACCTGTAATCCTAGCGGCTCAGGAGGCTGAGGCAGGAAGATTGCAAGTTCAAAGCCAGCCTCAGCAACTTAGCAAGGTCTTGTCACAAAATAAAATATTTAAAAAAGGCTGGGGGTGCTGGGATTGTGGCTCAGTGGTAGAGTGCTTGCATAGCATGTGTGAGGCACTGGGTTCAATTCTCAGCACCACATATAAATAAACAAAATAAAGGTCCATCACCCCCCCCCAAATGTGGCTTGGTGATTAAACGCCCCTGGGTTCAATCCCTGGGAAGGAAGGAAGGAAGGAAGAAAGGAAGGAAGGAAGGAAGGAAGGAAGGAAGGAAGGAAGGGAGGGAGGGAGGGAGGGAGGGAGGGAGGGAGGGGAGGGGAGGGGAGGGGGGAAGGAAGGGAAGGAAGAAAGGAAATAAATGGGGTTGGCAGGACTGGAGGAGCCACTGCCTTTGGCTTTGCCTTTGGGGACACAGCAGCATGCCCCTGTCCTCCAGGCCTTCTGAGGTCTCCTGTGCTGAGCAGAGATTGACTGCTCATCACCTCTTATAAAACCCCCCAAAGAGAGAGCTGATCCTGCAGCACATGAAACTTAAGGTACAGCTTTCTTGCCTTCATCCTTGGGAGGTAGGAGATGGACTGCATGTGTATTCCCAGACACTTAAGGCCTCTGTGAGGCAGAGAATGTCAAGATGGAAGCTCTAGAGCCAAGATTCTGGCCCCACCACTTCCTGGCTGGATGCTTCACCACTCAGCACCTGTTCTCTCATCTATAAAATGAAGTGGGGGGAGGGGGTAGGTGTATACGTGGTACTGGAGGTTGAACCCAGAAGTGCTCCACCACTGAGCTATGTCCCCAGCCCTTTTTATTTTGAGACAGGATCTCACTAAATTGCTGAGACTGGCCTCAAACTCCCAATTTGCTGGGATTACAGGTATGTACCACCATTCCCAGCTAACAAGGTTAAAAGTACTGATTTCATAGGGTTGTGAAGAGTATGCAAATTAACATATACCCATAGCGCCCAGACACCGCCCAGCAGTGTATTATGGTCTAAGCTTTCTTTAGCTTTTGTTTTATCTTCTTTTCAGAGTCTCTTCCTTCAGGGCCACTCCCAAGCTGAGAATATTATGGTGTCCTTGTTCCCCTGTGGTCAAGGCAAAAGGGACTCTAAATCCCAGGAGATGGATATTGATTCAGGGAATGAGGCAGTGGTCTCCCTGGCCACCTCAGAGGAAAGCCTGCACCCCAGGGGCCATTGGGTCTCAGGAGCAGAGGTCAGCCCAGAGCTGGGGCTGGGCCAGAGACTTCCTGAAAACCAAGAAAAGGAGAAAGGACCAAGCAAGGTCAGGAGCTGAGGCCACCTGCCAGTTCCATCAGCCCTATCTCCTACTCGGACATCCCTTCCCCCTTAGTCTTTGGGGTAAAGATTTGTGCTGGTTCAGGCCTGGAAATACCAGAAATACCAGAAACTGAAATCGGCTCTCTTTGGGCGGCCACAGCATAAAACCAACCAACGTGATCCTGCTATTAACCTCGATTAACTTGGAGAAGATTCCACCTCCAGCCAAGCCCCCCAGTACTGGCCCAAAGTGGCCAAGCCAGGGCAGAGAGTGGGCAGTGAAGAGGGTGGGGCAGTATCCCCAGCTCAAGGGCCACACCAAGAACAGGGCGTCCTGAGTGGTTGGGGGCCGAGCTGCCTCCCACCCTAGTACTCAGCTTCTGCTGCCTCTGTCCACAGACATGGGTACAGAGACAGTGATTGTTTCTGTCTGACCACGGTGACTGCTCCCTGGGGCAGCTGGGAGCACAGGCCTGGGTGTCACAGAGGTAATTGCCAACCACGAGGCCAAAGCCTGCCCCCGCCACTCTTGCGGACACAGACCCTCCAGCAAGAGACAGAAGGACAGTCACGGCACACAGAGGCCCTCACAGGACCCAGGAGAGGAGCAAGGCCTGCTGTCTGGTCACACACCCAGCCAGCCACGCACACTCTACTCACCCCCCGAAAGAGACTCCACAACAGCTACACCCCCAGGCACAGTTCCTAGGAGGATAAAAACACCCATTCAGGCAGGGGAGGAGGGCCGGCACCAAAATAGAATCACTGAGCAGTCGTGGGCAGAAGGAAAGAACCAGAACAGAGGAGAGGCCCAGACCTGTGCTGGAGCACTGGTTCTGTCGCCTCCTGGTAGGGAGACTGCGACCAAGTCCTTCCGTCTCTGAATCTGCATTTCACTGTAATTGAGGATGTAATTTAGACACCTGGCTCATCAGTAAGAGGGATGAAGTATTAGGAGCTGATGTCATCTGGCTTAAAGGCATCAGAAGGCAAGACATCTTGAGCAATGGGCCCAGCCTAGGAAGGGCCAGGGCAGAGTCAGGGAGAGGAACCCCTCAGAGCTGGAGGGGAGCAGCTGGGGAACAGGTCAAGAAAGTCAGGAAGGCTGGGGCTACAGCGCCACTCGGCGGCCTCACAGCTGTGGCACAGAACCAGCTCACCTCACCCAGCCTGCCTGGTCTCCTTTACACCTCATATCACGACTCCTGGAAAGGCAGTGAGGACAGTGAGGCACAGGAGCCACGGCATGGCCCTGAAGCCAGACCCTCTGCCGGCTCAGCCACGTGCAGTGACAACCTAAGTAACCCCTCCGTAGGAAGTTGCCTCCTGCTGCCGAGAGGATGAGCTGGTCCACAGAGTGGTTGAGGTGGTCCCCGCTGTTGGTGCCCACTCAGCCCTGGCACGCAGCACTCTGCCCGCCTTGCTCGCTCCTTGGCCCATAGCTCCCAGCAGGCCCCACGTACTAAGGAGGGTGCTGAGAAGGAGCCCTGGGACCTAGCCCTGTCCTCCCTCTTGTCTCCCCAGGGACTCGGGAGGCGGCCTTTGTGTACGCCATCTCTTCAGCAGGTGTTGCCTTTGCGGTGACACGGGCCTGCAGCAGCGGGGAGCTGGAAAAGTGCGGCTGTGATCGGACAGTGCATGGGGTCAGTCCTCAGGGTAAGCTCAGGATGGGGATAGGGGGAGGCAGGGCTCTGGGAACCTGGCTCACCCTCACTGGGACCTTCTTCCACGTCCTCTGCACCCCAGGCTTCCAGTGGTCGGGATGCTCAGACAACATCGCCTACGGCGTCGCCTTCTCCCAGTCATTTGTTGACGTGCGCGAGAGAAGCAAGGGGGCCTCGTCCAGCCGGGCCCTCATGAACCTCCACAACAACGAGGCCGGCAGGAAGGTAGTGTGGCACTACCCCCCAGAACCAGAGTAGGGATGGCACGGGCAGGGTCCCCAAATACTCACCACATGGCCACTCGGGAAATGCTCAGGCTCTCACGGACACAGGCACCTCAGTAGGCCCACGCCCATGGGGTGTGTGGAGCAGGCCCGGGAAGGAGTGGGTGCCACACAGAGTGTGCGCGGCCCTGGCCCTGTACATATGCACCTGTGTACTGAGCACATAGGCTCATCCAGCCCTGTCACCCCAGACATCACAAGCTCAATTATGACCCCATCAAAGCCTACTCCCAAGGTGCCCTTCCCATCATATCACTTGTCACTGTTTCATGTGGCACTGCCCTTTAGCATCTCTGGGTGCCCACATGTGGGGACAGCACCTTGTTCATCTGTCCCCAGTTGCTTACCAGCCCAGCATGGCAATTAGCAGGTCCTTATACAGAGAAAGCATGACAAGAACCCTCTGACTCTACAGAATCAATCCCCAGGGGCTGGATTCTGGGGTATCCCACATCCATGTGCCCCAGGGCCCTCCCCAACCTCCACTACCATCTCCTGATGGCCCCTTTCCCCCACCCCTCCCCCACAGGCCATCCTGTCACACATGCGGGTGGAGTGCAAGTGCCACGGGGTATCAGGCTCCTGCGAAGTGAAAACGTGCTGGCGAGCCGTGCCACCATTCCGCCAGGTGGGCCACGCACTGAAGGAGAAGTTTGATGGCGCCACCGAGGTGGAGCCCCGCCGAGTGGGCTCCTCCCGGGCGTTGGTACCACGCAACGCACAGTTCAAGCCGCACACAGATGAGGACCTGGTGTACTTGGAGCCCAGCCCAGACTTCTGCGAACAGGACATGCGCAGTGGCGTGCTGGGCACAAGGGGCCGGACATGCAACAAGACGTCCAAGGCCATCGATGGCTGTGAGCTGCTGTGCTGCGGCCGCGGCTTCCACACGGAACAGGTGGAGCTGGCCGAGCGCTGCAGCTGCAAGTTCCACTGGTGCTGCTTCGTCAAGTGCCGACAGTGCCAGCGGCTCGTAGAGCTGCACACGTGCCGGTGACTGCACCGCCTGTGCTCAGCAACCACCCGAGTGGCCCAGGGAAGGCCAGTAATTTAAAGAGTCTCCCACCACCTCCCCGAGAGATCCTGGTTGTATTTTTTGTTCTGGTTTGGTTTTTGGGTCCTCATATTATTTATTGCCGAAACCAGGCAGGCGACCCTAAGAGTACCAACCGTGGCCTCCCACAAAGCCCAAGGCTTTGTGGCTGCCACTGACCAAAGGACCTTGCTTATGGCTCTGGTTGTCCACATAAGGCTGCTGCTGACCACTCAGTTGTTATCTGTGTCCATTTTCCTACTTGCAGACTTAAGATAGGTAACAAGGAGTGTTACAGCCACATGGCTACTGACCCCGCCATCTAGGGAAACAGGTGGCCCTATGGTAGGGAAAATAGGTGTCATCTTGATGGAATTCACATCACCTGGAAAAAGAACTGGCAACTCTCCACCACACACATACACAAGGCCCTCTGGCAACTTGGCCCTGGTAGCCTTGCCTCTGGAACTCCCTGGAAAGAGCCTGGGCAGGTACCAGGTCAAAGGCAAAGAGCTCACTTCAGCTCTCACGAGGGCAGCTGGAAGGTCAGCCTCTGTGGGACCTTCCAATAGGAAGTACAGGTGAGGTGAGGGCAAGAGAAGGCTACAGTCCCACCCTGGAGCCCAGCCTGCCCCAGCACACCCTTTAGCAGAGCCATCTTGGTACTCCCCAGCCCCTCCTAGTCAGGCCCCATGTGAGTCACCTCTCAGGGTGCTGTTCTCTTGTGAAACTGAGAATGGAAATCTCACACTCAGAGACAGGAAAGGACTGTGCAGAGAGTCCTCCATTATCTTACTCACTTAACTAAATTTACTGAGTAAATACGTCCAAGGCCTTGTATTGGGGCACCTCCCTTGATTATTACACCAGTCCTGGGACAGACAGGCACATGCCATTTCACAGCTGAGGGCAATGCTTACCAGCTCCATAGCAAGCTGAGCAGAGGCAGAGCCACAAGAGTTCTCCAGCCAGGCTCCTCCATGGCCCCTGCACCCAAAGGCACAGACACAGAAGGTATCTTGAACCTGAGCCTTGAGAGGGGTTCTGGCTGCAAGAAAAGGAATGGAAGCAGCAAGGGCCAGAGACCACAGGCTGGGCTAGAGCCCACGAGGCTACAGAGAGAAAACAGGCTGTGAGAAAAGAGGCGAGTAACTGGAAGGCTCACCAGTGAAGTCTCGGCAGTGGAGACCCCTCCACCCCCAGACCTCCAGGTTTCCAAGGCCTTGGGTGCATGGGACTTAAGATCCCCAAAAGAGCACCAGCAGTCCAGACTTCTGTCAACAGTTGTGCACAGACACAGTTACTTCTCAGTTGGGCTCCCAACCACCAGAGGACCTTGCTATCGACCCAAAGAGTGCCCCCCAACCCTGTTTGAGGTCTTGAGTTCTAGGATCCCCATTTGGGGTTCCAAGACCCCAAGCTCTTGATTTTAGGGTTCAGTGTCTGAAAGCCAAGTCAAAGATTCAGAATCTGAACTCGAGCCTGCAGAAACTCTCCTTTTGGTTTGTGCTGCCTGATGTTGGCGCCCCCTGCAAAGAGGGTCAACACCCTTGGCCCCCAACCAAGCTCTCTGCTTAATGCCTAACCAAGTAAGAGGCCAAAACCAAGTGACATGCTGGAGCCACATTCAAATACAGAGATAATCTCGGGGCCGTCTGGTTCTGATGTGGAAGAAAGCTAAGCTGACTAAGGGTCCCCACAGCTGCCCAGCTGGGCCCACTGCCACTTTAGCGGACTCAGTTCAGCTGCCTGCTCAGCGCCAGGGAAAACACTATGCCTCACTGGCAGAGCCAGATCCAGACAAAAGGGAGAGTGGGGACCACCCGGCTCCAGGGAGCTGAGCTACTTTCCCCTACCCCGGGGAACCGCGGGCCCAGGCTGCTTGCTGATTGGATGGGCAATGCCCCAAGAAGCAGCGAGAAGGTGTGTGCCCCATCACAGGCTTCAGCCACCTTTCCACCTGCCAGGGAGCACCTCAGAGCTGATCCTCCTGGGGTTATGAAGGCTGTGCCCTAGGTCAATCAGACCACATTCTAGGAACCTCTGAAGAGCCCTACTGCCACTGCCACCTTCACTGCCACCAAGGCCAAAGAAATTCACAACCACAGAAAAAAGCAGCTTCCTTGGACCCGCTCAGCTCCAAACTGTCCCAAATGAAAAAAGAGGAGGACTGACACAGGCCTGTCATAGCTACATGGGGCTTGGAAAGTGGTCAGTAGGCTCACATCCTGCCCGAACCCTTCTCCACCATTCTTATACCAAGGCAAAAGTAATGTTCTCTGAGGCCTAGGGCTGGATAAACCCCAGCTCTGGATGCTGCTTCCCCACTCTGCTGCCCACTCATCCTTCAATTTTTATACTAGGCTCCTTGCCATTGTGACATCCCCATGACATAGTCTGATGCACGATAAAATGATTATTTCTTTATCTGGCAATTGTGGCAGTGAGTCTTTCTTTAACAAAACAGGAGAAGACCTGGCAAAGGCCATGGACAAAGCAGTTAAGTAGTAGCAGATTCTAAATATGGGGACCACATTGATAATTTCTTCTGAAGAATTGGTTTGGGGAACCTCCTACATACTGTCTGCAACTTTTCCACTAACACACAGTGGCTCTATACACATTTCACCAAGCCATGACCAGCTATTTAAACTTTGGCCTTTCGTGATATAGACACGGGGAGGAGGGTCTGGTGAAGAGGGTGCCGACACAGGACACAGGGGACAATGCAACAAAACTTAGTTCCTGTTGAGGGACAAAGGAATCTGAAGTCTGAGGCTAGAGGTAAACTCCAGGTTTGGGACCAGAGAACAGCAGGATGGAGAACCTGTAACTCTAAACCTCAGCCCCAGGGATTCCCTGCTGCTCGCAGACCCAGGGTGGCTCCTCAGGACCCGGCCCCTACTCCAGCTGGCGAGGTCCTCATCCTTACCGAAAGAGCTAGTCCCTCACATCCATGGAAGTAAATCCACACCAGTCTGGAAATAGCTGGGCTGTGTGCCGGGCTTTTACTGAGGTCAAGCTCTGGATGAGGGAAAGTGTTCTCAGGACAGCGGGTACACACGATTTGTGAAGAACTGGGAGGTTAAGAATGGATAGAAAAGGACATTCCAGGGCTGGGGCTGGGACTCAATGGTAGAGTGCTTCCTAGCATGTGTGGGGCACTGGGTTTGATTCTTAGCAACACATATAAATAAAGGTCCATTGACAACTAAAAAAAAAAAAAAATTAAAAGGACTTTCTGTCCTCACAATCAAGAGTCAAAGGTGGGAAGAAGGACTAGAGATGCAGAGGGTCTAGGATAGTGGAATAAAGTAACGGTATCCATGCCCTAGCATTTTCTAGAACTATGGAAAGGTTACAGCTTTGGAGTCAGACAGGCCCAGGTTTATATCCCAGAAATATAAGTTCTTTACTATATGAACCCTTAGAAAATTCACTGTTTCCTCTGGGACTTGCTTTCTCATCTGTAATATGGAGCTTCCCCCAAACGCACACTGTAAATGGGGCTAAATAACAGAACCTGTTTCTTGAGGATTATGTTGCCTTAGCTAACAGACATGAAGCTCCACAAATGGCAATTCTTACTATAAATGCCATTATCCTCCCTTCCAGAACATAGGAGGTAGTTATAAGATGAAGGGGGCTGGACAAGGGAGGAAGCAGGGACATGTGGAATGGTTAGGAGCCGAGGCAGGCACCCTGACTTTGGCCCCATCCCAGAGATTAGAAGCAGGCTGGTCTCCCTGGGTAGAAAGCCACAGGAAGGAGAGCAGGGACTCCCAGGGGCCAGGATACCCAAACGGCAGTGAGAAAGGTCAGGGCAAAGGGGCCACAGACACCAGCTGTGCAAGTTGAGCTGAGGTCCCACTGTGAGCAGCAAGAGGGCGAGGCCAAGGAGCACCCTCAGAAGTGGAGGTGGGAGGGACAGAGCTCCAAAGCTCTGGTGTGTGGAGGCCCAGAGGGATCCCCCATGGGCGTGGAAGGCCTTCAGTCCTCAGGCTAGGCAGGCTGGCAGAGGCTGTGTCCAGGCTCCATCCTGGGCAGCTGTGCTCAGAGCTCAGACCTGAAGGTGTCTGGGAGAGCTGTCGGAACAGTGACAAGGAGGACCTCCAACTCCACCTCTTCCTGAAAACAAGTGGTCCACAAAGTTTGGGGCACCACAGCAGGCTTAAGGTCGACCAGTGCCAAGCAAGGGCAAGAACATAGGACCACAGGGTTGAACAGAAGGGAGGGAACAGGGCAACCAAAGGGGGCAAAGAAGGGCTAGAAACTGGGGGGCAGACAAGAGGAACAGAGGGAGAAAAGTCCAAGAAAGAGAAGGCACTGAGGGACCTAACGGCAGTGGCTTGAGGTGAAGAGCCCAGCAGCTTCCTATTAGACAAAGTGCTGGGCTGTAGGAGAAGGCATCTGAGGCAGAGTGGGGTGGGGGTGTCTAAGGATGTGGGGGAGGCTGTGGAGCGTGCCTGGCCCAGCCCAGGCGATGACTTCATAGACATCTCCCCCCATTCCTTCCTGAGCTGCCAGTCCTGGTAACCCCCTGCCCGCATCTCAAGGGTCTAGGCCAAGCAGGCGCTGACAGGGGAGAGAAGGGGCCCTTCTGGGCCAGGCCCCCAAGGCTGGCCCAGTGCCTGCTGGGGGAGGAGGGGACTAGAGGCCCAGCCCTTGTCAGCATCCCGGGCAGGCACTTTGGAGGCAATTAGCAGCCCAGCTGAGCTAATCCCCCGCCTTCGAGGCCAACACAAACAGGCCCAGGCCGGGTGCACACTCGCCTCCCTGTTTGCTGAGGGGCCCAGTGGTCCGCCAAGAACAACACCAATAACCCAGGGCCTTCTCTAGGTTAAGAGCAGGACCGGGGCTCACTGAAGAGCTGACAGGGCCGATAGAGCATACTCTGGCCAGGGGCCCTGGCTGCCCCAGAAAGAAAGCCACTGTTCCCAAGCCCTGGGCCAGGCGGGAAGAGGAAGCTGGACACAAGGAGCCATGTATTCTGATCCGGCACACACTCCCATCCCCACCCATGCCACCTGTGAGGGAGAAGGCCCAACTCAGGCCTGCTCCTCCTTGGCCAGCCCAATAACTGAGGACACAAGCGACTGGACCCTCTGGTCAGGGGCCAAGGATGTAGGCTCCATGCTGGACATGGGAGCCAAGAGGCAATTCAGACCTGGCCCCTGCCCTCAAGGAGCTCACAATCTAATGAGGAAATCGACTATGCAGCAACCTGGAACAAGGCCAGCATCTAGCCCCATCAGCACCTTCTAGTATTGGCAAGGATAAGGCAGAACCCTCAAAACAGAGAAGGCAAGAGGGACCCAGGAGAAGGAAAAAATGAAAGTGACTGTGCCAAGGGAGGCAGGGGGGACCCAGAACAAGCTCTACCAAACTGCTCCTAGACCAGGAAGTGGCTCTCTCAGGCTTAATTAGTTCAACTCAGCAATGACAGGCCCAGCCTCAGGCCAGCGCCACTTTCATCATCCCTAGGATTGGGGATGCCTTCTTATTAAGCCAAACCCTCTACTCTCAATTCGGTTCCTAACCTACTGAGACCCCACTTCTCCTCCTCCTCATAGGCCTCCTGCCAGGGACAAAGGCCATAAATGGACTTAAAAGAACTCCTGTACCCTGGGAGCTTCTACTTGGGAAAGCAACAGCTACAGCCTCCCCGGTGGGCAGGTCCCCTCAGGACACGATGCTGGATCATCAGTTCTCAACACCACCACTTCTTACAGAGTACTACATCAACTGTGGGTGAGGCCACAATAAAACTGCTTACCAGCATCATTTCATGTCATGGCACGAGGAAATAGATGAACATAAATATTTCCCACTAGATAAGCCAAGTTCAAGGCAGGTGCATGCTTCATCTAACCTTTAGGGATGAGACTGAAGCCCACAGAAAAGAAACTTGCTTAAGGACACAGCCCAGGGCTTCAGGCTTCTGGTCACGGTACAGTGTGTCATGTCACCAGGGTCCCTCCCCAGTCCCTTAAGCCTTTCCATTTTCCTCACCCACTGCTGGCCTAAACCTGCCTTTGATGCTTCCTGACTGGAGGGCCACAGAGCATTAAGCCCACACCCTCCCTTTGAAGAGGCATCCTCCGTCCCTGGCTGGGCCAGGCTGGATTCTGTCACTCTGCTGGGGATCTACTGTCTACACTGTTCTGCAGACATCTTTCTCTTTAGAGCAAAGAGGGAGGGAGGCTGGAGTCTCACTACTGGGCTAATAAAGCCATAGCAGGAAACAGCAGCCTTCCCCATCCCCCTGCCCAGCTCTGTGGCAGATGACTTCAAGCCCAGCTCCAAGGCTGCCAGATGGGCTGACAGGTTCCTGCCCACAACCAGAAGGGGCTGACAACCCACAGTCCCAACCCCTTTGGGGCTGTTGCACCTGGGCTCTAGAACATCTAGACCAAGGTATAGAGGAGATGAGTCCTTCCTCCTCCAGTTCAGCCAAATAGGGGGATATTTTTCAAAAATATCTTTTACTAGGAAACTGAAGGAAAACAAACAGATCATAAGCACACAAAAACAAGCAAATTCCTAAGCAGGACTTTAACCAACTCCTAACCAGAGCCTCTAGATGCCGCTCTCCCTTCCTTCTCAGGAAGCCTCATTTTAGCCTCCACTGCTGGCAGCCCATGTAACCTGAAGCAAGTCAGTAAACTCCCCACTCATCTGTAAGGCAGAGATGGAGACAACACAGGCCAGGACTGGACGTGGTCTGATCTCCAGGTCTAATCTAAAGTCCCTGCTTTACACAGCATTCCTGCCCCAGCTCTATACCATTCTGGTTCTGGGAAGACCAAGTGAGACACTGATGGGGAAGTGCTCTGCAGACTGGGAAGGGGAAGGGCTATCAGATGCTGATGGCAATCACAGGCCTGTGCCTGGCTTGCTCTTTAAAAGTGAGGGGCCAGGGGCTAGGGTTAAAGCTCAGTGGTAGAGCGCTTGCCTCACACATGTGAGGCCCTGGGTTCAATCCTCAGCATCACATAAAAATAAATAAAATATATTTAAAAAAAAATAAAAGTGAGGAGCCAGGCTTGGCAGCACACACCTATAATCCCAGAGACTCCAGAGGAGGAGGCAGGAGGATGTCAAGTTCAAAGCCAGACTCAGCTACATAGTAAGACCTTCGGCAACTTAGCAAGACTGTATCAAAAGTAAAAATATTTAAGCTATGCACAGTGGCACACAACTGTAATCCCAGCAGCTCAGAAGGCTGAGGCAGGAGAATTGCAAGTTCAAAGCCAGACTCAGCAAAAGTGAGGCGCTAAGCAAAATTGCGTGTATGGTGCTGGGGATCCAACCCTGTCTCTAAATAAAATACGAAAAAGCACTGGGGATGTAGCTCAGTGGTTGAGTGCCCCTGAGTTCCATCCCCTGTACCAAAAAATAAAAAATAAAAAAAATTAGAAAGAGTTGGCAATGTACATCAGTAGTAAAGTGCCCCTCAGTTTAATCCCCAGTACGAAAAACATTTAAAAATTTAAAGTGAGGCGTGGCACAGTGGTGCACGTCCGTAATCCCAGCGGCTCGGGAGGCTGAGACAGAAGAGTTCAAAGCCAGCCTCAGCAACAGTGAGGCCCTAAGCAACTCAGCAAGATTCTGTCTCTAAATAAAATACAACACAGAGCTGGGGTTGTGGCTCAGCAGTAGAGCCTCACCTAGTACACATGAGGTCCTGGGTTCAATCCTCAGCACCACATAAAAATGAATAAATAAGTAAAATAAAGGTATAAAAATAAAATACAACATAAGGCTGAGGGTGTGGCTCAATGGTTGAGTGTCCCCGAGTTCAATCCGTGGTACCTAAATAAATAAATAAATAAACAAACAGACAAAGGGAAGTGTGTGTTGAGACGCGGGGGATGACATTGTAGGTTCCTGGGGCAGCAGGTTTAGCTGACACCAGGATTTGCTGGGTCTCTCTTCTCCTTGGAATCTTCCAATCCCTCCTTCTCCCTCCTTCCAGCAACCCTTGTGGCCTGGGCCTCCTCCCCCCTCCCTTCTTGGACAGTGCCTGGAGCCACCTGGGAAGCTTCAGGAATGGCTGATGGTTATCACAGCCAGGACAGGGCGAGTGGCTGCCCCTCTGATTCATCATGGTCCTGGAGTGGATCCAGAAAAGTGACCAAGAGGATATGTGGCTGCTGCTATGAATTCAGGCCACTTCAATCCGGGAAGAGGGAGGCTGAGATGGGGGCAGCTCAGCCATTCAAATCAGATGTGAAAGAGGAAAGGGGGCTTTAGAATTGCTCTTCAAAAGAACAGTCATTGAAAGGCAGAAGCCTGAGAGCTGAAGTTGCACAGATCTAGGTGTGAACCCCTTTCTAGCCCCTCCGTGGCTGGTGGCCTCAGATAAATTAACCCTTATGAGTGTCAGCCTCCCCTTCTACACCATCTCAAAGGACTAATGTGAGAATCAGACCATAATGGAGGGAGAAACCAGAGCTCCCTCTCCTGTTCCCTGCACTGCAGACCTAGGCCATGCACTCCCCACCCCTGAGCAGTTACCATGATTTTCAATACAGCACTCCACACACATGAACCCCAACCTTCTCCTCCAAGGACCTAGGATATTCTCAACATGGCATGTGATTCCTGGTCCTCAAGCTACTCAGAAGCCCATCTTCAACTACAGTAGGCCTCAGTTTGATAGGAAGAACCCAGCAAAGAGAGGGAAATAAGTGACTCTCCTCCAGTAGTCCTCAAAAGAACCGCATACAGTTCACTCGGCAAAAGCATTATTTAAGACTCCCAACCTTTAACCTACCTCCCCTCCTCTAGACACAAAACCCTCACCTTGTGCATTCTGACATTTCAGAATAACTCTGTGACTAAAACCAAATCAACAGTGTTTTGTTGTTGAAGTTTTGTGTGTGTGGTGCTGGAGATCCAACCCAGGGCCTTGCTCATGGGAGACAAGTGGTCTACCACAGAGCCAACTCCCCCGCCCAAAGCAATAGTGATTTTAAAATACGCATTTTGAACAGTACTCACTTTCTCTCCCTTGGCTATGCTATTACTCTCCCAAGGTAAGTTCAGTGGTTAAAAGCTCACGAGTCAAATAATCTAGACTTCACCACCTCCTCGCTCTGTGTACCTTGGGCAAGTCATTTAACCTATTTTTTTAACCATACACTGGGAAAGAAAAGAGCAGCCATCTCAGAGCCATGTGAAGATAAAGTGTACGAAGCACTTAACACACTGCCTGTCATGTGCTAGAGCTTGGTCATCAGCTATGACAATGCTGAACAGGAATGTTCCTGCTTCTCCCCAGATCCCAAGAACCCTGTGCCCGCAGGTGCTTGAAGTGAGGTCCCCAGACTTGAGTTGGGAAGAGCACATACTTCACAACAAAAAGGGCTAGTAGTATCCTTTTAAAGACCTGTGTTTCCCCAAGTTACATGTCACATTGTCACATGCTATTGCTTACATGTTCAAATCTCTCCCAAATTGTGAGCTCCTTCAGTTTGAACTGAAGTTTTGAACTTCTACTTCACATTGTGCAGGGTAGGGGTGTGTGTGGTGGGGTGCTACATAAAGGACAAATGAACTGAGGCATGCATGGACAGGTACAAGACAGATTGACTCCCTGATGGGAGGCAGCACAAGAAGGGACTCTGATCCTTTATAAAGTTCTGAAAATGCTACATTCTATATCCATTCCTCTGGGCCCCTCCTCTAGAACAAAGGAGTCTGGGGAATGGACGAGGCCATCTGCACTGGCTACCCCCGGGGTGTCAGGACTGAAAATTCCCCTTTCAGGGCCCCAGAGAAGAGCCTTGGCCTGGGTGTCTGACCCCTGGCCCCTGCACAAGGCCTCCCTGGAGGGCCAGCTCACACAGCTTTGCTATAATTGATGCCCTGGACGGCCATCTGACCCACTGTCTCCTGGTCTCATCTCCAAGTTCCTGAAGTCTCAGCCAAAGACAACAGTGTGGGCTCGTTTCTTTGGGGCCCAGAGTGGAAGGCTCCCCAGCACCTGGGAGCAGCTGGACACTGGAACTCAAGGACTCATCGCGGCTGGTCTCCCTGTCTTGTGCCAAGTGCATCTATAAACAAGCCCTCTCAGTGGCTCCCTACAGCTGCTCCCTAAGGGTGGAACCAGGCTAGAATCAGGGCAGCCCACAGCCAGTGGAGCGTGGCCTGAAAGGTGGTCCCTGGGTAGAGCTAGACTCTGCACTGCTGGCTTTGCGCCCAGAGTCTTGGAGGGATCCACCAATGCCCAGGGCTGCTGCCTTGTACCAAGCTGCTGGAACCCCAAGAGCCATGGGATGAGTGTCACACTGCTGTAGGTCCCACTGTGTTACAAGCTGGTGGGGAGCATGAGCCTGCTGGAGATGCCTGGATGCTGGGCTGTTGTGCGTGATCCTGTTTGCTATAAAACAGCCAGACATTCCTAGGACCTGGAATCACGCCGAGGCCAGGGAACTAGCCTTCCCGGCCATATATCTCCAGGCGGGGGACAGGCCTGAGACATCTGAGATAATAAAGACATGATTGTCTCAGTCCTGGGGCTTGTCTCCCTTTGTCTCAGGACTCAACAGCCAGCAAGAAGTTGAAAGACATCCTCCCCCTTCTCCTGGGAAAGTACAAATTCATCAGCTTCTATAGCCCCTGGGGTGAGTGTCTCAAGAACCATGTCCAGGCTGAGCCTTCTGCTCTCAGTTCATCAGAGCAAAAGGTAGTCCAGGGCCCACCCATTGGCAGCAAATGGATTCACAGACAAACAGAGGCAGTGCACACTCACAACACACCATTTTCTGCACAAACCTCCAGTACTCACCACCCCTACTACACAGGAACTATTTAATTTTAGGGATGCAGAAATTTAGGAAAGTTAATGGACTTTCCCCAAGTCACACCTATTATTAGATGGCACAGATGGGTCAGAAACCTAGATCTGTTTTACTCCAAAACCTGTAATTTCTGAGGTATTTTCAACATTTTTCAAAATTCCTTCCTCCACCTTCAGTTTCTCATCCCTTTAACATCTGAAAGGAAAAATGCATGTGAGGGAGGCAAAACCCAGACTCCTTAATCTGGAAGCCAAAGCAGCAGCTGCCAGCCTGGTCCTCCCGGAGTCATTTCTACCTCTCTCTGACCAGGCAATAACAGAGCCTGCCACTAGGGTGTGTGGCTCCATGGAGGGAACACAGGGACATGAGAGGGGCTAAGGATGGACTGGTCTACACTTTGTGACGTAGTGGAAAGTTGGTCCTGGCCTTAGCCTCAGAACCCACTGGCTTGAAACAGGGCACCCCCACACCAAAGCAGAGGGAGCACCGACTCAATCAGACTTGGTCTACCTGGAGAGATCTTGTGCAAGCTCAATTCCAAATCAGTTTTTTCATTTATAAAATAAACCACCTGTTCTACTGGTCTCGTGGGTCTTTATGAAAATGAACATGAATGCATTTCATCACAGCTTTATAAATAGATGGTATTCTGGCCCATGTGTGCTTTCCCCTGTTGGTTTCTTTGGCATTCCTGACACCTCCTTCTCCCTGCCTTTCTTTTCTTTAAACATGTGAAAGTACTCTGTGCTCAACACCATGCTGGATACAGAAAAAGGCTCCAACACTGGTGAAGAAAAGACAATAGACATAATAATCATCAGGCAGTGGAAGCCCGGAGCTGGCTGCAGGGCCAGATCTGCAGGGCACGGACATGGCAGGCCCATGCACTTTTGCCTGAACTTCAGGCTGGCAGCAGAGTCCAGTGTGTTGGCTTCCCCAGCTCAGGTTGTTCATTACAGGACCTCAAGCTCTTTCCAAGCTACTTCCTTCCCAGCCCAGGATCCTACCAGACCTCTCCTAACTCACCTGACCTGCTTTTTCCATCCTCTACTAACTTGCCTTTGCAAACTAGGGTGCTTCCACTCTTGGATCCACAACTGTTCTTGGGAGCAAGAGAAAGTTGAGAGAAACCAAGCTGTAGGAAATCTTCCTAAATGGCCCAAGAAAAAGCAAACATTCCCCTTTCTGGCCATCGTGGCTCAGAACCATGAGAGAATGTGAAGGTCATCTGGTCTAATGGTCCCAGCACGTGCCCTGAAGATGTGCTGTCTGCCTGCACACATTCCAACCAACCATAATTTCTTCACAGCCTGGAAACAAACCACTTACCTCTAAACCCCAACCCTCATGTGGCCATTTCACTATTCCATAACAACACAAAGTTGATGCTTCTTATAGGGGCAGAACACACCTGCCTGTACCAGACAATGTCTTGGTCTGCAAGCTTCCCAAAGACAGAATCTGCATCAAGGCTTGATCATGACCCAATTCTTTAAAGTTAAAAAATCTGAGCCAGGCATGGTGATGCACCCCTGTAATCTAAGCTACCCAAGAAGCTGGGCCAGTCTGGGAGATTTGGCAAGATATTGTCTCAAAATAAAATAAATAGGGCTGGGAGTATAACTCAGTGATAGAGGGCTTGCCTAGCATGAGCTAGACCATGGGTTCCACCCCCATCTCCACATAGACATATATATACAAACAGTTAAAAAAAAAAGATACTAAAGACTGATCTTGGCTGAAGGTAATCTGAAAGGCAATTTCATGAGAAGACTGGGGTCTAAGGAATTGGCAGCAATTATTTGAGAAACGGAAAGCAAGATGATTGGTTTTGCAAGATAGTGGGCTTCTCAGAAATGAAGTACAGGCTGCAGGTAGAGGATGATGAGACTCTGTGGGCTCCTTTTTCAGCTGTTTTGGAGTCTGTACTCTCCTTTCAGGGGCAATAAAAAAAGACAGAAATCTTGCTAAGAGTAGCCAGACTTTTCTTGCTATTTCTCTGCCACCTAGTGGCTGCTTTGGGTCATTACATGTCCACCTTAAGGCCTTCAGTATCTCCTAAATGATGGCACCATTTAGACAGCCAGCAGGCTGGTGGGTGCTTGACCTATATGATTGCTACTGTTCAGAACACCACAAGATAGGCATGAATTCCTTTTTTAAAAAAAGGAAAAACTAAGGCTTACACAAGTCACTTATCCCAGGCTTCAGGGTCAGTAGATATGTGACATCAAAGTGCATCCTCAAGTCACTGTGCACTCTTAAGAAGGTGACCCCAAAACTAAGGCAACTTCAGTCCTTCCACAAACCCCTACATGCCTTGAGTTCCTCACAGCTAGCTACCAACCTGGTCAAGCAGATGGCACCACAGCCTTCCTGGCAATACACGTTTCTCCGTTCTGTTCCCCTTTCTGAAAACTGCAAGGCCACACAAAATGGGTACTTGAATGTTCATTGGAACATTATCGATCATCAAAGCGTGGCTGGTGTGTGGCTCAGTGGTAGAGTGCTTGCCTAGCATGAATGAGGCCCTGGGTTTACTTCTCAGCAGCACAAAATAATTATATTAATAATAAATGTGACATATCCACACAACAGAATGCCAGTTAGCCACAAAAAGGAATGAAGTAATGATAGATGATACAATAAGGATGACCCTTGAAAACATATGCTAAGTGAAACAAGTCAGACACAAAAGACTATATAATATACAATTCCATTTAAATGAAATGACCAGCAAGGGCAAAGCCAGAGACAAAAATGTAAATCAGCAATTGTTTAGGTCTGAAAGGATGTGGAGGCTTTAGGGGCGACAGCTGAAGAACACAGGGTTTCTTTCTGAAGTTAAAAAAAAAATTCTAAAGTTTTTTGTGGTGATAGTTTCACAACTCTGAATAGAATGCATACTACATGGGTCATATCTCAATGAAGCTATTATACCCACCCCACCCAAAGTGATAGGTTGATCTAAATCACCTCGAAAGGCCCTTCCAGCTGCCTTTTTAGCTGAGAGTCACCTATCATGTCATTCCCAGCATCAATATCTTACTCTGAATGGACACAAACTGATGCCAACGCCAGTCCCATCAAGGTTAATTTAATTGCTCCATGACCTCCCTTCACCTGTCTACCCACAAGAGGCGCATGCCCTCTCTTCTTACCTTAAGGAACCCAAACCTCAGACACGTACCCACGGTCTCCGGGAAAGAAAAGCAGGGCACATCTCTAAATCTGAATTTCCTGTAAAATGGTTATAAACAAGCTTCCATCACTGTTACGGACACACCATGCCTCACTCAGAGGTAATGGCCAATAGGCCAGGCCCACTGAGACAGACATTAGAAACACAGTCTCTGCTCTGAGCCTGCTGAAGAGCTCTCTTCTTAATTTCTACCTGACAGTCCCAAATCACTAGTTGTTAACCTCACCTTCAGTCTTCCAGGCACTTGGGGTATAGTCTAATGGCCCATAAGCTCAGTGGGGAAACTCCCCTATGTCTGCTCAGTTCCTGTTTTCCTATTATATGTTGCAGACTAAGTTCAGCTACTCTTCATCTGATACAAAACAGCAAGCACCTGCCAGGAATAGTGGCACATGACTATAATCCTGCAATTTGGGAGGCTTAGGTAGGAGGATCACAAGTTCAAGGCCAGCCTCAGCAACTTAGTGAGACCCTGTCTCAAAATAAAAAATGGCTGGGGATGTAGCTCAGTGGTTAAGTGCCCCGGGGTTCAATCCCCAGTACAAAATGGGGAGAGGGGGGCTTCTGTTGTATAGAAGCCCCCCTCTGTGTATAGAATCCAGGTTGGTACTGCCACTAAATGAGCTTTGTGTATAGGAACTGTGTATAGGATCCAGGTTGGTTCTGCCACCAAATGAGCTTTGTATGCCTTTGAGCAAGTAGCTTCCTTTCTCCCTGTGTAAAATAAGGGACTGAAGATAATCCTGACTCTCTCCTCAACATATAAAACCTTCCGTTAAAACTTGTTTGTCACTAATACTGATTTGTTTAAAAAACAAACTTAATCAGGCAGGAAAGACACCTGAATAAGAAAGTAGGGGGTCAGACTGGGCACCTGCCAAACTGAGCCACATCAGGTTTCCTCTTTCTACAGGACTGAGCAGGGATTTGTTGCCCTGGCTTGGGCAGAGAGAGAGGTAGAGGGGGATGACACATGTCCCGACTTCTTGAGGACTTTAAGTATGTCTCAGACTGTAAACATTCTAGCTCTTCAAAATACTTACAGTTCTATGATACATATAAAACCTAGACTTTTGAAGACTTCCAAGGACATCCTTTCTCAAATCCCAGAAGTCTAAGGATTCAGAGATAAACAGTGGAGTCCCTACTGATTTCTCCTCAGCACTTAACACAATCTCTAACATGCCTTACACTTCACTCACGTGCTTGACACCCTCAACAAGAATACAAACTTCAAAAGAGGAAAGAATTTTGTCTTGTCACCTACCTCACAGTGAATACAGTATTCTAAAAACTCTACTGACAATCAGAGGTATTCCCAAAGTCAGCTCGAGCCACCCTTGATGGGGTAGGCCACACTTTTTCTTTTTATTATCATTATTCCCAGAGGGGCATCAGATCTACTGTGGCACCAGGGACCAACAAACACCATTAGCTCCTCTGAGAGCTCCATGAGCCAGAAGGGCATTGGTTACCATTCTTCCACCCCACAGATGGTAACCCTTGATTACCCCACATTTTAGAGCCCCCATTGAAACAGAGTAGGGTCAAGCTGCCATAAAGATCACAGGTGTAAACACAAAAGAGGCCTGGCGTCTAATCACCAAATAGCTGTGCTAACCTAAGCAAACTGTTTTCTGTCCTAGAGCCCACACCTTTCGTTATTTTAAAACGTAATGGATTCCCTAGCTTGCCCCCACAGAGACTGTGGGGACACATTAAAAGGAAGTCAAACACTGTACAAATAGAAAATCTTGGTTGCTGTTTTTAGGGAGGAAATGGGCAACAGCACATCTTAACATGAGCTGGGTCTTACCCAGAGGGACTTGAGGGTCCAGAAATGCTACTGGGACTGCTCGGCAGATTTTTACACTGCATTCCCCACCCGAAGACACTGCTAAGTGTGATCTCCAGGGAGGGTTCGGTTCAAATTAATCTGCCATTCAGAGCATCTTTACAACTCTTCAGAAACAAGTTTCCCTCAAGGTAATCACATTATTTGGCTAGTGGTAATGGCCAAATATGGCTCTAAGCACCTTACAAATGTGAACTCACTGAATCCTCATAAAAGCCCTATGAAGTAGGTATTGTGACAAGGAAGACATCAAATTTCATATAGCTGGAACAACCTGGGCAGTGTGGCTCTAAGCCCATGTTCCCACTCACTCCTCTATATTGCCTTCTGTCAAATGGACTCAATACAGACCAGCCACCCTGTGACGCCACAGTCAATCACAGTAAGTGACTGACCAACTAATGTTATAAAAGTGGACATTCGGGGCTGGGATTGTGGCTCAGTGGTAGAGTGCTCGCCTCGCATGCATGAGGCACTGGGTTCAATCCTCAGTACCACATAAATGTAAAATAAAGTGGATGTTCTTCTATGTGAAAAAGTCTTTCACAAAGTTTTGACTGTCTGCCCTTTCATCTGAGTGTTCACTGAAGCAGAGTAAGAGGAGAGAACACCACATTACCCTAATCTTCATGACAATTCTGCAAAAGGTCACCAGGTATTACTGGTTCAGTTTTAGAGACAGGCAAATCAAGCCTCAAAAGCCGAAGTACTTTGCTCAAACCTCAGTTAGTTTAAAAGAAGCTAAAGCCGGGCGCAGTGGCGCACACTGTAATCTAAGCAGCTGGGGAGGCTGACAGGAGAATTGCGAGTTCAAAGCCAACCTCAGCAACTGCGAGACACTAAGCAACTCAATGAGACCCTGTCTATAAATAAAATACAAAATAGAGCTGGAGATGTGGTTCAGTGGTCAAGTGCCCCTGAGTTCAATCCCTGGTACCCTTAAAAAAAAAAAAAGCCAAGTTCAAATTCAGGTCTCCTACTCTGAAATGTGTATACTACTATTTCACTTTAAAATTAAAAAGTTCTTCACAAAATCTACATTAGAACGATTCCTGAAACAGAAACAAAAGCAGCAAATTTGCTACCTAATTTTGCAAGAATTATAAAAGTATCTAACTTCACTAATGAGTTGTATTTATGCTTGGATCCTACTAGTATTCCCAGAAGACAAAGTAATCCATAAGATAGGGAAATATCATGTCCACCACTGTTAAGAAGCCATATTGTACCTCCCAGCAAAACCTAAGTCAGCTTTTAGTGGACACTGCAAAAATTAAGCACTACACAATAAACCAAACCTAGAATCTCTCAAGTGTGTCCATAAAAATCTAAACTCGGGACTGGGGGTGTAGTTCAGTGCTAGAGCACATACTTAGCATGCATGAGGTACTGGGTTCAAATCCAAGGCCAAAAACAACCTCCCTAAATTCACTGAAGAAGATCCTAAAGTGGATAATAATCAAGATTCCTAAGGCCAGTCTGGTGTGGTAGCACATGCCTATAATCCTCACAACTTGGGAGGCTGAGGCAGAAGGATCACAAGTTTGAGGCCAGCCTTAGCAACTTAGCAAAGCCCTAAGCAACTTAGCAAGATCCTGTCTCAAGATAAATAATTAAAATGAAAGAAGGGGGTCTGAGAATGTGGCTCAATGGTAAAGCACTCCCAGGTTCCATCTCTGGTATAAAAAAAACGGAGGGCTGGGGTTGTAGTTCAGTGTCAGAGCACCAGCCTCACACGTGTTGAGGCACTGGGTTCGATCCTCAACACCACATAAATAAATAGATAGACTAAGTCTTCTAAAAACTCAAAAGTCTACTTGTATATTTACTACACCAATACCAACTGTATATATTTTTTATTAGCTACCTATCATTAGCTGGCAAAAAATATTCTTATAGCTATAAGAAGCTAGAGAAGCAACTGATCCTGTATAGGTGGTGTTTGACGATTCTCCTGGCAGTGCCTCAGAGGCCCCCAAAGGAAGTATACATGCATGCCCAGCACTTAAACCCAGGAGGCAGTGGTAGGAGCAAACTCGCTGGGCCCAAATCAACACAGCAGCTATTCATGACACCTTCTGTTTCTATAACAGGGTTTATGTAAGATTTGTTGGGGTGGTGGATGAGGGGTCTACTGCTAAAATACATATACCAAACAAGAACAGAAAACAGGGGCTGGGGATGTGGCTCAAGCGGTAGCGCGCTCGCCTGGTATGCGTGAGACCCGGGTTCAATTCTCAGCACCACATACCACAAAGATGTTGTGTCCGCCGAGAACTGAAAAAAAATATTAAAAATTCTCTCTCTCTCTCTCTCTCTTAAAAAAAAAAACAAACAAAAACAAAAAAACAGAAAACATAGGGCCCAAAGGAGTACAGCAACTTGCCCAAGGAAATTCTAATGCCCCAATTAGAACCTGTGTCTCTAACTCCCAATTCAGGGCTTTTTCAAGTAGTATTATAACTACCATGGGGAAAATGAAGAAATAACATCAAACATCTTAATACAAGTTAACAGCAAAAATAGGCTCAACTAGTCACATATTAATTTACCAGGGTTCAAGGTCCCTAGGGGCCAAGGAAAGAGTGGTCTTGGAATAAACTGGCAACCAAGACAAAGAAGTTTTATAACAGCAACAGAGATAAATGCAAACACAGCCTCCTTTGGTGAGAATGGATGAGGTCATTCACACGAGAGGCCAATGAAGAGCTCACAGGTGCTGCCCACCCTCCACAAAGGATGCATCTAACTCCCTAACACCTCAGTACCAACAGGACTGTGAAGTTCTAAAGTAACAGGAAAAAAAAAAAAAAAGGGGGGCAGCCCTTTCAGAAGTATAAACTTCAGAATCAAGCCCACAATCCCTCTCCATCAAACCAGGCAGACCTTGTGACACTTCACAAAGGGCTAAGATATAGGCATCAGGGCCCATGATAGGTCTAAAGCTCCAGACATATTTCCTGTGGTTAGAGGTGAGACATAATATAAAGCAAGGGAGGATGACATACTCTCACATTCTCACATGAAGACTTTAAGCAACAGGCTAGGGGTCCCCTTACTCCCCCAGCAGCCCAAGAACCCAAAGTTAACCGGGTTTTCTAATCCTGGTTTGCCATGAGTCAAAAATGATGATGGAAGTAATGACAACTACTGTTGATCCCATTTACAGATGGTACCTACAACTCTCAAAGTATAGCTATTTCTATCTCAAAGAAGGCAAGCCTCTAAATGTGTAAGTTACTCGCCTAAAGGCAGAGGTCAAATGACAGAGCTACTCAAATTCAAAGCCTACATGAGCACTTTGTAAAGCATCACAATACCAGTTGTCTAGCTTCAGTTTTGCCACCTGACAAAGAATGGCAAAAAGAACACCATCTATTCCTGTCTCCCTTACAGGCTGTGTTTATGAGTTTACTATCCAAACTCAAAACTGCCCGAAGTCCCCTCACTGTTGAGCAGCAGATGCAGCTAGAGCCCCAGCACAGCATTAGAGGTACTAGGTTTAAATCGAAGCCAACAGAAGGGAGACACATTTTAGAGGCAGCTTCCCATCCCCTGGCCTACGGTACTCAGCCATGTCCAGTTTTCTCACCAAAAACGTGCTCTGTCAATTCTCAGGGCTGCTATAATGAAACCGAGGGCAGCAAGGCACAGACTCTAGAGGCAGACTACCCAAATTCAACTTCCAGATCCCTCGCTCAGCTCTGAAGCCACATCTGAAAAATGGAGTTGCTATGAGAATTAATTCACAAAAGGGCTTAGGAGCACAGAATAAACACTCCAATGTTCTTATTCTAAAAGACCAAATGACACAATGGACAAGGTGCCTCAAGATCCTCTAAAGTCCTGCAAGGGAAAAAGATGTCATTCTCTCATGCTATAACTAATCTCAAAGCCTGTTTCTCCAAAACACTGCTTCCCAATCAACCTACCCTTGTACTGGAAGCCTTTTCTAGGATTTTACTTGCCCCGGCTGCCATGAGATACTTGAGCTATAATTTCAGCTTTGTAATTATTCACAAACACTTCATTTCCTCACAATAAGTAATAGTGAAGCCCATGGGGTTTCAGGATAAGAAAGATCTGCATTCTAACTTGACTGAAGATAGTAAGTACACAGTTGGTCTGACCTTCAGAGATTTATTCCCCTGACACCCAGGAGTCCCAAAAAGACATGAGCAATTTTGAAGGGAAAGCATATAGAACTCTTGGGAAGTAATGCATTGTGCACATGAAGGCACCACCTATGAACCAAGAAGCACCCTCGACAGACAGCAAATCTGCCATACCCTGACCATGAAATTAGAGAGCTTGAGAGAAATGTCATCTCTGTGTCTTCTTCTTCATTATATATATATATATATTATATATTTTAGTTGTAGTTGGTCACAATACCTTTATTTTATTTATTTTTATGTGGTGCTGAGGATCGAACCCAGGACCTCGCACGTGCTAAGCGAGCACTCTACTGCTGAGCCACAACCCCAGCCCCATCTCTTTCTTCTTAAAGAGAAGGTAAACTGCCTTGAGCTGAGACAGTCTCCCTCTCAAAAACGCTAAATCTGCACTCCTATAGCAAATCAGAGAAAACACAAAACCCCTTACACACTCCCATGTGCACATCCAAATGCCATCAGTCCATACTTTACCCAGGACCTAAACTCCTCTACCACAATGCAAATCTGGTAACTGCTAATATTTGCATAGCACCTCTGTGTTCACAAAAAAACTTTCACAGATATGATCTCATTTCACCCTTTCAGCCTTGAGATGTAGATATTGCCATTATTCCTGATTTACTGATGTAGCTTAGGGACATTCAGAGACTTTTCCAAAATTACACAGTAAAGGCAGAGTCAAGGCTTTGGGCAGTTATTTCCCTAGGGTAGACACTACCTTGAATTTTAGATTTGGATTACCTATGAATTCCCAGGCTGTCTCCTAACAGCCTCTCTTGAATAATTCAGTAGTCTCTCCAGTTCACCGAGGTACTGTACCAATCTCTATTATTTTATGCCATAAATCAAGACTCCATAAGAAAATGGTTTAGGTAGAGGGTGCCATGGATCCAACCACCAAAGTTTTAACAAATTCACCACTAGGTGGAGTTAATCTCAACCACGCAAAATGCTCATGGGTTAGCTCATGGGAAAAAGGACAAAAAAGGCCAGAGTTAAAATTATCTGGATAAAAGAAGCAAGAAACAGCCTGGTACTGGGACAAGCTTTCCCACTCTCATGAGGCTATGCTACAAAACCCATGATCAGAGAGTTAGAATTTTCAGTTCAAGGCTCATAGCTCAAGCACTGAGTATTTAGAAACCCACACAGGCACACCCTCTCCAGTTTCTGCCTCTGAGAAGGCCTTTTCATGTGACTGCCTCAATTTACAAATAAGCCATAAATCAAGACACAGAAACTAAGACTTTATGCAGTCAAATGTTAATCCATTACTATCAAACTAATCCACGAATGCAGCAGCTACTTGTTTATAATCATTTATAAAAATTCAAACCATCTGAAACTAGATATGCACTGATACAAATGAGAGCCATATTAACACTGTCCTGCCCAAAGGTCTCACAAATAATGGGGGTGGGGGTGGCATCTGTAGAAAGGAATAAAATAAACTCTGTTTTTAAGTTAGCAAGAAATTTCCTTTCCCAAAAAATCCAATTTAGTTTGCCAGATAGTTTCAATTTCATTCATTTCTAGCACTAACTTATACTATTTGGAATTTAATCCTCTATACACTCTGGACGAATTAAAATGTTTCTGAGTACAAAGAAAATCCATTGCCAGTAAAATTTGTCCAGTACACATGTCTTGAAATTAGTGGGGAAATATAGCCCTCTTCTACATTTTAGCTTTGAGTTGAAAACCTTAGCTGATCTTTACCGTTCAAATGCCTGCCCTCTCTCAAATGGCTGCTTAAGTAATTTAATTACTTTGAAGTCTACCCCAAGTATCTTCAGTGCTATTTAGCCAATAAGATTATATGAGTGCCAGGTGCAGCAGTACACACACCTGTAACCCTAGATACTCAGGAAGCTGAGGCAGATGGATCCCAGCCCAGGGAACTTAGCAAGAATCCTATCTCTAAATATAAAGGACCAGGGATATAGCTCTCAGTGGTAGAACACTTGTCTATTATGTGCAAGGCCCTGGGTTCAATCCCTAGTATCACCAATTAAAAAATAAGAAGAATTTATATGACTATGAACCCACTTTCCGATTAAGGAATCAAGAACCAAATGCTGGTTTGGGACAAGTGTGGAAAACCTTACTCCTCAAATAAAGAGTAGCTCAGTGAAAGAGTGCTTAACTAGCATGAGATAGGCCCTGGATTCAATCCCAACACTGGGAAAAGAAAAGATAAACCTTTGAAGAATAATGTCCCCAAAATAATTTTTATAAAAATGTGATAACCAGACCCTATGTCCAGAAAATAACTAAAATAGGTCCAAGCATTATTTTCCTTTTTAAAGCAGGGCACAGTGGCAGCACAGGAAGCTGAAGCAGGAAGATGGCGAGTTCAAAGCCAGCCTCAGCAACTTAGCAAGACGCTGTCTCTAGATAAAATATTTAAAAAGGATTTGGGGGACTGGAGTTATATGTAGCTCAGCAGTAGAGTTCTCACCTAGCATGTGTGACACACTGGGTTCGATCCTCAGGACCACATAAAAGTAAATAAACAAAATAAAAGTGTTGTGTCCATCTACAACTAAAAAAATTTTAAAAGGGGAGGGTGGGGCTAGGGATGTGGCTCCATGGTTAAGTGCCCCTGGGTTCAATCCTTAGTACCTATAAATAAGTCATTGAAAAAAAATGTCTGTAGGTGATATTCACAAAAAACTGTTTTATCACCAAAGTATGCACTGGTCCCCAAACATAGCTAGCCAAAATTGTTATGTAAGAAACTTTTAAAACCTTGACTGATCCCCAAGTTCCACCCCATACCTAAAAATTCAGCATCTCAAGAAATTTTTTTAACCTTCTGGTGTAACTGCTGACCAACCAGACACCTGACTTACCTTTGAGATCTGAACACTGACCAAGTGCCATTATTTTACAGAACCAAGGACAGCAGAGAAGGTACCTGCCAAAGGGAGTGCTGTGAGCTTAGCCCCCACCGACTTCATAGCAGTGGAGGGAGGCCTGTTTAAACTGAAAGCGCCTCATCTCTACCCTCAGAGATTCACATTCACCGAGTTTTGCAGGGCCCAGGAAGCCTGGTGACTGAGAGGTGTCCACAGCTCACACTGAGAAAAACACTGCCACGGAGCAGAGAGCTGATTATGAGCCTGTACTCTATTTTAATAGGTTAGAAAATACTTACCTTTAAAAAAAAATGTTTTTTAGCTGTAGATGGACACAATACATGTGGTGCTGAAGATCAAACTCAAGGCCTCACAATGTTAGGTGAGTGCTCTACCACTGAGCCACAATCCCAGCCCCTTAGCTTACCTTTTATCTTGAAATATCTGTCACTTCTACTTCATGGTTGTCCATTTACAATTATGACACCACACTAAACTTAAGGCTTTCTTTACATTTTAACCCCACTAATCTGCAAAATGACCTTAAAACTCCTAATATATTCCTTTATTATACTTTTTCTGCAATATAAGGCTTCAATGACTCACTGGATATGCCTCTAAGTTTAATAGTTCTGTGAAAAATCTAATTCTAATGCTAAAATTACCTGAAGGCAGCCAGACAAGAAGTACAGAAAGATTCTAGGAGAAACTAAGTAAAGCAGGAAGGCAGTGCTCACATTTGAGTAGGACCCAAAGATGCAGACCTAAGATGCAAACCTAGATCTAGCAAGACAGCACCGAAATGGGAAGCCAGGAATGTAGGTTTTAAGCCACTATACAGCTGTGCAGTGACAGGCAAGTCACCTATATTTCCTCAACTTTCCTCCCATGTGTAAGATTAAGGGCTTACTCTACCTATTTCCAATTCTGTGAATGTAGCATATAAACCAAAAAGCATTATAAAATTGTTCCACCACCCAGCTGTTCTTAGTGTATTCTAAATCCCACCACTTAAGTCCATTATAGAGTAACAACACCAAATATAAACTGTGCAAGGTGTATACAAGGTATATAGAGTTGGTGCACAGGGCACCAAATCTAAGGCAGTACTCTTAGCCTCACAGTCAAAGTTGATTTGTGTATTTACTATGACAATTGTAATACCAAATGGCAGCCAAATGTCTTGTTCTTTAAAAAAAAAAAAAAATCAGAATATTATCACAACACTTTCATAGAGACTTGGGACTTTTCCAATTGGCACAAAGTTTCCATGTGGGCTGGCAATGGCCCAGATACCCATGGGGGCTCCAGCTGACCACCACACTGCAGCACATGGAACACAACGCTCAGAGTACCCTATGGGATGGTAGGTGGAAGTCCTTATCGCTGCCTGCTTACATCTACACTGCTTGAAACTACCATTCTCCAAAGTCTCCAGTGGCCAATACAGAAAGTGCTCAATAAATAATGACAAATGAGTGTGTCATGGGTATGCACACACAGACAAGGCTTTGACTCTCTTGGAAGCAGTTTGAAGTGGGATGAAACCACATGGTTATTAAAGAAGATGCAGCTATCAACACCACAAGAGAAAGAAAATTTCAACCAAAAGTCAGGAGACATTTATTCTCTCCTATATTCTCAATGCTTTAAGCCCTTAAGAAAATAAAACTATTTACTGAATTTACAAATGACTGTAGAAATAAGTGAGTGGCACTAACTTTAGCTTGGCTATGTGACACCTTCTAGACAACAGAATATAAGAAACTTTAAATGTGTTTGACTTGGCCCTCTTTTGCCCACCATGAAGGTCCACTCAGGTAGACATTGCTCTCTGAAGATAATCTCCATAATGAGAAACACAGAGTCCAGCTGAGCCAAATCTGAAGCCTAGAGGCAAATACAACTGTCCCAGAAGTGAGAAAAACAAGTGCTTACTGCAGTAAGCTTCTGTCCTGATGATTAATAATGCAGTATTATGGCAGCACCAGCTAATAAAATGGGGCTTTAAAAAAAAAAGGTGGGGGAGGGAAGAAAGGTGGGAAAGGATAAGTACTGGGGACTAAAATGAAGCAAACTGTTATATACATTTATAAGTATGTCAAAATGAACCCCACTATTTTGTATAACTATAACGCACTAAGGAAAACATTTTTAAATGTAAAAGAAAAAAAGCAAGATAACTATATTCAGATTCTGAAGTCTCTTTACTGTGGGTTTTCATTTAAAAAAAAAAAGTGGGACCACTTTAGGTAAAAAGAGTCAAAGCAATACTTAGGAAATAACATGTTGGTGAGGTCTTCAGTTGTTCTATGTAATTAAATCACCATTCTCTGAAGTTCGGTGAACATAGGGTAAGACTCACAGAGAACAAGGAAAGCTACAGTAAAGAGTGATTTAAAGCCACTTTCCTGATAAAATTTATCAAGATACCCTAATCATGAAGAATCCAGCCCTTCCTTGAAGACAATGGAGCTGCTACTTCTAGGTGAGATGCTATCCCTTCCCTGTTACATAATTAACTCCAAATGTGGGTCAACTGTGTCCAGCAGGGACTAAGTTCCAATCTTTCTTTAACAAAGCTGTGGTATACTATGTTTCTCAGCACCCAAAACACAAATAACCATTAATAACCTCAAAACTGGAGAAAGAAAAGGGGAAAATAATCCAAACTCAACAATAAAGAAAAGGGACATAGCACTATTATACTCATTCTATAGATAACAACTATAAGACACCACTGATTTAATATCAGTTCTTCAAAGCAAAAGGGGGCAGGATGCACAATTTTAGACATACACAAATTGGAGGTCTTCTGACTATACTGTGAAAAAAATGTCACTTCAGAATAAAAGACACACTGCAATGGTTCCAAAATCCTTTCTTCCCCTTTAACAAACTACAGAGCCTACTTCCAAGATCTTCAGTAAAACACATTTTAGAACACCAGTGATATATATTCATGTTGTATCAGACTAAATACTGTAAATTTTGCTTCAAGCTAAGTCTGCAATAATCCTGTTCACAATAATCCTTTTCCAATCTCTAAACCACACTCCCTGGGCAACATCATTTATCTACTATAAACAATTTGAACAATTTATTGAGTCAATGAGAAAACAGTATTTAAATAGAAAACCATGCTCTTTATCTGCTCCGCTACCCATGTTCTTTTGATATGCAGAAGTCAAATTATTCTTCATTACCCTTGTTCTGATGCATGCATAATTCATCAACCCAGCCATGTGATCTATCTTGACTCATTCATTCTTAAAATCATGTATCCATCCAATGACTACTTTCAGAGCCATATCTTAGGTCCAACACTGCCCTAAATCAGGGGTACAGTAATAATTAAGGACCTACAAGTAAGGATACACGTCTCTGCTCTCCAGGGTATCAAGTAAGATCCAGATACCTCTGTCTCGTATAGTCAACAATAAATATGATACATTGGTTTAAAACTGGTAAAGTTTAGATGCGCCTCTTCCTAACCCCTTCCCAGACAACCCTGCTTAATTCTAGCACAGTATGAAATCGTGGGAATTATGGCAAATATAACTCCCTACGGAGAACTATCAAACCGAACTATCAACCTTAGATGAATTAAGGTTTTAAGATTCTCATACAGATCCATATAGAGCCCTTAGAGTAAATATACTATTCTTGCCATCTAAAGAAAATGCTTCAGAAGAATGAGATATACTTGCCTGGCATGAGTAAAGCCCTGGGTTTGATACCTAACACTGGGGAGAAGGGAGATGGAAGGAAGAATCAGTGATTCAGATTCACAATAATCTAAAATAAAATCTGAGAGTCACAGTTTGGGACAACAACCTAGGAGCACTGGTTCTCAAACTTAGCTGTACTTTAGAAATATCTGGAAAATTTTTAAAATTCTAATGCTCAAGCTGCACTCTAGTTACTAGTCAAATTTGAGAACTACTAATGCAGATAACCTAGGGCAAACTGGCTGCTTTCCAATTAATGATTAGAGATGTGCTAACATTTCCTTCCAACAACACAGCAGTGAGCTTCCTGAACAGTTCTGCACTAAGAACTGATGCTTACCTATTCAGTGTAAGGAAAGTAGTTTCTGGGCTGCCTGTCAAACTTAGGGAAAAGGCACAAACCTAAACATACAGAGGGGAAAATATCTCAAAGTGAATGCCAGTAAAGAAACAAAAATAATAAAGCTTTAAAATCTTACTTCAAAATTTGTTAGAATTTGGTGCTATGAAAGAGACAAGTTACCACTCCTAAATACCTGAAAAATAAGAGGCGGAGGGAAAATAACAACCCTCAGGCTGGCTTGTGAAGGGTTTTTGTTTGTTTAATACATCTGAAAAGAATGCATATACAAAGAATTGAGACAGGAAAAAGCATTGGTTCAACACTAATGAATCTACAAGTTTTAGGATTTGGGGAAGGTGGAAAAAGATTATCTAAACATTTTTAAAAACTGGAAACTGCAACCAAATAAGCTGGAAAAAAATCCCTATTAACACTTATGAAGAGTCTCCACAATCAAGACTCTCGCCATGATTTTCATTAAAGAATATCAGTGGGCTAGGGGGGCCTTATATGCAAAACAGAAATAAGGGGATTCCCAACTGGTCAATCCCCTTGTTGGTAAATGTTCTCCCACCCCATCCACCACCAGCTTCTTCATGAAGCATCAAACCTGAAAGGATGCCAATCATCCTGCAGGTATCTGTCTTCTAGCACCACCCCTCATAGTTCTTCTGTGTGTCAGGTCTTCAGCTGGGTTCTAGGACCACCACACAGTGAGTTGCAAATCTATGCTAAGTATATAAAACAATGACTGACAGGGGAAAAAATGTTTTTTAATTACAAACCAAATTCATTTGGTGTATTTCAAAAGGTGCAATACTTTTCTTCATTTATCAATGAAAGAAGTTAGAAATGAACCCTCCCCCCCCCCAAAAAAAAAAAAAACAGCAAATGGCAAACAAATTTCCTTGAAAGTCACAGTCACATATAGAGTGCATCCTAGAAAAGAGGAGGGGCAAGACAGCTGCCACCCATTTTCATCAATTTCATCAAATACTGGATCTACTCAAGGGTGGAGAGAAAAGGCAACTTTCAAAAAGGAGTATATTATTAAACGAGGCATTTACTATACTCCTTCCTAAGAGCACCAGGTGGGGAACACATTTTCTAAACTAGATCTAGGAAGTGGAATGTGGAATCAATTTGTCCTCCTCTCCTAAGGGCTGTCCATCAGTTAATTAAAAAAAAAAAAGACTAAAAAATAAACCCCACACACACTCCCCCCCCCCACCAAAAGGGGGGAGGGGCAAAAGTGTCCCAGATTACTCATTACTCTCCAGGTTGGAACCAGGGAACGGCTTTAACAATTAGTCTGTTACAAAGTCATCACAAGCATGCCTTGCTCTTAAACAAACAAACAACAAAAAAAAAGTGGTTTGGTTTTTTTTGTTTTTTGTTTTTTTAAACAACAAAAACTAGTACTTATCACTTTCTGACAATACACAATTACTCAAAATTAACTAGTATGGCAGGGTGGGGGGGCATACCTATGGGCCTTGTCTCACATGAGTGCATGTGGGTAGGTGCAGGGCATTTGTCATTATTGCAGAAACGAATTTTAATTTTTAATCTTTAGTTTGATTTAAACATTGCTTTTAGTATGATGCCGACACCAGCTGTGCAGAAAGGACTCTGAAGAGATGTTCATAGCAGCACACACCTGCGGCTCTTCTTCGGTTCTGGAGGCTCCAGGGCAGCCAATATTGCTTCATCAAACACATTCTTTAGGCCTTTCTGAAAAGGGGTAGAAAGAAGAAATCGGCAGTCTGATTTTCAGTATAATAGAGTTGGAGTTCAAGTTTTCAAAACAGTCAAACCTTCAAGAGTGGGCAAATGAAGAAACATTAAGAACAACCCTGAATATCAACATCAAAGTCTCACTTCACCAAGTTTTGTCCAGGCAGGGCACTGGAA
Source organism: Ictidomys tridecemlineatus (assembly GCF_052094955.1). Lineage (NCBI taxonomy): Eukaryota > Metazoa > Chordata > Mammalia > Rodentia > Sciuridae > Ictidomys > Ictidomys tridecemlineatus. The sequence goes on along the minus strand of NC_135487.1, from coordinate 14,544,938 downwards.
GGATTCAGCAATGCCAGAGCAGAGGAACAGATACTCATGTGTAAGACAATGGTCCCTTCATACAAGTTTTTACAGACCAATGTATGTCACAAAAAGCAAACAAGCACATTTGCTCATTCAATGAGTTTTGTTAACGTGCCACTGAAACACTTCACATAGAAACAGGGCAACAGCTCTGCATTCAAATGAAACAGCTGGATGTGAAAAAGGACTGAGAGGCCACCCAGGCAGCGGCATCCTTACTGTATGGAAGGCACAGGCAAAGAGCACAGTTATGGCAGCTGCGTAGATATTCACTTTGAACTCCCTTTATCCCACCAATTAGAACCAAGGGGATTCAAGGAAGCAAAGAGATGGGTACCTGATACATCTGTAGTTAGAGCCAGTCAATGCAACAGGAATAAAGCTTCATCAGCCATTTATACAAACAATTGTATATTTTTAATTTCAAAATTTAAAGGTAACCACAATTGTATGTTTCCCTCACAACAATAAATCAGAAGCAAGAAAATATAAAGGTGGTAGCTTTACATCTCAATGTTAACAAACCTTAAGTCAACTATTAAAATGGAAGCTATTCTTAAAAGATAATGTAACAAATGAACTCATAAAGCAGTAGCAGATACATCAATATCTTCCCCACCCCACACTGACAAATACTCCACGATAGCACAGACAGCCAAAGCAACAGCAACACAAAGTTTCACTACACAAAGGAAAACCAGAAAAGAATCCTCCCTTCCCCATTACACTCTACTAGCAAGTCACCCTTTTTCCATAAAGTTCATCATGCAATTACAATTAACAATTGATCATAAGAGTAAAAAGATGTTTGTGTTGCTTTCTCCATCTAGAACTAAGATCTAGAAGTGTTAAAAAAACTCTTCTTATTTTCTCCAAGAGGACATTCTTAATGCCAGACCACATTCCCTTTTGCAACAGTAATTTCAAACCAAAAAGCTCTGAGCATCAGGCAACTCAAGCAGCAGAAAGTTAAACAAGCCCAACTTGACTACTGATCACAAAAAATAGTCTATTAAGATATTGCATTGTCGATCAAAAACTAATACAGAGATTGCTCTAAGGTGGTGAGTAAAAAGACGCAGAGGCTTTCAAACAGGATGATTTTATTCCTTTGTTTTTAAATTAATTTTCTACAGTAGTGGGACAGAAAGCAGCAGCAAAGAGGGGAAGGAGAAAACAGTTTAGAATATACAGCACTTCCTTTTGGGTTGAGTTTCCGGAGGCTCGAGGGCAGCTAGGATAGCCTCATCAAACACATTCTTCAGACCTCTCTACAAGACAGAGGGGAGGAGAGAGAATAGCAGCCAGGTTAGAGGATTAGAAAGACTAGCAGATACAATAGCAGTCTGGATTAAATGAGCTGAATTCACAGAAGCAATGTGCTTTTAGAAAAATAAATGCCACAATGTTAGATCTTGAACTCAATATTGGGAAAGTATATAACTGAACAGGAACTTCACTTCAAAAAAAGGTTAACTGAGCACTCAAGACAATTTTTATGAAAGTGCACTATTTTGATTTCTAAAATGATCATACAATGAAATCTAATATTACAACATTTTAATGTAAATAATGCCCAGGAAGAAGAATGGATATGTAAACACAAGATACTTGTGTTGGAAAATTAAGCCTCGTAAAATCTCCTAGTATTTCTATGGAAAGAATGGCACACATACTTTGGAAATAAATATATTGCAATTTCAGGCTTATGTGAATTCAGCCCCTGAATAACTGAAGGACACAAATAGCGACTAACAGGCATGCTTCATGTTTCTAGATTCAGTGATGTATCTGGATGGGATTAATCAGACTTTCAGAGTAAATCAATTTCTTAGAACAAAAAAGTTAATTTAGAAGTGTTCACTGTGCAACAGTAGCAACTGAGAGGAGTCTTAATGAATGGACTCTAGAAACAGCATACACTTCAGTTATTCAGCAATGTTATTAGAGCAAGTAACCACCACCCGAATCATAAGAAAACAAAGAATGGGGTCCTAGAATGAGTTTTAGCAAGCAGTCGGTGCTTTAAGATGTCTGCATGGTATCAGGGCATAAAGCATGGAGTGAAAACAAATAATATTCTCAGATCTACAGCGATTAAGATGTAGAAATACACTTACACCTTAGCCAGAAACTCCACCATGACAGTGTGACTTGGTAGTAGTGGTACCTGGGCCCAGATCTATAGATTCATCTAAACTCACCTAAATCTGAAGCCACAAGTTTACCACTCAAAGCAGTTTCACATGTTCTTTAGGTCAATTTGATCCCAGGTAAAAATGTCCCCAAAAGTCCCAGAACACGGCTCCAATGGTTGTGAGCCCCAAAAGGTGTTTTCCTTCTCACACCCTTACCCCACAATGGTGTCTCAGAGGAATGGTACTCACACATTCAATTAGATTAAAAAAAAAAAAATAGCAAGACAGTAATCAGTACTTAAAAAGAGGGAAAGAGACTAAAAAGTTATCTTCTTTCTACCTTATTTTCATAGAAGAAATGCTATACAAAACTTAAAAGTTCCTCTACAATTCTTTCTATACATCTAGAAACAAATCCTCACAGTCAAATATAAAAGTGAGAGGTAGAAAAGGAAATAAACTTTATTTTAAAAAAAAAAAAAGAGGAGGAAGATCATTAAAAATTAGGGTATAATCCATAACAAGAAGGAAATCCTTTCTTATTATGGACAAAGCATAAATACATTAGAAACCAAACTAATCTTGAATTTACCCACTATCTGTTTACATAGAGCTTAGTTTTAGTGAATCTGCAGTCCTGAAAGTTCTCATTCATATACACAATCACAGAACCCATTTTCTATCTTCTCTTGCTTCAATGTCTAGCTTCAGAATCTGTTTAAAAAAAAAAAAAAAGTACCTCCTATACCCTTCTAAACTTATTCTCTGCATAGCGATTCACTAAGTACACCTGTTCACAATGTACAAATCTTAAGTGAAGCATCTAATTATCTAAAATAAGCTTCATCAGTGATCTAAAACTAGGTCCATGTGGCCTATTGCCTCCATTTTCCCAAAAACAGCCCATATCTAGCAACATAGGACATGAAACAGAGTCTGTGGTGTCCAACTCTGAGGTGGATGTTCCACACACATCCCTCTCGCCTCACCCAATAATACATACTGGGACACTTTTCTAGGAAATACAATGAGGCTTTTTTTTTTTTTAATTGTCATCTGTGTTCTATAAGAAATATAAATTCTTCTGGACATCTAAATATTTGCTTTTACAATAGCATTAAATAGCTTGGGAAAACTGGGTTTAGGAAAATGTGTTCAAATCGTCTGATAGTAGGACTTGAAGTTATTCTGGGTAATATTATCCAGTTAAGCATAAAAGGGCAGGTACTGAGGACTGAATGCAATGATGCTTTATCACTGAGCTACATCCCCAGATCTTTCCTTAAGACAGGGTCTTATTAAGTTGCTGAGGCTAGCCTCAAACTTGCAATCCTCCTGCCTCAGCCTCCTTAGTCATTTGGGATTACAGGTGGGTGCCACCACATCCAGCATAAAAGTATTATTTTTAAATATCCAACCAAGCAAAAATGGGAAACACTAAATTATGTGTTAGGTCCTATACTAAATACCTAATGCAAATATAATATACATAATTATATATGCCACTTACCCTTATAATCAAGAATCCAATAGTGTTTTTTAAAAACTTAATGATAATAAATATAAGTGGGTTTAATACAATTATTAGTAACTTCTACATTATCAGGCATGTCTTCTCATTGTTCAAATTTCAAAGCACCAGTACCAGTAGACGATAGAGCTCTGTGCTCATTATTTCCATAATTCTTTCCTTTGCCCACAAAACAATACTCCAAGGAGGGGATCGGCAATAACAAAAAGGTAAAGATACTGAAGTATATAAATGGTTTACAACTCTCCCACTCATTGCTTCCTGTCCTCAGAACCTGAGTTCCCATTAACTATAAGGAGAAATCCAAAGCACTCAGAAATGGCCAGAAGAGATCAGCATGAGGAAGGAATGCCTCCAAAAAGACAGGAATAGTGGCACTACATGAAGCATGCTTGAGGACTATGGCAGAAATAGCCAAGGGAGCCTCTTCTGACCCGAAAAGTCTCAAAATATTTTAACTGATTCTCTGCCCCAATTGAATTGCCCCCAAAACAATGTAGCATCAATTTTGTCAAAATTGGCCAAAAAAAAACCCCAGATATATTAAAATGAAAATTTAAGCCTCTAAAGAGAAAAAAAGTCATTTGTATTCTCTCCCATAAGTCTGGACCTCTCCTGAAAGTTTTTTGTTCTTATTTTGTTTGTTTGTTTGTTTGTTTTTAAACAGACTTGACCACTTCAAATCATTCAGTAAAACAACATGGGAAGCCACCAATGCAAGAGCTTTAGAGACTAATAATGTTCTCCATAAACCCAGAGGCCTCCAGCAAAACAACATACAATGTATGAAGCCAATCGTATTCTTCCTGGGAAGCTTTGAGGACTGTTGACCACTGTTAGAAATTATCTCTGCATCTCAATGCTACAAGCAACTCTCAACCATAAAGAAACATAGGTTCACCACAGTCCTTACCTGTGTGAGTGCAGAACACTCCACATACTTGACAGCCTTCAGATCACGGGCCAGCTTTTCAGCAGTTTCTGGAGTGATAGGCTTCTGTTTGTTCTTGGCAAGTTTCTCAATAGTAGATGGGTCATCTCTGAGATCAATTTGGGTCCCGACAAGCAAGAAAGGAGTCTTTGGACAGTGGTGAGTTATCTCAGGCACCCACTAAAGAAAAGGTATTTTAAATAGAACTTTGTTAATCTGAAAGCCTCCAAAGTTTGTTTATGACAGATCAACACAAATTGTGAAGACCTTTTTCAGGAGAAGAGTATCTTACCAACTTACCTTTTCTTTCACATTTTCAAATGAGGACGGAGAGACCACTGAAAAACAGACTAGAAATACATCTGTTTGTGGATAACTCAGCGGTCGTAATCTGTCATAATCCTCTTGCCCTAAAGCAAAAAATTGGAGAGAATTCAGCAACTGAATTTTGGTGTTCTTATGTTAAAATCACAAGTCAGTCAACAGATAAAGCATGCAGCTTAACAACACACTAATCATTAGCCAGAAAGCAAATTATCTAATGAAAAGTCATATTTTTTTTAGACTTATAAAATGGTTCAGTAATAAAATACTTGAGGGCAATATTCTCACTTAACTAATTCCATTTATATATGTCAAGAATTCAGAACAGCAACAATTATATTAATTACTTGCTTTTATTTCCAGTTTATAGTTTTCAATCATTGTGTCCATTAGTAGTAATTTAACAATAATGCAATAACAATAAACTGTTGCTACAGATGTGGTTAAAAATCAGTCCTAGTCATATCTAAGAAGCAATCATAGTGAAACCACTTGAGGGAACAAAAATCTCAAACTCTGCTGATAAAATCCATTACTTCTCATGACTATCAAAGTAAATAATATGTATAGTTAATGTGTTCATAGAAGACCAGTATCTGAAACTGAGAAGACCTTGGGGGGGAAATGGCAAGAATCAATGGATACTCAAAAAGAATAAAATACTTAGGAATAACCAAAGGAGAAGAAAGATTAGTAGAGTGAAAATTACAAAACTGCTAAAAGAAAAAAAAGAAGACATAAATAAGTGGAAACACATTCCACAATCATGGATCAGAAGACTTAATATTGGGTTTTTTTGTTTGTTTGTTTTTTATATTTATTTTTTAGTTGTAGTTGGACACAATATCTTTATTTTAGGGATCGAACCCTGGGCCTCGCAAACACTGGGCCAGCGCTCTACCGCTGAGCCACAACCCCAGCCCCAGACAATATTAAGATGTCAACGCTACCCAAAGGAACCTACAGATTCAATACAATCCCTTCAAATATCCCAAAGAATTATTTGTGGGCTGGGGTTATGGCTCAGTGGTAGAGCACTTGCCTGGCATGCATGAGGCACTGGGTTCGAGTCTCGGCACCACATATAAATAAATAAATAAATGCAATTATCGAATTTTTTTAAAAGAATTATTTGGAAGGAATAGAAAAAATATATAATTTTATAAATAATAAAAATTAAAAGCTTCATAGCATTGGACATGGCAATAATTTTTTTTTATTTTTTTAGTTGTAGTTGGACACAATACCTTTCTTTCTTTCATTCTTTCTTTATTTATTTTTATTTATTTATATGTGGTACTGAGGATCGAACCCAGAGCCTCACAAGCACTAGGTGAGCACTCTACCTCTGAGCCACAACCCAGCCCCATGGCAATGATTTTTTTATAAATAACAAAGGCACAGGCAACCAAACAACAAACTGGACTTCATGACAATTTAAAATGTTTATGTATCAAACGACAACATCAAGGGGCTGGGGTTGCAGCTCAGCAGTGGAGCACTTACCTAGTACATGTGAGGCCCTGGGTTCGATCCCCAGCATCACACAAAACTAAACAAACAAAATAAGGGTATTGTGTCCATCTACAATTAAAAATATATTTAAAAAAAAAAAAAAAGACAATACCAAGGTTGGGAGTAGAGCTCAGTGGTATATCCCCTAGACTTAATCCCTAGCTTGGAAAAGGGTGGTGGAGGGGAGGCCAGTATCGAAGGAGTAAAAGTTTCCACAAAAACATATGCAAATCACACATAACTGATAAAGAATTAACATCCAGAATCTACGGAGACATCCCGAAACTCAAAACCAAAAAAAAAAAAAAAATTCAAAAAAGGGCAAAGAGGGGTGGGGTTGTAGCTCAGTGGCAGAATGTTTGCCTGGCATGTGTGAGGCACTGAGTTTTATCCTCAGCACATTATTTAAAAAAAAAAAAAAAGGATCTTTTTTTTTTTTTTTAGAGGGCAAAAAACTAAAATAAACATTTCTCCAAAGACGACTTGTAAACAGTTAATGAATGTATGAAAAGATGCTCAAGATCACAAATCATTAGTGATCAAGTCAAAACTATAATGAAGTCAGATGTGGCAGCATGTGCCTAGAGTTCCAGCTATTTAGAAGGCTGAGACAGCAAGTTCTATTGAACCCAGAAGTTCATGACCAGGCTGTGCAACATAAAAAGACCCCATCTCAAAACAAACAAACAAACCAAAAAAAAAAAAAAAACCCTACACTATAATATCTTATACACATTAGGATGACTAGTAACAAAAAAAACAAAACAGTAAGTGTTGGCAAGGATGTGGAGAAACTGAATCCTTGTGCATAGTTGGCAGGAACATAAAATGGCACTGCGCTGTGGAAAACAGGTTGCTCAAAAAATTAAAAATAGAATTATCACATAATCTAACAACTCCATTTCTAGGTATATACCCAAAAGAATTGAAAGCAAGGTCTCAAGGAGGAATTCAAACACTCGTATTTATAGCAGCTAAAATATGGAAGCAGTTCACAGCACAGCACAGCTTAAACCTGGAACCCAGACATCCATCAACTTGTAAATGGTATACCCGTAGAATGGAAAACTACTCAGCAATAAAGAGAAACTATTGATACACACAACATTGATGGCTCTCATGAACATGCCAAATGAAAGTAGTCAAACACAAAAACTATACATTATTTGATCCCAGATACATGAAATACTAGAAAAGCAAACTATAGAAACCAAAAAGAAGATCTATGGTTGTCTGAGGTCAGTTCAAAGAAGGAAAAAATGGACTGTAAAAGGGCACAAGAAAACTTTTTAGGATGATTAAAAAAAAGTTATATATCTTGATTATGGTGAATGTAAAACTCAAACTGAATACTTAAAATGAGTGAATTTTATTGCATTATACATCCACAAAACTTTTTAAAGTGGTATTAAAATGTAAAGGCTTACAAAAATAAGCTTGGAAGTCTGGAAGCAAAATTTAATTTTCAATCACAAGTAGACATAAATTTGTCTTTTTTCAGCATACCAATTCCTCCAAAGGCACACAGAAAACATCCTTCGCCTATCATGAGATTATAGGTCACTGTTTTCTCTATTTTCCAAGTTGCCTCTAATATGCCATTACTTTTACTACTTACAAGTCATTAAAATTTTCTCTAAACTGTTTTCTATTATCTTTCCATTTCACCCTCCCAATTAAATCCAGACAGTTCCTCAAAGTGGGTATAAACACACTCCATGAGAGCTGACAGACAATGGCAGAATTAACTCATAAAAAGAAGACAGTTTAGAATTCCTATAAATTGAAAGATCACTTTTCTAAGATTTCTTTTAGGTTGAGTTCATAAGAGACTAGAGAGAGAAGTCAGAAATTAAGACATGTAGCCACTGTTGTAAAAACAAGTAGAAAATAAAACTGAGGACACTGAAGAGTAAGGTACATTCAAGGAAGCAGATAATTTGTTCTTATAATCTTGACAGCTGAAAACAAATGTAAATACTGTAAGGTAAATATTGGTTCACCTGTAAAACTATTTTCAGATACAGTATAAAATAACAAGCTACTTACTATAAGCAGCTTTCTAAACACATACTACACTACATACTACATAAGCCTTCAAATGAAAGCAATCATAATGGTTTACAAAATTACAACCTTGGGCATATTTAGGAAACTCTAGGCACTAAAAAAGGGGAAGGTAGGAATGCAGTGAGACAATCAATAGTCATTTTTCCTCTGAATTCATTCCCTTAGTTATTCCTCAACCATCAACATAGTTCCCAAATCTCTGCAAGGTGTTAGTTCAATTAGAGCTTCTCTAATGCAGTCTGCTCTATTTGATCTCCTACCACACCATCCATCAGCATACTCTAAACTCCTAGTAGTCCTCCCAGGTCTGGGACTGCTCTTTGGTCATTATATTCAATCCTGCTAACTATTAACATAAGGTAAATGATTTGCTATGTATAAATTTCCCAAATGTCAAAAAAAAAATCAATAACTATTACATTATAAAATTTATAATAGCTTAAACTATTACATTATAAAAGACAGTAAGTTTTCACCTGCAGTATCAAAAAGTCCAAGAGTATATGGCTCTCCACCAATCATAACTGTGACTGCATAGTTGTCAAAAACCTAAAAACAAAATAATACACCATTGTTAGTGTGTGAAGGGTGGGTCAAAATGGAACAGGACTATTCCTAAGGCAACGTTTCCTTCCCAAAATTTATCATTCATATATATATATATTTTTTTTTTTAAGTTATCAATGGACCTTTATATATTTATATGTAGTGCTGAGAATCGAACCCAGTGCCTCACACGATAGGCAAGGGCTCTACCACTGAGCTACAACCCCAGCCTCCTTCCTAAGACTTAATCCTCCTTTAGTCAATCTTCCTTATATAACCAACCTTGCCAACCAAACCCTTGCATGAACTAAATGGTTCTAGGAAAAAGTAACCTGGGATGGCTGCTCTACCCCAGCAGACTAGATAAAGAGCCACAAAAGGGTTATAGGTATCATGGGAGGAGCCCCTACTTAAGCAAAATGATCCTATTCAAGTCAGAAACATTTAAGATAACAGTTTACTTCAAGGTTCAATCTGCTTTCTAAGGAAGTTTTTCTTCCTAGACCATTTCCTTTTAAACTAGAATTAAAATCTCCTAGATCTATGATAATCTTTTTTTCTTTCAGGGTCTCAGAGGAGAAGAGCCTTGTGGCAAAAAAAGCCCACAAGAGAGACGTAGTAAAGTACTCCAGGAAAGTGTGAAAGAAAAAGCTGACAGATTATTTATTTAGAATTTCATAAGTGAATTTCATGTTGGGCTGGGAATATAGGACAATGACAGAGCATTTGTCAGCATATGTGAAGCCCTGCATTTGATACCTGGCACCAGAAAATATAGTAAAAATTCATGTTAATGGGTACAAGCTACATGACCTAAGATATCGTCTTTGACTAGATATATATTAGGTATATATAATTGGTTGTACTAAGTTATTTGTGAAAATGGGAGGTAATGGTAAGTGGGCAAAGACCCAATATTAATCCATGGATTCCTCTGAATTCGTTTACAACCAAAAAGCAATGTTTGGGGGCTGAGGTTGTGGCTCAGTGGTAGAGCGCTTGCCTACATGCTGAGGGCCATTACCAAGTAGGAATGACGAATCGAAATTTCCTTGCCAAGCGTACCCCATGCTGCTTAGAGGACATTCGATGGGACATTGCATGCATGCTTTAATAAGGTGACCTTGCTCAAGGACCAAGGCGAATTCGTGTTTAGAGTTGATCAGGTTTGAGGAAGTAACCGGCTCCTTGAGTTTAAGGCGTTGCCAGTTTAAGATAATGGGTTTTAGGGAAGTTGGAAGTTGAAGATTATTGCTGGGATTAGGGTGCTCCTGTTGCTTGTTCCCGTTGAGTTCTCGTGAGATTAAAATGGGATTTGGAGATAGCCTCGTGGAGTAGGTGAATTGTGCGGGAGACAGAACGCGATTGCCCCTGGACCTGTGTGGAGGTGGTGTGAGAGCTGGAATAAAGAATTGCTGTTCGAATCTACAAAGCTGTGTGGTGGCTCGTGATTCTGGAGCCGAGACATTGGCCTTTGGCACCTACACATGTGAGGCACTAGGTTTGATCCCCAGCACCACATAAAAATAAATAAATAAATAACAATTTTTTTTAAAAAGCAATGTTTTAATATGTAACTGTAATTTTGTCAAAGTACAATGAAAAATGTCTAAATTAAATGATTTTAATCAATTTTTTGAAAAAAAAAAAAAGCTATGCTTCTAAAATGGAAAGTGTGCCACATTTGAAGACTAGCCCTGCTTAACCTTTTAACTCCCTACTCAAATTTTCTGGTTCATGTTTTAATAAGTTGTTTGGGAGCTTGTTAAAATGTAAAGGTTGGAAGCAAGGACAGCAGTGAAATGGTAAAGAAGTCAATTCTGGCTCACATGGAAATGGAATGAATTGTACTTCAAGTCTCAAACCACACAGGTTATTTTCTTAAGTTACATGTAAGAAGAGCCTAAAAAATAACCCTCAGCAACTTGATGATACCCTGCCTCAAAATAAAAAGTAAGAATGTAGCTCAGTGTCAGAGCATACCTGGTTCAATTCCCAAAAAAAAAAAAAAAAAAAAAGTAAAAAGCCCTCATATACAAGACTAGAATAAGAATCAGAAAAGTGTTGCACATGGTAGCATGCAGCTATAGTTCCAGCTTCTCTGGAAGCTAGGACAGGAGAGACTCACTCAAACCCAGAAGTTGAAGATTAGCCTATGCAATATAGTGAAACAAAACAAAAACAAAAAAAAAAAAAAAAGGGAATCATAAATCTTTAAAAAAAAAAAAAAAAAAAACAGGGAATCATAAAAGCTTGTCATCCATTCCAAACTCATAACTAGTGTTTGATTACTTAAGACACCTAAGTTTCATCCCCAGGTTGGGCCTGAATTCCTCATCAATAGAAGATAAATAAGGTGATAGATATATTTGATGCTTTCAGTTCTAAATTTCTATTATCTTATGTTATCTCAGTTCATAGGTGAACACAAATATGCATTTTATAACAAATCTATTTTTATAACAACTTAAACAGGAACTATGGGTACATTATATGTGCTTCACAGATCTATTTTTACCTAAATAATAAATAGGTTCATTTAAAATTTTATTTTACTATTCCTCTCCCTTCTTTATCCTTTTCTCAGAGATCCATATATACACATATAAAAACCCATAAGCCCACTTTTGATATTACACTAAATAATAAAAGTCTTATAATACAGACTCAGAAATGTTTACAAGTGAAACAAACACTGTATCCCCAAAAGTATGTTTTCACAAGTGTGTGTCACTCTAAATATGTTTCATCTTATTATCCTCATTATCTCCATTTTACCTCTACTCTTACAAGGAGTTAATTTAAAAAAAATATATATATATATAAGACAACCAAAGGCTTCTGTCTGTACTCTCATAACCAAACAAGTTTTCTCTAGAACTTCATTACTGCTAAGAAAACAGCTCCATAAGATACATACTACTTTCTCTAAAGTTACACCACTCTGAAGAGCACCCCAGAAGACCTCCAAGCATTGATCAATCACTGGCCAAGATATCAAAAAAAGTTACCTCATTCAAGATATAGGGCATACTTCTTCAAGACCACTCTTTAGAATCTTATCTACTGGAGTTTTGCCTCCCTTTGCAAACTCTTGTGTCACCCTTTCTGGATTTCCCACTGTTTTTTTAACTGTTTAATTAAAGTGTATATAATTTACCCATGAGAAATTAAGATTTTTAAAAACAGAAAATTTCAGTACATAAAGAAATTTCTAAGGATATCAAGTTATAATACATTTCACTAACAGACAAAAGTCTTTATACTTACAGTTGGTACATATTCGGATGGAAATTTGTTTGTTGTGTAGGATATCAGGAGGCATGTTTTACCAACAGCACCATCGCCCACAACAACGCACTTAATTGTCTGCATTGCGGAAATAGTTTTGTATCCACTTTAAATATTTCAAATTAGATGATCTACAAAAGATTAAAGATATTTGTTTTATTGATTTGTACTTTTATATTTATATGTATTTACATATATATTTTTTCCCTCAAATAGCAACAAGTTTATTAATAGAAACAGCACAATTACTACAGCTGAAAGATCCTAAAAAGAAAAATGGTGACTTGCTGAAAGTCACAATAACAAATAAGAGTCAATTTTCTGTTTCCATCCCTGATAGTTTCAACTACTTAAGTGTTAAGAGTCCAATGTAAAAATGAGCAGTATGTTTCTTTTTATAATGAAGGAGAAGAGGCTTCTATCAGAATCAGAACCCTGCAGTGTATCAGCTATTATTTTGTGAAACCTTTCCTTCAGTTGTATGCACACACATGTGCATTACGTATACTCCTATGCAAACTACACTGCCACACAAAGACCATTGCTTTAATGAACAGCTCATCTACTCAGCCTTAGATCTATAGTTACTCAGGCTATAACCAACAAACAGCAGAGCACCACCACTAACACCAGAATATGTGAACAGCATGAACTGGACAAATATCCAAGTGATCCCTAGTCTCAGCAGCTACTGTAGCACCAGGTTGCATAGTTACTAGTTCAACATTCATGGCATGAAGAATCCAAAATCTGCATTTCTAAGATTGCTCTAAAACACACTGACAGAATTTCTTCAGCTTCTTACTAATAGTCCTCCATTCTAAGAAGCTATCAATGTCAGATTTGCCAAAGATTTATTGTATTTCATCAATACTGATACTTTCTGTCACATTTGTATCTCTAAAATCAGAATGTATCTTTATTGAGGACATCTTACAATTAATATCAGCCATTTTCCCCTCATATTTTGACATCTATGAAACTGGGATAAATGGAATCTTAGATTCAATGAAATACTTTAACTATTTTCCTGGGAGAATTTTTAAAAAGAAAACACACTATACACACCTAGATTTCAACATTAAAACCTATTTCAATTACAACCCTGAAGGGGTTACAATTTTTGGCTAGAACTGCGACCCTATGGAATGAAAATAAAGACCCACCTAACTTTGAGTTTGAAATCAGGGCTATTTGCTTACAGAGCTCCCTTCATAATACTTAATCATGATGATTTACAAACGCCTATTAATATTTTTGAATATAGGTATATAATACTTCACATATCATGTATGAATATGACATAATGAATCTACTATTAAGTATAAATATAATGCACCAATCAAAAAATTTTAAAGATCCTGATCCCTAGCCTAAATCAGTAACTGGTTCAACTTAAAATTGTTATCAAATAACAACAGTTATGGGTCTGGGGTTGTGGCTCAGTGGTACAGTGTCTGCCTAGGACAAGTGAGGCCCTAGGTTCCATCCTCAACACCACATAAAAATAAATAAAACAACTAATAAATAAAGGTTAAATTTCTTTATTTTTTTTAAACAGTGATAATGAAAACACTTAATAGCACTTACTAGATGCCATGCATGCATTCTTCTAAACATACTACACATACTCACACATTTCATCCTTCCAACACTCATATGCAATATGATACTGTATTACCCTACCCTACAGGTAAAAAGATGAGACATAGTTAAGTAATCAGGCCAAGGTTACTCAGCCAATAAGTGGTAGAATTGGGATTTAAACCCAGGAAATCTGCTCTTAAACATCATACCATACTTCCTCTCCTGAAAAGTAACATTAATAAAAACAAATATGATCACAGCAAGTGGAGTGGCAATTATGTGGCTATGAGAGTTGCCAGCAATGCAAAGAAGGTGGCATAAATAAAGAGGAAGTAAGAAGAAGGATCTAAGTTCACTTCCCCATTTCTTCACCCTACAGACAACTAGTGAATTTTTAATAGAAGTGTGTCAAACAAGAATAGAGAGTAAGAAAGATAGAGTAACCCACAAATCTTTATATTGACCCACAAATCTTTCATTTCTTAGGCTTCCCAACCTGACAGCTTAGCAATTTGTTAGAAACTAATGTTATCTGTTACAAACAGCCTGGGTTCTAGAGTCAGACTGGCTCTACCATACTCTAGCTATGGGAACTTGGGGTTTTTTGTTGTTTCTGTTGTTTATTGTTGTTGTAGTACTGGGAAATGAACCCAGAGTTTTATAGGTACTAGGCAAGCATTTGACCACTGAGCTACATCCCCAGCCCTTTTTTATTTTGAGACAGGGTCCCGCTAAGTTGTTACGGCTGACTTCAAACTTGAATCCTTTAGCCTCAGCCTTCCAAGTAGTTGGGATCACAGGTGTGTACCACTGTGCCTAGCTTGCACAAATTATTTAACTTTTCTATGGCTTAGCTTCCCCTTCTCTAAAAATGAAGACAGCAATACACACCATCTTCATAGGGTAAACTGAATACATAATACATGCAAATTTAAAACAATGTCTACATACACTAAGAGTTTAGTAAATGTTAGTTATTAGTATTGATTGAGTAAAGGCAACCTTAAGTCAATGTAAGGAATTATAAGAACTCCTAGAAAGAAATACAATTTTTCTTTCTTTTTTTTTTTTTTTTTTTTTGGTGCCAAGAATTGAACTTAGGGGCAAGTAACCACTGAGCCACATTCCCAGCATTTTTTTGTATTTTATTTAGAGACAGAGTATTACCGAATTGATTAGGGCCTTGCTAAATTGCTGAGGCTAGCTTTGAACTCGTGATCCTTCTACCTCAGCCTCCCAAGATGCTGGGATTACAGGTGTGTATTATGGCACCCTGCACAATTTCTTTTTATTTCCAGAATAATTATAGTACTCATGGTTCTTTTTTTATGTTATTATTTTATACCTTTATTTATTTTTATGTGGTGCTAAGAAATCAAACCCAGTGCCTCACATGCTAGGTGAGACACATGCTCTACCACTGAGCCACAACCCCAGCCCAGTACTCATACTTCTCACCAAATATATAATTGAATTTTGAGCTACCTACCATTACAAAGGGGGTCATTTCAGAATCAAACTCGAATATAATTAAGACTATTCTGCAAAGCCCCTAGCAGGTATTAATAGTTATTTCATATACCAAAATGAGCACGTGCCTCACATAGGTGAGGCACTGTGTCCGATTCTCAACACTACATATAAATAAATGAATAAAATAAAGGTCCAGGGCTGGGGTTGTGGCTCAATGGTAGAGCATGTGTCTCATACATGTGAAGCACTGGATTCAGTTCTCAGCACCACATATAAGTAAGTGAATAAAATAAAAGTCCAACAACAACTAAAAAGATATTTTAAAAAATTATAAAGATCCTTCAACAACTGAGAAATATTAAAAAATAAAACAAAACCCTTTAAAAAAAATGATACCAGATGACCCACAAATTGTGGCCAGAAAAGACACTTTGCTTTTGCAATATATATATAATGACAGCTTCAACAGCTTCAGGGGAAACTAGGCCAGATATGTTAGTATATCCCATGTTAACCTGTTAAAATAAGGTCAAATCACTATAGCAGGAAAGAACCGATTACCATTTTGCTATCCAATGTTGTAGTGACTTGGCTAGAACAGTTATTTTGCACCAATAATTAAACACTATACCTCTTTGATAATGATGTTCATTTGTACCATAACTTACAACTCGAATTGAGCAATTTACAGTACAAAAAATGATTCTGCTAATCATAAAAGGAAAAACATTGTGAAAGAGCATGTGTCTTCCACTTTCTTTGCCAGTATTTATTCCTCCATCAGACAGCCATATCAATATCCATATCTTCTAGGTTGTTAACGTTTTAAGAGTCTAATCACCCTTGAGAATCTCAAAGTTGAATCCCAAGAAGTTTTGTGGAGTCCATGCACTACACATTTAAAAAGGCTATGAATTCTCTCTTTACTTCATTATTACTGCCAAACACCCAAATAAACTCCACAATCAACAATTCCTGGGAAAAGGATTTGTATGGAAGAATGGGAGGATCCCAGCAACACATCCCAAGGTTCTCCTGGAACAAGGCACATACAATATATTGAAAGATTTGAGATTAAGTACTTACTAACAAGTGTTTTTTGAAAATTTTATATTCTCTATCATTATCCCTTTTAAAACTATGTTAAGTATTAATAATAAGATCTCCCCAAGTTGCCCAGACTGGTCCTGAACTTTTATTCTTCTTGCCTCAGTTTCTGTGCCCAGTTATGGGTTTTGTTATGGTACTGAGGACTGAACCTAAGGGCACGCTACCACTGAATTACATCCCCAACTCTTTTTATTTTATTTGAGACTGGGTCTCATGAAATTGCACATAGAATTCAAATTGGCTACAAATTTGCAATACTCTGCCTCAGTATCCAATAGCTAGAATCATAGACATGTGCTACCACCCTGATAAAGTGTACTTTTTTAAAACATTTACTATATGATTCTTTTTTTTTTTAATCAACCCTTTCTTTTTGAAAGTTGATTATCACAAGGTGTTTCTTTTTTTTTAATTTTTTTAGAGAGAGGGAGAGAGAGAATTTTTTTTAATATTTATTATTTTTTAGTTTTCGGCGGACACAACATCTTTGTTTGTATGTGGTGCTGAGGATCGAACCCGGGCTGCACAAATGCCAAGTGAGCGCGCTACCGCTTGAGCCACATCCCCAGCCCATACTATATGATTCTTAAGACACCACAAATGGGACGGGATTGTGGCTCAATGGTAGAGGACTTGGCTAACATGAGTGAGGCACTGGGTTAAATCCCCAGCACCACCTACAAATAAGCAAATAAAACTATCTATAACTAAAAAAAAATATATTTAAAAAAAAAAGAAACCACAAGTATCCAAACTAAAGATACATACCATGCACTCACATGTATGCAGATGTTGAATATTGTTGTTTAGTCTATATTACAGAATATATATAAAAAAATTAAATTAATATAGCTGACCTTATTTGTTTAACCAAGAATACGATATTGCTTAGAAAGTCCTAATGAAAGTCCTTAAAGAACTAACTTTACCCCCAATATCTTTTTTTTTTAAATATTTATTTATTTATTTATTTTTAGTTTTCGGCGGACACAACATCTTTGTATGTGGTGCTGAGGATTGAACCAGGGCCGCACGCATGCCAGGGGAGCGCGCTACCGCTTGAGCCACATCCCCAGCCCTACCCCCAACATCTTACAGATAAGAAAATTCTGGCCAAAACACAAGGATTTGTTGCAAAGCTAGACAGCACCCAAATATCTTTTTTTTTTTAATATTTTTTAGTTGTAGTTGGACACAATACCTTTATTTTATTTATTTTTATGTGGTGCTGAGGATCAAACCCAGGGCCTCACATATGCAAGACGAGCGCTCTATTGCTGAGCCATAGCCTCAGCCCAGCACCCAAGTATCTTGACATTCTTTTCCAACCTTTTTAGGCTGCAAACAAATACAGAACAGGCCTCGGAAAGATAGTTACAATTTATTTTCAGAATACACGATAAACAATCTTAGAAAACTCTGGCATCCCTTCAAAAAGTCAAAGAAAAAACATCCCTGCTCAAAGCATCTGTCCTAATAAAAATCCAAAAGAAACTTTTCAATAATAAATATATTGAAAACTCAACTAAAATTGGAATTCTATAAGATATTTTTTAGTAAAAAGTAGATAATTTAGAAAGCTAAAGCAGGAGGACTGCAAGTTCAAAGCCTCAACAACTTAGCGAGACCTTGTTTCAAAAATAAAATGAAATAAAAAGGACTAAGAATGAAGCTCAGTGGTAAAGCACTCCTGGGTTCAATCCCCCCCTCCAAAAAAAAAAAAGTAGATAACATTGTGCTAGAAAATATAGTCCTGATGGTTCTCTTGTACCCCTATAGGTACATCTTGCTGGTAAGCCAAAAATTTAAGTCCCCATTTAACCAGGGAATTCCACAGAGCTGTGTCTTGGGACTAAGAGAAGTAACACAGAGACTAACATCATGCTAAATACTATGCTATATACTATACTATGCTATATACTAAGTAATAAACTTCTTTGTCTATGACCCACAAGTCTCCTTTCTTAGGCAAACATCCATAAAACAGTACACAGCTAATGCATTAACTCCTAAGTAGGGTTAAAAAAAAAAAAATTCCAGACTATGTTCACGTGTTGACTACGATTTGTGAGAAATAATTTGTTAAAAGAGTTTATGTTTTCAAAATATATATATATCAATAATATAGCAATTAGATAGTTTCTTAGCATAATTATTAAAATTAATGGAATGTAATAATGTCCAGTCTTACTTATTTTATTCATTACCCTAACTTTTCTTTATAAAATATGTTCCTTAAAATTTTTTTAATTATTTTCTATCATCTTCTCTCATTCCTAGGCCAGTCAGCACATCTCTAAGAATTAAATAGTTTTCATTTGTTTATGTTTCATCTATTCTAACAAGGAAGAAATTAATAAAGACCCAATCCTGCCATCAAGAAAGGTAGGAGCCAGGCACATGCCTATAATCCCAGCAGCTCAGGAGGCTGAGGCAGGAGGATGGAAAGTTCAAAGCCAGCCTGAGCAACTTAGCAAGCAACTGGTGAGACCCTGTCTCTAAATAAGGTATTAAAGAAGGCTGGATGTGGCTCAGTTGTTACGCCAAAGTCCAAAGTCAGCCTCAATTATTTAGAAAGCCCCTGTCTCAAAATAAAAAATAAAAAAGAGCTGTGGATGTGGTTTAGTCCCTGGGTTCAAGCCCCAGTGCTCCCACCACCAAAAAAAAAAACCCAGCTAGGTTTAACCTGATTTAAACATTACACAATACAAAAACAAGGCACCACATAAACATGTACAAGTTTTATGTTTTAACACATCAGTTAACAACAAATTTAGTTTTGGGGGCTGGGGTTATGGTTTACTGGTAGAGTGCTTGCCTAGCACACATGAGGCCCTGGGTTCGATCCTCACCACATAAATATAAAATGAAGATATTGTGTCCACCTAAATAAAACTAAATAATAAATATTTTTTTAAAAAAAATTTAGTCGGGGCTGTGGCTCAAGCGGTAGTGAGCTCGCCTGGCATGCGTGCAGCCCAGGTTCGATCCTCAGCACCACATACAAAGATGTTGTGTCCGATGAAAACTAAAAAATAAATATTAAAATTCTCTCTCTCTCTCTCTCTCTCTCTCTCTCTCTCTCTCTCTCTCTTTAAAAAGAAAAAATTTAGTTTTAAATTTTAAACTGTTGTAAGCAAAGTGGCTTCTCACAGTGAACATATAAAAAGAATTGATACAATTACAAACATTAAATAAAACAATATTTAACTTGTTTTACTTTAAATTAGCAAGACTAGCCAAACACAGTAGCACACACCTGTAATCTCAGCAACTCAGGAAGCTAAAGCAGGAAGAACCCAAATTCAAGGCCAGTCTCAGAAACTTAGCAAGGACCTACGCAACTTTGCAAGACCCTGTCTCAAAAGATAAAAAGGGATGGGAATGTGATTCAGTAATTAAGCGCTTCTGGGTTCAATCCCCAGCACCAAAATAACAACAACAATAATAAATTAACAACATTAATCAACTTAATTTTTTAAAATAATCAAATCTCATTTTGATTTCTATCCTTAAATAGTTGTAACTTCATTTTTCCCCTAAACACTCCATTTATTCAATCTTAATATTGAATCATAGAAATTTAACGGACAAGGTCTCCATGGCACAGAGTCCTACTGCTGGTTTTTTTTCTTCTTGCTTTTGACGTGAGACTGGTGAATATGTGAAAAATTGGTAGATATTTTACCAATAGTCAAATCTGAGGTAGACTGGAACAGAAATATTAGTAACGTGGGCTATATCATCTTTTGATTGTTGGAACAGATACTGGGATTTATTCCCCCTCCCCTCTAACCCATTTTGTCCCACTGTCCAAGATATCATATTTGCCCATTGTCCCTTTTTACTGGGCAGTTTATATATGTAAAAGATAATAATGTCCCACTGTATTTTAAGCTAGGATTTTGTAAATCGCCCACGCTGGGATCTTCCTGCCTTGGCCTCTCAAATAGCTGGCATTATTGGCATGCACCATTGTGCACAACTCATTTTACTTTATACTATCTTTCTACCCAAAAATCTCACCTTCCGTCCCAATTGTCTGACCTCCTGGTATGATCGAAATGTTTTGGGTCCCTTTAAAATTAATGAAACCTATCCCTGTGGTAATAGTTATTAGGAAACAGGGTCTTTTGGAAAGCAATTAAGTCTTAATTGGTGAATGGAATCAGTGAAAAGGCACCATCTAAGTACGAGAAAGTCAGCAACCACCAGAAATAAAATCTGTTGGTGCCTTGATCTTGGACATCTCAGCCTCCAGACTTGTGAGATAAATTTCAGTTGTTACCTAGTCCATGGTATTTTGCTATAGCAGCCAGAGCAGATTAAGACAGCTCTCAAGACAAGGCCCTTCTTAACTTTCAAAACTCCTATCACATCCTCATCTCCCCATCTTCACTCTCCATGTTCTCGCCAGTTAGGTTTTTGTTTTATTTTGTTTTCTTATGTACTCAAACATGCCAGTCTCTGTCCTGCCTTTGGTCTTTAACAACAATACTCCTTCCCATTGTTCCTGAAGCTGTTGACTTCCAACCTTTCAGATCTCAGCTCAAATCACCACTTGTCCTCACAAAGTCCTACCCTGAATATACTATGTGAGTAACAACTCTCTCCCTCCTTATACTCTATCATATTACCCTGTTTATTTCCTCTACAGTTTGGTCATAATCTATAATTATCTTGTTTATTTGTAATATTGCAGTAAAGGAGACAGATCTTTAAAATAAGGACATTTCCAAAAAGGCAAAAAGACTTGTTTTATGCCCAGAAAAACCAGCCATAGTAGTCACTCCAGTAAATAAATTAATCACATGAGTACTATCATGTTATTTCTTATTCATATGTGATTGCCTTTATTCTAACAGATTTTAAGCTCTCTGGGGGTAGTACTAGGCTTATATTTCCTTATCTCCCTCCCAAGGCTTCTAACATAATATTGAGCCATATATTAAAAGGAAAAAATTAAATTTTAAAAATTTATTTAAAACATTGTTGACTAAATAATAATATGGGAGGGAAGCATGAGCTTTACAAACTTTTATTGGGGGGGGAGCGGGGGCCAGGGGTACCGAGGATTGAACTCAGGGGCATTTGACCACTGAGCCACATCCCCAGTCCTACTTTTATTTTATTTAGAGACAGGGTCTTACTGAGTTGTTAAGCACCTCACCATTGCTGAGGATGGCTTTGAACTTGTGATCCTCCTGTCTTAGCTTCCCAAGCCACTGGGATTACACGCATGTGCCACTGTGCCCAGCCTCAAACATAATTTTGAAAAGCAAACAAACCTAAGTTCCAATCTTGCTCCACTTTACATATGTGATCCTGGCAAGTTACTTCACTTCTATACCTTAATTTTCTCATCTACAATATAAATCTGATTCACAAAACTACTATGAGGCAACTAAAATGAAGTAACTAATTCACCACCCAGCAGTGAGTAAATAATTAATATGGCACCTTACTATTATTCCCAGTTAAAACAAATAAACCAAATGGCCCTACTGTAAAGATCAGAACTACTGCTGTTAAGTCAGGTGCAGTGGTACACACCTGTAATCCCAGCAACTTGGGGCGCTGAGGCAGAAGGATCACAATTCTGAGGCCAGCATCAGCAAATAAGGGAGACCCTGTCTCAAAATAAAAAAATTTAAAAAGGGCTGTGGACATAGCTCAGTAATAAAGTGCTCCTGGTTTCAATTCCCAGTACCTCCCCACACCAAAAAAAAAAAAAGAAAGAAAGAAAAAACTACTTAAGCAAAAGCATCCAAACACTATAAATAAGAGGGAGCTCAAGTATCCTTGCTTCTACTTGAAAGGGTATTTTGCTAATTTGATCAATCCTTTCAGAAATCTCATTCTAATCTCAAAGAGCAGTTTTAACTGAATGTAACATTTGTAGCCATAGGATCAAAATGTTACAGAATAGAACCCACCTCTATTTTAAGAAGAGACAATATTACTTAATCAAATTAAAGTCAGCATATTATAGCAATGCATATCCACATTTATAGCAGCACAATTCACAATAGTCAAACACAGAAACAGCCTAAGTGTCCATCAACAGATGAATGGATAAAGAAAATGTGGTATATATAAACATGGAGTTTTATTTAGTCATAAAGAAATAAAATTGTGTCATTTGCTGGTGATGGATGAAACTTGAGAACATGACATTAAGCAAAATAAGTCAAACTCAAAAGTCAAGGGTCATATGTATTCTCTCTTATGTGGAAGCTAGACAGGAAAAACAAAAAGAAAGGTAAAGGAAGATCTCATGAAAATCAAAGGGAGATCAACAGAGTAGAAGTAAGGAATCAGAGGCAGGGAAGAAGAGAGACAAAGGGGAAATACTGGGGAATGACACTGGACAAAATATGTTGTTATACTGCATGCATATACGAATATGTAACAATGAGCCCACCATTACTTATAATTTAGCAACAAAAATTTTAGAAAAAAATTAATATTACTTAATCATACAACAAATATTTAACAAGCCTATAATATTCCAATGGCCCTACTGTAAAGATCAGAACTATAATAAGATAATAATTAGAATAGCAGCAAACAGCATAAGCTTTCAGACCAGTCAGCCCTGCAGCTCATATTCCCATTCTTGTGTGACTGGGCAATCTTCATCTCTCCATTTATGAAAAGAAACAGTAATACTAACATCATAGATTGTTTTAAGAATCAACTAGCTTACTCCATATACACTAGCATATGCGTTCCTATTATCCTTATATAATAATCCAGATAAGCAGCCAATTTAGAATCTTGTCTAGGGAATCAACTATAGCAGGCTATATTCTATATTGCATTAAAGTCAAAGCCTATTGTGCAACCCTGAAAATAAAATAAAAGCACTATCAAAGTATGTGACTTTGAGAGAGATTAAGGTAAGATTTTTCCCTCAAAATATGGCCTAGGGGCTGGGGATGTGGCTCAGTGGTATAGTGCTTGTCTTGCATACATGAGGCCCTGGGTTCAATTCTTAGCATCACAAAAAAAAAAAAAAAAAAAAAAAAAAGCCCACCAGGAAGAGAAGATTAGGACAGACAGGCAGAACACCATGTAAAAACATTCAAAGTTAGCAATGTTTAAGCCAAGGAGAGAGGCACTGATAAGAAATTAACCCTACTAACACCTTCATCTCAGACTTCTAGCCTCCAGAACTATAAGGAAACAAATGTGTATGTTTAAATCATCCAGTCTGTGGTATTCTGTCAAGATAGCTCCAGAAACTAATAAAGTACCAATATGGAAGATCTCTAAATATTAAATTTTTAAAAACAGGTACAAGGGCTAGGGTTGTGGCTCAGTTGGTACAGAGTTTGCCTAGCACATGTGAGGCACTAGGTTCAATCCTCAGCACCACATTAAAAAAATAAAATAAAGGTACTGTGACCATCTACTATAAAAAATATTTTAAAAAAAAACAGGTATAGAACAATGTGTGTAACATGCCAGTTTATTTGTGTTTTTTCTTTAATGTAAAGGATATACACATACTTACAGATATAGGGACCACCTGAAAAGACATGAAAGAAACTGGTAAGAAGGGCTGCTTCTAGGGAAGGGATATAGGTGTCTGGAATAAGTAGTCTCATTTTCTATCATGTTCTCATTAGTATTGAAGTTTTCACCATGTGCATGTAGTAGCTAATTTTAAAAAACAAAACTATGGGGGCTGGGGTTATGGTTCAGTGGTAGAGCACTCACCTAGCACCTGTAAGACCCTAAATTCAATCCTCAGCACCACATAAAAATAAATAAAATAAAGGCACTGTGTCCAACTACACCTAAAAAATAAATATTTTTTTAAAAAAACCTACGTACTAAAATTAAAGGATCTACAAAACATATTTAACAATTAAGAAAAAAAAAACCCACCAGCAAATCTGAGGTCTAACAACTAACAAGTACTGAAAAACCAAAATCCTTCATCTATTCATTATCACAGGCAACTTTTTAAAAATGGCCTGCATGTATATTCAAAGAACCATAAAAAATATTCACATCATTTGTCTAAGTCCATTTCAAACCATGTATCCAAAAGGAAGAAAACACTTCATCAACAATGTGAAGGCATGGCTCTACAGGTCTGTAATCCCAGCAATTTGGGAGGCTGAAGCAGAAGGACTGCAAATCCCAGGCTAGCCCAGGCAACTTAGCAAGACTCTGCATCAAAATAAAAATAAATTTTAAAAAAGGATGGGGGTCTGGGGTGGTGGCTCAGCGATAGACTCTTACCTAGCACATGCGAGATGCTGGGTTTGATCCTCAGCACCAGATAAAAATAAATAAAAATAAAGGTATTGTGTCCAACTACAACTAAAAAAATATTTTTAAAAACAAGGAGGGGGATGGGAACGTAGCTCAATGGGAGAGTGTCCCTGGGTTCAATCCCCAATGGGGAGAGGGGTATAAAAACAAATTAACAGTAGGTAAGTCTATTAGTTTAAAAAAAAAAAAAAAAAAAAAAAAAACCAAGACCCTCAAGCACCTAAAAGATCTTCTCCAATCAGGATATAAGTTAGGACCTAAAACATGTTACAATAGGCTTCTGTTCTTCCATTAACCAAAAAAAAAAAAAGTCAGCAAAACATCTTAGGTGCCCATTATAGTGATATACTGGGTAAGATAGAAACTATGCCTTCAAAAGCCTTCAAACATTTCAATAATTTACTGAATGCTTACACTGTGCCAAACACTATGCTAGGATATTGAACATACATCATCTTATATACTTTTCTAGTTATAAATATAAAATGCTAACAACTGCAGTCTCCAACTGCTACAAATTTACACTATAAATAAGTGCCATAAGTGTTCACAGGAGTAGTAAATATGGGGCCGAATGCAGTGGCACACGCCTATAATCCCCCCCGCAGCTCAGGAAGCTGAGGCAGGAGGATCACCAGTTTGAAGCCAGCCTCAGAAACTTGGCCAAATCCTAAGCAACTTAGCAAGACCCTTTCTCAAAACAAAACATTGAAAGGGCTGGGGATGTGGCTCTGTGGTTAAGCATGCTGGGGTTCAACCCCTGCCCCCTCTCCCAAAAAAAGATAGCAGCAAATGTGGGGAGCCAGCAGGCATGGTGGCACACACCTGTAATCCCAGCAATTCAAGGACAGCAATTCAGTAAGGCCCTAAGCAATTAATTTAGTGAGACCATGTCTCAAAATTAAAAAGAAAAGTGGGGGGTGTAGTTCAGTGGTAAAGCATCTCTGGGTTCAATCCCCAGTTAAAAATATTTTTTTTAAAGTAGCAAATACATAACAGTGGTCTACAAAGTAAGAATAAGTCTCTAATTAGATGAAATATCAGGAGATAGGATTCCAAAGTGAGAAACAACAACAAAAATATCACACCTGAATGAGTCCAAGTCACAAAGAGGCTGAAAGCCAGGCAAGAAGAGATTTAACCTGGGTGAGGAACAGCGAGCTACCATTTCTTTTATATCCATCAATAACAGGGTTTTTTGTTTGTTTGTATTTAAGGAGTACCAATACCGTATTTGTATCCCCAGGTGAACTATCAAAGAAAATCAGATAAAGTCAGAAAACTTAGTTAAAGTACTGTAATACTACACAAGAGGCTAAAGTAGGAGGATCTCAAGCTCAAAGTTAACCTGGACAACTTAGCAAGAACTCATCTCAAAATTAAAAAAAAAATAGCACTGAGTATGTGGCTCAGTGGTGAAGGGCCCTGGGTTCAATCCCCAGTACCACAAAAAATTTTTTTAATTTTTAAATTTTGATCAGGTTGTGGAGGCTTTGTATAAAGGGAGGCAAATTTGAAGAAGTCTTGTTTTTGTTTCTTGCTGTACTGGGGATCAAACTCAAAAAATAAAAAATAAAAAATAAAAAGGGCTAGGGATGTAGGTCATTAGGAGACCACCCCTGGGTTCCATCCCCAGTACCACCAAAAACAAAAATGAAAAGACCACTTGGTAGGGACTAGAGATGCAGCTAGCTTGGTGATAAACTGACTGCCTACCATGCATGAGACCCTGGTTTCAATCCGCAACACTGCAAAATCTTAATAATATATACATATCATTCAAAAAAGAATAACAAGAAATGCTGTAATATTTGCTTTGAAGGCTGCATCAGTAGGCACAGGTATTTCAGCTTGATGACACAGAAAATTAACAATATGTTTTACCTAAAAACTTTAAAAACTCAAGAGAAACAAAGGGTGGCAAAGAGTGAAAAACAACCAATACATGTTGGCAACAAACTGGGCTTTTCAAGCATACTTTGAAACTAAGAACACCACCATGTAGATTTCTACCTTGACTATCAACTGTTTCTTCAAATATTAAACACATTTGGTAACTAAGTTCCTATAATGGTTCTATAAATAGATTACGGAATACAATTGCTTAAAGTCTATTTTTAAGGAACATCTTACAAAATTAAGTTTAATACTGTCATTGATTGAAAGTGATTACAGCTGTTCCTGCTTCCTGTCATGTTCTTGCCTGAATGGCTGTCACATCCTCTACGGATCTTTGCTGGTATGCCATTTTTAGAGTGAGAACTCCTCTGCCTACCCTATTTTAAAATGCAACTCAAGTTCTACCAGACCCACAACACTTTACAACACTTTACTCCATGAGCATCTCTATACTGTTGAGTGAATACACAATTCTGCTGCTTTTTTTTTTTTTTTTTTTTGTGGTGGTAGTATGGGGGATTGAACCCAGAGGCACTGCAATCTACCAGTGATCTATATGCCCAGCCCCTTTTTATTTATTTATTTACTTATTTTATATTTTTAGTTATAGATAGCACAATACCTTTATTTATTTATTTTTATGGTACTGGGGATAGAACCAGTGCCTCACACAGTTAAGCAAGCACTCTACCACTGAATCATAACCCCAGCTCCCAGCCCTTTTAAAACAGGGTCACTCTCAGTTGCCCAAGCTGGCCTCAAATCTGCAATCTTCTTGCCTCAGCCTCCAGGTAGCTGAAAATACAGGTGTGTACCACCCACCATACCCAGATCTACTGACTTTTTTTTTTTTTTTTTTTTTTTTTGTACCAGGGATTGAACTCAGGGGTTCTGGACAACTGAGCCACATTCTCAGCCCTATTTTATGTTTTATTTGGAAACAGTATCTCACTGAGTTGCTTAGAGCCTCAACATTGCTGAAGCTAACTTTGAACTCCTGTCTCAGCCTCCCCAGTTGCCAGGATTACATGAGTGTGCCACAGATCCACTTTTTATATATATATATATATATATATATATATATATATATATATATATATATATTTAGTTGTTGATAGACCTTTATTTTATTTATTTATTTATATGAGGAGCTGAGAACCGAACCCAGTGTCACACATGCCAGGCAAATGCACTAACTCTGAGCCCCAGCCCCCGCCCAACACAATTCTACTTTTAAATGGGCAAAAACAGAACAAAAACCTTTCCATAGAAAAGCAGCATCCCAAAAAAGTACACATGCACCACACTGTGCCTGCAACTGTATCAGAGTCAAATCCTTAATGTAAACAATCCTATACTCCTTGGTTTTGGATTAAAATATGCCTCTAATTCTGAACAACTCATTTAGATTTTTTTACTCTGGTACTGACAATTGAACCCAGGGAGCACTCAACCACTGAAATACATTCTCAGTTTTTTTTTTTTAATTAGTTATTGATGGACCTTTATTCATTTATTCGTTTATATGTGGTGTTGAGACTCAAACTCAGTGCCTCAAGCATGCTAGGCAAGCACACTACCACTGAGCCACAACCCCAGCACATTCTCAGTTCTTTTTAATTTTTTATTTTGAGACATGGTCTTGCTAAACTGCCAAGGTTAAACTTGCCATCTTCCTGCCTCACTCTCCTGAGTTTTGTTTTTTATTTTTTTAGGTGAGAGAACATTAGTAAGCAGAAATATGCATGAAGCACTGGTTCAATGGAAACCTTTTTTTTCTTTTTTTTTTTTGGGGGGGGCAGTAGTGAGGATTGAACCCAGGGACCTCTGCCACTGAGTCATATCCCCAATCCTTCCCCTTTTTTAAATTTCTTTTGAGGGCAGGTACTGGGGATTGAAATCAGGGGCACTTAACCATTGGGCCACATCTCTAGCTCTATTTTGTATTTTATTTCGAATCAGGGTCTCACTGAGTTGAGACAGGGTCTCATTGAGTTGCTTAGGGCCTCGCTAACTTGCTGAGACTAGCTTTGAACTTGTGATCCTCTTACCTCAGCCTCCTTCTCTCCTGAGTTCTTGGAATTACAAATGTGCACCACCACACCAAGTTCTTTTAGATTTAAAATCAATTAAAGGGAGCTGGGGATGTGGCTCAAGCGGTAGCGCGCTCACCTGGCATGCATGCGGCCCGGGGTTTGATCCTCAGCACCACATACAAATAAAGATGCTGTGTTCACTGAAAACTAAAAAATAAATACTAAAAAATTCTCTCTCTCTCTCTCTCTCAAAAATAAAATTTAAAAAAAATAATAAAATAAAATTAATTAAAGTACATAATGTTAAGGAATCACATAACTGCAAATAATTATCTCCAGAATTTAAAAGTTGCTTCTACCAGGCACAGTGGCATATATGTAATCCCAGTGATTCAGGAGACTAAGGCAGGAAGATCACAAATTTAAGCCTGGCCTCAGCGACTTAGCAATACCCTGTCTCAAAATAAGAAATAAAAAAAGACTGGGGAAATAACTCAGTGGCAGAATGCCCCCTGGGTTCAATCCTCAGAAAGGAAAATTTAAAAAACAAAGGTAAACTTTTAAAGAAATAGGATAAGGGATAGGGATGTGGCTCAGTGGTAGAGCACTTGCCCTAGCGTGGACAAGACCCCAGGGTCAATCTCTAGCATCATAAAAATCAAATAAAAATAAATAGAGTAACCCAAACCAAGTTCCTAGTCCCAACCCTTATAAAGTTCCCCATTCCATCTCTCTTGAATAACTGGTAACAGCAATATAATATGTAAAATAACTGTTCTGTTCATGGTTGTGATTTTTTTTTTTTTGAGAATCTTAATATTTATTTTTTAGTTTTCTGCGGACACAACATCTTTGTTTGTATGTGGTGCTGAGGATCGAACCAGGGCCGCACACATGCCAGGACACCTGTTAAGGATAATATATCATCACTTCCATGTAATATTTACGAGGGAGGGAGGTCAATCTAAAAGATGAGGACTTGAGTTTTTCAGGATGGAATAAGGGGATTTGGGGCAGTATGTTACAAGGAAAAACAGCAAAACTATATACCACATTATAAAATACAAAGAAAGGGCTGGGGATGTGGCTCAAGCGGTAGTGTGTTCGCCTGGCATGCATGTGGCCCAGGTTGGATCCTCAGCACCACATAAAAACAAAGATGTTGTGTCTGCCAAAAACTAAAAAATAAATATTAAAAAAATTCTCCCTTTCTTTAAAAAAAAAATAAAGAAATAATAAAATACAAAGAAATATGTCATACCACAAGTTCCTAAAAATATTACATACGTGAACAATTACTAGGAAAAATTTTATAGCAAAAATATAAAACAAATTATTTGAATCACAAATGGAACAGCTAATTATAGAACTTTCAGAATGTTAAAATGTTGGCTTTGAAGTACTGTAAACTTTGCAGAATACTAGAAAACAAATTACTCAAACTAGGACCAAGGACCCAAGAAGAGAAGAAATTGGAGACAATGACTCCATTTCAAAATTTCCTTTGCAGCCAGTGGACAATCAATTCTTCAGTCCATTCTAACACACCTTGCCTAATTTTAACTTGAGATGAAGCTACATCCCAAAGATCTCTTTCATATATATCGGGTTCGGTTCCATCTCAAGAAAGTCCAAACTAAAATACTTGTACAATTCTTCTGTCAGGTTTAAGCCAAAGCAATAATAAATCCTATGTGGCTCTACCATTCACCTGTATTAGAAACTTAAGGGAAATTTTTTTTCTACTTTTCTACTCATAGCAAACATTAATTGACACCCCAACAGCCTTGAACCTAATGGATATTACTAATCCACCATTTTCTCAAAACTTTAAATTTTTCCATGGTAGGGGCTCAAGATGTGGCTCAAGCAATAGCACGCTTGCCTGGCATTCGCGGGGCACTGGGTTCGATCCTCAGCACCACATAAAAATAAAATAAAGATGTTGTGTCCACTGAAAACTAAAAAATAAATATTAAAAAAAATTCTCTCGGGCTGGGGATATGGCAGTAGTGCACTCTCCTGGCATGCGTGCGGCCCGGGTTCGAACCTCAGCACCACATACAAACAAAGATGTTGTGTCCGCCAAAAAACTAAAAAATAAATATTAAAAAGTTCTCTCTCAGGCTGGGGATGTGGCTCAAGCTACCGCCTAGCATGTGTGTGGCCCGGGTTCGATCCTCAGCACCACATACAAATGAAGATGAAGTTGTTGTATCCGCCAAGAACTAAGAAAAAACAAAAAAAAAAAACAAAAAAACAAAGAAAAAATAAATAAATGTTAAAATTCTCTCTCTCTGTCTCCCTCTCTCTCTCATTCTCTCTTTAGAAAAAAAAAAAGAAAAAGTTCTCTCTCTCTTTAAAAAAAAAAAAATTCTCTCTCTTTAAAAAAATAAAAAATAAAAAATAATTCCATGGGAAAGAAAAAAAACTTCATCAAACAAGCATAAGAAATACCAAGCTAAACAGATTCTCTGATGATCTAAATTCTCTGAATTTTTAATAAACTTACATATTATGAATTCCAAGATCAGGATATAATAAGTAGAATTTCCAATTTATTTGACACCCAAACCCATAGAAATATCTTTTAGGTATTCTGAAATACACTAAACATAGGCACTATTCTAACAATTAAAATTATCCACTACCTCCATATTTAATAATTTACAAACTATTACAATGACTGAACATTCCCTTTTGCCCTATAATGAACAGAGCAAATAAATAACATAACCCAAAATAATTCATACATTTCCTAGCTTAAATTTTAGGAATATATTTGTATACTTTGTGAAACAAAGGAAGATATTAGACATTGTTTAAATCCTAGCCCTGATATTAACAGAAAATATCCATTTATTTCAAGTTATCTGATAAATAAAAATTTACATTTTAAAATATAATAATTTATTTTAAAATCTTACTTTTGGGGTTGAGGATATGGATCAATGTGTTTGCCTACCATGCACACAGCCCTGGGTTCAATCCCCACCACCACAAAATATAAACATAATCTGTTAATCTTAAACCCTACAATAAAAGTATGTTTTTTCCTGGAGAAAAAAAATAAATGATACATAGATGGTTCAATTTCAGAAGAGCTCTAAAACAGAGCTCCTCTCAAAGCATTCAGCTAGTAAAACAAGTACTAGTAGTTATAGTAATTATATTATGATGAAAGTGTATGAAACAGGGTTTGGGGGGGGCGGGGGGGTAGTTTACCAGAGATTGAACCCAGGGGTGCTCAACCAACAACCTACATCCCCAGCCCTTTTTATACTTTGTTTAGAGAAAAGTTCTCACTAAGTTGCTGAGGCTGGCTTTGAACTCAAAAATCCTTCTGATCCTAATGAGATTATAGGCATGTGCTTACCACGCCAAGTCCAGATATTATTCTTTTTTTTTTAATTTTAATTTTTTAGTTCTTGGTGGACACAACATCTTTGTTGGTATGTGGTGCCGAGGATCGAACCCGGGCCGCACGCATGCCAGGTGAGCGCGCTACCACCTGAGCCACATCCCCAGCCCCCAGATATTATTCTTTAAAAAAAAAAAAAAAAAAAAGTATTCTTTTAATTTTCCTACTCTTCTTCATCTGCTTTTAAACAGATTAAAAAACAAACCAAAAATATTACAAATAAACTGCCTACTAAGAGAACAAATGGGGGGCCCGGGGTTCAGCGGTAGAGTACTCCCCTAGCATGTGCTTGCCCTGGGTTCGATCCTCAGCACTGCATAAAAATAAATAAAGGTATTGTGTCCAACTACAACTAAAAAAAAAATTCTTTAAAAAAAAAGAGAACAAATGGACTGAGCTTAAATATTGCTTATTCTTTTTTCTAAATTTATATTCTTCTCACACTCATTTTAGCACTAATACAGTATTCCTTTATTCCACCACAACTTCATCCTCTGATTTCACTTGTTCTTCCTTTGAACTGTTCTCTGACAGCTTTTCTCTTTTCAGTAACAAATACTGATAATCTCTTCACTGAAAGGATAGCTTTATACCTAACAATATAATAGATGGCTTCAGACTGCCACCTGGGAGGAAGAGGATGGACACAGGTGTGCCTGAGATATTGATCCCCAGCTCTCCTGGCATACTGAGTCTCCTCTGGCCAGCAAGAAACAGCCTCTCCATTTACCCTAGGGTGGCATACAGATACCTTTCTATGGCTACTTTGATTTGAAAAGGGTTGGGAAGCATTACTCTAGAGCATATACTGCACAAAAATAATGCTGGTGAATTTCTCCTACACCCAATAGTTTAAGAAAAAGGAAACATATTAGGGAAATAAATTCAATGTACTCCTTGAAGAATAGCAATAATTTTTCAGGATGGCAGCTTAAATATTAGTTATTAACATTTCTCCCCTGAGATTAGAGATGTGGCTTATTTTTACTTCATTTATTTATTTTGGTACTGGAGATTGAACCCAGGGGTGCTCTCCCATTGCACTGAACTATATCCCTAGACCTTTTTTATTTTGAGACAAGGTCTTGAACACTAACCAAACTTTCCATCTTCCTGCCTCAGTCTCCCAAGCAGCTGGAGTGGGCTTAGAGCATAGCACCACTATGCACAGCTAGTTATGATTTATTTTAACAAAGAAACCAGAAAATACTTTTCAAGTTGGACCACCTAAATGCCAACTTTGTATTTCACCTCTAAGCTTTCATAACCAATATGAATTATCCTGATCATAAACTTAGATCATTCCTCAACCAGAACAACTGGTTTTCAATAAAATGTCATTTAAGTTCAAAAGTAAATTCATATGCTAAACTAGAACTTATGATTATTACTAAGGGAAACAATAGCACTTTAATAACTTCAAACAATTCACTAGTTCCTCATAAGGAACACAGACAAGGAGGTGATTCTACACCTTAAGCAAGAAAGCATAATTCCTTTAAAAGCCAAACAGAGCTGGGCACAAAGGTGCATGCCTATGATCCCAGAGGCTCAGGAGGCTGAGGCAGGAGGATTTCAAATTCAAAGCCAGCCTCAGCAATTTAGCAAGGCCCTAAGCAACTCAGTGAGACCCTGTCTCTAAACAAAATACAAAAAAGGGCTGGGGATATAGCTCAGTTAAAGCACCCCTGGGTTCAACACCCAGTACCAAAAAAAAAAAAAAAAAAAAAAAAGGCAAGCATAATTCTTTTTTTTTTTTTAATTTTTTTTAGTTTTCAGCGGACACAACATCTTTGTATGTGGTGCTGAGGATCGAACCAGGGCCGCATGCATGCCAGGCGAGCGTGCTACCGTTTGAGCCACATCCCCAGCCCAAGCATAATTCTTTTAAAAGTCAAACAGGCTTCAGATTCATTTTCAAATTAAAATCCTTGCAATTCTTACATGGCCTAAAAGAAACCTGGCTATCCTTCAGTAGAGGGGAACAAAATAATGCACCCATCATTGTTTCTGAAATACCTTACAACATCACCATAGCAATTCCAGTTTCAAAAAGAATGCTTCAAAACTTAATACACAGGGACTAGGGATCAGTGGTAGTGCACTTGCCTGGAATGTGTGAGGTTCAATTCTCAGCATCACATATAAATAAATAAATGAAATAAAGGTCTATTAACAACTAAAAAAAGAGATGAAATTAAAAAAAAAAACATGCTGGGGCTGGGGCTCAGTGGTAGAGTGCTTGCCTGGCATGTATGAGGCACTGGGTTCAATCCCCAGTACCACATAAAAAAACTAAATAAACAAAATAAAGGTATTGTGTCCATCTACAACTAAAAATATTAAAAAAAAAAAAAAAAAAACAATACAGGGGCTGGGGTTGTGGCTCATTGATAGAGAGCTCGCCTATCCTGGGTTCGATTCTCAGCACCACATAAAAACATAAAGGTAATGCAACTACAACTAAAAAATAAATATTTTTTAAAATTTCAAATTATAAAAATAAATAAATATTAAAAATTTTAAGAATACAAATAAAAATAACGCAAAGATTGCTAAAATACAGTCTGACTCAGAAAATTTTGCCTGATTCCTCACACTCTTTCTTCTACCATATCGGTAAAGATAACTTATAAAAATGTTTATTAAAAAAAAAAGCCACGGGCTGGGGATGTGGCTCAAGCGGTAGTGCGCTCGCCTGGCATGCGTGCAGCCCAGGTTCAATCCTCAGCACCACATACAAAGATGTTGTGTCCGCCGAGAACTAAAGAATATTAAAAAATTCTCTCTCTCTCTCTCCTCTCTCTCTCTCTTTAGAAAAAAAAAAAGCCAGGTATGATGGAACATGACTATAATCTCAGCTACTGGGAAGGCAGAAGCAGAAGAACCACAAGTTCAAGATCTGGGCAACTGAAAAAGGCCCTGTCTTGAAACAAAAAATAAAATGGGCTGGGAATGTAGCTCAGTGGTACAGAATCCTTGGATTCAATCCCTAGTACCACACATTTAAAAAAAAAAAAAAAAAAAGTGAAAAGGCAACATACCCACTTCATTTTTTTTAAATTTTATGGATTTAGTCTAGGGGAGGGATGGTTATTAAAATGTTTATGTTTAGGGTAAACACAATTTCTCAAAGGTGGGAAGGAGTCTAAAAAGTTGGAATAGTGAGAGCCAACACCTATATAGCACTGTGTCACTGAAGTTAAGTACTTCACATATCAACTGATTTAATCTTCAACACTGTAAGATTATTGCCAGCTCTATTTTATAGGAGGAAAACCAGAGTCACAAAGATGTTACTTAGACTATGTTTAACTAATAAATGGTAAGGCTAGAATTTGGACCCAGGAAATACAGAATGAAAATCTACACTTTGAATCACTATAATAGCAGTATATCTCCCAAGGACACACAGCGGCAGAATTAAAATGGCAAATGGAAATAAATGGCTTACTTTGAGAAATGTGTTAAAGTATTTAGTGTTAAAGAACAAAAGCAAGGCTAAATGTGGTGGTGTACACCTGTAATCCCAGCCACCCAGGAACCTGAGGCAGAGGATCCAAAAATTTTAGGTCAATTGGGTAACTTAGCAAGACCCTATCTCAAAATAAAAAGGGCTAGCAATGTAGAGATGGTAGAGTGCCCCTGGACTCAATCCCAGGATGGGGTTGGGGGTGACATACACAAGTGAGCAACACAGCTTAAATCAGAGGTTTTATTCAGGTGACAAAGCACTTTCTGAATCCATAATTCAGCAATACATCTTTTGCTGTATTAGAAACCATTCTGGCCAGGTATGATAGCACATGCCTGGAAATCCAGCTATCTGAGATACTGAGGGAGGATTACTAGAGCCCAAGAGTTGCCAACCTGGGCAACATAGCAGTTCTTTTTTTTTTTTTTTTTTTTTTTAAAGTTGTACATGGACACAATATCTTTATTTTATTTAATTTTAATATGGTGCCGAAGATTAAATGCAGTGCCTCTTCCATGCGAGGCAAGAGCTCAACCACTGAGCCACAAACCCAGCCCACCATAGCAGTTACAAAAGGAAAGGAGAGAGGGAAAAGAAATTGTTTTGGAATTTTGCATAATCATAAAGCCAATAATAGGTTAAAATAATTTTTTTTCTAAAATTGCAAGGAGGAATACCATTTTCATGGCAAGAGATTTGATTTCACTTCATCTAATTAAGCAGTGAAAACAATGTTCTGAGCAACTGGTGAAGTATTCTGACATCTGGGATTTACAATAGCAGCAATGGCAGACACAGCTGAGATGGCATTAATAAAAACTGTTTTAATAAAAATCCTTTGAACTAAAAGACATGAGCAACTAAAAGTAGAAACTCCTAAGAGACAAAACATAACAGAACCAAGAATGTGATAGTGTAGAGAAGCAGCAAAACTAAGCTGTTGTTTGAAAATAAAGAAATAGAGGAAGATAAGGAAACAGATGTTAAATCAGAATAATTTTTAGGAGAATAAGAGAGCTAATCATGAAGAGTTTCTAAATGGTGGCAAATTGTCCAGATAGTGCAGCTGCAGAAGATATAGGACTTAACAGATGGAGAAGGTAAAGCAGAGATTAGTAATCACCACTTCAATGGGCCCAAATATGGATATAGCTGACTAAGCACAAAACTTGTCTCAGAAAAAATAGCACGAAGGCCTAGGAAATATTCAGAAAGAGAAAATGTTAACACTCTGACATCACCAAATTCATTCATTTGATAAATATTTCTTGAAATCTATTATGTGTCTGGCAGTATTCTAGGTGCTAGAAATCTGGGATGCCATACCAAGATAAAGCCAAAGTCTCTTGGAATTCACATTCTAACAGGGGAAATTACCAAATATATTTGGAAGAAAACACTGAATAGGCATTATCATAAAACAATGGAGATGGGCTGGGGATGTGGCTCAAGCGGTAGCGCGCTCGCCTGGCATGCGTGCAGCCCGGGTTCGATCCTCAACACCACATACAAACGAAGACGTTGTGTCCGCTAAGAACTAACTAACTAAATAAATAAATCTTAAAATTTTTTAAATAAATAAATAATAAAACAATGGAGACCTTTAATATATAGGTATATAAAGAGCTGGTTATGGGAGATAAGTGAACACAATATTAATCCTCCCTCCCTATCAGACAAAGTCTTATAGCCTAAAGTGATTATTGTTTTCCTTATCCTCTAGGGATAATAAATAGAGAAATGCATTTAAAATGTATCTACAAAGAAAAGTACAATTTGATTTTTACTTTCAAGAAAGCCTGTCAATATTACAATCCAGGGGCTGAGACTATGGCTCAGTGGTGGAGCACTTGCCCAGAATGTGTGAGGCACTAGGTTTGATCCTTAGCACCACACAGAAATAGAATAGAGGCATGCTGTCCATGTACAGCTATAAAATTAAAAATATATATATACATATATTACAATCCAGACCAGGCAAATAATGGTACTTCAAAATTTCCCAAATTTGACAGCTATTGGATCAAAACATTTTATTAGTATAACTTTGTAATATAAAAATAACTACAAATGCTTCCCTAATATACCATAAAATTATAAGTGGAAAAAGTATCCCAAAAAAGCAATATGAATCTTCTTCTTTTTTTAAAGAAAGAGTGAGAGAGAGGGAGAGAGAGAGAGAATTTTAATTTTTTTTTTTTTTTTTTAGTATTTGGCAGACACAACATCTTTTGTTGGTATGTGGTGCTGAGGATCGAACTGGGGCCGCACGCATGCCAGGCGAGCGCGCTACCACTTGAGCCACATCCCCAGCCCCAGCAATATGAATCTTGAAGCAAAAACTTCAATATTTGGTCTTGATGGGCTTTAAAATCACACTAATTCACACTCACATATTACTCTAGGCTGCAACATTTGGTTTAGATTCCTAAAAAATAATTTGGTTTACTAAGCATGGGTGTTGGCCATAATATGAAAACATATTTTATGGGTAAGTAGAGGATTTGATCTTTCAGGCCTTAAAGAAATTAATGGGGGCTGGTATTGTGGCTCAGCGGTAGAGCTGAGCCTGGCATGCCCGGGGCCCTGGGTTTGACCCTCAGCACCACATAAAAATAAATAAAATAAAGGTATCATGTCTAACCAAAAAAAAATAAATCTTAAAAAAAAAGATTAATGGAAAGCAGCTCATTTCCCATCCCACCACCGCCCCTGTGTCCTGGAGATTGAACCCAGGAGCACTCAGTCCTTTCTATTTTGAGACAGCATTTTACAAAATTGCCAAGACCGGCCTTAAACTTGTGATATTCCTGCCTCAGCCTCCAGAGTAGGAATGAGCCACCACACCTGGCTAGGAGCTCATTTTTAATATTTGATTACCAATCTCTTATCTTCTTGTCTCAGTCTAGTATTGTAAATCCAAAATATTATTATATTTTTAAGAGACAAATGTGTGTATATATAAATCTGTTACAGAAGACTCAAGAAATAGATAAGTGTTCCAATTTTGTGCTTCTAAAATATGATACCATGTTAAGGTTAACAAATGTATTTCAAAAGATCCAAGCTCCATACCTATCCAATCTTCTGTAACACCTACGTACTACAGAAAGCTGATTTCAACCTACCACTCCTTTTAAGTGTTTCTTAACAAGTAATCTGTGTTCTCTATATACAAATGAGTAACAATGGGAAAGCACTTGTTCCAACAGGAGCTACCCTTGATTATAAAGATGCATAATATAATTGGATCTCACTTGCTTAAAAATGTTAATATTACTTGGGGTTTCTTTGATTAAAAATTCAAAATTCATTTTTAGTAACAACACTAAAATCCCCACCAAACAAAGATTAGGCATAAAAATAACTGGTTCTCTTTTCAACATATCCTTACCACAAAGAGGGAGCTTGAGTAGACTTGGGCATATTTTCTTCATCAAATAAGCCATTGAGAAGTCAAACAGTCTAGGAAAGCCATTTTGGACCCAGGAATTGCTCCCTCATATAAGTTGACTGGGGACCTTAAAGTTAACGCCTAAGCGACTACAGATGGTGTGTCTTACGTTTAGACACATTTGAAACAGCCAAGAACGCAGATACCAGGATTTCAAAACCTCATGTCTGAATACGATGTGTTTGGGAAGCCGGCAGAACGGGCCCCTGGGTGATGGCCGGACCAAGTCCGCAGGAAGCTGTCTTAACTTGGTGAGCCCCTGACTTGTAGGAGTTAAAACTCTCACCCCTTATATACTGCGATGACGTAATCTTCCACACTGCATTTCTCTTGGACTTAAAGGGGAGGGGGGGAACGAACAAAGAAAATTTCCCCCTAGCAAGGGGAATTAAGGAAGCGGTTTCGGGAGGTGGTTAGGTAACTCCCTGAAAGCGAAGCCTGAGCCGAACAAGAGCAGAGTCGGAGAAGCAAACGGCAAGACCAGGAACTCAACCCAAGGCAAGAGTCGGTGCAACTGGGGGCGCCGGGCAGAGACCCGCCCTGCCCAGCCAAGCACCGGGCTGGAGGCCGCGGAGCGGCGCCCGGCGGAGGCCCAGCCGGCAGCCGGGCGGACCCTCCCCGCCGCCACTTCCCCGCCGCGGTCGCAATTCCGCTCCCCTCCCCCGCCCGCCGCAAAATGTCCGCGGCGGTGCCCCGCGAAGCAGGAAGTCCACGCCGGAGCGCAGCGGGCAGGACCCAGCCCCCGAGCTCTGAGAACCGGCCCCAGCCCGCCCCGGCGCCCAAGCGCCCGCAGGCGGTCCTGCGGCCCTGAGCCCAGCATCCCGCCCGCAGGACCTCGGGAGCCCGAGGGCCGAAGGGAGGGGGAGGGGAGCCGGCGGCTGGATGGGTGTGACCCCTTCCTTCCGCCGCTGCCGGTGACAGCCCGGCCCGGCCGCGCCCTCAGTCCGGCACCCCGGGCCCGGCCGCGCACCTCTCGCGGGCGAGCGCCCCGCCGCGACCCCTCCCCTCAGTTCCCGCAGAATCCGGACCCGCACGAGCCCGCGGGCGCACGCGAGCCCGGCGCTGCCCAGCGCTCTATGCCCCCTGACCCCCGGGGGCCCCAGACACCCGAGGCCCTAGAGACCGAAGAGGGCTGGGGGGATCGCGCGGGGTGACCGGACGGTGGGGGAGCCGCTCTCGCTGGGAGCCTCAGGCCCCGCACTCACCTCAGCTTCTCCGCCGGGGCGTTGGCAGCGCTGCGCGGGGTCTCCTCGGCTGCCGGACAGGGGCACGCACCTGACGTCAGCACGCAGGAGACGCACGGTTGGGTGCCCGCGGAAGTGGGTGGGACGAGGAGGTAAGAGAGGCGGGAGCGGTCCCGGGAGGGGCGGTCCGGGGCGGGGCGGGGCGGAGCCTGAGTCTCCTCCCACCAGCCGGGATTGCTGCGGTTTGCCCGCCTCCCACCTTCTCAGCTGTGCTCCGCACCTCTTTCCTTATGATTGAGTGTAAAGCGCTGACACTAACGTTTATTTTAATCTTGCAACCTCTTGAAGCAAAGAATTATCCCCTTTAGCTTCTGAGAGAGTAGTGACTTGTCCGAGATCACTGCAAGTGGATGACTTCCTGATAACCCCGGGCGTACGTTCAATCCGCTCGGCTTGAGAGGTGAACTCCGCTCTTCTTACTCTGCCCAGACCTCGGTGTCCCTGGCTGCAGCCACATGAGTTTGCTGTTGGGTTGGAGACTTCCTCCCTTCCCAAGGCCTTGCATTTATTGCTCTGCCTTCCTCTTTTTCCCTGCACCTCATATGTCTCTGCCCTCCCTGATCATCCTATCTTGGTTTTTGTTTTTGTTTTCCTGGTACCGGGAATTGAACTCAGGGTCGCTCAACCACGGAGCCACATCCCCAGCCCTATGTTGTATTTTATTTAGAGACAGGGTCTCACTGAGTTGCTCAGTGCCTCACCGTTGCTGAGGCTGGCTTTGAACTTCTGATCCTCCTGCCTCAGCCTCCCCAGCCGCTCGAATTACAGGCGGGCGCCACCCGGTTATTTATTTTATTTATATTTATTACATATATTTATTTATATATATATATATATTTTTTTTTTTTTTTTTAAGAGAGAGAGAGGGCTGGGGATGTGGCTCAAGCGGTAGCGCGCTCGCCCGGGTTCCATCCTCCGCACCGCATACAAAACAAAGATGTTGTGTCCGCCGAAAAAGACTGAAAAATAAATATTTTAAAAATTCTCTCTCTCTCTCTCTCATTCTCTCTCTCTCTCTCTCATTCACTCTCTCACTCTTTCTTTAAAAAAAATTCTCATTCTCTCTCATTCTCTCTCTCCCCCCCCTTTCTCTTTAAAAAAAAAAAGAGAGAGAATTTTAATATTTATTTTTTAGTTCTCGGCGGACACAACATCTTTGTTGGTATGTGGAACCCGGGCCGCACGCATGCCAGGCGACCTTGCTACCGCTTGAGCCACATCCCCAGCCCCTATATTTTTTTTTACTATGTTTATTCACCTGTCTTCTCTGACACTGTGCAAGCTGCGGGAAAACAGAGATCTTCCCTTTTTCATTCACAGATGCATTCTAATGATGGAGAAACTAACTTATTTTAATAATATTTCACATATTTGGCCAAGAAAGTCTCCTAACTCCAATATAGCTGATCTAATAGTCGTGTGGTTTTTTTTTTTTTTTAGTTGTACATGGACACAACATCTTTACTTTATTTGTTTATTTTTATGTGATGCCAGGGATCGAACCTAGTGCCTCACACATGCTAGGCAATCTTTCTACCACTGAGCCACAATCCCAGTCCTAATAGTCATGTTTTCTTTTGTATTTTTTAATTACAAGAGCAACTACATTTTTTAGTGTTTACTACAGGCCTGATGCTAACAGTTTTGCATGTGGTAATAGATTATTTCTTTATTTCTTTGTGTACTGAGGATTGAACCCAGGGATGCTTTACCACTGAACTACATCTCCAGTCCTTTTTATTTATTTTGAGAGAGGATCTCACCAAATTGCTTAGGCTGATGAACTTGAAAAATCCTCCTGCCTCAACCTCCCAAGTAACTAAGATTACAAGTGTGCAAACACCAAGCCCAGTAGTAGTTACTAATTTAATACAACCAACCTGTGAGTTAGGAAGTATCACCCTCATTTTGTGGATGCATGAATTGATTCTCAGAGGCATTAAGAGACTTGCCTAAGGTCATCATAGCAGGCAGTGGCAGAGCAGGGACTTGCTCTCCAGAGGCTGGGTCTAGTTAACTACTATGATATCACACCACCCAGCATATATAATTTTTTAAGTTTTTTTTTTAGTTGTAGTTGGACACAATACTTTTATTGTATTTATTTTATTTTTATGTGGTGCTGAGAATTGAACCTGCGTCCCGTCCCACACATGCTAGGTGAGTACTCTACCGCTGAGCCACAATCCCAGCCCACAACATATTTATTCTAAAGAAATCATAAGCCTGGGCTGGGGATGTGGCTCAAGCGGTAGCACACTCGCCTGGCATGCGTGCAGCCCGGGTTCGATCCTCAGCACCATCTACAAACAAAGATGCTGTGTCAGCCGAAAACTGAAAAATAAACATTAAAAAAAATTTCTCTCTCTCTCTCTCTCTCTCTCTCTCTCTCTCTCTCTCTCTCTCTCTCTCTCTCTCTCACACTCTCTCTTTTAAAAAAAAATAGAAAGAAAGAAAAAAATCATAAACCAGTCTGGGATTGTGGCTCAGCAGTAGAGCTCTTGCCTAAAGCAGGCAAGGCCCTGGATTCCATCCTCAGCATCACATAAATGAATGAATAAATAAATAAATAAATAAAGGTATTGACAACTACAACTAAAAAATAAATATTAAAAAATATATTTAAGGGACTGGGGTTGTGGCTCAGTGGTAACGTGCTTGACTAGCATGCGTGAGGCACTGGGTTCGATTCTCAGCACCACATACAAGTAAATAAAATAAAGGTCCATCAACAATT
The DNA here is from genome assembly GCF_052094955.1 of Ictidomys tridecemlineatus. NCBI lineage: Eukaryota > Metazoa > Chordata > Mammalia > Rodentia > Sciuridae > Ictidomys > Ictidomys tridecemlineatus. Next base: position 14,501,843 of record NC_135487.1, on the reverse strand, counting down.
AAAAAATACTTTTAAAATATATATTTTTTAAAATAAATCATAAGCCTCTGTGTAGTACCACACCTAATGATACCAACTATGAACATGTTGGTATACATGTTTCCACAGTATGCATTTTTCTATGGATATACATTTATTGCAGAAAAATAAAACTGTAAGCTCCTTCTCTCACTCAAAACTACACTATGGATGTCTTTCCAAGCCAAATAAAGCATCATTTGTAATGGCTCATTCTACTATGTGGGCATTACAATATTTACTCAATCTCCTACTGTTGGAATTTAGTTTGGGCTATTGTAAAATTCTTTTTCATTGCTGGTAATCAAACCCAAGTCCTTCTCCATGCTAAGCAAATGCTCTGCCCCTGAGCTGCACCACCTCTAGCCCAGGCTACTGTAATTTTTGACTACATAAATGTATAAGCTTAGTTTCTTAAACTGCAGGGGGATGTGGTGTTTCTCTCCTTCCACAAGGCACTGCCCTTTCCTTCATCCCATGTCACAAAATCCCATGAATGTTCCCAAACAAAATCTGCCCTTTCCCTAGTATTAGTATCGACTATTAGGCTTTTCCTGCCTTTATTCTGAGGACAGGAACTCACTCAGCACTACGTTAGGTTTTTGTCAGTCTCTCCTTGACGTTTCACTGACCCCAATTAGAAAGGTGTTACTAGTTGACCCCAACCTCTGCTGTGCTGCCAGCCCAGACTCCAGCTTCTCTCTCCTAGTAACTGGGGAGCCGCCCATGAGCCTCCAGCTCCCCTTTGCCTGTGGTACGCATTCCAATATCCACCATCTCTCCTGGAGGAGCCCCTGCCTCCACTCTCAATCCTAGTACCACTAGAAGAGAAGACCCTGTCCCTATATGCAGGGACAAACATGTGACCCAGGCTTGGCCAATCAGAGCACTGTAGAAAGACTCTTTACCGCTGCATTTCAACAACTGGCATGTGATCCAATAAGCTCCAATTATGGCACTTGGACAGAACTGTCCATTTCAATGGATCTATTTGCTGGGATCTGTGTGTGATGGTGGCACTACTGGCAGCCAGCTTCCCACAGGGAGGAGAGAGTCTGCCTGAGAATGAGACCAAGGCAGAGGGGGGGAAGCAGAGCAGAGAGAGACGGAGATGAGATGTAAAACCAAGTCCCAGTAACCTTGCATGAGCCACTGGGTCCAGTCTTGCTTCAGTTTTTGGTCACATGAGCCTACAAATTCCCTCTGCTGCCTGAACCAGGTGGAGTTACGTTTCTCTTACAATCCAAGATTCTGCAATCCCTGTCCCCCGGGGGCCCTGTGTAATATGTCACTACCCTCTGTGCAGAGGGCTCCCAGATCTCTACCTCCTCCAGCCCCTGTTCTCACCCCCATTTCCAAATCCCCAGCTTCTCCGAGGTCCCACGAGCATCGTCAAGTCTGTCCTCCATTCCTATCTTCTGCAGGTGCTACAGAACCTCTATCTGTACTTGGCTCCTGTATCCTTGACATCCAAGGGAACCCAAACTTTTCTGCCTTGTAGACTCTATGTCCATGAAACTCATGTCCAGTCTCTAGAGGCTTCTTTTAAGAATCTGTGCTTTAATTCATTTTACTCAGGGAAACATTCACCTTCACAGATCTCAGCTCCAATGAGTCATTCCTTGGTTTTCTCTTTTGTCTTCAGAGGAAGATTCAAAGTTCTTTAGTTGGGCATATATACTGGGCCTCCACTGTCTGGCACCAACTTGCTATTCTAAGTTCTTGCTATTTCCCTTTGGTATTAGCTAGGGTTCTCCAGAGAAACCAACCAATAGGATGTAAACAGATGTAAAGATCCATCGACAGGCAGAGAACTAGCCTATGTAATTACAGAGGCTGGCAAATCCCAAGGTCTGCAGGATGGGTGGGCAAGCTGGGGATCCAGGACAGTCAAGGGTTCTCATTCCAGTCCACATTGAAAGGCCTGAGACCCAGGAGAGCTCATGCTTAGACTCATTGTTTCAGCAGGGCACAGTGGTGCGCACCCATAATCCCAGAAGCCTGGGTGGCAGAAGCAGGAAGATTGCAAGTCCAAGGCCAGCCTCAGCAACTTAGTGAGACTCTGGCTCAAAATAAAAAATAAAAAGGGCTGTGGATGTAGCTCAGTGGCAAAGCACCCCTAGATTCAATCCCCAGTACCAGAAGGGGAAAAAAAGAAAGAATTCATGTTTTAGCTTGAGTCTGAAAATGAGAAAGATTTTTGCCTTACTTGGGGGAGGGTCAGCCTTCATGTTTTACACAAGCCTTCAACTAATCAGATGAGGCTCGCCCACATAAGGAACAGCAACCTGCCTTGCACACTCTCTTCTAGAAACATGCTCACAGACACTCCCAACACAATGTTTGACCAAACATCTAGGCACAGATCAAGTTGACATAAAAGTAACCATCACACCTTCCCTCACACAGCTAGACTGGATTTCTTAGCATTACACATACAGGCACCATGATTTCTTAGCTCTCTGCCCCTGCTCCTGCTATCTAAAACACCTTTCCTGCTCACCCATCCTATCCGTCAAGTCCCACTCTCCTTCCCAAATGGACCATACCTTTCACCAACACTGACCCTGTGTCCCCACTCCGCCAAACTCCAATTCTTCTTTCCTTCACTGAGTAACCTGGGCCTCAGCTCGGAAGCCTCCTGGACACCCCTGGCAATCAGTCCTTTCAAGATTTTGTATTTAAAGCATACCATACTGGAATCATTCACTGGTGTGTACACCAGAGGCTGCATGAGAGAAGCCTAGAGCTGCATTCTGTGCCAAATGGCAAAGACCACAAAGCCGCTGCCGTCTATCTCCTGGAACCTGCCAAGGTTCACTAAAGGGGAGGAGGATCTACCTCAAAGATGCAGCTCTCTGTGGTCTGCAGTTTTAGAATTTGTGTGAGAAAATCCTAATTTAAAGCTTTCAATGTGATTCATAGGCAGCAAAACTAGAAAGAAAAAAGGATGAAGAGATTATCCTAAAAACCGAGCTACTGGCCACATCTAAAGGGGGTTATAATCCAGAAGGGAGGGGGAGGGGCGGTGTTGGCAACATCCGTGACCTGGGTGATGCATGGGTATTTGCTTCGTAATTATTTGTTATACTTGGGCATTTTATGTGCTTTTCTCATGTGTAGTAATTCATAAAAATGAAAGTTAAAAATAATAGCATTGTGAGCTGGGGCTGTAGCTCAGGGGCAGACCACTTGCCTAGCATGGTGTGAGGCACTGAGTTCAATTCTTAGTACCACATAAAAATAAACAAATAAAGGCTTTCTGTCCATACACAACTATAAAAATTTTTAAAAAAATAATAACAATAGCATTAAGACAAAATCTCTCAGCTGGGAACTGTGGTGAACCCCTATAATCCCAGCAACTCAGAAGGCTGAAGCAGGAGGATCACAAGTTCAAGGCCAGCCTCAGCATCTTAGTGAGGCCCTAAGCAACTTAGGGAGACCCTGACTTAAAATAAAAAATAGGGGCTGGAGATGTGGCTCAAGTGGTAGCGCACTCACCTGGCATGCGTGAGGCACTGGGTTCGATCCTCAGCACCACATAAAAATAAAATAAAGATATTGTGTCCACCTAAAACTAAAAAATATTTTTTAAAAAATTAAAAATAAAGGGCTGGGGTTGTGGCTCAGTGGTAGAGTGCTTGCCTGGCACATGTGAGGCACTGGGTTTGATCCTCAGTACCACATAAAATTAAATTTAAAAAGGTATGTGTCCATCTGCAACTAAAAAAATTAATAAAAATAATGTCTCTCTTGTTAAAAGGCTAATATCCTTGCATGAAATCTGCACCTTCATCCTGACTGCTCTGGCTGCTCATGGGCCAGGCCTTGCAGCGATCCCCAGTCTGCTGCTGGGACTCCAGAAATGTTCCTGCTTGGTGGCCATACTTTAATGGGCTCTCACTGAGGGTCTCCTTCTTGTGCAGCCCCCTGCTATGTCCCTATTCCATACACTATGCTTGCTCAGAGACCTGAACCCTTGTTGGAGTTGAAGAAAGGAGAGGAACTGACCAAACCTGTTTCTTTCCTGACTTTTCTCTAACTGGTCCAGGCTTGCCTCCCTCATCTCAGTTACACCTGTCCAGTGCAAGTGATCTGGGTCACTGCAGATAGGCGGATGAGTTGGGACAGGGGAGGGAAGAAAGACTACCAGGAACAGAACTCCATCACCATCCCTGCAAGGTTTGGTAAGAATCTACAGCCAGGTGTGGTGGTACACACCCGTAGACTCAGAAACTCAGGAGGCTGAGGCAGGAGGATCCCAAGTTTGAGGCCAGCCTCAGCAACCTAGTGAGGCCCTAAGCAACTTAGCAAGACCCTGTCTCAAAAAAAAAAAAAAAAAATTAAAGGGCTGTGGATGTAACTCAATAGTAGAGTACCCCTGGGCTCAATAAATTAAAAAAAAAAAACAGAGTATCACATGTCACAACTTCAGCTTAAATACAATCTAGAATTGCTCACGTTGGCTGGTTGGTCAGGAGCATGTTGTAGTCTATATTCAATAGTTAGTGTCTCTTTCGTGCTCAGTGCCTTGGATACAAAGAATGACATTCCCCTCTTATTAATGCCTTTAATGGATTAATGGATTTTCCCCTCCCTTGGGATAAAATCCAAAGCTGTGACCTACAAGGCCCTCGGCAGCTGGCCCTTGACCATCACTCCATCCTCAAGTGGACCACGCCCTCTCTGGGCTCCAGCCACACTGCTCTCTTCAACGTCCTTAGACATCCTGGGTTTATTATGCCTGCCTCGGTGCCTCTGCACATCCCTGCTGCTTTCTACCTGCAGATCTTTGCTCAATGCCATCTCTTCAAGAAGAGCTTTTCCAACCACTATCACCTCACGCTGCCTTATTTCCTTCTTCAAGTTTATTACTACCTTCATATTGTCTCACTTCTTTATTTTTCTTAGCATCTCTCTCCTCCCACTAAAAAGTCAATTCAGGGGCTTCCTTCACCACTGGACCCTCAGTGCCAGAACACAGTGCACACTGAATATGTCTCTGTTGTGGAAATACAAGGAAATGAAAATCCATGCGCTACTCAAGGAATTAAGATCTCACAGTGAGGCAAACAAGATTTAAATCTTTGGGCAGATGTAGGGGAATGAGGAAAGCAGAGCACTCACAATAGTCACAGCTGCCGCTTATTAAGTTCTTCCTCTGCTTCAGGCACTGCTCTAAGTATTTAATATGTATCAGCTCACTTGAAATTCACCAGAACTCTGAAATAGGAAAACCCATCAACCAAAATCAGGCATGGAGAGGTTGGTAACATTTGCCATCATACAGCTGAAAGGTGGAGGAGCTGGGATTCAGACTCACAGGTGACCAAGGAAGGTTTTCCCAAAGGGGGAAGGTTTGATCTGGGTCTCAAGAAGGTGCCCAGACTGGGTGGGCCAGGAGAGGGCACGCCTCATCCTGGCAGAAAGAACTGGCATGTCCAGGTGCCCAGGCATGGAAAACAGGATGCTCGACGTCCATCGTCTACCCAGCACAAGAAGCCACCTACGAAATGATCCCACTAGTTCAGAAACAGGAAACTCTACTCTAGGGCAGTTAGAAATGCAGACATCATATTAAAGAGCAGTTATCTCTCAGGGGATTAATGGCTGGAGGAGGACATGAGGAAATATTCAGATTTTTGTTATTGTTGTTGTTTTTACTTTGGAGACTTGGTCTCACCATGTTGCCCGGGCTGGCATGGAACTCACAAACTCAAGCAATCCTCCTGCCTCGGCCTCCCAAGTGGTTGGGTCTACAGGCATGTGCCACTATGTCTGGGTCAACCTTCTATATTTCGATCTGGAAGGCAGCTATACCAATATGCCCACTTCTACAAATTCATTGAGCTGTTAAGATTTGTGTAATTTACAAGAGGCATGCTATATTTAAATTGTTAAAAAATGAAAGATCACTACAGCAATAGTAATGACCTAAAAAACAAAACGCTTGTGATTTGCCAAGATGTAGATGTTTGGGAGTCTTGATGAGATTTGACTGTGCAAAAGATAATCCTAGGGGAAAGGGAGGCAGGGGGAGTGGGAGGGCAGGACAGGATCTGTAGAAATCAGGACTGAGAAGATGAGGCCGGCTTGGCAGAGGGGCTCAGAGGAAAGAGCAAGATCAGACAGTCAGGAAAGAATGACTCAGTCCTCCCCTCACCAAGCAGACTCAGGTACAGAGTACTTATGGAGGTCTTCTGTTCCTCCAGTGCTGTGGGAGGATAGCCTTATCTGGGAACCAGACAGGGACAAAGCCAATATAGGAAATGAAGCTCAGAGAGAACTTGTCTGAAATCATATACCTCATAAGTGGAGAAGTGACCACTGCTAGGGACTTCTCATTTGTGCTGCTAAGACAGGGTTCCAAAACACTGTGGACCCAGCCGGGGGTGGAGTTTGGAGGGAGGAAGTGCAGGAGGCCCAGGCTGTTTTGGTGGTGGTGGTGGCTTCCTGCCCAGGAGCCACACCCAGCTTCAAAATCACCATTCTAGGCACTCAAGGTTGTTGCTAAGCACCAAAGGGGCCCTTGAGCTTTTAAGCAGAGCCAGCCAAGGGCAGTTAACCTCACCTCATTGCAAGGTCAGGTGCTGACAGAGCAGGAAGCAGCCTCCTGAGTGAAGCCTCCCCCACCTATTTTTGTTTTATTTTTACCTCCATCCTCAACCCACCCACAGGAATTAGTGGTCCCATTCTTTGTTCCCTCCCCAACATAACATTTAATGGTCACCCATTTACTACAGTTAATTGCGTTCACTAGAAAGAAAACCCATAAGTCAGGCAGCAGCCACATGTCCCACAAATGTCAGGCTGTGTGCTGAGATCAGCCCTGCACAGGCCCTATGTCAGATGACAGAAATGCAGATTCCCTCTTGGAGGAGCTCACAACCTGCCAGGGGACAGAAAGGAGAGGGTGTGCTTAGTGTAATACCCAGAACAGGGATGGCACATCGGGTACATAATGCATACGTGCTGAATGAACAGGGACTGAGAGAGAACGACAATTAAGGTGTTACTGGAACGCATGGGAGGACCTCAAATGTAGGTTCAAAGCAGAAACCAAAGAAGGCTTCATTAAGGTCACCAGGTCCATATCATAAAGAACGAGAGGCCCGGGTACAGTTCAGGGTAGAGCAGTTTCTCAGGATGTGCGACACCCTGGGTTCAACTCCTAGCACTGAAAAAGAAAAACAAGCAGGCTGGCCGGCATGGTGGGCTGTGCTGTAGTCCAAGCTACTCAGGAGCCTGGGCAAGAGGATCACTGAGCCCAGGACCACAATCAATCCCAGGAGTTGAATGCCAGCCTGGCATCATAGTGAGATCACACCTCAAAAAAAAAAAAAAAAGAAAGAAGGAAGGAAAAGAAAAAAGGAATAGGAGTAGGCTGGCAAAGACGGGGGAGGTAAAGTGGAGGGACATTCTGGGCCAAGGGAAAATGCCCAATAAATGCACAGCAGTGGGTGAGAAGAAAATGTTTAGAAGAACAGTCAGGCCATTGTCAAGTGCCTTGCACTGAGCTGCCTATGGAAACTGACCACACATGATATTCCTGGGAAGGCCAGCTGCACCAGAGTCCTCCAGCCACCACCCCCATCGTGGTGGACTCCTTGTGGCCTCCATGTCCCCTGGAGCTGGCTTCCTCCCAGTAGTCAGGGCCTGGCAACCACTCACTGCTCAGGGAGTAGCTGCCCAACAGATGACATGTTTTTCCATGGCACCAGTAGGTCACTAGGAATCTCAGGTTACCTGTCCTCCCAGCACCGGCTTTCACTGCAGCTACCTGGTAGGGACATTTCTTCATCACCCTCCTCCTTCCACATCACTCACACATATATAAGTTCTCAATTCTTTAGAATCAGGGTCTGGATTGACTTAAGAACACAATCGACTGGCTACACAGACACCAGAGCCACTCAGGGAGGGGACTAGGTATGGGGAATTTCTCTACTCCTGAATTCCAAAGGTCTCGAGACATTGGAGCTGGTCCACTCTGACATTCAGATAGTGTGGCCTATAGCAAAGGCATGAGGGGCTAGGGCCAGAAGAAATGCAGATAAACTCTAGCCTCCCCACTTCTTGTTTATGTGGGAAAAGAACTCTCATCTGGAAATTCACTTCCTTGGAAAAGAACTGGTATCCCGGGTCTGTTGGGAGAAACTAGTGATGGTTTCAAAATATGGAAACTGAGTCCTGGCTCTGTCACTCACCTCTCTAAACCTCCCCTGTGCTTCAAAGGTGTGACTCCATGCCTAAATCCTGACCTTGCACTTCCTATTGGAAAGTGGAACAAGGCGACATTAAATAGCTGCAAAGTAAAGAAAGCAAATCTCTCTATATTGGTAAGCAAAAGACCTTTAAGTCTCACTGGGCAATAAAGAAATTTATGGCACAGGAAGTACTGAATGAACATCACCAAGGACTGGGTTACAGCTCAATGGTACAGTGCTTGCCTAGCATGTGTGTCACTGGGTTTGATTCTTAGCACCACATATAAATAAAATAAAAGTCCACTGACAACTAAAAAAATTTTAAAAAAATAAATATATACCAAACATGCTTATGAATTTTGTGTAAATAAAAAAACAGTTATATAATGTGTGTGTATGTTTCTGCTCACATGTGATTTTCTGGAAGAAATTAATAAAAAATTGATATAACAAGCTAATTAATTTTTACTTTTATGCCATTCTCTCGTATATTAGTTAACTTTTTTATCCACAGGCAAATATTTCTTTCACCTTTAAAAAATGTCAGTAGGGCCAGGCGCAGTGGTGCACACTTGTAATTCCAGCAGCTCAGGAGGCTGAGGCAGGAGGATCACAAGTTTGAGACCAGCCTCAGTAACTTAGCAAGACCCTGTCTCCAAATAAAAATAAAAAGGGCTGGGGATGTGGCTCAATGTAAAGTGCCCCTGTGTTCAATCTCCAGTACCAAAAAAAAAAAAAAATAGTACATAGCTCAGTGGTAGAACAGTTAACAAGCATGTGTGAGATCCTGGGTTCACACCTCAGGACAGAAGAAGAGAAGATGGGAGGGAAAGGAAAAGAAAGAAAAAAGTCAGTGATTAAGGGTCATTTTTGATTTGGGGGTTCCCCCCATACTCTGTGTGTGTCAATAAATGTTATTTTTCTGGAATATAGCTCAGCGGTACAGCACATGCCTACCATGCATCAGACCCTGGGCTCAATCCCTAACATGGCCAAATAAATAAATAATCTAACTAAAGAGCTTAGAAATATGTTATTTTAAATTGTAAAATAATAATTGATTGATTGATTGATTGTACTGAGGATTGAACCCAGGGGTGCTAAACCACTGAGCCACATCCCCAGCCCTTTTTATGTTTTATTTGGAGACAGGGTGTCACTTAATTGCTCTGGGTGGCCTTGAAGTTATAATCCCCCTTCCTCAGCCTCCAGAGCCCCTGGGATTACAGGCATGTGCCACCATCCCCTGCTCCTAAGAGCTTCTTAAGACTTACCAGAGCCAGGCATGGTGATGCACGCCTGTAATCCCAGTGGCTCGGGACGCTGAGGCAGGAGGATCACAACTCCAAGGACAGTTGAGCAACTTTGTGAGACCCTGTCTCTAAAGAAAAAATAAAAAGATTTTTAAACGCTGCTTCTAGAAAACTACACACTTCCATAAAACTGGGTTTTGTATTTGTATTCTAGCACCTAGAACACTCCTGGAGGCAAAGGAAGTACTGAATGAGCATCAGCAGAAGACATAAAAGTGCCACACCGAGCAATCAGCTTCAAAAGCCATTTCTGAACTGGCACCAAGCTTGTCACAGGAGCAGATCTACAAGCCCAAGAACCAAGACAGAGGCAGAAAGGTTCCTCCAGACAGGGTTGAGCTGGGGAAGCAGCTGCTGTTTACTCAGTCACCACCACAGCCACTGCTCTGTTTCGGCTGTCAGTCAAAACACAGGTCTCAGAACACAGAAAAGCAAGCGTGACCTCTGTTGCAGGCAGAGCAGAATGGAACAGTGTCTCAGCGTCACAGGGAGGTGTCTGCCCAAGGACAAGCAGCAGTACAGAGGGAATGGAAATGGAGAAGGAGCAAGTGGGACAGCTCTGCCTAAGTGCAACTTACCTCTTGTGACCCTGTTTATCCCTTTCTTAGTTTTGTCCAATTTAAATCCTGTTTTGAAAACAAAGGCCACAACTGTTCCTGTCTCTGCTCAGTGAACACGGCCATAGTTCTTACCTCCAGGTCACACCTACTCCTGAGAATATTACCTTACCCAAACACTGACCGTGGTGATTACCACAGGACATATTATTATCAAGAACCAAATTTTAATACTTCAAGAGCATCCCCAACAAGTTACGGTGGGGTTTCAGAAACTTTCATGTCATGTCATCAAAGTGAGAATCATGAACTCTGAAAACTAAAGCTGATTACCTCTTTGGATACAAAAAACAAAAAACATTAAACATATTACAAAGTACAAAAGAAGGAGGCATCTCGTAGAAGAAAAACAAACTCTTGTTCCAAGTAGCAGGACACTTGTCCTAACAAGAGGGCAAAGCAATTCCTTCTGGAATTTATAGTCCCAGGAACTAAAGCAGCTCCAGCCAAAAGGAGGTCCAGTCACGGGCTTTGAAGGGCTTTCAGCTTCAAAAACAAGCTCCAAGATGGAGGTTCAGATTTCCCAAAGCCAAAGTTGGATTCTACAACAAAGAGAAGCTCTGCTTTACTTCTCACAAGCAGGCAGAGAGCCAGTGATTCTGACTCCAGGTTGACCCCTCAGCGCTTGAGCTCTGAGCTTCTTAGGCTGCACAGCCTGGAGCTGCTCCTCACCAGCATCTCTCCTTCATGTGACCATCAAAATCTCAACCGCTGTTCAGCAAGCTCCTGAGATGTCCTAGGATGTCCCCAGGCCCAGCTTCAACTTCATAACAGGACTTCCTCAACCTCTCCCTGGAGGTTGAAGGGTGGAGGGAACTGCTTTGTGGCACAGCAGTGAGGTCCTCAACAGTGTTCAGTGAGGGTCTCTGGAGGGAGTCCAGCAGGTTCCCATGGAACCTGAACCCAGGAAGCAAATACTAGGATGGCTTCTGGCTCCCCAGCTACCGTCTCAGTTGGTGGTGAGCTCATTTGATCACTCTGTACTTCTTTATCTGCAGCCCTAGGGAAACTTCAGTCTCCATTCTGGGACTCTGCACATATTTCAGACTCCCAGGCACAATTACAAAAGTCAAGGTCAGCTAAAACAGACCAAAAAGATCCACCCTGATCTCGTGGATCTTGTCCAGGCCCAGGTTGTGTAAGCTTTCCAAATTTAACAAGGTTTTCTTAAAAAGCTACTAGAAATTTTATTTTTGTTTTCTTTTTGCTGGATCAATTGACACAATTGAGAAAATGTGCGAATAGTTTGCCAAAATGAGAAACAGTTTTGTTTTATCATAGAGGAGGCGCTGTACCAGGGATTGAACCCAGAGGCGCTTAATCATTGAGCCACATCCCCAGCCTTTTTTAAATTTTGAGATAGGGTCTCACTAAGTTGCTTAGGGCCATGACAAGTGCCTGAGGCTGGCCTTGAACTTGGGATCCTCCTACCTCAGTCTCCCAAGTCCATGGGATTAGCAGCACTTGCCACCAACCCCAACAAAGAGAAACATGGACTCTTTTTTTGTTGTTCTTTTTAGTTATATATTATAGTAAAATCTGCTTTGGTATATTTATATAAGCACAGAATATATCTTATTCTAATTAGGATCCCAGGATTGTGAATGTATACAATGTTGAGATTCACTATGGTGTATTCACATATGTACACAGGAAAGTATAATAAACCTGACAAAACTATCTTTCCTATTGAGAAATGTAGATTTTTTTTGTTAAGTATTTGTAGTTGTAGATGGATATTTTATTTTTATGAGGATCGAACCCACTGCCTCACATATGCTAGGCAAGCACTCTGCCACTGAGCTACAGCCCCAGCCCCAAGAAGAAACATAGATTCTTAACAGCAGAAAGAATGAATGACCTTGCATGCACTTCCTGGCATTCTATATGACATTAGGCTACAACAGTGAGAATCATATACACAAACAGGAGTGGGACTTTAAAATCATGGGTGCTTGCTTCTTCCAGCCATCTTTACAAAACACTTTCCAGATCCATAAAACAATTGATAAAGATGTACCAAAACAGAGAAAAACTCCCCATCTACTCTACAATCTGTTCTACCTCCCTACAACTCTCAGAGCTGCTTAGAAGAGCAGGGGCTAAGGCTAAAAAAACAAAACAAAACTTCCCTCTGCTTTAGGATCCTCCTCCTCCTCCAGTACCAGTATAAGGGAGCATGTCAGAATCCTAGCAGTGCAGAACTCCCACCCAGGACTTTCAAACAGCTGTAACGGAAAGGGAGTATAGCACACAGTAATCCCAGCTACTAGGGTGGCTCAGGCAGGAGGATCACAAGTTCAAGCTCAAGGCTAGGCTGGGCAACTCAGTGAGACTCTGTCTCTAAGTATAAAAAATGAAGGCCTGGGGATGTGGCTCAATTGTAGACCATTTGCCTAGCATACATGCCATTCAATCCCCTGCCTCAGTCTCCCAAGTCGATGGGAAAAAAAAAAGTGTTCAAATGACAGAAATTTCTGAATTCTCACATCGGGGTATATCCAATAACACCATTACAATGACCCTTTTTAAAAAGTATTTTTTAGTTGGTGACAGATCTTTATTTCATTTATATGTGATGCTGAGACTCAAACCCAGTGCTTCACACATGCTAGGCAAGCACTCTACCACTAAGCTACAGCTATAGCCCTACAATGATCCTTTCTAAGGTTCATCTTTTTCATGAACATCCCTCCCAGAGTTCCATAGCAGGAGTGTTGATATTTAGGATCCCTCTCAGCTCAGTCTCTCAAATCTGTTTCCTGGACAACTGACAGAGGTAAGCACTAATCAGTTGCCGTGCATTTACTAGTTCTCAGCGCCTAGTTACCTCTTCTCTAAAAAGTTTCCCTGACCTATTTTCTAATGGCCTTAAACTAACCTTAAGGTTATTAAATAGTTTACTTGTGAAAAGACCTTGTAGGTTGGATATTCTGGGGAGTATACCAGCCCTCATATTATCTGGGGTTTCTGCTCAGTCAATAGGGTACTCATCCCCAAATGTAAGTTGTTACCAACCTAAATGATGAAAAGGGCGGTGCTGCTGCAGTTTGGATGTGGTTTACCTCTGAGGGTTCACGGTTAGAAGCCAGGACCCCAGTGTGATATTAAGAGGTGGTGGGGCTGGGCACCATGGTTCACACCTATAATCCCAATGACTCCAGAGGTTGAGGCAGGAGGATCATAAGTTTGAGTCCAGCCCCAGCAACTTAGCAAGGCCCTGTCTCAAAAATAAAGAACTGGGGATATGGAAGTCATTAGGCTACCGGAAGTGATGCCTTGGGAAGAAATGGATATTGACCTTCTGGTGTGAATTGGTTGTTCTGGAAAGTGAGCTGTTGTAAGAGAGAGACTGGTGTCTCCCTGGTCTCTGTTTCCTGTCTCAACACGTTATCTCTGGATCCTGCACAATCTTCTGCAGCTGTAATGCCATCCACCAGGAGGTCCTCAGCAGAGGCAGGGCCATGCCCCTGAGCCTCCAAAACTGAACTGAATAAGCCTCTTTCTTTATAAAGGTCCCAGGCTCACAAATTTTGCTTTGGCCACTGAAAACAGACAGGTACCTTGACTTAAAAAAGAAATATCCAGTCAAGGAAAGCAAAACATTGGGTACAACTGAAGCGATCAACAGGTAAATGATAAGCATATGTAACCTGACCTATTCAAAAACAATATCTGAAGGTTATCAAATAGTTTGTTTACTTCTGAACGGCAGGAACACTAGAAGAAATGGGGAACATTCTTCACTGTTTCTCTGTATTTTTTTTCTTAACTACAAGTATGTGTCACTTTCACATCAAGACGGAGAAAAACTTTTCTGGTTTCCCCTCCCACCTCAGACCTTTCTGAGTGGAAATCCCTAAACCACTCAGAAAACCCCTTTAAAAAAAAAAAAAATAGTTCTAGTTCCCAGCACCAGGCCTTCACAAACCTGGCTTCTAGAAATAGTCTCAATGGTCAGTAAGACCATTTTCAAGGTCAGATCTAAAAGATGGACTAGCTCCACAGGTGACCTATCCTATAAACCCGACCAGTTCTGCCTCAGCTCTCTTCATTATCAGGAGCAGCTGCTAACGCTGTTGCATTTGGGGGACAGACACCCAGAACCTTTCCTTCACCCAACCCTCGGGATAACCCACGGGGCAGACACTGTCATCGCCATTTGCAGAGAAGCACACTGAGACATGGAGTGAGGGGCCCCCTCAAGGTCACAAAACTAGAAGGCAATGCAACGGCTCAGTCCAATTAAAAAAGGCCTGGACTCCTCCCGTCGCACTGCCCGGACTCAGGGGCCCAGGGTGGAGGCCGAGATGGGCTTCCGGGGTTCCACTTCCGGCGGAGGGGAAGCGAAATGCAAGGTCAAGCCAGACCGAGGGGGCCACAGGTCGCAAGGGCAGGGCCTCTCCACTCCTAGAGCTGCCACCACCAGGCCGCCCGCTCGCAGCTACCAGGAGCGAGGGAGGATGAAGAAGGAAGGAGGGAGGAAGCGTTCACCCGCGCAGGTGCCGCGCAGGAGGGCGGGGAACCGGGCGGAGAGGACCACAACAACACCCAAAAACCAACGACGGCATCCAGGAAAGGACACCACCTCAGGCCCCGAGCTCGATGGCGCACCGCCGGAACCGGAAGCCGCACCCCCGGAAGTTGGGGAGACTAGATTAGAGGGACTAGGCCTCTCTAGGCCTCGGCGGTGTTCGCCAACTTTATGATTTTAACCCTTGCTGGTCTCTGGGCGTCTTGGGTCCTCATGCCTCCTGACCGCGCGGATACAGCCGAGGCCGCTTTCTTGCTGGGGAGAAGTTCTTCGTATTTCGGAGCCGCAGTTTGCCCAGTTACAAAATGGGAAGAAAGGAGCGGGAATTGAGATCCTCTGCGAGCCCGCCTGCCGCTGAGTCAGCTTGCCCCACCCTGAGGTTCCACCCTTGGGCCTTTGTACCACCCAAAGGAAAGAAACCAAAAAGAGGGACTGCAGGCTGCTATTTGGAGACTGTGGTCCAGTGCGGCGCACCTGGTGGAGTCAGTCCAGACGACGCAGGGCCCAGTCTATAAAATAGGCCCTGCCTCTTTGTACCCAGACAGCAGTGGGCATATGCTCGGGAGGTTTGACCGTCTGTCCAGGAAGGGACCCTCTGTGTATAGGACGCTAAATCTTAGCCCTATGTGTCTCTGCCCCAGGTCTTTCCAGTTGCTACCAGGGTAGGCACGCTAGCCTCATGTTTAAGAAATGAAGCTTTACGTGGGTTCAGTGGCATGTGCCTGTGATCCCAGCTATTTTTCAGGAGGCTGAGGAAGGAGGATTGCAAGTTTGAGGCCAGCATCAGTAACTTAGTAAGACCCTGTCTCAAGACTTAAAAAATAAAATGTAATGGGAATATAGCTCAGTGGAATACCATCCTGGGTTCAATGACCAGTACAAAGTACAAATGTGTGTGTGTGTGTGTGTGTGTGTGTGTAATCATCTAGCGACATCGTAGCCATCTTAGTAAGCAGAATATACTTTATACATCTTTTTGATGTTGTTTGAGCAACAACATCACCCGATGCATTCCTGTTCATATCTCTCTGGTTAAGAGTTTATTTTCTATCTTAGGCTGGGGTTGTGGCTCAGTGGTAGAGTGCTCACCTAGCACATGTGAGGCCCAGGGTTCGATCCTCAGCACCATATAAAAAAATAAACAAATTTAAAAAAATAAAAATGAATCATGCAACTTTAAAAAAAAAAAAGAGTTTATTTTCTATCTTACTGCTGGAGGTAGATCAACAGGACCAAGGACCTTGTCTGTCCTCTCACCATCAAGTCCCCAGCACTTAAAACTGAGCATGGACTGAGTAAGCATTGGTTGAATTAATGAAGGAAAAGAGATACAGAGAAGAGTTTTATGATAAAGCCAATCTGATACAGATCACCAGCAACCTAGCTGTGATTTCACAGAATTAGGTTTCTGAACTTGATGTAGCAAGGGAAACAGCACACCAAAGAAACTGGAGTGTCTCCCCCAAAGAAAGGGAAGGGTGGGCTGGTGCGATGGCCCACACCTGTCATCCCAGCGGTTTGGGAGGCTGAGGCAGGAGGATCGCAAGTTCAAAGCCAGCCTCAGCAATGGCAAGGAGCTAAGCAACTCAGTGAGACCCTGTCTCTAAATAAAATACAGAATAGGGCTGGGGATGGGGCTCAGTGGCTGAGTGCCCCTAATTTCAGTTTCAATGCCTGGTACCGGCCTCCCCCCACCAAGAAAAAAAAAGAAAAAGAAAGGGAAGGGTGGAGTTGAGGTAAAATTAAAAAGAATCGGGTGGATGGGCGCAGAGCAACCCTGGCAGTGTGTAAAGGGTCTAACAGTTCTGTTTCCTTGGACACCACCAAGTTAAAATAAATATAGACTGCAGTTCCGAAGCCTCTTTTCTGAAGCTCTGCACCTGGGCTGGAAATCTAGGCTGCTTCTCTTATGTTGAATCCGGCTCCAACCAACTAGGCAAGAGGGGGGTGTTCTGTTCTCAGGGATGTGATTCTAAACAGCAGAGTTTCCAACAGTCTCTGACTTTAGACAAGGTTTCTCAGCACTTTGTCTTTGATACTGATTAACAAAAGAAAGTTTGTCAGAGTCACATTTGATGGGCATCCCTGTCTGCCTCTGTCATCTGGTGAACGGGCCATTGAGACTTCCAGTCTTCTGGCCCCAATGTGACCCATCTCCTGGGGCCCCTCATCGTCATAGGTCTCCATTAGAACGTGGAGCCAAGTCATGACCCTTGCTTGGGGGGATCCAGCATCCCAGTTCGGATCATCTTCCTGTGTCTCCCAAACCCGACACAGAAAAACAGTAGGTATGCAGCCTATGTCCAGTAAATCTACTTGCTGGTGGGTTTTCTAAATGCAAAGAAAAAGAAGTGGAAGCAATAAACAAATGGGTGAAAGCTGTAAGAGAAGTGGGAAAGGGGGTGACTTGGGAGGGGGATACCAGAAATTGAACCCAGAGGTGCTTTACCACTGAGCTACATCCCCAGCCCTTTTTAATTTTTTTATTTTGAGAAATTTCACTAAATTGCTGAAGCTGGCCCTCCTGCATCAGCCTCCCAAATTGCTGAGATTACAGGCATGTGCCACAGTACCCCATAACAGAGTTAATTATTTATTTGTTTATTGGTACTGGGGATTGAACTCAGGGGCACTCGTCCACTGAGCCACACCCCCAGCACTAGTTTGTATTTTAGAGACAGGGTCTCACTGAGTTGGTTAGCACTTCCCTTTTGCTGAGGCTAGCTTTGATCCTCCCGTCTCAGCCTCCCATGCCACTGGGATTACTTACAGGCGTGCACCACCATGTGCAGCTAGAGTAACTTTTTGAGAGCTCTATTTTCCAAAGTCAACATGTCTAAACTATGGCCAATATTAATGTTCCAGGAAAGGAAAAAGAAACAAATAAAATGGAATCGTTGACTTTTACGATTAAACGAATGGCTCATTTGACACTTTGATGATTTTTAACAGGAGAATAAAATTGTTAGCATCAGGCATTAAAGAGAAAGCATCCCAGTGCTGACCCTTTACCATCTTTAAAAGATGCTTTTTTTAATGGAGATTGTTGATTTTTCATGATTTAGAAAGCAAAAGTGAGAATTGTTGTTGTTGATGACTCCAATTGTTGCCCCAAAATTTAAATTATTGACTAGATGGTCTTTAAAAGATTTAAATTGTTGAGATTTGGAGACTTAAGGATAGGAAGACTGGATGGTCAAATTGTTGAGTTTTAGGAAAGATTCCTTGACTCTCTGCCGCCCTTGTGTGGCCCTTAGAGGGTCATAGCAGCCCCTAGCCTCCCCCAGTGGCTGGGTGGAGGCCCCTGGGCCCGCAGCTTGGTCACAGTGTGGGATCACACAGGACTCACTTCCCTTCATTCTGAAACTGTTTTGGAAAATTATCCAAGGGCCCCTCCCTGGGCTGTGGGGAGGAGAGGACTCGGGCTTTGCAGCCCGCCTGCAGTCGACCGCACCTGCTTGGCTCTGTGGTCGGACTCAGTAAAAATGATTCATGTGTGTGTGGTTCCAGAACTTCCTCTCACCCTCCCCCACACCCCCACGATGCACAAGTCTCCTTCCTTGCCTGCCCTCGCTCTGGCCTTGCCAGACCAGTTCTTGGGTTTTGTAAGAGCCAGAGTAGAGCTGAGGGCTGGAGGAAAGTTTTGTGGAGACGGTTGAAATCCCACAAGTGGCCTTAGGAGAAAAATGTGGGCAGTTTGTCATGTGTGGGGGCAGTGTTAGAGACAAGGGAAAAGGGGGGATTTTAGGAAGTATTGTTGATACAATCATTTTGAAGAACCATTTGGTAATTGGTAAAGTTGAAAATGAGTACACCCTCCCACTCAGCAATCCCATTTCTTGGAATATTCCCTAGAGAAATCTCGCACATGTGCATCTGGAGGTAAGTCCAAGGACATCCACTGAAGCACTGGTTGTAATCACAAAAGCATTGGCTCTGTGTTGGGGGGAAAAGCATAAATAATTGGCGGTGTTATGTAATGAGGTATCCTACAAGCTCTCAACAGTGAACTAGAGATAGATAAAACAGCACAATTGTAGCTCAAAAAAGTAAACATTAAATGGAGAAGTGAGTTGCATGTCAGATCACATAACATGTCTGTATTTAAAAAAAAACAATGTAATGTATTGTTTATGGATATTTGTATGTGAAGTACAACATGGAGCAGAAGGATAATCACCAAACTCATTTTGTCAGCCAGAATAAGTTAAGTCCGTGCTGCTGTGACAAACATTACCCCAAAGCTTAGTGTTATGACAAACAGAATTTATTTCTTGGTTGTGTGACATGTTCATCAGGGTTTTGGTGGAGTTTCTGCTCCACAACAGCTCACTCTGGGACCAGGTTGACCAGCAGCCACCAGATGCCGTGGCAGAGGCAACAAGAGCTTGGCAAACAGCCCCCGGATGCCTGTGTGGACATCTCCTTCCCTGTGGCCCTAGGGCTAACTGTGAGGTTGGCCGACTTACCTGTACTCCCAGCCCTCAACCTGCTCCAGGCAGGTAGCTAGTAAATGTTTAATGACTCTGATTTACTCATTTCTCTTTAAATAATGAGCCATATCAGCGCAGGAACTGTATCTTCCTCCCCCTCTGAGCCTTCTTCAGGAACAAGGAAGGAATGTTTGATGAGTGAATGAACAACCATGGCCCTTCTTCTCCAGCCCCAGAATAGGAAACCCACGGTCCTCCCCACTGTACCGTGAGCCTTCCAGGAGGCTGACGAGGTCAGTTTTCCTGCAGGTTTTTATTCTATTTTTAACACCTTTATTAAAAGCCACTGGTTTGTGTGTGACTGTACACCAGGGTGAACACCTTGTCCCAGTTTTCCAGGGACTTTCTGCACTAAAAGTCCTTGGAAACCCTCAGGCAACCAGGACGGCTGGGTGCCCCTTCTTCTCTACGGGCCTCGTGTTTTTCTCATCTTCACCTGAGAGGGTGGGCCTGGCCTCCCCTGAGCATTTCAGATCTGAGATTTTAAGAACCAGTCAGAGGGGAAGCGGCGAGTCAATGAAGGCGGCAGACTCGGGCTTTCTGGATCTTTATTCTTTATTCTCTGGGAAGGGAGTGAGGTCCACACTGCCGGCTGGGCCGTGGAGCTAGTGGCTTGCTATGGTCTGTAGAAACACAAGACAGAATCTCCTAGTTAGGAGGACAGATTCTGGAATGGGATGGGACTGGGCTCCACTCCCAGCCCTGCCACTCCCCACCCAGTAGGGTGACCCTGCAGGAGCGACTGCGCCTCCCTGAGCCCTGGCTTCCTCCTCTCTATAGCCGGAGGAGGAGGAGGACGACCGGCCAGGGGCTTCTGGTCCAGCTCTTGGCCAGGTTCCGTTCTCACCTGGGCCTGGCACTCCTGTACGCGGGCCACTGCTGTTACCATGAACAACAGTCGTCCTCGCTGACCTCCTGTCCCCACATGAGGGCTGTGCTCTCCCTGGGGCCTGGAGTGTCCCCCGTCCCATGATGCTCACCACCTTCTTTTTTATTTTATTTATCCATTTGGTATTTGGGGCTGGACCCAGAGGCACTGAGCCGCATCCCCAGCCCTTTTTATTTTATTATTTTTATTTTGAGACAAGGTCTCACTGAGTCGCTGAGGCTGGTCTTGAACTTGCGATCCTCCTGCCTCAGCCTTGCCAGGTGCTGGGATTAGAGGTGTGCACCGCGGCACCCAGCCTGCCTCCCTCATTCTTGTCATTTTCCCATCTGTCCCCTCTCAGGCAGCCCTTTGTCGGGCATCTCTCTCTCTCTGTCCTCCAGAATAAGAAAGGTCGGGATCCAGAAAAAATGCCTCAGAAACACCCCAACGCTCCCCAGAAAACCCAGAGGCCCTTGGGGCCCCATTACGGCAGACACCACCCGCAAGGCCCCCTGGAATGTCTTCACGGCCCTGGCCTCGGGAGCCTCCCAGGCCCCTCAGGCTGTGGCTCCTCTCCAGAGCCCCCCGGGCCTCCTCACCGCCTCTATCCACTCATTGAAGGCCGAGACGCGGGTGAACACCGTGGGCTTCTTCAGGGTGTTGCAGCCGAGGGCAGACACAAAGCTGGTCACCCCGTGGACCTGCCAGGAGCCATCCTCCGCGGGGCAGTTGAGGGGTCCCCCAGAGTCACCCTGGAACATCAGGGAGGGGTGAGCTGGTTCTGAACTTTAGAGCTTTTGAGCAACCCTCCTAGGAGTTGAATTCTCTGGGAACTGTTTGCTTATCTTTTTGTTTGTCTGTTTTTTCTTTTTGGTACCAGGGATTGAACCCAGGGCCCTTAACTGCTGAGTCACCGCCAAGCCCTTTTTATGTTTTATTTTGAGACAGGGTCTCACTGAGTTGCTTATGTCCTCACTAAACTGCTGAGGCTGGCTTTGAACTCACGATCCTCCTGCCTCGGCCTCCTGACCCACTGGGATTACAGGTGTGGGCCACTGCGCCCATCTCCATGTGCTTATTTGTGATGGGAAAAACAATATCTGCCTTATACAATTTTGTGTGGATTAAATAAGATGATACAGGATTTTAGCACGGCACCTAGTAGAGACAAAGTACTCGAGAAAAACAGTAGTTTCCATTCGTGCCCCCAGAACAAAGAGAACTTTTTTTTTTTTTTTTTTAATGGTGCTGGGGATTGAACCCAGGGCCTTGAGCTTGCAAGACTAGCACTATACCAACTGAGCTATACGCCCAGCCCTGAGAACGTTCTTAATGTTCGTTATAACCTCAGAGCCATCGTTGACAGGGCTTTGGAAGTGGTGGGGAAGCCTGAGGCCCCGGGGGAACGGTGACCTCTGCAGGTCAAGTCTGCCTGCGAGCTGGGCTCCACTCTTGCCTAGTCTGGGGGTGGAAGGAGCAAGTGGGCAAGATACCTCCTCCACCTTCAGGCAGGTGGCAGTGGGACTTCAGGGAACTGCACACCCCACGCCACCATGGACAGGTGAGAGCTGACTCACGTTGCAGCCAGAGCGGATGTCCCCACCAGCGCACACCATGGTCCTCTTCACGGAGAAGCCCCACCAGTCCCACTGGGAGCAGTGCTGGTAGTCCACCACGGGCAGCAGCGCCTGCTGCAGCTTGTCCGGCAGAGGCCCGTTGGCTGTGGGGATAGAGAGCGCTGAGAGGGAGACCTGGGGGTGGGGGCGAGGAGCCCGACAGTGGGGGGCATTCAAGGCACACAGCTCTTCTGATCTGAGGGGGCCCTGGTCGTCCTGCATCCGATGGACACCACTCCATCCTTGGCACCTGGCACCCGGCAGATACCCCAGAATGTTTGATTGAACACCTTCACGTCTGGGAGGGTGGGGGACAGGTTGCAGCTGGAAAGGGACGGGAGTAAGGTGCAAGGACCCATCCTGGTGTGGCCTTTGACCCCCCAGCCCTTGCCCTTCTGCCACTGTCCCTGGGGCTGGCTAGAGGGGTCAGCACTTACTGTAAAGGCGGCCCCAGCCGCTGATGTAGCAAGGGGTCTCATTGGGCAGGATGTCACCAGCTGGAGGGAGGCTGGCGAGCTGGACAGTGTCCCCCAGCTGGGCGCTGCGTGAGAGCTTCACAAGGGCGATGTCATTGCTGGGGAGCAGGGGGACAGTCACTCGGAGCCTCGGCCTCCAGGGGATCAGCTCCCACCCGTGGCCCCTGGTGTGGGCATTTGGGGCTCCAGGGGCCCCTCTTCTGCCCTGCTCTTAAGTCTGTCAAGCGGTTGAGAAAAGCCCCCAGAGCCCCTTCAGCCTTGCTGGCCTTGGCCTTCATGGTGGTCCTGGCCATGCTCCCCACGGCCCTCTCACTTTAGCTGCCTGGGAGACACCTGGAGGGCTGGTAAACACAGGCAGTGGGTCTGGGCCCAGAGGACTAAGAATCCGGGCTTCCCCAGGGCCACAGCCGCGGCTGCCCCAGGACGGCACTGGGAGAAATCCCGCCCGCCCGCTGTCTTCCTGTGCCTGCCTGTCTCTCAAGCCCTTTCTCCAGGGTCTGAGTTGTCTCTCTGCTCACCCCAGGAGCCCTGCGAGGATGGGTGGGGTCTCATCGTTGTGGCCCCAGACGCCTACGCGGCACTTTCCAGGGCTCTGCTTAGGAGAAAGCTGAGCTTGAAGGGCTTAAGGTGGTCTCCTGGGCCGAGGCTGCTGGCAGACCCCCTCTCCCTGCGGTTCTCAGGTTCATCTTGGGTCGTGGAGGGACAGGTGGAAGAGCCCAGTCCCACACCTGAGTGTTGACTCACCCGCAGGCCACGCAGTTGGGGTTCCACTTTGGATGTACGAAGAGGTCCCCTCGGTTGATGGGGATCACCTGCTCGGGGCCTTCCTGCACACCCTGGTCGTACTCGCCCAACACCACCTGGTAGGTCAGGGAGCTCCTGCAGGTGGAGGCTGGGTGAGTCTAGGCCTCGGCCAACCCAGTGTCCCAGGCTGCCTGAGTCACACAGGGGCAGCAGCTGGGGAGGGCCGGGGCAAGAGAGACAACTCACGAGATGCAGTGGCCTGCAGTCAGAACCCAGTCGGGGGCGATGAGGCTGCCGCCGCAGGTGTGGTAGAAGACGCCGTTCTTCTCATACTGCAGGGAGACCTGGTGGCCCAGGAGGAAAGAACCTGAGTGGTCTGGGCCCCGCTGTTTGGGTCATCAGCAATGATTTTATTGGTTGTACACTGTACAACTCTAGAGGGCGCTGTCCACACAGAAAGAAGTGTGCAGTGCATAACCTACACAGCTGCTCAGGGCGGACCTATCACTTTCCCTCTGGGGTCATATTCTGATTTTGCTTTATGTCCCTAGGCTCTGTGACTTCTCTGGGAACCCCAGCATTCTCTGATCTGTAGGGCATCCCCAAACCTTCCGTACCTTGAGAGTTTCCCAAGGCCCTCTGTTCTGTCACCACCCCCTCCCACTCCTCTGACCCTCACATCTCTCAAGGACTCTGGGATCTGTTGGCGCACAGCTCACCCAGAATCCTTTGCCTCATCTCTCATTCTCTACACATTCCTGATTTTAGAAATTCCCTCTAGACCAGGGGTTGGCAAGCTACGGTCCATGGGCCAAAGCAGGCTCACACTCATTCATTAATGTGTTGTCTGTGGCTGCTCTCGTGCTAGAGTGGCAGAGTTAAGTTGCCGATGCAGACACCATAAGGCCAGTAAGGCCTTCCATATTGACTCTGTGGCCCTTCACAGAACAAGCACACTGACCCTATCAGCTGGACTTTCTGTGATAATAGGAATGTCTTTGCTGTCCAATATGGCAGCCACCATGTCTTAATCCCCAATATGGAGGCCACCATGTCCCATTAACTTTGGTTCCCAAGATGGCAACCACTAGCCTCGTGTGGTGAATGAGTATTTGGAAAGTGGCTAGCAAGGAAGAACTGAATTTTTAACATCACTTAATTTTAATTAAATTTAAATAGCCCCACGTGGCTGGTTTCTTCTATGGCTGACAGTACAGTCCTCTGATTCTCTGGGCTTCCCTCCACTGGCTTCTAGAAATTTCCTATCTTTTTGCTGCTCTCAGACTGTACAACCCTGTTGTGGGATTCAAGGAATCTAGAAAGGAGTCCCCTAAAATCTCCTTCCCTAAACACAGTGCCTGAAGTTCTACCCTACTGTGCCACATCCTTAAACATTGCCCTCACTCCAGGTTCTATATATATATATATATGTTGTAGATGAACATAATACCTTTAGTTAATTTATGTATTTTTATATGGTGCTGAGAATCGAACCCAGGGCCTCACACGTGCTAGGCAAGTGCTCTACCACTGAGCTACATCCCCAGCCTCCAGATTCTATTTTTAAACAGCAAACAGCCCGGTGAGATGTTACACATGGGCAAAACCTCTGTGAGAAGCAGATTGTGCAAGGGGTTTGGAAGCTGAAGCAGATATTGGAAAGGAAGCAACGCAGCCGGGACTGGATGCTATGTGACCAGAGGCTGGGGTCCAGAGCCCACAGTGGGGACGAGTGCGGCTGCCATTACTCTTACCTGCCAGGGCCAGCTATAAGGAACCGCGTCCTCACCGTTGACAACACGGCCGATGGACTTGTAGGAAGGTCGGCCACAGACTGAGGCTAGAGTGAGGAGGAGATGTGTCAGTCCTCCGGAGGGCTCAGGGTCCTGGTCCTATTTGTGCCACAGATTGGCTGTGTGACTCTATCCAAGCCCCTCTCCCTCTCTGGACCTCAGTAGCCACATTGGAACTAGCATCTGGACTAGAGCAGGGTTCCCTAGCATCCCCAGAGGGTAGGTCCCCTTTAGAGAGAGGATGGAATGGTACCTGGCCAATGAGCCCTTCAGAATGATAGCTATGGTCACACAGAGAGGAAGGAAGACTGCCGGGGTTCGAGGTGCAACTAGGTCGCTTGTTTTAGGATGAGCTACTTTACTTCTCTGAGGGTCAGTGTCCCCATCTATAAAACGGGGAAAGCAGTACTGTCCTCAGGGGACCCTGATGGTGCTATGAGGTCATCTACAAAAAAGCCCTGAGCGTTCTGCCAGGTGCACAGTAAGCACTCGGTAAACGCGATCCTTTACCATTATGGTCAGTCAAGGGAGACTGCTCGGAGGAGGTGGCCCTGAGATGGACAGCAATGTGGCAGAGAGATGAGGAAGAGGATGTGAGCTGGGTGGAGGGAGAGGAAGAGGAGTGGAAATTCCAACCCAGCCATCCAGGTGCAGGGTCCACACTCTCGACCATGAGACATTGTTCAAGGACTCCCACAGCCTTTGGGGGCATCTGGTTTCTGCTGACCTCCTCTGGCCACAGCTTCCCTCCAGCCCCCAGCTGAAGGCCCCACAGTCATGCCCTGGGTCCACCAAGACTCCCTCCTATGGAACCAGAGATGGATGCAGAGTTCCAGGGCTCCCCAGGCCAGCGCAGCTCAGGGACAGAGGTACAGGTCGGGGTCTTACCAAGGGCCACACATAGGAGGGAACCCAGCAGCCGGAGCATGGTGAGTTTTGAGACGAATAGAAAGAATCAGGGAGCTGGGGCTCTAATATAATGCAGAAGGCAGGCGGAAGGGGCCGGCACGGCCCCAGAACAGGTGGTAGAAGACCAAGTTTCCCACGGTCAAGGCCATGGCTTTTCCCACGGCAGATAGAGGACCAACAGCCAATAGAAGGGCCCAGGGTTCCCTCCAACATGTGACCGCACAGGTGGCCCG
The DNA here is from genome assembly GCF_052094955.1 of Ictidomys tridecemlineatus. Taxonomy (NCBI): domain Eukaryota; kingdom Metazoa; phylum Chordata; class Mammalia; order Rodentia; family Sciuridae; genus Ictidomys; species Ictidomys tridecemlineatus. The sequence continues at coordinate 14,476,019 of NC_135487.1, read as the reverse complement.
GAAGAGCGGACTGATAACAAGGGACTGGGGGAAAGGGTTCCATCAGAAGGGCCAGCCTCTTCCAGGAAAGAAAGTGGGGCCAGGAGCGGGGCAGACCCGGCCAATCAGATCCCGCCTCTGTCACCTCCAAACTCTGTGACCTTGAGCTCACGGTTCAACCTTTCTGAGTCTCAGGTTGATATTGGTCTCTACCTCAATTACAGTGATTTTGTTGGCAGGCGCAGTAGCACCCACCTGGTAATCTCAGCTACTCTAGAGGCTTGAGGCAGGGGGATTCCAGGTTCAAGGGCAGCCCCAGCAACTTAACCAGAGATTGTGTCTCCAGAGAAAAAGCGTTAGGATGTAGCTTGGTGGTAGAGCATCCCTGGGTTAAATCCTCGGTACCTTATTAAAAAAATAAAAGTATTTCACGGGGCACTTTCCGTCCAAGGCCATGAGCTCCAGTCTAGTGGGGTGAGCAATGAGGAATCAGCACAAATGAGTGAAGCCTATTTCCAGGGGAAAGAGGTGGTGGGTGCTATGACAGGAAGCATCATGGCCGGGATGGGAACGGGAGGAACCCCTCCTTTAGGTGGGAACGAGGGAAAGGGGCATTTGGGCTGGGAGTAGCCGTTGGATTGAGTCCTAAAGGATAAGTCATGGGAAGTCCTGCTGGTAAAGCGCTCTGGGTGGAGGGGACAGCAAGCGTGGAGTTCTGGAGGCAAAAATGGACTTGGTTTGTTCGAGAAAAGGGAGCCTGGTGCGCCTGGAGCTCAGAAATCCTCGTGGAGAGAGGGGGGAGATCCTGCCGGCCAAGAGGCAGCTTCTGGAGCGGTCACTTGTGACCCAGCAGTTTCACCCCAGGGGACGTGGACATTCATCTGTAGGAAAGACCAAGCCCCTCCTGGTCATTTGCTGGGAGCAGCCTCCCAGCCCAGGGCCTGGCACTTTGGGGCGCTCCACACGATGTTTGCTCAATAAGGCCAGCGGCTCCGGCTCCCCCGGGGACTCCCCTGTCCATCCTCGGCACCCTAGGGCAGCGCGTGGCTCCCTCTGGGGCACCCACAGTTTGGAAGCCTGGGGAAGGGCAAAGCTTAGCTGTGCTAAGTGGACCTCTTCCGGTGGCAGGTGGGGCACCTGGCTAGAGCGGACCCCCTGCAGTCACACCCACAGGGACACCTGCCTCTCCAGGAGCCTGGGTCTGTGGCAAATGTGTGGAGGAACTGAAGCAGCTGTGAAAGCCCTTCACACCGTGACTCCAGCAGCCCGCCCTCCCCCACCGTTCCTGGGCCTGGGCGTGCTTGTTTGCCCAGCTTTGACACAGGAGGAAGGAGGGAGGCAGGTCAGCCCTCCCAGATGCCACCACAGAGGGCCTGACACCCACGGGGCCAAAACACCACCTAGTGCAACCTCTGCTATCTCAGAGAGGGGGACGTCGTTCCAGAGAAAAGCTGGGACTGGCTCAAGGTCCCCCGCTTTGTCACTGTTTGGCCTGGCAGAGACTCTCCCAAGGGCATAGGGGAGGGTTCCAACCCTCCCCCAACTTCAAACAAGAAACCTCCTCAGCCCTTATCCAGGTGGCCTTGAGCAAGTCCTAGTCACACTGCACGCTCCACACAGACACGCGGCCACCTGGCCTCTGCTTGGTCCCAAGAGAGAGACGGCCCTCTGAGGCCAGCTGTCCATCACCATCCCTGCCAGGTGGGTCTCATCCTTAAGGCATGTATGTGGGTGGACACTGTCACTGCACTGCTGATTAACCCTGGGGGGGAGGGGGGCTGGCCTGGGAGACACCTGAGCAAACCACGGAGAACGTGTGCCCAGCCAGGAGAGGGGGTTCCCTCCCATGAGCCCAGGCAGGAAGCAGGGCGAGCCACCCCTGGGGAGGGACCTGTTAGTGAAGGTCTGGTGGAGAGCGTGAGGGGTTAGGTAGGTCTGGAAAGCCGGGGAGACTTTATCTTGGAGCGTGGTCCATTATTTCCACCCAGTAAGAAGATCCATGGGGACCACAAGTTCATTCATCTTCAAATCCTCAGTGCCTAGAAGGCAGCTCAGCACATAGTAGGTATTCAACAACACTTACTAAAGGAGGCGACGAAGACGTAGCTGAAGGGACTGTTTGTTTGTTTTGCAGTGCTAGGGATTGAACTCAGGGGCACTCGACTCCTGAGCCACATCCCCAGCCCATTTTTTTAATTTAAGAGAAGGTCTCACTGAGTTGCTTATGCCTCAATAAGTTGCTGAGGCTAGCCTCAAACTTATGATCCTCCTGCCTCAGCCTCCTGAGTGGCTGGGATTACGGGGGTGTGCCCCTGAAGGACTCTAAATGCCGTCCTCTTCCTACTCTGAAAGCGCAGTTGACCCTGACATTCATACTGGACACATCTGGAGGCCAACCCTGTGTGTCCCCAAAAAGCTTAGTAGCAGCTCTTGGATGGGGACTCCGAAGAGCAGTGTCTAGAGGAGGTGAAGAGAGTTTCTGGATCGCCGAACCCACCAACGCAGAACCCCACGGAGCCAGGGGCTTTGTCTGCTTGGTTCGCTGCTATGGCATCACCTCTCAGAGCAGGACCCAGGGGGCATTCAGTAACGCGCCAATAACCTGATGAGATTGGGCGTGGTGGCCCATGCCTGTAATCCCAGCTGCTCAGAAGCCTGAGGCAGGAGGATCGTGAGTTCAAAGCCAGCCTCAGCAATTTAGCAAGGTGCTAAGCAACTCAGTGAGACCCTGTCTCTAAATAAAGCACAGAATAGGGCTGGGGATGGGGCTCAGTGGTCGAGTGCCCCTGAGTTCAATCCCTGGTACTGCCCCCCAGAAAAGGATTGGGAAATATGAGGGCAAACAAAATCCAAACGGCTGTTTCCTACCGCACTTCCCTGAGCCTTTAATGTGGGGTGAAGTGTGAGTCACGCACAATGGTGTAAGCCCAGGCCCCTCTGGAGCCCCACTGCCCTGAAGCTCCCCGCTACCAGCCCATCTCTCTGATGGCAGCCCAGCCCTGGGGAGGAGAAAGAGGCCCACGGTCAGACAGGTGCCCCGTCTGTGGCCCAAAAAAGCCACTGAGAGGACCCAGGCTGGGACAGGCACAGGTGGCTCTTGTCTCTGGGAAGGTGCCACCTCACCTGGAACCCAAGGAGCTGCTGGGCAACGGGCACAGCCTCATTCCCACGGCAGGTGCCACGGTTTCCTGGGCGGGGGGGGGGAAGTCCTCCAGCTGCCCTGTGGGGAGGGACAGAGGCACCAGGACCCCTCTTGGCACATACGCACTCAACAGCAGGGCACCTTCCAGAGCCCGGGCACTCTTCAGCCACCAGGGAGCCCTCTGTGCACCTGCAGAGGTACCTCACGGAGCTTATAGATACAGTGGGGGCCTCCGGGATTAGGGGTGGCCCCACTGAGCAGCCCCCGGCTGGCTGACCCTGTGGGTAGCCTCTGGGGGCTCCTATGTGCCCCGGCCTTGGTTCGGCCAATGGGAGGTGCCTGCAGGAGACTGGGGGACAGAGAGCAATTGGGGAATTTGTCCCCAGCTCCCCACTCATAGGCCTCAGGTGTGTAATGGCGGCAGTCTTCCCCAGAGACCCTCGCTCATGGCCAGTGGCCTTCTCTTTTCCCCATCCCTGGGCTCCATTAACTGCTCCCTCCCTTTGCCCCTTCAGGCCTGGGCGGGGGGACCTGTTCCTCACTGTAGCTGGCCTCTGGACACTTCACTGGCCCTGGGTACCCAACCCTGTCCCAGCTTCTATGAAATAGTCCTCAGTGACCTTTGGGGTTGACATCTGTTCCCTCCAAGACTCTTACTATGATGAGGGTTTGGTTGAATAAAACCGAAGTCACGAATAACACAGAGGAAGAGAGACGTTTACTGCCCTCGACGTCAAGGCCCATGCTAACTTCGCACCTCTGCTCTGTGGCCTTATCTGCTCCCTCTCCGGCTCTTCCGTCTCCAAGGTGGGCCCTCTTTACCAAGGCGTGTATTACGGGTCAAGTCGTGTTCCCCCAGAATTCCTCCACGGAAGCCTCACCCCTTGTGTCAGTCCGCTTTGTTTCACTATGATGAACACCTGAGACCATCACCTTATAAAGAGAAAAGGTTCACAGCTCTAGAGGTTTCAGTGTGTGGTTGGTCGCTCCTGTTGCTTTGGGCCTGTGGCTAGGCAGCCCATCCTGGTGGAGTGCATGGGGAGCAGAACCCCTCACCCATGGCAGGAAGCAGAAGAGGAGGAGACCTTTGGTATCCCACAATCCCCTTCCTCGGCACCCCCCCCCCAGTGACCTGAAGACCATTCCTAGGCCCCACTTCTTAAAGGTTTCACCCCCTCCCAGTACTGCCACGAGCACCTGGTTCTTTAAGGGCCATCTGACATCCAGACTATAGCACCAGGTACCCTATCTTGGAAATAGGGTCATTGCCAATGTAGTTAATGAAGATGAGGTCCTTAGGGTTGGCCCTCATCAAAGTATAACTGATGTTTTGGTAAAAAGGGGAAATTGGGACACAGAGAGACCCAAAGAGAGGAGAGATGGCCTTCGACAAGCCACGGAGAGAAGCCTGGAACCGCTTCGTTCCTCATGGCCCTCCGAAGGGATCAGCCTGCCGGCGTCTCGATTTCAGATTTCTGGCCTCTAAAACAGTGAGAGAATGATTTCTGCTGTTTAAGCTCAAGTTTATGGTTACTCTGTGAAGGCCGCCCTAACAGTCCAGCATGTGACGGCTGTGATCACACCGCATCCCAGACTGAAAGAGGGCAGGGGCCCGCCCCATCTGTATTTATATATTTATTTTCAGTCCTGGGAATTGAACCCAGGAGCACTTTACCGCTGAGCCACATCCCAGCCCTTTTATTTATTATTTATTTATTTATGAGTCAGGGCCTTAGTAAGTCACCCAGGCTGGCCTCAAGTGTACAGTTCTCCTGGGATCACAGGCAGGTGCCAGCTCACCGAGGGGCAGGCCTTATCTTTAAGCTCTCAACCTGGAATTTGCAGGAATTGGCCCCCGGCCTCCTCTGTCTGCCTGGGAGGCAGGAGAACGTGGCTCTCCTTCTGCACAGCCCTGCACACAGTGAAAATCCTCTTAGTGGGGAGGAGGGGGAGAATGGATGGCAGAGGCAGCTACCAGGTCTCTGCTACGAAGTACAAATATTCTCAGACGCCAGTGACAGAATCACAATTAGGAGATTTATAATCTCACAGGACTGGATTGGGGTTGAGAGGTGGGGGGTGCGGGCCAGAGTGAGGCTCCCAGGGCCCAGCTGCAGTTCTCTGCAGCTCTCTTGGCTCTGCCTGGTATAAGCCACCAGCCTCTTCCTCAGGCTGGAAGTAAGAGGGCCACCCGGGCCAGCCAGGTCACAGCAGAAGACAGAACTCTCAAGTATGGCGTTTAGTCCGGGGAACTGGCTACCTCGGCAGGGGAAGTGCTGACAGGGAAGGTCAGAGAGCCCAGGGATCAGACCCTGCCCCTTCCCAGGATCACCCAGCAGAAGCTGGGCCCAAGCCATGCCTGTCCTGGGGGCCATGCAGGAGGCAGAGGGAGAGAGACACCTTGGCTTCTCTTTTCCTTCCACCCTTCAGCTCCCACCAGGAGCCTGCAGACACAGTTGGCTCCTGCCCGCCAGGTGCAGTCAGGTGCAGTCAGTGGGGGCCCGAGCTTCCATGGTGGCAGGGTGGGGCGGAGGGAAGCTGCTCTGCTGCTCTGCTCACGGCAGCTAGGAAGTGGGGGGAGGCGTGTCCCCGGTGACCTACTTCCTCCCACTAGGTCCCTTCTCCCCGCAGCCCATTCAGCCATCAGCAGATTAATCCACTGGTGAGATCAGAGCCCTCGTGATCCAACCCCTACCCCAAAGCCCCACCTCTGAACACATGAGGCTTTGCGGGACATTTCAGATCCTGTAACAGCCACTTCCCAGGGCCCTGAACACAGCAGGCGTCAATGCACACAAGGTACACACACACAAGCACACACACACATACACACACACACTCAGCAGTGCAAGCTGCATCCTTCGGGACAAGGCCACACCTGGCTGCTGACCTGCCTCCCACAGGGCGTGCACCTGGAGAGTGCTGAATTCTTAGAGTTCTCGGCCACAAGTTACAAGTTCCCATTAAAACAGCCTTAAATGCTAAGGGTGTTCTCGCCTCACCGGAAGGCAGGGGTGAGTCAGTCAGGGTTGGCTAACACAGCAGCACAGTGATGTCACCATGGACCCAGGCTAGTGCCATCTTTGCACTCTGATGACCTCAGTGGGCTGTCATCTCCCCTTGGGCTGCCTCCTTCCTGCGCCAAGAGCAGACTCCAAGACAGAATTGGAGAGCAGGCAGTTTACATAGAAGGTAACCCCCCCCCCCGGAAAAGCACGCCCAGGGGAGGAAGAAGTGGGGGACGGGAGGGAAGCCCATGCAGGTACATTAATGGACAACTGGAGCCCATCCCACGAGGGAACCTGGGGACACCGGCTCAGAGGGGACCTGTCTGACTAGGAGGCAGCTGCTCTCACAACCTCCACGTACACTCAGAACACCCAGGGTGCACAAGGAAGGCACCCCCATCGTGGCCAGAGCTGGACAAGCACACATTCCAAATTTGCACCCCGCACCCCCGTGTACACACAACACAGGAGCATGCATACACGCAACAAAAGCACCACAGAGCCCCCACGCTCTCCCCCATCAAGCGCATATCTCTCTCTTTCTCCCTCCCTCCCTCCCCTAACTGCTTCTTACTCTGGCATTTGGTTTGGGAAAAGCCTGGATCATCAAATATTTCTAACTAGAACCCCACTGTTAGAAACCCCTAAAATGGAATTGCTCAGGGATTGGAAAAAAAAAAAAAAACCAAACCCTCTGGCAGCAGTTGCTGCTCCCACTCTCCAACTCTCCAACCCGGGTGTCATATCCAAGTGAGCAGCAGGGGGTGCCCAAGAGCCACGACTACCTCCAGGATTTTTCTAGTAAGTTTATGTAAGGGTGTTTGTCCCTGGGTGTGTCTGAGCCGAGGACTGGTGGCAGGGGCTCCTGTAAGGGTTTAATTCAGTTTGACAGATGCCCTCACCCCCGGCTCTAGGGCTTGTCTCTCAGGCTCCATGGCCCTGGGACCCAGTTGGAGCTCAGTTCACTCAGATGGGTGGATGGATCAACAGAGGGGGTGGAGGGGTGGTTAGATGCATGTATGAATAGATGAATAAGGAGAGGGACTGGAAGAGCTAGCCCAAGAGAAAGAGGAGTCAGACAGAAGGACAAATAGCAGACAGACTGGGGAGAGGCCGAAGAAAATGTGAAATGTAAGAAAGTCCTGGGGCGGGGAGGAGCCTGGGAGTGGGTGAGTGGAGTGGGAGAGGCCTGGCTCGGCCTGCCTTGGCCCACAGGGTCCCCTCCTCCTGATGCCTTCTGGGGCTGCCCCCTCAGAGCTCCCCGTCTTCCTGGGCTGCTTGGCACTGGCACCTCCTGCAGGGACCCCTCCCTGCACCCCCGATCGGATCAGTGCTTCCCGCCTGGTGCTCCCAGCTCAGGGCTCCTCTGCTCTGGTGAGGATGTGGGCCAAGAAACCTCTCTGTGCCTCAGTTTCCTCAGCTAAAGTAGCAGCACTAACTCCTTCACTTGGGAATCCGGGCAGGTGAAGCACTTAGCACGAGGCTTAGTCCGAGGGAAGCACTGGGCAGAGTGGCAAATCATTGATGGTCCCTTCCAGGGAGTCCCAACCTCCGTCGGCCTCATTGTCAAGTCATTTGTCTCAATTTGGGCATAGAACATGCTGTCCTTAAAGTAAATGGTGATCTAGCTGCTCTGGCGCACGCCTGTAATCCCAGTGGCTGGGGAGACCAAGGCAGGAGGCTCAGGGGTTCAAAGCCAGCCTCAGCAACAGCAAGGTGCTAAGCAACTCAGTGAGACTAAATAAAACAGAAAATTGGGTTGGGGATGTGACACCGTGGTTGAGTGCCCCTGAATTCAATCCCTGGTACCAAAACAAATAAACAAACAAACAAAATAATTCAAAAGGCCTAGGGATGTAGCTCGGTGGTAGAGTGCATGCCCAGCATGTATGAGGCGCTGGGTTCAATCCCCAGTACTGAGAAGAAAAAAAAAAAAAGATGAATACCACTGATAAGTGAACGTGAGCTCCCTGAGAGAGCTCATCTTTTTTATATTTATTTTTTGGTTGTAGTTGGACACAATCCCCTTATTTCGTTTATTTATTTATTCGTGGTGCTGAGGATCGAACCCAGGGCCTTGCACAGCCTAGGCGAGTGCCTTACCGCTGAGCCACAACCCCAGCCCCTAGAGCTCATCTTTACCTAAAACATTTTAGGATTTTTAAGTGTTGTTTGACATAATGAGACGTAACTGGACCCAACTTCAGTGTGTTCCAGGAGAATGGATGAACGATGGTATATTTGTTAAAATGCAATACTAACCCGCACAAATGACTGAACCACAGCTGCGCATGTCAGCCTGGCTGGATCTCCAAAGCATTTCACGGACCAGAAAAGAAAGCCATAGACGAACATATCCAGTATAATGCCATAGTCTATGGAGCGCTTGAATACAGGCAGATGAGTGCCACACTGGGTGTGGCAGCAGGTGGCCTGGGACAGACATGCCAGCAAAGAAGTGGGGGATCAGATGATGTCAGCCAAGGAGGGAGAGAGCGGAGCTGGGCGGGCTGCAGGAGCTGCAGCTGTATCTCCAGGCTTGTTTCTGAGTCCTTGACTATGGAAAAGGAGGGGACTTGAGATGAGACCTTGTCTATCTCAGTCCTCACGATGACCGTAAGTATGAAACAGGGTGTAGTGATGGAGGCTCAGGCTGGAGGGGGAAGTGCCACTTACCTGGCCCTTGGCATGCAGAGGTAGGAGCAGAACCCAGGTCTCCTGGCCCCCGCGGCCCTCCCTGCCCAGGAGGCTGCTTGGCACTGGCTGAGCTGCTAGTGGAGGTTCCAGGGGTGAAGGTGACTGGGTGCAGGCAGAGCGGGGAGCTCTGTTAGGCTGGGCAAGGAGGGCAAGCTTGGTCCTCTGGCTGCAGGACTCAGCCCGCCCCCCTGGTGGGCACATGGACCCAGGTCAAGGAAGGCTTCCTGCCCTCAGGTGGTGACCTGGACTCTCCTGGTGGTGAGGCAGAGGTCTAGTTCTGGAGCCAGGCCTTGAGCCTCCGGGCCTCTGGGCCTCCAATTCAGCTCCCTCCTGCTCCTGCATCAGTTCCTGGGCCTAGGGGATCTGGGGGCCCAGGCAGGAGGAAGTGTGTAGAGGGAGCCCCAGCTTCAAGGAGACCCCAGGCTAAACCACAGACTCAATGCCTTCAGGGGAGCCCGGCATGGTGGTGCGGGCCTCTAATCCCAGAGGCTCAAGAGGCCAAAGCAGGAGGATCACTAGTTCAAAGCCAGCCTTAGCATCTTAATGAGGCCCTGAACAAGTTAGTGAGACCCTGTCTCAAAATAAAGAATAAATAAAGCAGGCTGAGGATGTGGCTCTGTGGTTAGGTGCTGCTGGGTTCAAATCTACCCTCCCTTCCTTCCTCCCTCCCTTCCTTCCTTTCTTCCTTTCTTTTCTTTCTGTCTCTTTCTTCCTTCTGGGGATTGAAACCAAGGGTGCTTTACCACTGAACTACATCCCCGGACCTTCTCTTATTTTTTTATTTTGAGACAGGGTCTTACTAAATTGCTGAGGCTGGTCTCCAACTTGCAATCCTCTTGCCTCAGCCTCCCTAGTTACTGGGATTATAGGTGTATGCCACTATGCTGGGCATTCTATCCTTCTTCTTTCACTCATCTTTCACTCTTGGGAACCCCCACCAAATCCTCCCGGTGGTCGCTGGGGCCTCCTTCCCAGCCTGAGCCAGCTGCTGTCCTTACTCCTGGGACAAGTGTCTTTGTGGGCAGGAGCAGGTTTCAAAGGAAACTTCAAGGTGCGTTTTGACACCAAACAATTCTGCGATTTTTTAACGCCAACTCGCTGTCCAACAGTTGGATTTGTTTCTGCCACAATCCACCTGATGTTAGCCTACATCTCGCAAGGCAAAGGACTCAGGCTCGGTCCCACAAGACTGGCCCCACTTCAGACACTTGGTCACAAGTGGGTCACACTTAGTCCTGTATCACCAGCTAAGGATTGGAGGTTCTTATAACCTCCTCCTCAGAGGAGGAGCTGCTAGAACTCGGGAAAATTCTTCTGTTTATCAGCTCATTATAAAAGATACAAATGATAAACCAGCCAGGCACAGCTGGCACACACCTGTGACCCCAGGGCTCAGGAGACCGAGGCAGGAGGAGCGTGTGTTCAAAGCCAGCCTCAGCCATTTAGCCAGGCCCTGAACAACCTAGGGAGACCCTGACTCACAATAAAAAATAAAAAGGCCTGGGAATGTGGCTCAGTGGTAGAGCACCCCTGGGTTCAATCCCCAGTATCAAAAAATAAAAATAAAAAATAACTACTTGACATACTTAGGACAAGGTCTAGAAGGGTCCCCAGGGCACAATGTAGAGATTCCTGGGGGCCACTCTAGAGGATGACCTGGCATGGGCCTTAGAGACCATTCCGTGCCTCCTTCTCCTTTTCCCGTGGGGTAAACTGAGGCCCGGCTCACTTGGCTCGTTAATACCCGAGTTGGGCCTAGACCTCGGTCTCTCTGGGAACAAGGTGGCAAGAGCCAGCGTGTAGGTACTTAATTGAGAGCCTGTTCCGTGCCAGGGGTCAGCCTGTGGGCCGGTGTTCTTATCATCCTGGGTTTCCAGAGGAGGGATGGGAGGCTCGGGCTGTAACTTGCCCCAGATCCTGCGGCTGCCCCACCTGGGGTGAAGCAGAGCTCAGTGCTCAATTCCTTCCTGGGAAAAACAAAAGCTTTTACCTCCGGAAGTGCCAGGAAGGATCCCGTCACCCAAAGCACATTCACAGGAAGGACATCAGCTGAGGCATCTGGGTGGGGGTGGCCGCAGGAAGCCCGACAGCTTCCTTTCTAGGTGGGGAGGAAAGCCTTCCCGCCCGGGTCAGAATCGGGGAGTCGGGAACCACTTTTCTGGGCCCAACAGATAACTGGAAACGTCAGTTCTCATCAACCTGCGGGCAATGGCCCGCTTTTCAGGCTCGGTGGCCTGAGCGGGGGAGGCCTGTGGGGGGAAGAGCTAACAGGGAGAAGGGTCCCCAGCGCCCTGGACGGTGGAGGCCTGGGTCTGAGGAGAAAGGAGGCCGGGAGGCATGAAGAGCCGAGTGACTGTCATGTCTGTGGGGTCAGCTGCTTTCCACTCTGTGCTGTTTCCTCCTGTGAGTGAAGTCTGTGAAACAGCCGCCGGTCCGCGCTGCTCAGGGGCCCGCACAAGGGGGACACAGTGGGCACACTTGGGGCAGGGGTGCAACTTGGCACAGTGGGGCAGCAACAGGGGGCTGAGAACGGGTCCAGAAGCAGAGATTCCGAGCGAGGTTGGCGAGAGGCCATGAGAGTCCCCCGGGCCGCTTCCTCTGAAAAGCTGGGGAAGGCTCAGAATTCCCCATGGCCCCCAGGGTGGAGATTTGAGCTGCTATATTTGACTATTCAAGAAAAGGTTGGCTGGGTGCAGTGGTGGCACACGCCGGTAATCCTAGTACCTGGGGAGGCTGAGGCAGGAGGATCGCAAGTTCAAGGTCAGCTTCAGCAACTCAGCAAGAAAAATTAAAAAAATAAAATAAAAAGGATGTGGCTCCGTGATAAAGTGCCCCCGAGTTCAACCTCCAGAAAAACAGAATTAAATAAATAAATAAAGACCGCCCTGGGAGGCGGGAGGGCCCGGGGAGCATCTGTTAGATGCCAAAAGCGCAATGGCAACTGCGATTGTGTCAGGGAGGCAGTAGAGCACCGAGGGTAAGGGCAGACCTGAGCCAAAGTGTCTGGCTCAGAACTTGGGTTCTGTTCTTCCTTTAGGCAAGTTACTGCACCTCTGCCCTTCCCGTCTCTCACCAGCAAAAATGGGAGATGCTGTGACCACTTAGCACGTAGGTTTGCAACGGGGAATAAATGAGTCAATGCACGCAAGGCGAAGGCTGAGCGTAGCACCGGGTCACAGCGAGCATCTGTGGTTTTATGGATGAGGAAACGGAGTTCAAAGAGGTGAACTTTGGGCCAGGGGCCCAAGGCTTCAGTGGTGAGCTGGCGAACCAGGTCCCCAACCAGGGTGTCCTGATTTGTCCCGAATGAGGATTCCTGCCTGTAAATGCTCCTGCTGTGGCTGGTTTCAAACCACCAACGGTTACATCACCAGTTCGCTCAATTCCAGAATATTGAACAATTGAGTGCCGAGGACTCCAGCTGAGCTCAGTGGCACTGTGGGCGGTGGTGGAGCGTGTAGAGCCAAACGTGGAACATGGAGCATTTTGCAAACATTTGTTCTCGCGGACAGTCATCAAGTCAGCAATCAAGTCCCCTGAGCACCCTCCTGGCCCCCATCTTACCCAACAGGGGATCAAGGTTTGGAGAAACCTGGCTGCCTAACCCCCGGGGTACAGCAGAGGCCGGTCACTTACTGTCCCACCTCCTGTGCCCTGCCTGCTCTTGACAAGGCCACACAGACACCATCCTCCCATGCAGCCTTGGAGGGAATTTCCCAGGCCCCACGAGTAGGGGAGCCCTGCGCCCTCCCAGGTGGCTTGACAGGAGGGCTGGGGCTCCTGCCAAGGCACACCTGCCCAGTGCTCCTGAGCTTGGATCTGCCCCAGCTTGTTCTTGCCATCCAAGGGCCTGGGGAAGCACGTGAGTGGAGGGTCTTTATCCTTGAGGGTTTGGAGGACACAGGCGGAAGCTGCGAGTGGGGGAGGGTCAGAAACTTGGCCCAGGGGAGATTCTCAGTCCTGCAGGCAGGCTGGCTCAGTGCCAGGGAGGGGTTCAGGTGAGCCAGACTGCCTGGGGCTGGGCACAGATGCCCTTTCAAACAGAGCAGGGGCCAAAATTTTTATGGTTTTTTGTTCCAGTTGTCCCTGGACGGAGCTGGGGGTCACTTGCCTGTGGCGGCTGAGCTGGGGTTGCTTCTGCATGCTTCCAAAGAGCCCTGTGGCTGAAGGGACTAGGATCGGGTTCTCCCCCCATCTCAGGGGGAGGGGAGAGACTTCTGAGTGGCAGGTAAGGAATTGCTGAGTCCCATGTGTGCTAATGGGACAGGATCCTGAGGTCTCTGGGGAAGGGGGCTGCTCTCCACCATGCACTCTGGGGAAATGGGAGAAATGACTCGCCCTTGAAGCGAGGAAACTGGGAGGGGACCCCTGCTGGCTGGTCTTGGTGGGGAGGAGGGTGTTGGTAGCACAGGGAGAGGGAGGGTCAGGTGAGAAAGGGGGTTGGGGCAGGATGAGGGACAACTTCCCCAAAGCTGGTTTGACAATGGAGCTAAGAAACCAAAGTTGCAGGTGGTCCAAGTGGGGCTGTGGCTGGAGATGGGGCAGGGCAGGGCAGGGCACCACACCCACCCAGGACATCCTGAGAGCCTGGCCCCCATCCTGCAGTTCTAGGGAGGGAGAGGCAGCTGAGTCTGGCCTGGGCGGGGAGGTAGGGGGCTCAGTGGGAGGAAGTGGGCTGGGAGGTGACAGCTGCCCACTTTGTCCTATGTCCCCCCTCCCATGCGGCTCCCATGTGGCTCCATTCACAGGGTCATTCACTGATCCCTTGCTGAATGAGAAGGGTGGGCCACCCTCTCCCTAGCTCAAGTGCTTAAGCCCATTCTGGGTTGCTGGGTGAGCGCAGCAAGCCTCTGGCCCTTCCTGAGCCTCCCCTGACCTTCTCAGGAAAACAACACCTACCTCTTGGGGGTGCTAGGAGGGTTAAAGACCAGGGAGTAGATAAGAAGGACCCAGAGGCAGCAATGTCAGCTTCTAGGCACATGACAGTGTCGGCTTCTTGGGGTGGGCTTGGGCGGATGGCTCCCTCTGTTTTCCCCCATTGTGTGTCCCCAGCTGGACCTCAACGGGACCAACGTGGAGTTGGGATCCAGAAGGAGCTAACCCTCTCTCCACCAGGGAAGGGAGCTTTTAGTCTTGACTCTGGGCTCCCCTCTCTTCTGACTCTGAAAGGCTCTGTGCCCCCAACAGGCCTGCAGGCCCCTTGGAGCAGGAGATAGAGAGGGACTTTCCTCTGTGTCACAGGGACTCAGTTTGGCTTTCTGGGAAGACAGAGAAATAGTACATTCCTCCAGAAATAATTGTCCTCAAGCTATTTCCAGCAGCTCTTTAGTGCCCAGGCCAGAAATGGCTAGTGATCTCGATGCCTGGGTACTGTCAGGACAAACAGCCCAGAAGCCCAGCCCTCTCGCTGGCTGCCCGCCTGCCCAACCGGTCCCCAGCCCTGAGCTGAACCGGGCCTGGCTCAGGCCCCGTCTGTCCGTGGACTGTGGACACCGTCTCCCTGTTCTTACCCCAAGTTGCTCTTCCTCCACTTGGGGATGCCCCTCAGATTCCTCCTGCTGTTCTCTCTTTGGCCACCGTAACTCAGCCGGCCCAGGGCTAAAGGCCTTTTCCTTCAGTGACTCTGCGCTGATGCCATCCTGCCCGGGGCGGGGAGATCCTATACTAAGTGCTTTGTAATCCTGAATCTGGTCCATAAGAAAGATCATGGGCTGGGGCTGGGGCTCAGCGGTAGAGCGCTCGCCTGGCTCGTGTGAGGCCCTGGGTTCGATCCTCAGCACCACATAAAGATAAAGAAAATAAAGGTATCGTGTCCGACTACAACTAAGAAAGAAAGAAAGAAATATGAGATAGGCCGTGTGCGGTGGCACACACCTGTAATCCCAGTGGCTTAGGAGGCAGAGGCAGGAGGATTGCGAGTTCAAAGCCAGCCTCAGCAATTTCGCGAGGCGCTAAGCAACTCAGTGAGAACCTGTCTCTAAATAAAATACACACACACACACACACACACACACACACACACACAAAACTAAACAACAACTGTATTTCTATTTTTTCTTTCTTTCCCTTCCTGCTCTCCTTCCTTCCTTCCTTTCTCTCTCTCTCTCTCTCTCTCTCTCTCTCTCTCTCTCTCTCTCTCTCTCTCTTCCTGCAGTGCTGGGGATCAAACCCAGGATCTGTGTGTCTCTCTCTCTCTCTCTCTCTTTCCTGCAGTGCTGGGGATCAAACCCAGGATCTGATGCACACAAAGCAACTCCCCTACCACTGAGCTATGATGCCAAAACTGTATTTTCAAAATTCCGGGGAAGAATATGAGAGAAGCTTTTTCTGGCAAACACACTGAGACATCAACAGAGAATCGAGTTCCTTCATTCAACACAAATGTCCGGGGTGAACGAGGGATGCTGGTTTCTGAAAGGATTTGCTCTCTGAAGAGTCTTCAGGCGCAGTGTGAGGGTGCACCTCTATAATCCCAGTGGCTCGGGAGGCTGAGGCAGGAGGATCATGAGTTCAAACCCAGCCTCAGCAATTAATGAGGCCCCCAAGCAACCTAGTGAGACCCTGTCTGAAAATAAAAAATAAAAAGGCTAAGGATGTAGCTCAGTAGTTAAGCGCCCCTAGTTCAATACATAGTACCCCCCAAAAAAAACCCAAAACCCCAAAACCCCCAAAACCCCCAGGGTCCTCGGGCTTTCACTGGAACCTGTCACAAAATAGGTGTTAGCATGGGACTGTTGGCCACGTGGGGAGAGGTGAGAAGGGAGAAAAGAAGTTGCCTTCATGCCCTTAAATGGGTCGCCTAAAGGGACAGCATTTGAGGGACATTGGGTAAATGCTGGCCGACCCAATGAGAAAAGAGGTCGGTGCTGACCGCAGCAAACCCGAGTTATATTTGAACCAGCAGAAAACCTCCTGCCTCTCAGCACAATTAAGACGAGAAAAACAACAAGGAACCCTGGAAAACAGCCACCCCAGCCTCCTCTCAAAAATAGGACCCATCTGTCCTGGCAGGCTTAAAGTGGCTCCTGGCCCTTGGGCAGGGGCCTGGCCAGGTTGACCCCTGGAGGCCCCTCCCAGCGCTAGGATTCCATGATTCTATGACATGGCCAGCAGTCTGGAGTGGCAGCATGAGGGTATCCTCAGTGGAGAGCCAGAGGAGGTCTATGTCATCTACCTCCTAAGAGACAGAGTGAGAGGGGAGCGGGCCCTGGTCACATTTGGGGCCCGGCCAGCCAGGGGGAAGGGCCAGTCCTGCGGGAGTCAACCCTCAATCCTCTCCATTTTTTTTTTTAATTTTTTTAAGAAGCAGATGGGGTGGGGCTGGGCCGGGCAGGGAGGAGGCCTGAGTCTGGACATTCCACTCAGTACAGACTCGAAGGACAAGAGCAGCTGAGGCCGGACCCGGGCAGGCAGCTGCTTTCTGAATGGGGTGGGCTGCGAGACAGCTGTGCTGGCGCTAGGCGCCTGGACGCTCAGCACGAGCAGCAGTCATGGGCAAGAGGGGCCGCAGCTCTCCTTCTGGCTGGGGTGTGGGTGGCGGTTAGAACTGAGGAGCCAAGGGACAATGGGGACAACAGGTACTCCACTGCCCTTGTTAGCCCAAGCTGAGCCCAGGGACAGGAGGTAGTGAAATGGACTGGGCATCTCTTGGGCCTGGCCAGGTCTTATCCTCCATGAATGGCCTATTTGGGGGCCAGGAGGAGTAGGAACCCCAATGCCCCTTCCTCTGGTAGGTCAAGTGAGGAAATCCTATATGGTCAGAGAGCGGCAAGACCAAACAAGTTGGCAGGTTCTGATCGTGCAAGCCCAGCCCCATGAGCAAACCTGCTCCGCTGGACCCTCAACCCCACTTGAGTTTCCTGTAGTCAGGACAAACTTGGCTCCAGGATTAGCTAGTACCCTTCTCCCCCCCTGCCCCAGGGTCTCCCTGCCAGGGCTCCTGCGCAGGCCCGCAGAGTTGGTGTGGTGAAAACTCACGCTTAACAGATCGTCAGGGAGACCAAGGTCACCCTGGCAACACACCATTGTCTGTGGGGAGGCCATCAGACATTCCCTCGATGCTACCCTGGCCTTTACAAGCTGTGTGATCGCAGGCTAGTCACATTACCTCTCTGAGCTTCAGTTTCTCCCATCTGTCAACTGGAACTAGAACACTGAAGTGTGGTGGGAATTGAATGAGTTGATCCGCATAGGGCACAGGGTGAAGGGCCGGGTACACAGAGAATCTGTGAGTGTTGAACCGCATCAAGACTGAGACAGTTTTTTTTTTCAGTATTAGGGGGCATTGCTTGGTAAGCTACTTGATAACACCGAAGGCCTATCTGTGCTTGCAATTTCACTCGTTAGAGATTCTGTCCTTGGCCTTTGTGGTATCCTGGAGTTCCTGCTTCAAAGGTGGACGGAAATTTCAGACCGGGATCGAGAGCTAGAGAAAGGAGAAGATCCTGCCTCTGCTTTTCCTAGGAGGCCCTCTGGTCTCCGTCTTTCTGAGGATCTTGCCTTCCTCCCTCTCTCTCGCCCTTCTCTTGTACTTTCTGAGGATTTTCTTCCAGTTTGAAGAAATCCCTGAGCCTGTGGGGAGGAGAAGGAGGGGGATCAGGGCAGTGCTGGACGTCTGGGGACAGAGAGAACCCCTAGAGAGAGAGTCTGGAGGGAGGTGGGAGGGAATCCCGGTGAGCCCACCCAACTCTCTCCTCTCCAGGTCCAGGTAAGCAACCTCCAGGTGCGGCCACAGCTCAGTCACCAATTTGATCCCCCCCCCCAGCCAAAGTGATGTCTGGCCGCCCAGAGAGCAGATCCAACTCTTGCAGTAGCCGTTCAAATAATCTCAACAACCCGTCCTTGCCGGCTCGGACTCCAGGCTGGACCCAAGGCTCTGGCTCCAACGACACCCACGACGACGTCAAGGGCTCCCGCATCCGCACCCCCAGTGGCTCAGACTTCAGCTCCTGCAGCAGTCACTCAGAGCCTTCCTTGGGTGTCAACTCCCCCAAACTCCTCAAGGGGGGAGTGTGCATGGGCCGGCCCTACAACTCCAAGTGCGTGGAGTCAAGTCAATTGGAGAAAAGCTCCAAGGTGGCCAGGAAGACCTCTTACCAGCCCTCTGAGGGCAGCCCCAGCTGCTTGCTCTGCTCAGAACGGCCTTTGGGCCCCACCGGCTCCAGCTTCTTGGACCAGCTCATCAAAGGCATCAACTACCTGGACCGATCTACCAACGCCTTCTACAGCAACTGCCCCAAAACGCTGAGCCTGCCGCGGCTCGCTGCCAGCTACCTGGAACGAGCTGCCAACTCCCTCTACCTGGACCACATGGACCGCACTTCATCCCGAAGTTACTCCGCCCCCAGCGGCAGCCTGCACGCCAGGGACGGCTCCAAAAACAGCACCTGCATGGTGTCATCCACTAGGGGCGCCAACGAGCTGCAGTGTCTGGCCGGCTCCACCAACCAGAGCTGTCCCCACCAGCATCATGGCCACAACCTGACTTCCATGCGGCAGAGGCCAGGCATCAAGTTGACGGAGCTCCCCTTGTTTGGCAATGGGCTTTTCTCCTTAGATCGTCTGCCCAAGTTCTGGGAAGCCATCCGCTCCGGCTGGAGTGCCCCTGAGCCCGCCTCCAAACCCTCCAACTGGTGGTAAGGTCGACATCAGCCAGCGACGGGCACACTTCCGTCACGCTGCAGTTGTGGAAAATAAATTGTCTGTGGCAAAATGCTCCTTCCAAGGCTCTGTTGCGGGAAATGACCATTTAGACGGGGGGCTATGAATTCAAGGGTGGGTCTCGGCACAGTCAAGTAAAAATGAGTGAATTGGGCCGGCAGTGGCAGGGAGTGGCAGAGACTAGTGGCTGAGTGGGCAAGGACCACTGGGTCCCTATACCTGGCTCTGACATGGGCCCTTGCCTTCACAAGAGAAGCTGGAATGTGATTTTCATTCTTATTTATTGACACAGAGTCTTGCTGGGTTGCCCAGACGGACCTCCAACTCCAGGGCTGAAGGGATTCTCCTTTCTTGGCCTCCCACGTAGCTGGGATCACAGGGGTGCACCCCACACCTGGCTCTGGGATCTGATTTCATGTTAGCCACACATTTTAAAATGGCAGGATACTCCGTGAGCTCAGCCAACGTGTTCGCAGGCAGAGTGAGAAGCCCACAGGTCTCAGGAGTCTCGGCCCTTATATCTTGAATGGGTCCCTGACTCTCTTGGAGATGCTCACATCCAAAATGGCCCAATTTCCCCCAGTTAGAGTGCCAGACCCCCACTTGGGACACTGCTCGTGAGGTCGCCAGCACCTAGCTCCTTTCTGGCTTTCAATTTGGGGTCATTCCTTCACGTTGGCTGAGGGCCTTGAGTCCAGTAGGAGCCCAGCAATGCCAACTGCTGTTATCCTGAGGAGGATGACAGTACTTCACTCAATGGATGCTCCGTAGCTAATAATTTCATGACACCCTATTTATTGAGCTCTTTATGTGTGCCAGGCATGGTTTTAAGTGCTTTGTATGTAAGGGAGATTCTGAAGCCTCCCTTAGCCTCAGTTTCCCCATGAGAGGAAACGGGCCAGCTATAGCTGTTCATTACCAGTTCCTATTCATTCTGCTCTCTTTTCAGGCTGGCTGATTTTTGAGCCCTGTCCCACGTGAGCAGAAATGTAGACAGTGATTACAAAAAGAACGATAAACACTCATAGAGCCCTTGTTATGTGGCAGGAACTGTTCTAAGCACTTTATGCACATTTATTCTCTTCAAGATGTGATTTTTGGTGACTGGGACCAAGGGTAGACCCAGAGAAGAACTTTCTGATCGTTTGTTCGTGTGAGAGGCGCTGAAGGAGGAGCCTGGGGTGGCCATGGGAGGGAGGATATAGGCCTTGCTGGGAACTCTCTGGAGAGAGTGGTTCCGTCTGAGACTGGAGGGTCAGGAGAAGGTAGTCCCCTTCTCTCACTTCTGCGGGTTTCTTGCTCTCTTCCCTGGGCCACTGAGAATTCAGAGACCTGAGTAATTCAGGAGTTGGGAAACCAGGCCACAAGGTCCCCAGCTGCCCAGTCCTGCTAACTGAGGGACTCAGGAGACAAGGATTGCAGCCCAGCTCTCTGCTGGTCTGCCCTGAGACCCTGACCACCTGGCTCCCTCTCCACTCCCTTTCCCCTCTGAGCCTGGGTGCAGTAGCTTTGAGGCTCCCAGAGCGCCCTCTGGACTCTGATGTTTCTGAGGCCAGGCCTGGAGACTCCCAAGCTGAGACTGAGAGTGTCCACACAAGAATCCGGGCTCCCAAGCCGCCTTCCAGTTTGCCCCTGTCATTTCAGGCCTGGAGTCCGTTTCTGGGTGGTCTAACTTCAGACCCAGGCCCTGCTCAGGAGCCCTTCTGTCTCCTTGGCAACAGGAAGGCCAACGGCCGCTCAGGGTGGAAGGGCCCTGAGATAATGCAGAACCTGGAGGCCCACAAGGTTCTTTGGTGCTTGAAGGCAGTGGCCTGCCGTGGCCCAGCCCCTATGGCCAAGCAGAGAAGGGGACAGACCTGAGTATCTCCCCAGGGCAGGAGGAAGGAAGAGGGCAGCGAAGCCCTGGTCCATTGAATCCCCCTCCACTTCTATGCCATCTCTGGAGGGCAAGGGAGATCCTTCCGTGGGCCAAAGCTCAGCACTGAGCAAACCCCTCCTCTGTCTCCTGCTTTAACTTTTCTCCCCAGGAGAAGACTGCGGCTTAGTCTGATGGAACCTTATTAGTCTCAACTCCCAAGGCGAACATTCACATGGATTGTTAGAATCCACTTTGAACTGACCATGGTGGCACACACCCGTGACGCCAGCAACTTGGGAGAATGAGGCAGGAGGATCTCGAGCTCAAGGCTGGCTTGGGCAGCTTCATGAGATCCTGCCTCAGCAATAAGAGCTGGAGATGAGCCCCGTGGCAGAGTGCTCTTGGGCTCCATAACCAATACACTCTCTGCATCCTCCCCACTCCCCCCCAAAAAATCCATATGGTCTAACTTTGAGATACTTCAGGACACTAAAGTGTCCTGATTCTCAAACCCTCTGGCTGCTTGAAACCATCCCCTTCCTGCTCCAGGTCTGTTGGCTTGGCTTCCAGGCATGAGAGCCAACTCTCTGTGACTCTCCCACCAAGACACTTATTTCCAAAATGGTCCTATTTCCCCGAGTTTTAGAGTGTAAGACTCCGCACTTGGACATTGCTCTTGGGGTGACCAGCATCAAGTTCCCTTCTGGCTTTCAATAGAGGTCACTTTTTATATCAACATTGGCTCAGGGCCTTGTGTCCAATAGGTGCCCAGTAATGTTAAGTGCTGTTATCCTGAGGATGATTATAGGACAATGAACACTAATAATGTCAACAATGCCCCACTTACCAAGCTCTTAACTGTGTGCCAGGCATTGTTTTAAGTGCTTTGTATCTATTCACTCATTTAATCCTCATAACTATTGTGCTTTCTTTTACAGATGAGGGAGCAGGCACAGAGAGGTCAGGTATACCTGATTATGAGAAAGTCCACAGAACATGGTGGCTTTAAACAATATGGTTGGATCAGGTGTGGTCCCCCCCATCCCAGCGGCTTGGGAGGCTGAGATAGGAGGATAGCAAGTTCGAGACCAGCCTCAGCAACTTAGTGAGGCCCTAGGCAACTCAGTGAGACCTTGCTTCTAAATAAAATATAAAAAAGGGGGGTAGGGATGTGGCTCCATAGTTAAGCACCCTAGGTTCAATTCTGGGGACAAAATAATTCATTTTAAAAAATCATAAATATGGTCTGCATTGTCATTATAGAGGACTGCATGCAGACTGGGTACTCAACAATGATCGATCATAAGATCACAAGAAACTATTTCTTTTTTTTAATGCTTTTATTGGTGCATTACAGTTACACATAATAGCGGGGTTCATTTTGACATCATCAGACATGCATGGAATATCTTGTTTCATTTCAGTCTAAGGATTTCCTTTTTCCCTCCCCTCTTCCCTCTGACTGTTCCCCTTTCTCTACTGGTCTTCTTTCTATTTATTCATTTATTTTTTTAAGTGGGTGCTTTGTAGATGTACATAAAGGCGGGATACACTGGGGCATATTCATATACGCACATAGCGTGATTTTCTCCATTTCAGTCCGCAGTTCTGCCCTTTCCTGTCCCTCCTCCCTCCCAGATCATGACATCTGGAAACTAGTGGGTGCTCCACAGGGGCACAGGTGAGAGCTCAACCTATAGTAGAGGTCATTCTAGGACCTGCTGCTCAGTAGATGCTCCCACGGGATTCACCCATTGGTTGGGCATTGGATCATGCCCAGTAGGGACCACACAGTCTCTGCCCTTGCCCCAAGCTGCTATGGGGGATGGGTACTCGCTGTTCATTCTCAAATCCTTGCTGAGCCCAAGTCCAGAGAAGATAAGCCTGGGAGCTAAAGAAGTGCTGCTGCCCTGCGGCCAGGCAGAGGCCCCCAGGTCCTCACTCATGTGCAGGGGCTGTGTAAACAGGATGCAGCACGCTGGCTAGGAACAATGGAGCAGCCTGCTCTGCGGGGTCCCTTGTGTATAGAGGTGGCCTAGGTGTCCTGTGAGCAGAGGTGGCAGGAAAATCCTCTGGCCTCTGCAGAGGCACACCATGGCACTCACCCTGTGCCCTGCTTAAACATAGGCTCCCGACCCCTCCACCCTCCCAGGCTGTCTTCTTAGCCCATTTTGCTCTGGGGAGAGGGTATCTGGCCCCAAACCCCTGCCATCCACAAGCGCAGAGCTGGGATCCAAGCCAGGGCCTGACCCGCAGTCAACGCCCTTTCCATCTGAAGTGCGGTTTCTTAATATTTATTGAATGAATTTCAAGAGAAAGGAGTAAATCTTAGCCTCCAAAATGATCAGTAAATTAGACAAAGCAAGGGTGGTGTCTCACTCTGGGGTTTGGATCGTTCCTCAATACCAGTGCTCTCAGCAGGCAGGTAAACCCAGGACAGCACTTAAAGGTCACCGGGGTCTCTATTGCCCGATCCATTGGCCCAACTGCCCAACTGCCCAGTCATTTCACGTCACTTGGCACGGTGCCATAATCCTGAAATTTCTTTATGTATTAAAAAAGAAAGAAAATCACCACCACCACCACATGTGGCCCTTTCTAAAGGATAACTTGATATCACTGTTTTAGAATTCTAGAAAAACAAAGGTAGCTTTTTTTGTGGCAGTGGAGACAGAACCCAGGACCACTGACGCTGCATCCCCCCCCCCCATTCTTTTATTTATTTATATTTTGAGACAAGGTCTCAATGAATTGCTGAGGCTAAGCCTCAAAATTATGATCCTCCTGTCTCAGACTCCTGAGTAGCTGGGATCACAGGTGAGCATCATCACCACACCCATCCAGCTTTTTGAACCACCCCAGGTGTTGTGTGTGCAAGAGACACACTCATCCTTCTCCTGACCCTCACCCCATCCCCAACCTTCCCTCTGAGCCTCAGCCCACCCCATCCCTCACCCTTCTCATCCCTGATGGTCTGCACGTCGCGGGTTCTGCTTATTCTACTGAGGAAGCAGAGACCTAGGAGTGGGCAGCCCCCAAGCTGCGTCCACACTGCCTTCTTTTGAGTTGAAATCTGCACAGAAGCCAAAAAAGCCTCAGTGTGTGCTGGGCTGAGCGGGTCCCACCATTTTTGGCAATCTCCTCCACGGGCTCCTAGGCCCCTCCCGATGGGGCAGGAATTTCTGGTGAACAATTGAACAAAGCCGGGAACTTGGAGGGAGAAGGCACAGGACATTCCAAAAGGATTTCTCTCAGCTCCAAAAGTCAACAGGCGGGAACAGCACAGAGGGCTTGCGGGCTGGTAAAGAAAATCACGAGAAAGACGGAAAGTCTGCCCAGGAGGAAGGGCAGAGCAGCTGGAGGAAGGAACAGGGGGCCCCCGGGGTCAAGAGGCCCAGGGGGAGGCCGCTCTCGGCCACTCGTGTCCCTGCTGCAGAGGCCTGTCCACCTCCGCAGCCTCAAAAACTGAGGGAGCTACAAAAATAAACACACGCCGCGCTGTCCCCAGCCCAGCAACGGCTGGTTGATAACAAAGACCTGGAAACAGCCCAATGGCCACCAGCAGGAGATGGGTAATGAAGTACGGTGTGTCAAGGACACAACACCAAATAATTATTAGAAATATGAAGTGCGAGGGCAGTGTGGACGGGAATCCACGTGGCCGGTCACGAGCGGTCACCCTCTGCAACGCAGGGCTGGCGCCAGAACCGCAACCCACACACACAGCTCCCAACGTGGGGCAGGAGAAAGAAGAATGTCAACTGGGTCAAACTGCTCGCTCACTCGGGGACACAGCTGATGGACACCTACTGGGGGGCGAGCTCCTTATCTCAGACTGGCACTGGGCCAGGAAGCCCTGTTTAATTAGCCCTGGTCTTGACCCAGAGCTGGGTTTAGGGAAACCGTGTTAAGTGAGGCAAGCAGGAGGCGAAATCACCCGCGTTCCCTGATGGGGTAGAAGGCACATGGCCGCCTGGAGGAAGGGAGAGAAAGGAACGTTCTGGAGCTCCAACTGCAGCCCTGCTCAGAGCGCTTCTGGGCTGGAGCAGGGGGCTTCTGGGCAGGACCGCGGGGGGCCTGTGTGGAGCCACAGAATTCCAGCCTGGCTGGAGAGGGGTGGGGGTGGGGTGGCACTAGTGACAAGTTCAAATTATAAGGACCATTTATGGTCAGCTCAGGATCCAGTCTCTGGGGCAGCATCTGCCAAGTGTGTTAGGAGAAACGCCAGGTCTGCGAGACGTTCAAGGGCTTCCCCTCCACGCTGGGGGCCTGGCCTCCAGACACGGAGGGAGCGACGGATGGGTGATCCCGCTGGAGGCCTGGTCACACACCTTAGTGTGGAAGAGACCCCTGAGGTGGGCAAAGTGTGGGAAGAAGAGCAGGGTTCCCAAACTCCTTTGACCAGAGAACTCCCGTTCCAAGGAGCCCTTCGGGGGAGGGCGAGGTGCCGTGTGGGAACCCTGGGTCTCAGGGAAGGAGCTCAGTAGGAAAGCCATTGGCATTGGCCATTGGCGTTGGGACAACATCAGGGAGGGGCCAGGTCTAGGGCCACGTTCAGAAGTCCCACACTGCTGCCCAAGCAAGGGGGGACACCAAGGTCAACACATGGATTGGGCTTGAGAATGTGGGTTCTACAATCATGGGGGGGGGTGAACCCTGGTTCTACCTCTTACTGACTGCATGACCCCCGCAGAGGCCCCTCACCCTCGGGCCTCAGTGTGGTCACCTGGGAAAGGGGGACAGTCAACATACACACTTGCTTACCACCAGGACTGCGGTGGGATCAAATAAGAGTCAACGTCCACGGAAGAGTAAAGGGGCTCATCTTGGCCTCAAGCGCAACCCAGAAGAGGAACGCGGGGAGCCAGGCTTGGACCAACTTGTTCTTTCAGCCAAGTGAAAGTGACCCGAGGGCTGGGGACGTGGCTCAAGCCGTAGCGCGCTCGCCTGGCATGTGTGCGGCCCAGGTTCGATCCTCAGCACCACATACCAACAAAGATGTTGTGTCCACCGAGAACTAAGAAAAAATAAATAAATGTTAAAATTCTCTCTCTCTCTCTCTCTCTCTCTCTCTAAAAAAAAAAAAAAAAAAAGACCCGAGTGCCAACTCTGTGCCAGGAGTGGTGCTCTTCCCCAGGGATGTGACTGGGACTGAGACACGCATGTGCTCTGCCTTCAGTAGGCCTTGTCTGGTGAGCGCCTTCCAGGTGGTCAAGACTGTTAATATATATTTTTTTGTATTCTAATTTGTTACCTATGACAGCAGAGTGCTTTACAATTCACATTACCCATGTAGAGCGCAAGTGTTCATCTCGCTGCTTGTGTACAAAGTGTACCCACACCATCCTGCCTTCTTCATACATGTACTTAGGGTACGGATGTCCATCTCATTCCTCCGTCTTCTCCCTCCCGCTTCTTCCCTTTTGCCCTATCTACAGTTTATCTAATCTTCCAACGATGCTGCTTCCCCTCCCAACCCCACTGTGCATCAGTCTCCTTGTAATGGAAGAGACACTTCCCAGAAGGTGATATGCAATCAATCAACAAATATATGAAAAATGTTCAGCATGTCTAGCAACCAGAGAAATGCAGATCAAAACCACTCCTAAGATTCCATCTCACTCCAGTCAGAATTGGCAGCTGTTATGAAGACAAACAACATTAAGTGATGTTGAGGATGCGGGGGGGGGGGGGGGGGAAAGGCACACTCATACACTGCTGGTGGGACTGCAAAATGGTGCAGCCAATATGGAAAGCAGTATGGAGATTCCTTGGAAAACTGGGAATGGAACCACCATTTGACACAGCTATCTGATTCCTTTGACTATACACAAAGGACTTAAAAACAGCATACTCCAGGGACACAGCCACGTCAATGTTTATTGCAGCCCAATACACAATAGCTAAACTATTGGACCAAACTAGAGCCCTTCAGTAGATGAATGGATAAAGAAAATGTGATATCTGGGCTGGGGATGTGGCTCAAGCGGTAGCACACTCGCCTGGCATGCATGCGGCCCGGGTTCTATCCTCAGCACCACATACAAACAAAGATGTTGTGTCCACCGAAAACTAAAAATAAAATATTAAAAGTTCTCTCTCTCTCTCTCTCTCTCTCTCTCTCTCTCTCTCAAAAAAAAAAAAAAAGAAAATGTGATATATATAGACAATAGAATATTACTCAGCAATGAAAGAGAATGAAATCACAGCATTTGCAGGTAAATGGATGAAGTTGGAGAATATAAGGCTAAGTGAAGTAAGCCAATCCCCAAAAAACAAATGCCTAATGTTTTCTCTAAGATTGTCAATGTTGAGAAAGAGGTCAACCATGGTGGCACACGCTTGTAATCCCAGCAACTAGGGAGGCTGAGGCAGGAAGATCCCAAATCGAGGCCAGCCTTAGCAATTTGGCAAGACCCTCAGCAATATAGAAACCCTGTCTGAACTGAATCCTACAGGAGAGTAGAGAAGGGAGGCGGGTGTTGGGGAAAAGCTCTATAGGAGAAGGAACTACAGTGGGAAGCCCGAGCTGGGGAAGGGAGGAGGGGGAGAGATGGGCGGGTCCCTTCCTTCCCTCTTCTCCCAACACTCACCTCTTCCTCCTCTCCTCCAGCCCCATCTCCTAGTTTCCTCTCCCTGATTCCAACTCTCTTCTTTCACGTCAATTTCTGGTTCCCTAACAAACCCAAGGACCTACTTTGCCAACATCTGCTTTTCTCCCACAGGCATGGGACCCTTTTTGCTGGTAGCTGTTTACTTTTTTTTTTTTGTACTGGGGATTAAATCCAGGGGTGCTTTACCACTGAGCTACATCTTCGGTCCTTTTATTTTCTGATACAGGAATTCGCTAAATTGTTTAGGCCCCCCCTAAGTGCTCAGGCTGGCCCGGGTTGCTGGGATTACAGATGTGCACCACAGCGCCTGGCAGGAGCTGTTTACTTCCATTATCTAGAAAGTGTAGGGCCACAGGTAGCCCATACCGTGCCTTTGCTCACATTATCGAAAGGTACCCTTTGTGGGAAGATATAGCCTCCCAGCAGGCGGGACACCACTCCTATTTACACATTTGGATGCATACCTTTGTCTAGTGAACAACCTGCCCAACTGTCCCCTGAAGCCTTGAATGAATGAACAAAGGAATGTGAGTAAGATGAGTGAGAAGCCCTGAGGCAACAAAAAGAGCTGGAGTAGGAATGAAAGCCAGGAGAAGCTGGGTCCTGTGAATTTTGGAGTGGCAGACAGACAGGTGAGCCACAAACTCTGGCTGCTGATTCCAAAAGGCCCCCGTTCCTAATTCTCTGAAGGCAGGTTGTCTATCTATCTGAACCCCTGTGGTCCCTCCTTACCTAAGGAACCTGGTGTGAGACTTTTGTTGTTTCAGTTCCCCAGAGTGCGACAAATACCCTGAGCTTTAGGCACATCCAGTAGTGGTCATGTGTGCACCCTGGAGGCTCAGCAGAGCCTAGAGGCTCAGTCCCTGCTGCTCTTCTAAGTCCTGAGAGGAGACCAAAGATGCCCAAGATTGCAAAATAACACAGAGCCAGCCAAATCCCGTGGTGGGAAACACAGGCTGCAGGATAAACAGGGGGATGAGGATCCTCGGGGCGGGGTCTCTGGAAGACTCTGGACAGCCCATACCTTCCTTCTCCCTGGGTCAGCCCAGCTCCTTCCAGGCCCTGGTCAGCTTTCCCACCTCTTCCCCACACTCTTAGGAAGCAAGACTTTCAGCGCTGGGCTGGTCTTCACCAAGCATCTACAAAGGGTGGCTTGTTCCCCCTTCCCCTTTGCTCATGAGCGAATCATGCCAGAAGCCAACTCTGGGACCCAAAGAGCCCGAGGTAGGGAACAGACATGGAGGCAGCTCATGAAATGGGATTTGTTACGGATGCTGACCCTTCCCACCCAGGCGAAGCCCTGGAAAAATCCTGCCACCAGGTTGGCCACCTGCCAACGCTGAAGTCAGAGGAGTTTGGAAGCCTTCCTCATCCATCAGGGAGTTCCGAGACGAGGCTGTACTGCCCATCAGACCAGAGATCCCTCGGGTGGGGGCCACATCTCACCACCAGACGGGGGGGGGGGGGGGGGGGGGGGCCAGAGGCGGCTCCGCTGCCACCAGCCTGGAGCTGCGGAGGGCAGCCTTGCCGGTCTCTCATCAGGTTGGGCAGACACCTAGAAATAATAAGTATGGATACTGCCTATTAGGTGCCTGAAACTTTTTTAAAATTAAAAATTAATTCATCTTAAGCCTCACAACACATGTATTCTAAAATGGACCATTAAGAAGTCAAACTTTTTTAAAAAATATTTTTAGTTGTAGATGTCCATAATACCTTTATTTGGTTAATTTAGTTTTTTTTTTTTTTTGGTACCGGGGATGATTGAACTCAGGGGCACTTGACCACTGAGCCGCATCCTAAGCACTCTCTCTATTTTATTTAGAGACAGAGTCTCACTGAGTTGCTTTAGCACCTTGCTACTGCTGAGGCTGGCTTTGAACTCACAATCCTCCTGTCGCAGCCTCCAGAGCCCCTGGGTAATTTCATTTTTTTTTTTTAATGCGGTGCTAAGGATCTAACCCAGTGCCTCCCACATGCTAGGCAAGCGCCCTACCGCTGAGCTACAGCCCCAGCCCAAGAAGCCAACCTTATTCTCACTTTCTACAGGAGGAAACTGACTTGGGGGCAGAACCATGAGCTCAGGATTGGACAGGTGGACGGTGGAGGCAGGGGGCTCCATCAGGCTGAGAACAACATGAGGAGGGGCTGAGTCCGGCTCACCCTCTCCATCAAATTAGGGTCCGCCGAGGGCCAGGATCAGGCATTCCTTCCCTGCCTGTCTCATCTTCTCGTCTGGAGCAGAGGCAGACCTTATTCGGTGCTCTGCTCCAGTCTGGGCCGGGGCCAGGGTTGACCAAACACTCTGGATGTGGTTTTTGCTCTTCACAGTTCTAAGCTGATCTCCCAGAAATGTGCCCACAAGGCAGAGAAGAGCCCCCCCTTTTTTGGAGATGGGGCATCTATTTGGGATGGGCGTCAGAACACCACCATTTTTTTTCAATCCCCTAAGTGTCTAGTCGGGAGTCCCCAGAATGCCTGGGAGCCTGCAGGTCCCTATCACAGGGAACAGCCTTCCGGAGCCCGCCTGGTGCCACCCACTTAACAGGGCATTTCCTTCTGTCCACAGTGCACCTCAGTCCTGGCTGCAAACCCTGCCAGGAGGAACCTAGCAACTCATAGGAAACAATGGAAACTTCAGTTTTTATTCTCCTCCCTCTATCATTACTCAAAAGGTTTTCCTGAAAGCCACACCTACCCCACCCGCCCCCCCACACCGTGTTCTCTGTAGGCATCACTCTGGCGCTGTCTGGAAAGTTTCAGGCAGAAGTGGCCTGAGCTAGGCCGTGGACAGGCCCTCTGGCTGGTGGTGGGCTGTCTGTGGGGCCGGCAGAGGTGGATCACCCGCGGTGATTTACAGCCCGAGCATCTGCGATGGGGGCTTTGGCTGGGTCCTCGGTGTCTGGGCCCTGGGGTGTGAGCTGGTGTCTTTGGCACTGGGCTGTGATTTATGTGAATCAAACTTGGTCTGTGAGTGATTCCAGTGGAAAAAATGGTGCGAGGATAGGAAGGTGATTCAATTCGGTATTAAGCGCCCACTGTGAGTCACCGCAGTGTTTAGTGTGAGAAAGTGAAAAAAAAATACCAAAAAACACACATACAGGCTGGTGGTAAGCGTGCGACAAGTGACATGGGCCTGCGTGTGAAATGTGTGAGAGGAATCTGTGTGTGCAGATGCATCCATGTGCTTCACGGCTTGTTGGGTGAACGTGAACGTGAGTGCCAGCGGCAGTGTGCAGGTCGCGCCTGCAGCAGCACCTGCGGGGGTGCGGGCCGGTTTGCAGCGCCCACAGTTTGCAGCAGCTTCGACGGCTCGCGGGGAACGCGTGAGCGTGTTAGTGCACAAATGCTGAGCGAGGCGGTGTCCGCGTGGGTCCAAGTGGGTGTGAACGTGCGACGCGGGTGTGAAAGCGGCGTGCGTGTGAGCAGGGGACGCAGATCCCGGGGTCCTGGAGCGCCGCCCGCGTGCGGCCGCGACGTGCGGGATGTGCCCGCCCGCGGGGAGCGGCCTCGGGAGCCGGGCGGCCGGCGGAGGCCCCAGCGCCGTCCCATACCACACTCCAGGCCGAGTTTGGCCGGGAGCCGGCGGGGCCGCGGGCGGCTGGGGGCCAGACAAAGGCCCGGCCTGCTGCGCGGCCCACTCAGGCGAGCCCAGCCCGCAGCCGGGGGCGGGCCGGGGGCGTGGCCTGGCTCCGGGCCGGGGCGGGGCCTGGGGGCGCGGGGGCGGGGCGGACGGCCGGGGGGCGGGGCGGGGGCGGCGGGAGCGGGCGCGCTGTCCCGAGGACTCGCAGGACAGCGAGCGGCTGCTGCGGGCGGCGCCGAGCGAGCCAGCGAGCGAGGCCGGGCCATGGGGCGGCGGGCGGCGGGCGCGCTGCTTCTGGCGCTGCTGCTGCACGGGCGGCTGCTCGCGGTGAGTGTGCGGGGCGGGGACCCGGGAGCGCCCGCCAACTTGGCGGGGGCCCTCGAGGCTGCGCGGCCGGGACTCTGGCCCGGGACCGCGGCGCCCGCCGAGGACCCCGGGCCGGCACTGATCGGCGCCACCCCTCGGCGTGGGGCCACCCCAGGGGCCACCCGGGGACCCAGCGTGGGTCGGGGGCGGGGTCGGCCCGCGTGGAATTCCTGGGTTTCGCGGCCACTTTGCCGAGGTTCAGAGTCACGCTGGGCATGGCCCAGCCTGCCATTCCTGGGGACCAGGAGGAGAAACTTCCAGCGGGGTGGGAACTTGGCAGGATGAGGGTGCCCCTTTTTGCGCCAACTTGGCAGAGGGACACGCGGTGATGGGACCCTGTCAGTCCTCGCTGAAACTTTACTACGCTGCCTGTCCCCGTGGGTAGCATGTAACCAGGCAGGCACAAGTCAAGAACTTTTGGAACAAATCTAAGGCTTGTGTGGAACACCCAGGACTCTGGAGTCATGAGGCTGACTCCATGAGGAGCTGGATCAATCCCTGCCCTTCACTGAGTAACTGTGTGACCTCAAGTGAGCTGTTAACCTCTCTGAGGCCAGCCCTGCCTGGGTAAAGCAACTGCCTGGCCTCAAAATGTGTAACGGCAGGGTGGCTGTCCGCAGGGGTGGAACGAACGTGGGTGTGCGTGGTGCAGGGCCTGTTAGGGGTGGGTCCCCATGGCATCTGAGTTTCCTCAGCTTGCCCCATCCCGATAGGCCAGGTCCAGGGCCCGATTGCTCTGACAGCCCAGTCCCCTGCTCTGAGCTTAGATGGATGGATCCATGTGGAGGAAGAGAATCCTCAGGTCCAGTCAGGAATCCTGAGGCCTAGGAGGCACTTGGCCAGGAGAGGCCCAGAGGACCTGAGTGAACTCCAGGAGGGCTGGGCGGGGTCGGTGGCTGGGAGCTGGTGGTAGAAGTGGGTGGGGGCACATCTGGGCCTGCTGTGTTGAACCACAGAGCCACCCCCACCCTCTGAGGTGCTCCTAGACAGTCCCTATCCCTGCCTCCTGTTCTCAGAGCCAAGAGAGTGACTTTTCCAACCGGGCCAGTGTTTGCCCAGTGACTGATTCCCCGTCCTTGCCTTGCTGCCTCCCTCGCCTCTGCCTTCCTGAGTCACTTGTTAAACCCCTTTCCAGACCTGAACCCCCAACACTTCTGCCCAGCACCTCTCCTGCTCTCCCCAGCCCTTGCAGCCTCTGTCTTCTGTCTTGGCTTGTCACCCAGCACATCCAGTGGCGTCCTATAGGTGCTCCCGGTTGGCCTGAACTTGCAGCTAGCTCCCTACACTGCCTTTACCTTCCCGAGGCACCCATCCAGACCTGGAGTGTCTTCCCAGCCAACAGTCTCTCCCGACCTTCTCCCACCTCTGCCCCTGCGAGGGGCTCCTGCAGGCTTGGGGTGTACAATGGCAGGAATGGTGGGTGGAGCTGTTTGCTGTGCGCCTGAGGAATTCCACAGAAGTTCCCGGCCTCCCGCCCATCATCTCATTCACTTGTTCATTCAACAGATCTTCATTGAGCAACGTGCCATGACAGTCACTGGGAGTCCAGGGGTTCATTCACAGGGCAGATATTTGCCAAGCACCTACTGTGTCCCAATACCCTGGCACATGGTAGGGGGCTGCGGTGGCCAGAGGGAGCCAGGTTGGTCCCTGTCTGTGCCTTCCTGGAACTCAGAGACAGTGGGCCGTTTATAATTGGGACTTGCATACAGCCACGTGGAGGTCTGTACTGTCCCACCCAGGCTGATGGTGGGGGCTGGAAGGAGCTCGGCCTCAGGAATCTTCCAGGCCCAGGTTCGAATACCAGCCTTGCTGTTGGCTAGCTGCGTGATCTGACCCTTAGTTTTCACATCTGTTAAATGTGAGGGAGAGGTTTGCTGTGAGTCTTAAAAGAGCAGGTTCCTCAAAGCCCTGGGCTCCTCCTTGCCTGCTGCTCTTGATCTCTTCTGCCCTTGGGTTCAGAGTCACAAGGCAGGAGCAAGTGGGGAGGTAGGACACAGAGCAGGGTAAGCTGGGCTGCAGGGCGCTCTGGCCTCACTGGGGCAGGAGACAGGACCACGGGAACAGTGGTCTGTGATTAAGTGTGGGAGTAATTTCAGTTCTGAGGGGTGGAGAGGGTGCTGGGAATGGGGGCGGGGCCTGAGCGGCTCAGGGCCTGTCCTGGCCTCCCGACCCTTTTCTTCTTTTGGGGGGCCTTGGCCCTTCCTTTCTTGGGGCCGGTGCTGCAGGAGCCCGGAGACTTGAGGGGGCCGTGGTGATCAGAGTGTTTTCCAGGGCTGAGGAGGGAAGTTAGCTGAGATACCTGCTTCCTGCCTCCGCTGCATTTCCTCACAGGGGAGGCTGCTGGCTAGAGTGGGGTGGGGGTGGGGGAGCCTCCCCTTCCTGGCAGAACCTCAGCCCTCCCCTCCACAAGCTGGCTGGCTTGACCCCCTGCCCCAGACTTGCAAGGGCTGGACAGTAAAGTGCCTGGGGGATTCCGGAGGGAAGCTGCAGGTCCATTTGCAGAGATGCCCCCCACTCTCAGCTCTGAGGCTGAGCGCCCTGTGTCTGAGGAGTCCTGGCCCCGCCTGGCTTGGCCCGGGCCTGTTCCCAGGCTGAGTGCAGGCAAGTTGGGATCCGCGGGCCTGGGGCCCTGCCTGGAGATGGTGAAGGAGGGTGGCAGAAGGTGACTGGATTCCGACTTGGAAGACTGTGAGCACGGAGGTCGTGGGCCCCCAGGCCAGATGACGACAAGAGCTGTGGATGGTTCCCACTTATCCAGGGCACACTGTCTGTTGGACGCTCGGTTTGTCTGCGAATCCTCACATTACCTCTGTCGCTCCGTCGCTCCCTGCTTCCCACCGTCTCTTGTTGCTGGGAATCGGATCCAAGCCCCTGACTTCATCCAGCCCACGAGGCCTGGGAGGGAGATGTGGCCTCCGGACTCTGTCTCGGCTTCTCCTGCTGCCAGCGTTCCCCTCTCGCCCTGGCCAGCGACCCCAGTCTTTGTTTCTGAGCATGCTAAGCTCACTCCTACGTCAGCGCCTTTGCGTCTGCTGTTCCTCTGCCTGGAACAGTTGTCCCTGAAGCCTCAGGACCTGCCTGGTTCCTTCAGGTCCTGGCTGCTCTGTTCATTGTTCTGATTTCTCTTTCTTGTTTGGTCCTCGGGAGCAAACCCACATGCCAATCGTGTTCTCTACGCCGACCCGTGTCCCCGGCCCTACGGTTTTATTTCTCTTTTCATCTGACATGCATGCATTTGCCCACTTCATTACCTGTCTCCTCTGTCCACGTTAGGCAGGGAAGGACCTCACCTGTTTTTATTCACCATCGCATCTTTAGCGCCTGACAGGTACTCAGTGCTCAGTGGAGGTACTTGTCCAGTGTCTGAAACCACAGCTCCTCGTGTGGTCCCCAACCTCTGAGCAGAGGAAATGGAGGCTCAGAGAGATTAGAGAACTTGCCGGGTGACTGTGTACCACACACTCAGGGAAGCATTTTTTTTTTCTTTTTGCAGTATTGGGAGTTCAACCCAGGGGTGCTCTACCACGGAGCTCCTTTGTATTTTGAGACAGGGTCTTGCTAAGTCGCCAAGGCTGGCCTTGCACTTGCAGTTCTGCTGCCTCAACATCCCCGAGTAGCTGGAATCACATGCGTGTGCCACTGTAGCTGGCAGGAGCCAAGTTGGGAAGGCAGACGGAGTTCTCTGGACCCTATCTGCTGTCCCATCTGCCGGCAGCCACAGTCAGGAGATGGTGATAAAACTTGTCACTGATGTTGCTGTAACCAAGAACTCTGGCCCCGGGTAGCACAAAGCCTAGTTCAGAAAAGGAATGGTGGGCACAGGGGCTCAGGAGGGCTGTGCCTGGGTGTCCGTGGGGCCTCCTGGGGATGCCCGTGCTGGCGGGAGCAGAACAACCTCAGGACGCTCTGCATGGAGCCCTCCCTGGTTGCCTAGGCTGTTTCCTGGGGGTTTAGGCGGATCTTTAGAGGCTTCAGAACTGCCTGACTTTGGGGTGAGTCTCAGGGCAGAGGGCAGGAGGGGCTGCCCAGATGTGGCAAGATCTGGAGTAATCAATGAGAGGTGCCTGGGGGCTAGACCTGTGGGTTGTGGCCTCGGACCACCGGGGTATAAGGGAGCTTCCAGCCCTGACCCGTTGCCCCCTCCCCAGTTCAGTGCCAGCCCTGAGAGGTCCTGCTAGAAGAGGAGTGGGGAGTGTCCGGCTCCCCAGCAGATCCCCAAGGGTCCGAGGCGCCCACCGGCCTTCTCCCTTCTGCTCCTGCTTCTGCCAGGAAGGGGGAGGCTGGGCGAGGGTCCTGGCCTTGCTGGAATGTTGCCCCAGCCCAGGCCTTGGCCTCCTGGGCCCTCCACCCCCTCCTGCTCCCAGGGCCTGGCCGGGGCCAATTGCCCCAGTGCCCAGAGCAGGCTGACGGAAACCCAGAAGTATGTGTGGAACTCGCTTCGCGGGGAGCCGCCAGCCCGCTGCCCAGCCTGGTGGCGTCGGGGCCATGTCAATAGCCGCCTTGAGAGGGGAGTGGCTCGTGGCAGCCGGAGGTGGCTGTGCTGGGGGCACCATCATGAAAGCCTTGAGAACAAGGTTGCTCTTTGAGGCCTGGGAATGTGGGGCCTTCAAGTCTCCGCCACCGCACTCCCCCCACCCATGCTGCTCCTGTGCTCGGACAGCACTGCAGGGACCTCACGGCATCCCTGGGGCATCCTGTCATGTCCTTGGGACCAGCTCTCAGCTTCCTACCAGAGCACTTCCCTGGGGTGCAGAGGAGGGCACCCTGTTGCTGTGGTTTTGGGGAGGTGTCTGGCACCCCACTTGCGATGTGCGTTGAATGAATGAACGAACCAGTGACGTACGTCACTGAATATTCTGTAAACCAAAGTCCCCTGTAGGTGTGCATTAGCCTTTAAATTCACTTAATAAGCATTGGCGGAGAATCGTCTCCGCATCTGACCCTGTTCTGGATGTTGAGTTTATAGCGGGGAACAAAAGAGTCAGATTCCCTTCTCCTGTGTGACTTGCATTGTGGCTAGGGCAAGAAGACTGGCAGTAAATCTGTCAGGTGCCATAAGTGCTTGGAAGGAAAAATAAAGCAGGGAAGAGGAAGGTAAGGAGGTAGGGTGGGGTGGCAGGGTCAGGAAAGCCCCCATAGAGATCTGCAGGAAGTGAGGGTGGGAGCCTGAGGGTATCTAGGAAAGGGCTTTCCAGGCAGAGTGGACAGCCAGTGCAAAGGCCCGGGGGTGGGACCCGGCTTGGCATATTTGTGGAAAAGCAGGGAGGCCTATTGTCATGGGCTGTATGAGAGACGGGGAGCACATGGTGTCGGTGCAGGGTCGGGGTGGGGGGAGATTGGCACAGCCGGGCCTAGGATTTGCTTCCCAGTGAGATGAGAACTTGTCAGAACTCTGGTGTTTAGCAGGATCGCCCTGGTTGCTGTGTGGAGGGGTCAAGGGCAAAGGCAAGGCGGCCCTAAGCCAGGAAAGAGACCGCTGGGGCTCGTACCCGGCAGTGGAGATGGGGGAGGTGTTGACCCTGAGTATATCTTGAAGGCAGGGCTGACAGGAGTGGGTGCCGTGGGTGAAGGGTGGGATGGGAGGAGAGGACCCCACATCGTCCTCCCTTGCATTTCCTCCCAGGCGTGACCACCGGGGACACCAGGGACAGCTCTGGGGCGCAGGCTTGGGGGAGCAGGAGGAGGGCGAGTGGTGGAGGACCCTGCGGGTGGGGCTGTCGGCCCCTGGCCTTCTCCACCTGGGCCTCTGCATGGACCTGGGGGTCGGAGAGGAAGGGGTTCCTGTCGAGTGGCCTTTGCAGAGCCCGCGGCCCGAGCCCCTGGCTTATGTATTTGTGCATTTAATGGGAAGCGCCACAAGTTCTGTGCCTGTCACTTTCCCAGCGCTAAGCAGGTGACTGATGGTCCAGTGAGGAAGTCAGTGTCCTGGCCCGAGGGTGGGGAGGGGCTTCCTGTGGCCCTGGACTCAGGGGAGCGGCTGTCCCAGCCACGCTCTCTACTGGGTCCCAGGGGATGCGGGCGAGCTGGATGCCCACGGTGCCAGCTTTCTTCTTCTGTGTCCTTGTTGGACTCGCAGGTATTTCCCTTGAGTGACTCAGTGGAGTGGGCGGGGGCTAGAGGACCCCGCTTTCCACCCTTGGCTCCGCCCTGGCTGGCTGTGTGACTTTGATCAAGTTGCTTTACCTTTCTGAGCCTCAGATCAGTTGTGAAATAGGTGTCACAGTGCCTATCTCTTGGTGGCTTTGAGGTGGCCAGGTGGCTACGCCTGGAATGCGGTAGGTGCACCGTAGCTGCTGGTGGCTGTACTAGTCTTGTTCCTGCTGAGGGCAGGGCCAGCCTGGTATTTGATTTAGGGTTTCCAGAGCCCGCAGGGCACACCTTCCTTCTTGCTGGCCCGTGCCCTGCCCCAGGCTTGATGAATGAATGGCCTTGTGGAGGGACTGTCCCCTCCTGCTGCCTTGCTTTCATAGCTCAGAGTCCCGGATGCATGCGACTGCCTCTGGTCCGTCACTGCCCCCTTCCCCCACTGAGGCCACAGCTGCAGGACAGAGTCCACCCCTCCACCCTGATGGCTCCTTCCTGGAGGGGGAAGGAGGGGGGCACACCCCAGGGTGTGGCCTGGGAAAGGCTGGAGTCTCCAGGCACACTGTCCCCAGCCCAGATGTGTGCAGTTGGTGGGCTGCGAGCGCAGGAGGTGTGGCCAAGTGCTCCCCTGGGTGCAGAAAGGATGTTCATGCAACTGGAGGGGAGTGGCCCAGGGGTGTCCTAGGACCCCGTCCCAGCCCTGTCCTCCCTCAGGCCCAGGCTGGAGGCTGTGGGACCTTGCCCGGGGATCTCTGGGCAAGCCAGAGGTGGCCCTCCTTTGCCGGGGTCGGTGGGCTGCGCGGCTCTCAGAGAAGCAGCAGGACTAGGGACAAGGAGGGACGCGCCAGGACCAGGCAGCCTTGCCCACCCACCCTGAGCTTTGGGCTCTGGCTGTTGGGGAGCCTCCTCTCTGGCCATCTTGGTGGGTCACGTCCAGGTGCCTCCAGTTTTAACGCTTGAAAACGGTCTCTATCTTTCTCCAGTCCCAGTTGGTGGGAAGGGGAGGCAGCCGGGACTTCAGGGTGGCCTCGGGTGACCCCACAGATGCTCCTCCTGGGGTGGGGCTGGGACTCCCAGCTGCCTCTGGCCCCCTCCCAGCCCACCTCGGCCCCTGCCCCCACCTCCCCGCGGGTCCAGCCCCTCCCCCCGCTGACTCACGCTCTCCTTGTTTGGCGTTCCCAGTGTTCACATAGCTGGGAACTGGGATCATGCCTCTTCTTGGATCGCTCCGGGGCTGGATGGGTCGAAATTCTGGCCTCATAAATCCCAGCCCCAGTGGCCCCTGTCACTTCAGCAGTCTCCCTGCCTTGCCTTTTGCCTTCCTGTGACCCTTGGACTGGAGGAACAGGGACCTGGGAATTTCCTGAGCACAGGCCAGTCCCTTCTCTGCCCAGGGACATGCAGGGTCTCCTCCTGAGTGACCTTGTTCACCTGGGCCATCGACCCGTGTTGAGTGAGCACTTGCACCTCCTCTTCATCAAAACTGCCCCCTGCTCTGGGCCAGCCCGGCCTGGGGCTCTTCCCTCGTGCAAATCATCTCTAGTCTCCACTTCCCCCCACTCAGTACTGGGGCCTTGGTGACATACAAGGACCAGAGGACCAGCTGGGAGTCTGTAGAATCTATGGACAAGTCCCAAACTGTCACCTGAACAACCCGAGCGAGCGGCGAGAGGCAGAAGAATGCGTCCATCTCTCCACCTGCCCATTCATTTGTTGGCTCCTTTGCTGGCGCTGCCTGAGGACCTACTGTGTGCTGATGGTGGGCCGAGTGTTTTCTCTGCATTGACAACAACCCTTGGGGGCTGAGCTCATACTTCCAGTTCCAGGAGAGAAGTGGCTCAGAGGGCAGTGACTAGGCCCAGACCCCAGAGCCACCTGCAGAGGAAGGTGGGCTGGAAGGAGCCTGAGGCAGGCCCCGGGGTCTCCCTGCAGCCCGCAGCTGTGGGTCTTGCTGGAGAGGCCAGACTTGGGAACCCTGCATGACTCAGCCCACAGGGCGCAGATCATGGGGAAGGCACAGATCCTTTGGCTGAGTGATCTGGAAAGACTTTCTGGAGGAAGTGGGCCTAAAGGGCCAGGAGGAAGTCATGGGCAGGGGTCCAGGAATCTCTCCCTGGTCCCTGGGCTCCTGTTGTCTGCATTGTTGGCTGCGCAGGCGGGGCCTCCTGCTGGGGTCGTTAAAACTGGGGAAAGAATGAGAGGAAGTCCCCAAGATAGCAGAGGTGACATCCATCCAGCTCCCCCACCCTGTACCTGGCCAGCCCAGCAGGCAAGAGGTCAAGGCCTGGGCCTTCCTAGGCCCTCTTTCCTGAGCCTTTTCCTACTTAAAAAAAAATGGGCCAGGGGCTGGGGATGTGGCTCAAGCGATAATGTGCTCGCCTGGCATGCGCGGGGCGCTGGGTTCAATCCTCAGCACACATAAAATAAAGATGTTGTGTCCACTGAAAACTGAAAAATAAATATTAAAGAAATTCTCTCTCTCTCTTCTCTCTCTTTCTTCTCTCTCTCTCTCTCTCTTAAAAAAAAAAAAAAATGGGCCAGGTCTTGCTCTTCTGGCCACGTCCCAGGAAAGGAACTTGAAGTTCCCCAGGAGAACTTGGTGGTGGTCTAGTCTGTGGGGCCTGGCATAGCCACCTTGAAGGGTCCACGCTATATCCCCATGCCACATCCTCTGCTGATACCACTGTCCCTCCGGTGCCAAGACCTGAAACAGATGAGGGGGCCGTTCCCTGTGCCCTAGACCTCTTTGAAGCCTGTCTGACTCGTGCGTGTGTCCTACAGTGATCTGCCCACCTGGGGTCCTCCTCTGGGCCCCTTGGGTACCAGAGGATCGAACATTCAGGGGCATCACCAGTGTCCTTTTAGCCAGTGACCTCTACACCAGGAGCCACAGGGTCCTCAGACAGGTGATCCAGGGCCACCCCAGGAATTCCCTGTGACGTCTCAGCTCCAATTTATTATTGTAGGTCCTGAACGGTCCAGTGAGCTGGTGGGAAGAAGGGGCAGAGAAGACCCACGGGGTGGGAGCAGGAGGGAGGGCAGTCTCAGGAGAGCTCCTGGACTCAGGGGGAGCTCTGAGGGCAGATTTGCCTGCAGCCTGGATTTGACTTGGGGACAGGGAGGAAAGGGTTAAGTGGGCCTGGTTCCCACCTGGCTGGTGGGGGTGGGGGAGAGGGGACGGCACAGCTGCTGGGGCAGGAATGTGTGATAAGATCAAAGCTCTCAGCCTGCCTGGGCCTCACCTGGGTTTCACCTGAGCAGCTGAGGGGAATTCTCTGGCTGGGGAACCCGGGGGTGGGAAGGGCTCCTTCCTCCTGCCCCTCTCCCAGGGGCTCCCTGGCCTTCCACCGGCCCCTCCTACCCTCTCCCCCTGCAGTCTCCCAGAAGGCCCACTTCTTGCTAGGAGCCCCAGGAGCCACCTTTTGATGACACCCAAGATTATGGGAGACACCCCTTCTAACACACCCCTCTCCCGGGCCCTCCCCAGTTCTCTCTCCACTAGAGTTTCTGAGCCCAGGACACTTTGGGGTTTTAGGAAGACCAGGACTCTGGCTAGGGAACTGGAGGGCTTCATACAGCCTCTTACTTTGTGATTTTTCCCTTTCTTTCTTCTGTCCCTAGGCAGCTCAGGGGCCTCAGTTTTGTGTGCCTCCCCCCTGCTTTGGGAAGGCCTCAAGCCCTGGTCCGTGCAGCCATGCAGCCTTTCACCATGAGACCTTCATAACAGCAGTAGGAGCAAGGCAGGAAGCATGTGAGGGACGGCCACACACTTTGTAATGCCCTCTAGGACCCTGCTGGGCCAGCTGCCCTAGTGGCACAGCCTTCCCCTCTAGCTCACCAGCCCAGCTGTGTGGCTGCCCAATGGCCCCAGGATGCATTGGGTGGGGAGGAGCTGGCCCAGGGGGTGCTGCTGCCTGGGCCCTGCTGGGCCCTGCTCTCCACCGTGGCTCCGCCCTGGCTAATGATTACCCTGGGCAGTGGGAGAGCCTGCCCTCCCAGCTCCTTAACCACTGGTTGCACCCCAGGTATGTCAGCAGCCTGGGTGTTTCCTGCTTTAATGTGGCAGCCTGCTCTGCGCACATGGGCTGGGGCAGCAGGGCTTGGATCCCAGGGTGACAGGCAGCTTGTGCTCTGGGGCCCTGGGAGCTGATGGTTGGGCCCACTGGGTCGAAGTGAGATAAGAACTGGGATCCACCAGGCCCCTGTGGTTCGACGTCAGCCTGTGAACAGACTCTAGACCCACACACCAGGCAGCAGGCCCCTGGCAGCACCAAGTGCCCCGCTCTCCTCTCCAGCCTCACTCCTTGGATGAGCCCCGTGGAAGGCATGTCGTGGTCAGGGCTTTGGGGCTGCAGGGCTTGGCTTTCCACCCCAATTCTGCCTGTTCTGGGCTGTGTGACCTTGGGCAAGTCACTCTGCCTTTTTGAGCACCTGCTTCCTTATCAGCAAGCCTGGAAGCTAATCTCCACCTGGCGGCTCCAGCTAGCCGAGGTGTAGGAAGTGTTTAGCCCATAATTAATACCCAGAGAATGGCGGCGATTATTATCATATTACTGTTACAGTTTTAGCTATTAGGAGAAAGTGAAAGTTGAATCCAGTCTTGGGTAACAATGGCCCAGGGGGATTTGGGGGCAGAGCCCAGGGATGTGTGTGGAGAGCGAGTCCCAGGGTTCTTGCAGCTGGCCCACCTCTGTCCTTTGGGCCTAGGTTCCTCCTGGGCTGGGTCCTGAGGCTGGTGCAGGCCCAGAGCGGCGAGGAGGAGGAGGAGGACTATTTATTTTGATAGCATTAGGGCATTTCCCCCACTGGCAACTGCTATTTTGAGAGCCCTGGAGAGCAGGGCGATGGTTAAATTAGGTAATGTTGCTCCACAAGGAATGTGTGAAGCCGCTGGGAGGCTGCGGGAGAGGCGGGCACTTCAGGCCCCATGAAATGAAACTGCAGCTTGGAGAAGAGCCGCTCGGGGCCACTTTATAAGGTGATGGAGAGAAGGCGCTGGAAGCCGGTGCTGGGGAGCGGGCGTGGTGGCCCCAAACCTCTTTTTTATTTTTATTCTTTTGGTTGTAGGTGGACACAATACCTTTATTTCATTTATTGATTTTTATGTGGTGCTGAGGATCGAACCCAGGGCCTCACGCATGCAAGGCGAGTGCTCTGCCCCTGAGCCCCAGCCTCAGCCCCCCAGACCTCTTTTTGGCTGTCTTGGCGAGGGGCCTGGTGGAGGGCAGGGCTGGGACTGTGTCCCCAGCTCCATGGTGGCTGCTGCTCCAGGTGGGTGGGGCTTGGGGTGGCGTGATGCATGGGAAGCGCGGATGGGCAGCCTTGGCCTTGAGTCCTGCTGCTTCTGCCTCTTTCTAGCCTTCTGCGCTCGGGCAGGCCACTGGACCTCCCTGTCTACAGCAGTGAGCACGGTTCCAGTCCCCTTGGAGGCTTCCTTCCAGTGAAAGCGCACTCAGCTTTTACTTTTACTCAGGAGAGAGGCCCTGTCACAGCGGCTTGAAGCTCACCTGGGAGCTCAGAAATGCAGCCCCAGGCCCCACCCAGACCCACAGAAGCCAAATCTCTTGGGTCCAGTTGGAGTGGGGAGAGGGAAGGCCTCCGCAGTCAGAGTTCATCCTGAAAACCACCGCTGGGACCAGGATTACTGTCATCCTCGCCTGACCCTGGGAGGGGTGTCGGAAACACAGGTGCTCACATGCCTCCGCCTCCTTCCCACCTGGGCCGGGGCTGGTGGGACGGGGTGTTGCAGGCCCTGGCAGGTAACAGCTGCCCTAGCGGCTTCTTCAGGCCCTCCATTCCCGCGCCCAGCAGAGCCGGATGGTCTTCCCTCCAGGTGATGGCGAGGAGAGGGGCCCTCGGCTGGCGTGGCCTGCGGTGTAGACATCGCCCTGCGGTGGTGTAGACATCGCCCTGCGGTGGTGTAGACATCGCCCTGCGGTGTAGACACCGCCCTGCCCCACAGGTCCCAGTGGGGGAGAGGAGCAGCTGCCCTGGCCTGTCCCCTTCCATGGCTGGGGGACTGGAACTGAGTGGATGAGAAATAGTTACTCTGTGTCCGGCTCTGGGGAAGCTCCTAACTTTGCCCCAGTTCTGCAGACCTTTGATTACACAGGAAAAAACAGAACCGACCGCAGTTTACTTAGTACCTCAAGTGATCCACACACACAGCGCTAAACTCTTGACTTACGTTCTCTCTTTGATCCACTTAATTGTAACATCCTCTGCAAACGGGGAAAGTTGCTATAATGGTGCAGCCTGTCTCCTGGGGCTGTTAGGAAGGTGTTTTAGATCTGACAGGTGTTAAATAAATATAGTAAGTACCAATGATGTCCCAAGAGGGCAAGGGCTATTATTGGCCCCCTTCTACGGAGGTGCAATTCCAGGTCCACAGCAGGGAAGGACTTGCCTACTGGGATCCTGGGGGCTTGGAGCGGAGCCATAAGAAATTGAGTCCCCAAACTTGTAAGCCAGGATTATAATTCAGTTTGATTTAGTAAATCCTTGTTTATGATCCACAGGCTGCTGGGCCTTGGGCAGTATCTGAAGGTTAGATGTGTACATTAATAAGGTAAATAAAAACCACCTGGGGACTGTCCCCGATGGTTCCTGTGGGAGAGGAGAGACATCAACCCAAATGACTATAATTGGGACTGAATCTCTAGTGCTTTAAAGTGGGAGTGAAGCTGTGGAAGAAGGTGTCTTGGTGGGAGGTCTCAGGGAGGTGGCCTTGGGGGTGGGGAGTAG
The DNA here is from genome assembly GCF_052094955.1 of Ictidomys tridecemlineatus. Taxonomy (NCBI): domain Eukaryota; kingdom Metazoa; phylum Chordata; class Mammalia; order Rodentia; family Sciuridae; genus Ictidomys; species Ictidomys tridecemlineatus. The sequence continues at coordinate 14,432,281 of NC_135487.1, read as the reverse complement.
ACCCAGCAGGAGTGGAGGAACAGCATCCAGAGGCAGGAACAGCATCCATGAAGGCCCAGAGGCTGCCGGTGACCCTGTGTCCCCTGTGCAGGTGTTGTCCAGTTCTTAGGCCCGAGTGGTGTGGGGGTGACAAGGTGGGGAGGGCCCAGCCCAGCGTCCTTGCCATTGAAGATGCTGGGTGTTGGCAACGACTTGGCTTCCCAACCAACTGGGATTATTCCGTCATCGTTCTGCCCGTTCATGACCAAAAAAAAAAAAAAAAAAAATCAAAGGCCTTTATAAATGGCCCGTCACCTTCTGGCCGGCGTGATAACCGAGGCAGCTGACAGACTTCGGCCAAAAGCAGAGAGGCTTGAGGTCTTGATTGACGGGTGGCCTTATCACCACACACGAAAGGCTTCCGAGTCTTTAACAGCATTGACAATGACCCGGGTGGGGAGCGCAGTGCAGGGGCCAGGCCTGGTGCCAGTGTCCTCTTTGGCTGGGCAGTCATGTGGCCTCAGGCGGGCCTGTCCCCTCCTCTGTAGCCTGAGGCAGTGGCACCTGCAGGCTGAGCCTGGGGGTCCGTGATGGCGTAACCAACATGGTCCAGGACCCGCCGCTAGTCCCATGTGACTGTTTAAACGTGAAACACAATGAAATAAGATCACATAAAACATTTTAGAAATTCACTCCTCCTCGCTTTGTGAGTCCCGAGTGTCACCTGTGGCCAGTGGCTTCCTTATCGCAGGGCGGACGTTTCTGTCTCGGCCCAGGGTTCCGTGTGTCAAGTGCACTGCGGTGTGTCAAGTGCAGTGTGCCCCCATGGGACCTGCTGGGGCTTCTTACTGGACGCTGTCCAGTCTCTGGGACCCCCCACGGTGGCCACCCTGCTTCCTACGCAGCACCTGGCTCTTCTCTCAGTCTCCCCCTGCCTGATGTCACCACAGATGTTAAGATACCCATACCTGGCTCCCGCCAGTCCCCCTTATTTTCCCTCCCACTTCCCTCAGCCTGGTCCATGTGCGTCCCCGCTCCGCTGCTGGTGCCTGCACGGTCCCTGTCCAGCCTCTGACAGTCCCACGGCCCATTCCTCGTCGGGAGGGAGAGAGGCCTCCCTGGCATCCCCAGCCCCCGGCTCCAGCCCTCCGCCTGGGCCCCTGGGCAGGGCAGAGATGATGGTTTGTTGTGACGGGGCAGCGGGCAGCCTGCCCGCTCCAACGCGCCTGTATCTGGGCGCCAAGCGTGCTGTTTGCACTTGGCTGGGCCTCAGGGTCTGGCCGGCTGCCCACGAGGGCTGGCCCGCTCTGGCACCCTGGTAACAGCGCCTGCTCGTGGGCCTCTGCCTGCTCAGGAGCGCAGGGGTCTGCCTGGGCCCAGTCCCGGGGCTGAAGGGCACATCTTCAAGTGTGACCCGGGTGCCCTGGCTCTGGCTGAGCCGTGGGTGCTGAGTGGGGCAAGGCCCAGAGGACACAGGCAGGATGCGGTCTCCTGGAGGCCAGGCAGGAGGAGCTGCTGGTCTCAGCTGCCCAGAGGCCCCAGGCCATGCGGCACCCAGGCCTTCTGTCCCCTTCCTTCGGCCTCCTCCTTGACAGGCGGATGGGATGGGCCTGTGGTCCATGAAGGGAGGACCTGGAGGCCCAGCGAGGATGGTCTCGTGGCCAGTTTGGGAGGAAGGAGAATCTGCACTTGAACCCTGCTGGGCTTCTCTCCCCTTCGGCCCTCCCTGAGGGAGCTCTGAGGACAGTGTCCCTGGACACTCAGTCAGGGGGAGCACTGGGTCCTGGCCTCCCTGTTGTGGCCTTGGGCAAGTTTGTCTCACCAGGGACTGTGGTCCAGTTGCCCGGCCCCAGGGCGGTCGCGATGCTTGGGTAGCGGCTCCTGCCTGGTTCCCCAGCACTGAGGACCCCTCGCAGCTGCTGGCCTGAGTGCTGAGTGGCCTCCGCCCTCGCCTGACCTGCCTCCATTCTTGTGCCTCTAAGCGTCGCCGTCCTTTGCCCTCCCAGGCAGCGCCCCTGCCCACCGCTCCCGTCCCCTCACCTGCTGGTTTTTGCTTTTCCCACTCTCTCCGGTGACACGTGACTTAGGGTCCACCTGGCTCCGACGTGAATGGCGGCCGCACGAGGGGGAGAGCGTTGTGTGGCCCGTGGGGACCCCTGGCTCTCTCCCCTTCCCCTTGCTGGAGCTTGCCAGGCCGTGCTTAGTGACGCAGGGTCCCCAGCAGGGCCTGTTGTCACCTGGGTCAGAGATGAGGGCTGGAGGGTTGCCCAGCGCTGCGCACCTTGGCCATGGCGGGGCCAGGCTGCCCCCCGGCCAGTCCTGCTCCTGAGCTCACTCTATGCCTCCTCCAGCGTGGGGTTCACGAGGTCAGAGCCTTCATGTGGTGTACAGGTGACAGGGCCCAGGGGGTCAGGTTTCAAGGTGGTCCCCCATCTCTCTGCCCCTCCCCCAGCCTTCTCCCCTTCTGTGGTTGTCCCTTACTGCAGCGCTTCCTGCCCCGGAATCACAGGTGCCCCCTACCTGGGTGACCCAGGGCCCCCAGCAGCCCCCAGGGGCAGGGCAGGGAGCAGAGGGCTGTCCCAGGTCCCTGGCTGTTCCCAGCTGTCGGGCAGGTGAACAGGATGTTCCCCTGGGCAGCAGACATTCCTGGTCCGAGGTGACAGGCAGCAGGGAGATTTACCGTTTCCGGTAACCCGAGTCCCGGGACGGGGCATTCTCCCTGCCAAGAGCAGGCACCCGCCACTTGCCAGCCCTTGCCGCCCACTCCTAGGCCACCTGCCTGTCTAGAGTTGGAGGACAGGCTGGAGGGGCCACCGTCCACCCAGAGCTTGAGATGGGGTCTCAGGCCCCCAGTATCCCCCACAAAGACCCAGAGTCCTGTCGCCCTCCCAGAACCCTCGTCTGTGGTGCCCTGCCCTGGCCTGGGGAAGGAGGTGACCCTGGAGGTGAAAGGCCCTGTCAGGAGGCTGGGCCTGCCTCCTCCATTGAGTGGCCCAGGGCTCTTCTTCCTGTCCTCTTGGGGCGGCTGCCATGTCCTTGCTGGGTCCTAAGCTTACAGGATGCCGCTCATCCCTGTCACCGTGGCCCAGCAGATGGGGGTGTCAGAGGCTGGTGTGGTTGTTGGTTGGTTTCTTGGAGCCTGGGGCCTCCTGCAGACCAGCCGAGTGCTTCACCACGGAGCCACATCCCCAGCCCCAGAGACGGGATTGGAACCTCTGCCCTCCACCTCCGGCTGGTCTCCCCCAGAGTCCTTACTTCCCCTCTCTGGGCCTCCGTTTCCCCTTCTGATGAGTGAGGGTACTGGTGCAGGTTGTCCCTTCCAGCTGGGAGCTCAGGATGTAGGAACGTGACGGAACCTTCCATGGGTGTGAGTCTTGTGCCTTATCAAGCCAGGGAGGGGGCAGAGCAGGAACTGTTTTCTCTGGGGGGTGCTAGTGAGCTCACCGTCCTGGTGATGAGCTGGGGATGGGAAAGAGGGGAAGAGGTGACGCTCATCCCTACTAAGTACGGGACACCAAGCCTCTGTTTTCTGTCAGTCTTCTGTCGTTTTTATTCCCATTTTACGGTTGAGGGAAAGAGAGGCTCAGAGAGGTCAAGTGATTTGCCCAGGTTCACACAGCTAGAAGTTGCCCAGGTCCACGCAGTGTGGAATGGCACGCATTTCCTACAATGACGTTGATTTACTAGTAAAATACAACAAATAGTAGTGTTCCCCCAGAAAGAATTAACATGCCCCAGAAATTTGAAAACCTCTACATCCAAACTACATCTCCCAGGCTGCCTCTGACACAGGAAGTAGCCCAGAAACCTCTGGCTCAACAGATTTCTTGAGTTTTGCTTTGGAAAATATGGTCAGCCGTAATTACGGGTGTGCAAGAGTTCAGGGGAGAGCGAGCCTGTGGGCCGAAGCAGCTGGGACCCGAGAGTGGCCGGGCAGGCCAAGTTCACAGCCTCCAGCAAGGCCCCCGAGTCAGCCACAGGGGTCCCCTGGGACCTCAGGCCTGCCGTCCCCCTCCTGCTGCGATCCCGAGGTCCAGCTTGAGTCGGGCACGTTTGGTCCACAGACCTTTGCTCCAGCCTCCACCCCGCCCAGGCTCCCAGGGAACTGGGTGAAGGGCTGTGGCGGGGCCCAGGCTGCTTCCTGGGCTTGAGTGGCGGCTGCAGCCGGGGGACTGAGATGACCCATCCAGCCCCTGCCCCTGCCTGCGGGGGCCCTTGGCCTGAGGTCCCAGCAGCTGTCAGCAGGGCAGGGTGCCTGAGGAGGGCCAGAGGTGACTTCCAGCCACCCCTTCTCCCCCTCCTTGGGCCAGGCCCAGAACTGTCACCGGCTTTGTCGGCAGCTGCGGAGCTTTGTTCCAGAGTGGCTCTGGGTCCCCTCCTCCTCCCTGCGCCTCTTCCCACCATCGTTCCCAGCCTCTGCCTCTGGGGAGGAGTTGGCGCTTATAGGGAGGACGTGGTCACATCCTTTGGCTCCTTTGATCCTATGAAAGATCTGAAGGACCAGGACTGAACGCTGTGTTTTTATAGGAGAGAAAACAGATTCAGAGAGGCCAAGGGACTTGCTTAGAGTCACACAGCTAAACTCAGGCTCCTGGCTCCCAGCCCAGAGTTGTCCCTGGTCTTTTTCAAGGTTTCATACAGGACGAGAGAAGCTTCTGGGTCCCTGAGTCTGATTCCTAGCTTGACCATTGAGTAGTTTAGGACCTCGGGCAAGCTCCAAATCGTGGGGAATGGGACTTCCTGCCTCTTGGGGATGTTGGGCCCATGAAGTGAAGGATCAACTCTCCATCGTCAGAGGGAGAGGGGACCCGCCGTGTGCCCGAGCCCGGGCCGGTTCCATGGGGGTTCCATGGGGGTTCGGGACACATTCCACAAATACTTAGATCAACCAGTAAATATTTATTTGGCACCTACTGTGTGCCAGGTGCTGGAAAAAGAGCAGCGGTGAGACAAAACGCGGGTCCCCGCTCACCAGCGTCGCAGGCGATGGCTGGGGCCACCTCCTCTCCCACCACGGAAGCCTGGGAAGCGCTTCACACACCCTGGGGTCCTGACACACGCACTGCGGCCGAGAACGCTGGAGCCAGGGGACCCTGGTGCCCACTCTCCGTCCGGAGGGTCTGCAGGGTGCTGCTGGACCTGGAGGTGGCCTGTGGGCTTCCTGGAGGAGGAGGCAGCCCTGGGCTTCTTGGGGGAGGGCTGCCAGGAGAGGCTGGGAACAGCCAGGGGCGCAGCCGCCCGAGTCTGGGGAGCAACAATTTCAGGAAGGTCTTGCAGAGGGCAAGGCCTCTCTTTCCCCAGGGACCAGGCCAGTCGGAGCTTTAAATACCCCACCAGCCCAGAATAGCCTCTATTGTCTTGGCCGGCCACACGGGGCCTGAGGAGGGAGCCGGGTCTGGGCTCTTCCCTATATGGCATGGGTGGCCTTCTGGGAAGGCCTTTCTTTCTGGCTCCTGAGGAGGCCGCCTGGTGGGGCCTGCGGGCGGCAGCCTGGCTCTGCCCTGCGTGAGCAACGTGCGCTGCGGGGAGCGGGTGGGTGGGGGACTCCCCTGGAGGGCTGTGTGCCCGGTGGTGGCGCCCCTTTGTGCCCCGAGTGTGCGTGCGTTGGCCCAGTGGGCCCTCCTGTGGACAGGCCTGGCCAGGTCCTGCCTGGGGCCTCCTGGCACCGTCCCCTGCCCTGGCTATTTTGGGCACTGGCTGCATTTGTGGGTAATCCCGCCCAGACCCAGGATGCTGGGGTGTGGCCGGGAGGCTCTCCCCGGAGGGTTCCAGCCTCCAGGATTGGATCCCATGTTGATCACCGCCGTCTCTGCCCCTGGCCAGGCCTCCCTCGCAAGGCAGAGGAGGGCCAGAGCCACCTGGGCGTGCCCTGCTCCCCCATCAGGAGCAGCTGTGCAGCTTCTCAGCAAGGCCACAAGCAGCTGAGAACAGGTTCGGTTGCCTTCTTCCCACGGGCCACTGGAAAGCTCCGCGCCTGCAGAGCTGTGCCTTTCCCAGGTCCCCAGGCCTCGCACGTGCTCCCTGTGCAGTCAGCTCACCGCTGCAGGGAGGCGGTGTCTACCCGAGCACGTCCGTCCGCGTGTGCTTAGCTCACGTTCTCCCGCTCCCTGGCCTGCCTCTTGTAACCTGCCTGATGTCTGGAGCAAGGAGGGAGGAGGTGACGCTGATAATGATGGTGATGATAAGAACCCTGGCTGGCTCTGTCCTGAAGCCTGGCTCCTGGCTCTGTGTTATTCTGACTTTGTCATTCCCTCCTTTAGCCAGCCTCCCAGCCTCCCAGCCTCCCAGCCTCTCAGCCTCCCAGCCTCTCTCCCCCCTCCCCTTTGCAGTGCTGGGGATCAAGTTCAGGGCCTCGTGCACTCTAGGCAAGCGCACTCTGTCACCCGGCCACATCCCAGCCTCAGCCAGGCTCCTTTGACTGGTGGGAGTCACAGCCTAGATTTTTTTTATATTTATTTATTTATGTATCTTTAGTTTTAGGTGGATACATTAGTTTGTTTTCATGTGGTGCCAGGCATGGAACCCAGTGCCTCGGGCATGCTAGGCAAGTGCTCTGCCGCTGAGCCACAGCCCCGGCCGCCCAGCCTAGAATTTTAGAATCTTAACGTTTCAGGGTTTGGGACGGTGAAATGCCAAAGCCAGAGGGACTTTTTAAGCTCCAGAGCGTTCCGATTTACGAAGAGGAAAGCTTTATTCCAAAGAAGAGGGCAGTGATGAGCACGGGGCTGGGTGACTCGGTGGCAGGGCGCTTGCCTAGCACCCCCAGGCCCCATCCCCTGCACCACCTAAAGAAACACAGAGCCATGCACCTGTGCTGTGGGTATCGGTTCACATTTCAGTTCCCTCCTCACAACAACCCTGGGAGGGGAGAATGTGGACAGTTGTCCCTCGGGGTCAGTGGGGCCTCGATCCTGGGAACCCCCAAGCCCTGAGGACACGCGAGTCCCTTTATGAGAAGTGGCATCTCTCCTACGTGCACCTCCTGTAATCGTTAAATCATCTCTAGGCGCTTCGACACCCCAGCCAGCGGGAGCGCCCTGTGGACGGGACTCGGCCGTGTGTGATCAGGGAGGGACATGGAGGAGAGAGGTGGGCCTGCCCAGCGCAGGGCGGTTTCTTCCGGGTTGTTTTCAGTCTGGTTGGTGGAAGCCACAGGTGTGGAGGGTCCTCTGTTCTGAGTGGTGGTGCCCGTTTCACAGGGGAGGAAACAGAGGCCCGGAGGTGGGATGCTTGCTCCCGGCCTCACAGCTCACCAGGGCTGAGCCAGGCGGAGCAAAATGGCAAAGGTGGGAGGGTTTTGATGGAAACGAGCATTTGGGGGAGGGGACTCCAACCCTACCTGGGTCCCCTCGTTCCCCTCACCTCGTCTCCAGAGGGACCACAAGGCTGCTGGGACAGGTTGGACACTTGGGATCTGGGTCTGCTATGTCACCTGCCAGGGACGGAGTCTGAGGCTCCGGGAAGGGAAGGGACTAGCCCCAGAGGGTGGCTGAGCTGGGAGCCCAGTCCCTCATGTCCCATATCGCCCCTGCGTGCCCGCCCCACCTCCTCCTCCGGGAAGCAGAGGAGGGAAGCCCCCTGCTGGGGCAGGGCAGCCGGTCTCCTGGCCACAGCTGTGGCAACCTGTTTTTTCCTGTGGCTGGAGCCCACGGGAGCAAGCGCAGAGCTGGGCACCAGGGCCTGCTGCCTGGCGATCTCACGCAGGGCCCTGGATCTGGAGCTCAGCCCTGCTCGCCTCTGAGGCCCCCACCCACTCCCCGGGATGCCCTTCAGTGACCACATGGCCTCCTGTCCTCCCAGGATGGACTCCCAACAGGAAGACCCAGGCATCCGTGGCCACAGAGATGGCAGGAGGAGGCACCTGGGAGTCCAGAGTCCTTCCAGGTTGAGGACTGGGGCTTGCTACTCTGTGACTACTGACAAGTCAGCCACACAGAGGCTCATTTATGAACCCCGTTCATTCATTAATTAGTAAATATTGCTGAGCATCTCTATGTGGATGGGGAAATAGCAGTAAGCAGAGTGGGCACAGCCCCCGCCTTACCGCCACTCCCTTCCTCCTGGGGGAGACCAGGGAAACACATGAACACAGAAAAACCTTCCACGTGGGAGGGCAGGGAAAAGCAGAGCAGGCTGTGGGGGGAGGGGAGAGAACCACAGGAGGCTCCAGTCCTCCATGTGGTCTCTGAAAGGTGACATCTGAGCAGAAATTGGAGGAAGAGAAGGAGCGACTGATGGAATACCTGGAGGCAGTGTCCCAGGCAGGGCACAGGAAGTGCAAAGGCCCTGAGGTGGGAAGGACTCTGCTGGGCTTGAGCACTGTTGAGACAAATGTGGCCAGAAGGGAAGGAAGGAGCAGGGAGAATGAGCAAGAGAGGTTGGTGTGTGTGTGTGTGTGTGTGTGTGTGTGTGTGTGTGTGTGTGTGTGTGTTGTGGGGGATCATGTAGAGCCCGCCTGGTCCTAATGAGGACTTTTCTTCTCACTCATTGGAGAGCGAGTGCATCAGCAAGGCCCAAGCTGCAGGTTCAGGAAGTGGCCTTCTTTTCATGGGGTCTCATTTCAACAAAAGTTTGTGGATCATTTTTTGATTCATAAATCAAACCCCAGCCCCCCACGGAGGCTTCATTCATGAGGGCCATGTGTTGGGGACGCCCAGCCAGGCTGGAGTGGCCTTGAAGCCCACAGACGTGCTGGTGCCCAGGGCAGCAGGGCACTGGAGCCAGAGGACCCGAGAACCAAAGGACTCAGCAGGGAGGTGACAAGTGAGTGCCGCTGCACTGTTGGCACCCGCCGTGCCCGGCGGCTGACTCTGACCCCAGGGACCTCCTCGCTGGGCAGCTCCTACCCCTGCTGCCTCGGCCACCCCGGCCCAGGGGGGAGGCAGGGCATCTCCTGGTGGCTTTCTGCACCTTCGCTGGAAGCTGGGCAGCTCATTCGGCTGCGGGGGGTCGGGGGGCTGTTCTTGGAGGGTCCTGGGCCGAGGAGAGTGCAGGGACCCAGGGCTGGGGAGAGCTGGCCACCACACCTGGCACGGGGTCAGCTGCACAGCCGGGTGCGGTGCTCCTCGGTGGAAAAGCCCCGCAGGCCCCTGCCTGATTCCTGTCACCTCACCGCGTCCCACTGAAAGCTCCTTCCCTCCCTCCCACAGGCCCCAGTGTGTACCCTCCCCTCGGCCTGGCTTACCCCTCCGCCTGCCCCTGCACCTCCCTCCGCCTGCCTCCTGCACCCTCCGCCTGCCCCCGCACCCCCCTGACTGCCCCTGCACCCCCCTCCGCCTGCCCTCACACCCCCCTCCGACTGTCCCCACACCCCCCCCGACTGCCCCCTGCACCCCCCTCCGACTGCCCCCGCACCCCCTCCGCCTGCCCGCCCCCTGCACCCCCCGACTGCCCCCGCACCCCCCGACTGCCCCCTGCACCCCCCTCCGCCTGCCCTCACACCCCCCTCCGACTGTCCCCACACCCCCCCCGACTGCCCCCTGCACCCCCCTCCGACTGCCCCCGCACCCCCTCCGCCTGCCTGCCCCCTGCACCCCCCGACTGCCCCCGCACCCCCCGACTGCCCCCTGCACCCCCCTCCGACTGCCCCCGCACCCCCCCCCACTGCCCCCTGCACCGCACTCCAGTGAAGCCGTCTTTCGGCCTCAGGGTCATCATTTCCCCCGGAGGGAGGCTCCTCCAGCCTCTCACTAAGTGGGAGGCATCCATGCCCTCTCCCAGCCCCCCTACCTCTTCAGATCCCTCCTCACGGTGTTGTCACCATGTGGTTTGGTGGCATGTGACTCCCCCTCCCTTCCTCTGCAGGAACACAGAACTCCTCCTCTGTCCGCTTCATCATTTCATCCCCAGGACCCAGCACATAGTAGGTGCTCAGTGAATCGAGGTCAAAATGACTTGAATGGAACCTTGTGATCAAGGGCGGGTCTGAGTGACGGCCTTTCTTAATGGGTGGGGAAGCTGAGGCTGCCCAGCTAGAAGGTGGCCACTGTGGCCTGGAATCCGGGCATCCCATGAGCATGGGGCTGGCCCTCCCTGTCTCACTGCCCCACTCCCCTGAGACCCAGAGACCCAGGGTTCTTGCTGGGCCTAGGCTTGGACAGTAGCTGGCCAATTGGGCTGCCCGCTCCACCTGTGCTGAGGAGCCCTCAAGGCCACCTGGGGACAGGCCGGGCACTTTCGGGGTCCGCTGGCCATGCTTCTCTAAGAAGTCGCCCTCGTTCTGCTTGTCTCTGGGAAGAGCCATGGCCGGCAGGGAGCTCAAGGCCGCAGGGAGGCCCTGAGGGCAGGGGGCACCTCAGATGGACTTCAAGGACCCTGTGCCAGCCTCCTCCCTGCGTGCCACGTGATCCCTGGCTCAGACCGGGTTTTGTCAATGGAGAACCCGGCCCTGGAGTGGCCCCCCGCCTCTGGGACCGTCCTGCTTCCTGTTTCTGCACTCGGTTTCTTCTGTCCAGTGGCTAATTCCTGCCTCGGGGTTGTTGGACAAGTTCATTCAGCCATCTGACAGTGAGTCACAAATACGGAGGGCCTACTATGTGCCTCTGTGGTGGGATGCCGAGGGCCGCAGACCAACCCTGCTGGTGTCTCTGGGCACTTCCACTGAGGGGGCTGTGGACGCCTCCCACAGCGAGGTCCCTCCCCACCCCCCCAGGGGCTGGATGTAATTTTTGCTAAAAGGGAGAAACCAGGGGCCTGTCCAGAGCCACAGGTGAGTTCGGGGCAGAGCTAGAAACTTGAAGCCCTTGTTCCTGCTCCCTGGGTCTCCCTGATCCTCCTCAGCCACCTCAGTGCTGGCCTTTCCAGGTCCCCGGCCTCGGTAAGAGCAGAGGGCAGAAGCAAGGGCCTGGGGTAGAGAACAGAGTGAGCCTGAGTCAGACACAGTGCTCATTGCTTTCGCTGTGTGGCCAAGGGCTGGTGACATTCCCTCTCTGAGCCTAGCTTCCCTACGTGTGAGACAGGGCTGCCACCGCTGTCTGCTCAGGAGGATGGTGGATTTGAGTGACACCAGCCTTTTGAAGACTTAGCCTGGCACCTGGGGTGATGCCCTCCCTCTGGGAATCAGTGCTCTTCCTGGCTGACTGGCTGGCACAGGTCCTGCTGCCGTGGGGGCCCAAGTGTGAGAAGCTGGCTGTCCCCGAGAGGCACGAGAGGCACGGGTGCGCAGGCATGCCTGAGGAGGCCGCAGCCACCTCCTTTCCGGCCAGGCGCCCCCTCAGACTGCCTGGGGATTAAAGGCCTTGGGGCCTTTGTGTCGGGCTCCCCCGCCCCTGGCAGTTCGCACAGCAAAGTGCTGCCCTGACAGATTCCTGCCCTGCCGCCTGCCGCCTGCCATGGACAGGACCCTGCCGCCTGGGGGTGGGGCAGAGCACCTTGACCTTGTGTCTGGGTTGGGCAGGAGGGGGAAGCGCTTGTGCTGCCTGGGAACCTGCATCTTGCTGTGGGGGGGGGTTGCGTCTGTGTCCCTCCCTAGAGATTTGGGGGCCTTGGGTTTGTCCCCACCCCCACACTGCCTCTGGATTTCCACGAGGTGAGCTCACTCCAGCCCCAGATGCCTGGAGCCTTGCCCTGGGCAGCTGCAGCCGCCCTGGGGACTGTGCGGGCTCAGACCTTCCTGCCCAGCTGCGGGGGCGGTGGGGGGCTCAGACGGAGGCCGAGCCAGGAGGCAGGAGGAGGGAGGCTGTGAGCCCGAGGCATGTGAAGAATGTTTTGGAGAAGCCCAAACCCCCACCCCTGGGGTGTCCCAGATCCAGCCTCAGAGCAGGCAGACAACTGCAGCCCTGGAACCCAGCTCTGTGGCCCAGGCCCCCACTTCACCTCGCACCTGGCGCGACCCAGGCCGGAGCCCACAGCCTGCACTCCCGCGCGTCACCCCTCATCCACCCACACCCCTCCTCTCCCTCTGCACCCTGCGTGGTGCTCGTTTGAGCACTAACTGAGCACTTACTATATGTGAGGTGCTACGGGCCTCACACACATGGTCCCGTTTCGTGGCCGGCCCTCCCTGAGCCCCTGTTTCCTCATCCATAAAGTGGAAGTAAGCAATGTAGTCTCCTGCCCGAAACCTGGGGTCCGGAGTGTTCTGGAATCCAGAAGGTTCTTGGAGAAAGGTGCTGAGACATGCGCCGGCTGCCTGCCACGGCCGCAGTGGGGCTGTGGCCCGTGCCCAGCTGCCCAAGGCCCCCGGCTCCATCCCCAGCCCTGCGAGTCAAAAACCAAAACCAACACTTCTGGTTCCCAGAGCTCTTTGGATTTCTCTCCTTGCAGACAGGGGACAGTGTCCCCATAGCACCAGCCCTGCCCTGGGGTGCAGTGAGGGTGCATCGAGACGTTCCGCAGGGACCTGGCTTGGAGGAAGCCCTCTTGCTGTCCTGTCCCTGTGCTGCCATCTGCCACCAACTTTGATTTTAGCAGAACCCGAAAACTCTTATCTTTGAAAAGTCCACACTTCAGAACACTCTTGGGAGCCTCAAACCCTGTGTCCTCTCTCTGCCTGGGCCTCCCTGCCCACACCTTCTCTGCCTGCTGCCCAGGGCCTCTGAGGGTGTGGCCTGACTGCGGTGCCAGGAGCTGTCCTGCCCAGCAGAGGGTCCAGCCTCTGTCCTGGTGCTCTTGAGCCTCGGCAGGACTTGAACCTGGAGCTCCCCCGCGTGCACCCTGGGTCAGAGGGTGCCTGCCCCTGGGGGCTACCCTACCCATACCCCTGCCCCGAGCACTTGTTCCCAGGGTGGAAGAAGAAACTTCCCGCCTTGACCTGTGAGTCAGCCGCCTCCTCCCCCCAGGAACTGCGGGGCTGGAAAATCCCCCCTCAGCTTGGTTCCTTCCCCTCTGGCCCAGGTCTCCCTCAGCCGCCATCCGCCGACTGGGTTCCTCTGGGAGGAAGCTGGGCTCCCTCATGGCCCGAGGGGGCTGGGGGCAGGAAGCCTGGGTTCTATTTCTGCCTCTGACCTTGGAGCCACTCATGGCCTTTCTGGGGACCCAGGCACGCGCCGCACAGCCCAGGCTGCTGCCAGCTCGGGCCTCCCTGGGGCCTCCCTGTGAGTTGGTCAGGTTGGGGCAGGTCCTGGCCAAATCTGGCTTCCTGGTTGTGCCTTGGCCTCAGGCCTTGGGGACACCCCCAGCCCCGCTCCTTTCCAGGTAGCAGAGGGCTTGGGGGTGGGGAGCTGGGCTCCCTGTGATCTGCACGAGGTGCCTCTCCCCGGGCCTCAGTTCCCTCCGTGAATGGGGATCATTCGTGGCTGCTGGGCCACTTCAGGGGGTTCTTGTCATCTCAGATGACTTCGAGGCTGAGGAGGTGCTCTGGGAACGGCAGCGATGAACTGAGGGGCTCTGGAGAGGGGCTCCCAGTGAGCCCAGCGCCAGGTTTACTGGAGCCAGACCTCTGGGTCCACACCCAGCTCCTGCACAGGTGGGCTCCAGCCGTGACCTGGCTGTCTCCGTGCCGCCTCCTGCGGCCCAGCGTCACACACCTAGTGTATGGAGGGCGCCAGTGAATGCAGCTCTCATTACTCCCCAAGCAGATCCCAACTTCCAGGTCCTGATCCGAGGCCCGTCCCTGGCCCAGTCTCAGCTGCTCTGTGCTCCTTTCCGTCTGGCCCCATCTCCCCTCCCAGATGTGAAAAGCAGCTGCTGGGGCCTTTTGATCTTCAGCCTTTAACCAGAGAAGTCTCTGCTCAGGCTGACTTGGCCCTTGATGGGGGCCCTGAGCTGACCTGGGACCTCTGACCTGGGGAGGGGACTGGAGCAAGGTCAGGGTGGCATCTAGAAGGGTCCACAACCTGGGACCCCTGGGCCTCAGGGAGACTCCTGTCCAGGCCCTGGCATGCTCCGAGTCCTCTTTCCCCTCTCGCTGCAGATGTGTGTTCCTGGCATTTTTTCCATGTTGAATCTCACTTTGCTATTTCCTGTCTGGTCTCAAGCACCCCCCCCCCACACACACACACACTAGCTGCTCTTTCCCTGGGAAAAAACACTGGACCTTGCTCACCACCGAGGTTTCCCTTTCCAGAGAGCATTGTCTAGGGGTGCCATGAACCTCCAGGCCCTGTGCTTGGTTTCTGCAGCCTTGTGGCATGGGAAGGGAAAGGGCAACACAAAGAATCTTCGGGTGGGAGGACCCCGAGCCTGTCTGCTCAAACCTCCTGTGCCCAAAGGCAGTGCTCCTGCACTAGCCTTAGCCTCATACGCCCCTCTAGTCAACCTGGGCCTGCTTGGGCCCACTCTCCAGCCAGTGGAAACCTTGCCCTCAACCCCTAGCCAGGGAAGGAAGCTGAGCCTAGGCCTTGTCGTACCCCGTGGCAGTCAGAGTCCCCTGGACTTGACAGCTGTGTATTCAACTTGGGATGAGAACCCAGTGCAGGGGCCCTGAGCTGGGGCCCGGGAGTCAGTCGTTGCCACCAGCTCTGGAGATTCTAAAGAGCCATGGACGTGGCCCAGAGGGCTTGGGGCACCACTCGGAACAGAGACAGGCACTCTTGCGGTGGAAAGAGCAGGAGCAGGAGGTGGTGGTGCCCATGGACCATGGGGAAGGGGCCGCAGGCTGTGAAATGGTAAGGTGTGGCAGAGCCTGTCTTACCCAAGGCCTCTAAACACCATGTGACCAGTGGCCCCCAGCCCTTCCCCCAGGGAGCTCGGACTGCGTGGGGGTGGGCTCTCCTCCAAAGCAAGTCTCGGGGAGGCAGCTGGAATTAGTAGGTGCTAACGTCTCCTTGTCTTCTTTGAGGTGCTGGGCCCTGGAGCCAGGGTGCTCTCCCACTGAGCTCCATCCCCAGCCTTTTTAGTTTTTATTTAGAAACAGGGTCTCACTGAGTTGCCCAGGCTGGCCCGGGACTTGCTATCCTCCTGCTTTGGCCTCCCGAGTACCTGGGATTGCAGGCTTGTGCCACCGCGCCCAGCTTCATTCAAGTCTTTTTATTTTATTTTTTTCATTCAAGTCTTGATGGAGCTCGGTGCGAGAAGGTGGAGACCGTCCACCGCAGCCCCTGCCCTCCAGGTGCGTCCATCCCCGTGGGATGCGCACAGTAGCAGTGGGAGCCCAGCTGGGACTGGCCCTGCCCCTGGGGGGTTTTTTCTCAGCCTCCTCCTTGTTGAGACGGCAGTGAGCCACATAGTTACACCTGCTTCACTGGTACAGGTCAAAAATGAGAATAAGGTGGACACAGAGGTTCTAAAGAGCCCCCAAAACCTCCCTTGTGTGCCATCCCCGCCACCCCCAGCCTAGCCCTGGGCCCAGGCAACTGCTGCCCCTCCTGTCGCTGCCTGAGTCGCCCAGAGTCTCCTGCACTTGGACTGGTGGCGTGAGAGTCTGAAGCTCATCCCTGCGGCCGAGCCTGTCACCTGTGCCTCAGTGTTGCTGGGTCCTCAAGGGGGCTGTCCAAGCTGATGGGAGCAGGAGGGAGAGTGGCCCCATAAACAAGAGGAGGAAGGACGGTCCCGCAGCTAAACAGGGTGGGGGCGATGTGGCCCTGGGCACGGAGCCGGGTGTCACTGGCTCTTGAGTTGTTCTCCTCCTTGGGCTTCACCCCCTTGTTTAGCGGTGGATTTGGCTTTCGCCATGCCAGGGGCCCTCGCACCAGGACGTTTGGACATGGCTTAAGGGGCCAGAGTGACGATGTGTGTTATTGCTTGTGGGCTCGTGTGACCTTGGGCTCCCCTGGGTTTTTCTTCCTGGGAGTTCCCTGGAAAACTGTGGAGACATCCAAGGGAAAAGCAGCGTCCATTGCCCACACCACACCCGAGAGCCCGGGTGCAGGGCCTCGCGCCCTCTGCAGAGCCGGAGCCTCAGGGGAGCTCGTGCTGGGCTCAGCGTTAGCCCCAGGTCACCCGGAGCTGACACCGCGCTTGTGCTGCCCCCATTCAGCCCAACAGCCGGGCCTCACCCCGGGCACGGAGGAGCCTATCAGTGTGGCGCAAAGTGCCCGAGCTCAGGGCAACGGCCAGCGTCCTGCAGCCTGGGGCCCTGGACCCAGTTGAAACAGAGGGGGGTGGCCAGCGTGGGTGTGGGGAGCTGCCGTTGGGGGAGCAGCCTGGATCCGCCTCTCCCCTCTGTGCTGATCTGGCTACCCTTCCACTTGCCCATGTCCCCTGTCCTTGCTGGTCCAAGTCACCCTTTAACTGCTGGTATCCCCCACCCCCACCCGTCCATTCACTCACATCCCGGTTGTCCCTTGCCTTCTCCAAAGAAAAAGGAGACATCGTTTACTAAGTGATCTTCATTTTATTGGCTTCTTTGTTTGAAAATTCTTTCAGAATTTGCAGGGTTGGGCACTGAGGCCTCCAGAGGCCAATATCTGGGGAAGCTGAGTCAAAAACAGCGTTTCAGCCGGGCGCTGTGGCGCACGCCTGCAATCCCAGAGGCTTGGGAGGCTGAGGCAGGAGGATCGCGAGTTCAAAGGCAGCCTCAGCAAAAGCGAGATGCTAAGCAACTCAGTGAGACCCTGTCTCTAAATAAAAGGCAAAATAGGGCTGGGGGCGTGGCTCCATGATCAAGTGCCCCTGAGTTCAATCCCCAGTACCAAAACAACAAAACCAGTGGTCAGCCCAGCCTGGCTCTCCTAGCCAAGCTGCGTCTAATGTTACCGCTGGACAGCTGTGGGGTAGACTCTGGGTCCTCCCTGAGGTGAGGGGAAGGCCCCAGGGCTTGGCAGTAGCCAGGAAATATGACTCAATTGACTCTGTCATCTGTCACAGGTGACCCGCGGGCTCAGGGCATATGATGGCTTGTCTCTGCCTGAGGACACGGAGACTGTCACCGTGGGCCGGGCTGGCTGGAGCTACGCATACCTTTCTGACGATGAGGACCTGCTGGCTGACGATGCGTCTGGAGGTGCCAGGGGCCCCAGCTGGGAGAGTGGGCTGCGGGGTGGGGTCGAGGTTCTTCCCACTGGCCCTTCAGGAGTCCACGTGAACCCACCCCAGGCAGGGCCTCGGGAAGTGGGCCACGTGCGTCCCGAGTCCTGGCCCTGAGGCCCTCAGCAGCCTCCACTTACAATCTCTGTGACCTGGGCTGGTCACCACTCCTCTTTGTGGCCTGGGAGCACTGGGACCGCTGGGGAAAGTACTGGCAGTGCGCAGTGCGGGGTGATCACCCAGCCTCTGCCCTGTGTCCTCCTCGTCCTCCTTGGAGGCCAGTCTGCCCCAGCCATCAGACAAGTCATGGAGTCCCTGGAGTTTGGGACTCCATCCACACCCTCTCTGGTGGAGTCCCCTAAGCTGACTTCACAGGCCAGCTCCCTTGGGCACGTGGAGGAGGGCGGCCGTGACCCTTCCCTGCACGCGCCAGGGCCCACAGCCATACCCGACAGCTGGGAGGTGCTCTGGGAACGTGTGAACGTTGCTGAGTGTGTCTCTCTTTTGTTTGCAGATGACCTGGGCAGTGGGGATCTGGGCAGTGGGGACTTTCAGATGGGTAAGTGGCTGTAGGTCCCCAATCTGTCCCCTCCGGAGCTCCAGAGCAGGCCTCCTAAGCAGAGGACCCCCCTTCTGGGCTGATGGCCTGGAGGTCTCCCTGGGCCTGCCCTGGGGAAGGAGAGGCAGGTGCACTCTGACCTGTAGACAGTCCGGGCACTGGTTGGCCAGTCCCTGTGAGGTTGGGGTTAGCAGGCTGTGTGACAGTCACAGGAAAGAGCCACTCGGCAGTGGGTACCCAATCCTAGTTTTGATGGGGACTGAGAACCAACCAGCCACGGGCCTCTGAAGCAGCCTGGGCCTCCCCAGGAGTGGGGGCACTTGCCCAGCTGGTAGGCAGGGTCGACCCGGAGGGCCAGTGCAGGGGGAGGGTTGGGCCCAGCTTGGCCTGGTGCTGACTGTGACCTCCCTCACCTGGACTTGCCTCCGCCTCGAGTGTAGGCCCCTATGGGATGACAGGACCTGGGGGCCAGGTGTGGCCTGGGAGTGTCAGGCGAGCCCCAGGGACATGCCACATCCCAGGGTGGTGGGTACTGAGGCCCCGGCCTCTGCCAAGCCAGCCGGCCAGCTGAGGCCCCATCTGGTGCTCCCTGCTATTCAGAAACACCTGTCTCCCTGCTCGCCTCCTGCCTTGGGCTCTTTTCTGCGCTGCAGTGTTTGCCTGCCCGGCTTCTGCCACTCTGCATTTCCGGCTCCCCTCTCTCTGCCTTTGCTCTCCACCCCTGCTTCCTCTGTCTCTGTCCCTGGGTCGCTCCGTCTCACCTCCCGCTCTCTGTGCTGGCATGATGGTCGTGGAGTCTGATAAGGGGTCTCGTCTCCGTCAGCCCTGGGCCCCTCCCCGTCCTCCCTCCGGCCCCTCCCTTGCTCTCCTGTTCTCCTTTCCCAGCTGACGGGAGGCCTGTGTCCACCTCAGGACAGGCCGACCCCGGGCTCACTAGGGGACCCAGGGTGCCCGGGGAGCTCTGCTGGGCCTGGGGGGCACTGGGAATTGGTGGGGTGGCCCGCTCAGGCCTGGGGTGGACAGAGCGTGTCCTAGTCCACCTCAGCACATGGCTGCTCCTCCAGCCTCCGCTCCTGCCTCTGCTTCAGGGAGGGTGGGAAGGAAGGAGGCAGGAGGGAGAGGGCTGGCCGAGCCTGCTCACCCCCGGGCCTCCGCCTCTAGCTGCTCCGACACTTCAGCTCCAGGGCTGCTTCCTGAGCCCCGCAGGCCTCACCTCTGCCTGATGCTCAGGCACAGTGGCAGGACAGCCGCTCAGGCTGGAGACCCAGGGCTTGCCCTGACCTGCCCCTGGCCTGGGAGAAGGGAGGGAAGGGGTCAGGCTGGAGAGTCGGGGCCCTTCCCAGGCCCCAGTAGAAAGGGGCTTTGTGGAGCTCTGGCCCCCTCCCCTGGGAGTGGGTGCATTCCTGGGCAGAGGCCCGGCCTCCTCGCCTGCGCTGGGCTGTGGGCTGAGGCCAGGGGCCGGGCTGGGGGACTCTCAATGGGCCTCTGTGCGGGCTCACAAGAGGCCTCTGTGGCTCAGCTCGCGGCCCCCACGCTCTGGCCCACAGAGCCCCACCCACCCAGCACCCAAGAGCCCAGCCCTGCCGGCCAGTGGCTGTGGTTCCGAGCGGACCTTCGAGAGCGTCCTGGCTCAGGGTGGAAGTCCGCCCCTGACCTGCTCACGAACCAGCCCAGGGCGCTCACCTGGGCAGCACAGGGAGAGTCCTGGCTCCGGGCTGCGCACCACTGGGCCTGGGGACAGGGGGAGGTGGAAGGCCCCTGCTGCTCCCTGTGCCGCCCGCCCGCCCGCGTCTGCCCGCTCTGCCCGTGTCTGCGGCCTCTCTGAGCCCACTGCCCGCCTGGCCTTTTGCACTTGGGCTTGCTCTGCCTCGGTCTCCCCAGCCCCCCTCCCCCGCCCTCCTCGTCGGCTCCTGTGGCGCCCGTCCCTGCTCTTCTCCTGGGTTTCCTTTCTGTCCCTGCTGGAGAGTGGTCTCCACGGGGACAGAAGGCTGCCTCTCCTGCCCTGACACCTCCTGGGCGCACAGTGGGCCCTCCAGTGGACTTGTTAAGGGGATGGATAACTTTGTTGGATGGGAAGAAATAAAGCCAGATCTACGTCCTGGGTTTGTCCTGAAGTCAGGGTTATAATTACAGCCACGCCCCGATGCTGTTGGCACCAGCCCTCATGTGGGCACTGCTCTTACCTAAGGTTCCAGGTGGGGGCTGAGAGCATGGAGGGGTGAGTGCTTGCCTCGGGTCACAGGGCTGTCAGGGGCAGCTGAGCTCCAGAGGCTTCCTGAGCCGCACGGCCTCCGTGCAGCGTACCCACTCGGTGCCAGGCTGTGTTCTGAGCTCTCCATACCCACTGAAGAGTCCTTGGTGACTCACAGCTACTTGGTATTTATAATTTATACCTTCATTCACAAGCAGTATTAGATTTAATGCATAAAAATATTTTGTACATAGTAGGTGCTCAAGAAACGATTGTGTGTGTGTGTGTGTGTGTGTGTGTGCGTACACATACACCCATCTGTGGGTACCGCAGCCCTGGGGTATGAATTGAGTCAGCCGGTATTTATCCAGCATTGATTGTGGACTAGTCTGTGTGTGTGACTCATTTGCCACTGAATTTCATTTGTCTGTGTAACACATCGGAACTCGAGAGCATTATAACATGCAGTGACTACCAAGTGTCTTAGGTGTAGTAAGTGCTGAAGGAAGAATGGTTGTGTGTGTTCACACCAGAATGACGTGACTTTTCTCAGCGGTCACTTAGAAGCCCCTGCCATGTGCTCACACTGTGCACGTGCCGGGGCTCGGGGGTGGGAGAGAGCCGAGGGTCCCCCCATGGAGCCGTCAGGGGGTAGGGAGAGAAAGTGGCCTGGGTTTCTGGTGCCCGAGAGATCACTCTGCTTCAGAGACTGCGCGTGAGCCCAGGAAGGGGTGTGGTGAGCGCAGTGCCATTTAGCTTCTTGTGGCTGACACCCCCACTTCACTGGAACAGAAGCCCAGAGCTGGAGTCGGTGCCGAGATGTGGCTGACCCCGAACGGCGATTTCCGCTGGGCACAGCGGGTCGTGCCTGTAATCCCAGCAGCTCAGGAAGCCTCGGCGGGAGCACCGGGAGTTCAAGGCCAGCCTGGCCAACAGAGCAAGAGACTTTGTCTCAAAAAATCAAAACAAAAGAACCAGGATTGTTACTGTCCGCGTGTAACCCAGCAGGGCCTGAGCAGCGCAGGGGAAGGGTGCTGTGGGAGCCCCGAGGAGGGTCCCCGGCCAACCAGGGCAGCTCGGGCAGTCTTCCTGGAGGAGGCAATGGCTGAGCCACGTTGGACAGATGAGGGGACCAGCCAGGCTGGAGAGGCACATCCCTGTCACACACGGGGAATCCGTGTCGGGCCAGCCTTGTGTGCAAGCCGCGTGCCTGGTTCAGCCTTCCTCTGAGCCCCTGGGGACCCTGCACTGTCACTTGGGTTCTGGGTCAGCCCGTTTGCCCTCTTAGTTGAAGCCCCTCTGTGGGGCTGGGGCCTCTGCGCTGAGCCCTGGGTAGGCCGCAGGCCGTCGCAGCCTGGGTTCCATGGGCGAGCTGGGCCGGGCTCACAGGCTTCCGTGAGCCTGTGGGGGGCCTCCCGGGCTCCCCCTTCCGCCATCCGTCCAGCAGCCGGAGGCCCCCGTGCCAGGCCAGGCCCTCACGTTGGCAGGCCTCCCCTCTTTTCCAGTTTATTTCCGGGCCCTGGTGAACTTCACCCACTCCATCGAGTACAGCCCTCGGCTGGAGGACGCGGGCTCCAGGGAGTTCCGGGCGGTGTCGGAGGCTGTGGTGGACAAGGCAAGTGGAGGGTCGGGGAGCCCCCTGCAGATGGCGGGTGGGCAGGGGAAGGCGCCGGGGGTGACAGTGCTGTGTCCCTCCGCAGCTGGAGTCGGAGTACTTGAAGATCCCGGGAGACCAGGTGGTCAGCGTGGTATTCATCAAGTGAGAAGGGTCCCTGGGGCTCGGGGGGCCTGGGGCGCCTGCAGGGGCCAAGGGGATGGCAGAGGAGCCTGGGCACGAAAGGCCTGATGGGAGAATCACTGGGGTGAAAGGTCAGGAATTGGAGGGGGGGAGTTTGGACACTGAATGGCCCTGCTTTGGGCCCAGGCTGTGCTGGATGGGGCCTGGGCCTGGCAGGGCTGAATGGAGAAGCCGAGAACACAGGCCTCTCTCTCCCCCTGCCCCTGCCCCTTCCCACCCCAGGGAGCTGGACGGCTGGGTCTTCGTGGAGCTGGACGTGGGCTCAGAAGGGAATGCGGACGGGGCTCAGATTCAGGAAGTGCTGCACACGGTCATCTCCAGGGGCTCCATCGACTCCTATGTCACCTCCCCCCAGGGATTCCAGTTCCGACGCCTGGGCACAGGTGAGCCTATTCTGGGACTTGGGGTCACCTGCTCTGGTTTCTTAGACTTGAGTGGGTCCCCTCTTGGTGTCTCCACTGTGGGCTTTCCTGGTTTGGGCTTGTCCTCTACTAGGCACAGAGAGCTCACTACCTCCTGAGCTGCCCCTTGGGCCCTGTGGGGTGTCGGCTGGGGCGGAACACTACGTGCTCAACGTGCACCCACCAGACCCCATTCCTGCCCACCCCGTGCAGACATTTGTCCACTGACCACACCACCACAAACTTGCACCCAGCCACGGTTGTTTCCCGAGCACCGAGGCTATGCCAGGCCCCCGCATCCAGGCTGCTTAGCAGTCCCTGGGAAACAGCGTCCTCGTGTTTTGGAGATGAGGAGGCTGAGGCCCGGGAAGGAGGGGGCTCGTCCACACGGTGCAGGCAGACAGTGGAGGGCGAGAATGGAAACCAAACCCTGTGGCCATAGCATGTGACCAGGTGAGAAGAGGCTTGGAGAGAACCGGAAACTGGCCAAAGTGGCACAGGTGTTGGACGCGGAAGCCTGGCCCTCCTGCTCAGGGTCACGACTCCCATTTTGACCGCAGTCTAGTCTTCCATATGCAAGTTCAGTTCCTTCCTCTCAGCTCTGACTCCCAGCCATCTCCTCTCTGGAGAGGCCCCAACATGTCACCTCCCTGTGACTCAGTGGAACCCACAACAGGACAAACTCCGTTCCTGCCATGGCTTAGCCCAACCAGGAGGAGAACAGTGAACTATGACCCTCTGCACTGCCCCCAGGACCAAGCTCGCTTGGTTGGCATCCCCTGACCCGGGCCTGAAGATGGTGGGCCGCCCTCCTCACCCAGCTTCAACCAGTCCTGGCTGGGGGCCGAGGGTGGGATGGCCGGGCCCTCAGCGCCAGGCCCCGGGGGGGATGGCTGCTGACCACACCTTCCTTTCCAGCACAGACCCCCCCACCCCTGCTGGCCGCTGTGGGGGTTGCAGTGACACCAGGTGAGAGTGTGAGCCCGGCTGGGGTCCAGCGGGACACCTAGAGAATGTCACGGGCAGAGGGGAGGAGGGCCGCAGCCTGCGGCTGCCTTCGCCCTCCCTGTCCCTGCTGGCCAGGCTGTGGCCCGCCGTGTGCGTGCAGTGCCTGCATGTGTGTGGCATGCAGTGTGTGTAGGTCCATGTGAGGGTGGGCGGGGCCACTGCCACTGTCCCGTGCCTGTGCGTGCTGCGGGTGTGTCCACCGAGTGCTCCTGTCCCGGCCGTGTCTGCCACAGTGGCCTGATGCTGGGCACCCAAGCCCACTCACAGCCACGCGGTGCCCGTGCCGTCTGCCGCACGCCCCGCAGCCTCCCGCCTGCGCCCTGACTCCCTGCACCCCCACAGTGCCCCAGCTCCCCAGGGTCTGCACCGAGGCCGAGTTTGCCTGCCACAGCTACAATGAGTGTGTGGCCCTGGAGTATCGTTGTGACCGGCGACCTGACTGCAGGGACATGTCCGATGAGCTCGATTGTGGTGAGCGGCTGTCTGGGGACACAGGTGGCTGTGGAGGGTCAGGGGCCTATGACTGGGTCCCAGAGTCGATCTGGGGCTGAGAGAGTTTGGTGCTGGCCCAGGGAGACAGGGAAGGGTGTCGTAGTCGGGGCTGGGGTGCTAAGCGTGGCAGGGAGTGGGCTTGAGGGATGAGGGAGGGTCTGAGGGACGTGGGGCTCAACACCAAGGGCTCTGTCCACAGAGGAGCCTGTCCCGGAGCTGGGCCCCGGGCCACCAGTGGTGGAGGCGACACCTCAACTGCCCTGGCCAGAGGCGGCCCCCACACGGCGGCCACCAGAGACCCTGGCTCCCCATCCTCTGCTGCCCAGTCCAGACAGCCCCGTGCCCTGTGGGCCTCAGGAGGCCATGTGCCACAGTGGGCACTGCATCCTCAAGGACTACCTCTGTGACGGGCAGGAGGACTGCCAGGACGGCAGCGACGAGCTGGGCTGCGGTGAGCGCGGGGTGCGGGGGTCTGGCGTGGGGCGCTGGGGGAGCCATTGCTGAACCCCGCCTGCTGCCCACAGAGCCCCCGCCGCCCTGTGAGCCCAACGAGTTCGCCTGTGGAAATGGGCACTGTGCCCTCAAGCTGTGGCGCTGCGATGGCGACTCTGACTGCAAGGATCACACGGACGAGGCCGACTGCCGTGAGTGTCCCAGGGTCTGGGTGGCACCCCTGCTCCCACCCACCCCAGCCCACTCCTGCTGCACCTCTACCTCGCAGGGTGCCACCTTCCCTGATGCTGGGCAGGCCCCAGCATAGGCATCAAGCAGTGAGGACTCCTGCTCTGGGCACCTACCTTTAGTCTTTGTGGTCTTTAGTCTCTTCTTTGCTCCTGGCCTGCGCGGGGGTCAGATAAATGACTGAGGGCTGATACACCTGGTCACCTTGATGATGGGGACCTTGATGTGTGTGTGCATCAGAGTCTTCCCCTATGGGCTGGCTTTGCCCATTCTCTGCTGCTGTAACAGATCACCTGAGACTCGGTGCTTTATAAGCAAAAACAGTTTAGAGAACTCACAGCACTGAAAGCTGGGAAATCCAGGACTGAGGGACCACAGCCTGTGAGGGCCTCCTCGCTGCAACCTAACATGGAGGAAGGCATCAGAGTGTCAATAAGAGGGGACCAGCCATCCTTTTTAATAGCAGCCCACGCCTGGGATGGTAGCAGTAGCCCATGCTTGAGTGCAGAGCTCTTGGGACCCAGTCACCTCTTCAGGGTCCCACCTCTCGGGCTGTGGGCTGGGATTCAGTTTCTAACACGTGAATGTCGGACACAGTCGGACCATGGTACAGGCCTAGAGGTTTCTCACCTAAGGCTGGTTCTGTTATTTGCTCCCCCATCATCCGGCTCTTGGCCCATCTGGTCATTCGTTCAACCATCTACCCCCTGATTCACCCAGCCTCCTGCCTGTCATTTGCCACCCAGAGCCTCAGCCAGTTATTTACCAGCTACCCAGCGTCCTCCCTCCCACGCAGGCCACCGTCCACCCATCCGTCCTCTCTCCATCTTCCAGCCCTCCATCCATTTGTCTCCCATCCGCCATCTATCCACCACCTATTCCTCTTGCCAATGCTTTGGACACTGCTGATATCTGGCAGTTACCCAGGTGGGGAGGCTCATAGAGAGCGCAGTATGGGTTACCTATATTTGCAGGTGCCAGCCTCTTTGAGGGTCTTGATTATTCAAGGTGGCACTTCTGTAACGGAGGGTGACTGAATATATGAGGTCTGGGTGTTGGTCTGTATTTCATCACTATAATGAAGTACATGAGGCAGGCTAGCTATAAAGAAAAGAGGTTTACTTAGCTCACAGTTTGGGAGGCTGAAAGTCCAGCCAGCATCATGTGGGCTCTGGAGAGGACCCCCCCTGGCTGCATCATCTCCTAGCAGATGAAGGAGCATGTGTGGGAGGAAGAGTTCACATCTTGAAACAGGAGAGAGAGAGAGACTGGGCTCCTGCAGTCCCTCCCAGGGCACCCCCACGAGGGCCCAAGGACCCCCAGTAGGCCCCACCTCTTTTTTTAATGTTTATTTTTTAGTTGTAGTTGGACACAGTAACTTTATTATATATATATTTATGTGTTGCTGGGGATGAACCCAGGCCCTCCACTTGCTAGGCGAGCGCTCTACCGCTGAGCCCCAGCCCCAGCCCCTAGGCCCCAGCTCTTCAAGGTCCACCTCACCACACGGGGACCAGAATCCCAACCCATGAGCCTTTGCAGGACAAACGTCCACGCCTCAGCAGCCTGGGTGACACTGCTGGGCTCTGACCTGCAGGGTAGGGTCCGTTTTGGGGAATGCAGTGGATTAAGTGGTGGAGGCGGGTGTGTAAGGAGCTGTTTGGTGGCAGACTTGCGACTGTGTCCTGCTGGACATGACACTGTTGGCCATGATGTGGCAGCAGTGGCCGGCCCTGGTGAGGGCAGCTCACCAAGGTGAGATGACATAGTGACCTTGGGGACCTCTGAGGAAGGTGGCAAGGAGGGTGTTGAGGTGGGTAGGGGACGGGGAGCTGCCTGTGGGCAGTGCCCTGGTGCCCACACCACCACCCACTCTGTCCCCCAGCTGCCGGTCACCCTGAGGATGTGTGCAAGCCCACGGAGTTCCGCTGTGTCTCCACCAACGCCTGCATCCCCGCCAGCTTCCACTGTGACGAGGAGAGCGACTGTCCCGACCGCAGCGACGAGTTTGGCTGCAGTGAGCAGGGACCTGGGGGCGAGATGCGGGCCTGGCTCTGGGCAGGGTTCTGCTGGCCCCTCTCCAGGCCCAGCCACTGCCCCTCCCCCTCTGGGCTCCGCGGGGACCCTTCCTCTCCATGTCACCCCTCCGACCCCTCACTCCTGCTCCCGTCTCCCCAGTGCCTCCCCAGGTGGTGACCCCTCCCCAGGAGTTGATCCAGGCTTCCCGGGGCCAGACAGTGACCTTCACCTGTGTGGCCATTGGTGTCCCCACCCCCATCATCAACTGGAGACTCAACTGGGGCCACATCCCCTCTCATCCCAGGTGTGACTCTGGGCCCAAGTGGGGGTGCCAAGGGTATAGAAGCAGTGCCACCAGTGGCCCAGGCCTGACCCACGACTGTCTTGGGCCCACCAGGGTGACAATGACCACCGAGGGTGGCCGTGGCACACTGACCATCCACGACGTGAAGGAAGCAGACCAGGGCGCCTACACCTGTGAGGCCATGAACGCGCGAGGCATGGTGTTCGGCATCCCCGACGGAGTCCTGGAGCTCATCCCCCAGCGAGGTGCCGCTGCCGGGGCGGGGGTGGGGGTGGGGCAGGAAGGGGCACTAGCGCCCGGTGGCGTAGGGTCACCTGCCCCCTGCCGTGGCTCACTGCTACTCTGCCCTGCCGCCCCACAGGCCCTTGCCCCGACGGACACTTCTACCTGGAGCCCAGCGCCTCCTGCCTGCCCTGCTTCTGCTTTGGGGTCACCAGTGTGTGCCAGAGCAGCAGCCGCTTCCGGGACCAGATCCAGCTGCGGTTTGACCAGCCCCATGACTTCAAGGGTGCGTGTGTGAGCGGGAGCTGTGGGACGCGGCTCCAGACCCCGGTGGACACAGAGAGGGCACGTGGGGGCCAGTATGTGTTGGACAGACCAGGACCAGCGGGCAGGGAGGGACACGGGGTTGCTGAAGAAATACCGGGCCCCGCAAGGGAAGCATCTCAGGAAAAGCAAACACTCAGGAAAAGCCACACCACACCTGGCCTGGGACGCTCCCGGCCATGGAGAAGACAGGGGCCAGTCTCCTGCTGCACGTCCTGCTGCCTGAGCGCCCTCGGTCTCCTTATCAGCTTGTGTCTCAATCTGTCCATCTACAAAGTGGGGGTGTGAGCCTGCACCACTACGCCTGAATCCCAGCTACTCGGGAGACGAGGCAGGAGGATTGCAAGTTTGAGACCAACCTGGGCAACTTGTGGAGACCCTGTGTCAAAATAATAAGTAGACACATCATTAGGTCATAAATAGGGGAGCATCAGTCACTCCTAGGTTTTTCTAAGGCCTGACGGTCGGTCATGTAGGTCACGTAGGACAATACTTGGTCCCAGGCAGGTAGGTAGTTGATACTTGGGAAATTTTGTCATCTTAGTTCTCAACAACCTTGTTCTGAGTCTGAGAGGGGCCGGGGGTCGCTGGAGTATGACAGCCCAGGCTTTGGCCTCTTCCCAGCCCAGGGCTGCCCTGCTCTACTGCCTGGGTGACAGTGCGCCAGTCATTTTCCTCCTCTGGGACTTTTTCCCCAAATATAAAGGCCAGCAGTGGAACTTAATCCTCTGTCACTCTGACAGCAGGTTGGCTGGGCGGCTAAGAGGACACCGGACATCAGGCTGACCTGGGTTCAGGTCTCAGTGGTGCCATCTCCCCCCTCCCCCCCACGTCAGGCAGCCCCTCCTTGCCGAGCCTTGTTCCCTTCCTGCAGCGTGGAGAATGCAGGTCTAGGGGTCGCTCCTTGTGCACTGAGCCCCCAACGAATCTTGCCTGACGTGCTACTTCTTCAGTTGGGGACCACAGAGGGTCGCATGGAGCCTCCCACAGCTGCCCTCCATTGTGTTTAGACCACTAACAGCCCCCCTTGCTGAGCATGCACTTGGCACCTTGGCTTCCCGTGGCCAATCAGAGAACGCCAGTAGTGTTTGCTCGCTCAGGGCTGTTTGGGGATTTCAAATGGAAAGCTGGAGGCCAGAGGAGGCGGGGAGGCAGGCAGGCTGTCGGGCTTCACGGGGTCACACACTATTTACAGGCAGAGCAGGAAACCAGGGCTCTCTGGTTGGAATGTGGATGGTCAGGGCATCGAGGATTCCAAACCAAGCAGGTGGCCTGTGGGGGGGGGGGGGTTGAGAAGGAGGAGGGGCCCTGAAAGCATCCCCAGGAAGGAGAGGAAGGGCCTGGGTGGTGGAGCCTGGATCCAGTGCTCTGTGGTCATTCTGCACAAGGGGCTGGATTTCTCCATGTTCAGGATCAAGTGTTGATGCTTTTGACAGACAGATGTGGATTCAGTGTAAGGAAGAACTTTCTAAGAGTCAAAACTGTCCAGATAGTGGGGCATGGTGGTGCATACCTATAATCCCAGCGGCTTAGGAGGCTGAGGCAGGAGGATCATGAGTTCAAAGCCAGCCTCAGCAAAAGCGAGGTGCTAAGCAACTCAGTGAGACCCTGTCTCTAAATAAAATACAAAATAGGGCTGGGGATGGGGCTCAGTGGTCGAGTGCCCCTGAATTTAATCCCTGGTACAAAAAAAAAAATCTGTCCAGAGCCAGGACGGCCTTGGGGAGCAACGGGCTCCCCATCTGCTAGAGGTCCACCAACCAGCGTGGTACGTCTCCAGCCCTTTATTTTTATTTATTATTTATTTTTTTGTATTTGTGTATGGACATAATGACTTTATTTTATTTATTTTTATGTGGTGCCTCTCACGTGCTAGGTGAGCACTCTGCCACTGAGCTACAACCTCAGACCTTTTTATTTTTTATTTGGAGATAAGATCTTGCCAAATCACTGAGGCTGAACTCAAATTTGCTATCCTCTTGCCTCAGCCTCCCGAGTGGCTGGGATCACAGGGCGCGCCAGTTTTTGATCACCCCTTTAGTGCACCTGTTTTTAGGCATTTGAAATCAATTTAAATTTGCTCATTTTATCTTCATAATAATTCTAAGAGATGGGCCACTGTTAGCAGCATTTTACAGGCAGGGAAACTGAGGCCTCTGCCCCAGACTCATGCATTCGGAGCGCGGAACAGCCAGGGTTGGTCTTTGGTCCTTCGTGGCTCTCTACTGCCCCCGCTGGGCTGCCCCAAGCCTGACAGTCCATGAATCTCTTACCAAGCAAAAGGCTCTGAGAAGTCCCGCTCCCGCTGCAAAGAATCCCCCGACCTTTCATTGATCTTGCAGTGCCCAAAATGGCTCTGCCCTCCCGGAGTGTGCCTGGGGAGCACTGCCCGAATCTTCGGGAGGAAGTCAAGACTGGAAGGGGAGCTGTCATGCTTTTTATTAACTTGGGAGAGAGACCACAGTTTTCTCTAAGTCGCGTTTCCCCTAGAACTTGCCCACCCTTCTAGACTCCTGCCCCCGAGGTGAATGTTCTCAGACACATGCTGCGGCCCTCAGCCCGCCCTCGCCCCTGCAGGTGTGAACGTGACCATGCCCTCCCAGCCCGGCATGCCGCCGCTGTCCTCCACGCAGCTGCAGATCGACCCCGCCCTGCAGGAGTTCCAGCTGGTGGACCTGTCGCGCCGCTTCCTCATCCACGACTCCTTCTGGTCTCTGCCGCAGCAGTTCCTGGGCAACAAGGTGCGGCCAGGCTGCCCTGGGCGGGAGAGGCCGAGCACTCCTCCCGTCCTCTGAACCCACTTGTGCTCTGCTGGTGTAGCAGTGCTCCCCACCAGGGGAAGGTGGCTCGGGCCCTGGCACAGCCCCGGGCGGCAGCTCCTCATGCAGGGCAGGATCTCTGCCCACCACTCTCCTCAGCCTCGGGAAAGGGCTGGCATCCTCTCATCCAGGGAGCCTCCCCTGACCACCGTCAAACCCAGGCTGCGTGAGCGTCCCCGCCTCGGCCTCCTGGGGCACAGCGTTACGGAGCTGCTGCCACGGACTGAGCACCCCAGAGGCAGAGCTGGACTCTTGCCTCCTTGCTCAGCACCAAGCCCTCTGGGAGCAACAGGGAGGCAGAAGTGGGGGGGAGCCAGAGGCCGGGCAGGCTGCTCATGGAGGGGCACCGGGCACCACATGCCCACCCACAGCTGCCCTGCACTGATCTGCCCTGTGTCCACCAGGTGGACTCCTATGGTGGTTTCCTGCGCTACAAGGTGCGCTATGAGCTGGCACGTGGCCTCTTGGAGCCAGTGCAGCGGCCAGACGTGGTCCTGGTGGGTGCCGGGCATCGCCTGCTCTCCCGAGGCCACAAGCCCACCCAGCCCGGAGCCGTGAACCAGCGCCAAGTCCAGCTCTCTGAGGTGAGGGGCACCTGAGCCAAGGGCAGGTGGGGTGCGCTGGGAGGTGCTGGTGTATCATTCTGCCTCTCTGCTGCCACCAGGAGCACTGGGTGCACGAGTCCGGCCGGCCGGTGCAGCGGGCCGAGATGCTGCAGGTGCTGCGGAGCCTGGAGGCCGTGCTTCTGCAGACGGTTTACAACGCCAAGATGGCCAGTGTGGGGCTCAGCGACGTCACCATGGACACCACCGTCACCCATCCCACCAGCCACGGCCGTGCCCACAGCGTAGAGGAGTGCAGGTGCCTGACCTGGCCTGGCGGGGACCCCAGGACCCTGACAAGGGCGGAGGAGAGACAGCCGGGCCTGGACATTTCCACAGCCCCTCTCTCAATCCTGCCCCCACAGGTGCCCCGTCGGCTATTCTGGCCTGTCTTGCGAGAGCTGTGATGCCCACTTCACCCGGGTGCCTGGTGGGCCCTACCTGGGCACCTGCTCTGGCTGCAATTGCAATGGCCATGCCAGCTCCTGTGATCCTGTATATGGCCACTGTCTGGTGAGTAGGGCCAGCTGGCACTTGGCACTGGAGGGGGAAGGGTGCTGCAGGCTGGACGGCGGGGGCCGCGTGAGCCTTGGCTCCGCTTCTGCCCGCTGCTGTTTTCACCTGCTGCCTTCCTGCTGAGCGCTTTCGCGGGTCGCTGTCAGTGCACGCCGGCTTGCGATGCTGCAATCCGGCTGAGCACAAAAACACAAGCCAGATGGAACTGAAACAAAGTTTTATTTTGTGAGAGGCCGTGTGCGTCCCCCTAACAAGCCGGTCCACACACACCCACACACGTGTGTCCCTACCGGACACGGGGGGCTCCACTTCCCCCGGAACACCCTCCTACCATCCTTCCCCAACCAATGGGAACTCTCCAGGAGTCTTGTAACTTGAGTCCCCAAATGGGCCTAAATGAACAGTAGGAGCCCAATTTCCATATGAATGTAATACTTTGCAGTGGCTCCTAGCAGAAGGGGGCAGGGGCAAGGGCAGGTGTGAGGCTCCCTGTGCCCGCATCGCTGCCGGACAAACTACCATGGCCTTTAGATGCATGGACAGAGGTACAGTGTCCAGACAAGGGACATGAAGCTCTCATTCCCTTCCGCCCTGATCAGACTGATCCCAGAGAGAGTTGTGTGGGGCGTGGGTCTTCCAGGGGCATCCCCAAGGAAAAGGGTAGATGTCAATTTTATTTCTTAAGAATAGTGGAGGAGGGGCTGGGTGGTGGCTTAGAGGCAGAGCACTTGCCTGGCATGTGTGAGGCCCTGGGTCCGATCCTCAGCAACCATTGACAACTAAAAAATTTTTAAGAAAAAGAACAGAGAGGAACTTCGATGGTTGGTGCCGACAGAAGAGAAGGCTCGAGGTGGGCGGAACTGCTCTCTTCAAATCCCTGAGCACCCTCCAGGGGCAAAGGCCTGCGTGCCCCCAGGGGCAGATCTGGCCTGTGGGTGCAGAGTGGAAGTGGGTGGTGGTTAAGTCCTTATAAAGTAGGCTTTTGGAACCACCTATGAGACTGGCTGCCCTGGGGGGCGAGCCTGTCACCGGTGAGAGGACGTCGCTAGACACTCCGCAAGGCTGTGGACTAACTACTTCCAGCCCGATGCGGGAGGCTGAGCCGGGCGGCCTCCAAGGCCCACCCAGCCCCCTGGCCAGTTCTGCCGCAGACTCTGAGCCCTCCTTCTCCCTGCCCTCCTAGAATTGCCAGCACAACACGGAGGGACCCCAGTGTAACAAATGCAAAGCTGGCTTCTTTGGGGATGCCACCAAGGCCACAGCCACCGCCTGCCGGCCCTGCCCTTGCCCATACATCGATGCCTCCCGCAGGTCAGACTCGGCTCGTGTTTGGGCTGGGGCCGTGCTCTGGGCAGGGAGGCGGGAGACTGGTCCCTGAGTTGTCCTGTGCTCATGCCCTGGGGCCTCTCTGGCTCTCACTCTCCCTTTCTGGCTTCCTGCGGTCACTGCAGATCAGGAACAGGTGGTCCTTTCCCCAGGGGAGTGCAGGGCCTGGCCCCCAGCCTGCCCCATGCGCTGCCCCCTTGACACCCACAGATTCTCTGACACGTGCTTTCTGGATACCGATGGCCAAGCCACCTGTGACACCTGTGCCCCCGGCTACACAGGCCGCCGCTGTGAGAGGTGAGGGGAGCCGGTGGCGGGAGGTGGGCTATACAGGTGGGGCGCAGAAGAGCTGCTCACCGCCCACTCTCCCCCAGGTGTGCCCCTGGCTACCAGGGCAACCCCATCCAGCCTGGCGGGAAGTGCAAGCCCACCAGTGAGTATGGCGGCCACGTCCCCGACACCTCCCCCTGCAGCCCAGCCCACACCCCAGCATCCTCGGGGTCTGCCTGTCCTAACCGAGTCCCACCCCAGCCTGCCCTGCCAACACCCACCTCGTGTCCCCAGACCAGGAGATTGTGCGCTGTGATGAGCGGGGCAGCATGGGGACCGCTGGAGAAGCCTGCCGCTGCAAGGTACGCACGCCACCCCACCCAGGCCGGGGCCTGGCACCTCCGCCAGGCGAGGGAGGAGGAGGCTCCGTCCTCCCCTGCCTTGGCCCATGGGTGGTATCTAGCTGGAGGCTGATGGGCCTGGCTGTCTGGTCTTCCACACCTTGAGAGGTGGCCTGGCCTCCGTCCGCAGCGCTGGCTAGGGAGTCAGGCTCCAGCTGTCCTTGGAGCAGGCCTGTGCTGTCGGGTCTGCACTAAGCCCTTGTCCCCACCACACGGTCAGTCCTCACGCTGAGACGGTGGTGCAGGTGCTGTCATCCCTAAGTTACCAGGAGACGGAGGCTCCGAGAAAAGGAGTCACTTGCAATAAGGGTGGGAGAGTCCAGTGTCAGTGGAGCAGAGTCTCGAGTCAGGCACTCCAGGTCTTTAATACCTTGAGCAGTCATTTCTTGTCTCCTCCCTCCAAAGGCTGGAGATAGCTGTACCTACCTGTAGAGGCACTCAGGGGTGTAAGTAAGGTGATGACTAATTAGCCCAGTGCCATAAATTGTAACAGCAGTGGTTTTCATCAAATTGTCTGTTTCACATCTAAACTTTTTGGGAGCCTCCTAGAAGGCAGAGAGAAAAGGGGGAAAGGGTTGCATAAGCTTCTGTTAACCGGAGAGGTATTGTTCAGATAGCGGTGACACGATCTGTCTTTTGATGACTCTACTGGGCTTCGGGTCCCATCTAGACTGTGGGACGATTCAACCGGAAGCTCCAGGCAGCCCCTTCCGTGGGCTGTCCTGCAGCTCCCAGCTCTGTGCCTGCAGAACAACGTGGTAGGGCGTCTGTGCAACGAGTGTGCCCACGGCTCCTTCCACCTGAGTGCCCGGAACCCCGATGGCTGCCTCAAGTGCTTCTGCATGGGTGTCAGCCGCCAGTGCACCAGCTCCTCCTGGAGACGCGCCCAGGTAGCCAGCCGTGGGCGGGCGGCCAGCGGGCAGGATGACAGGCCCAGGGCGGCAAACCCAGGATGGGTCTCAGGCCACAGCCCCACTGCGGCCCCTTCTCCTCTCGCAGGTGCTGGGGGCCTCCTCGGAGCCCAGCGACTTCAGCCTGACCGATGCCGCAGGCGCCCACACCACCAGCGAGGGCATCTCGTCCCCCATGCCCGGGGAGCTGGCCTTCTCCTCCTTCCACAGCCTCCTGTCTGGACCCTACTTCTGGAGCCTCCCTTCGAGCTTCCGGGGGGACAAGGTGGGCAGGGGTGGGAAGGGAAAAGGAAGCGAGCATCAGAAACGGCACGATCCAGGATTGGGAGCTGGAGGGTCGCGGTGTCTTGGGAGCAGGAGGAGATTCCCTGCCTGGGAGAGGTGGCTGGGGTGGTGGCGGGGGTTCCGCTGAGCACCCATCTGCCCGTGTCGCAGGTGACCTCCTACGGAGGAGAGCTGCGCTTCACAGTGACCCAGCGGCCCCAGCCGGGCTCTGTGCCCCTGCACGGGCAGCCGCTGGTGGTGCTGCAGGGCAACGGCATCGTCCTGGAGCATCACAGTGCCCGGGAGCCTGGCCCCGGCCAGCCCAGCGCCTTCACTGTGCCCTTCCGGGAGGTGAGCCGCCTGCGCGGGGCCCTGCCTGGGGCGGGTGGGGACAGGCCCCTGGGAAGTCGGCTGTTAAGTAACTTGTCCTTTCCTTGACAGCAAGCCTGGCAGCGGCCTGATGGACAGCCGGCCACACGGGAGCACCTGCTGATGGCGCTGGCGGGCATCGATGCCCTCCTGATCCGAGCATCCTACACCCAGAAGCCCTCTGAGAGCAGGTGCCTAGGGCCCGGGCAGGAGGACAGGGGGCTCAGGAGGGGGGCTGTCGTCCAGTTGGTACAACAGGGCGCAGCCTGCTAGCCAGCTCTGCCACTTACAGGCCACATGGCCTTTCCGTGTCTTGTTCTCTCCGTCTGTCAAACGGAGCTCACACTGACCGCTTCCCTCACGGGCCTTGGCTCTGGTCAGGGACTGGAGTCCGTTACATGTGATTCCCACGGTGAACCCACAGGGAGGAAGGGACCAAGCAGGGATGTGGCTCTGGTCGAGTCTGGCCCCACCTCCCCCAAGGGAGCTCTGGCAGGTCAATTGCCTCGGACTGGTCACCTGGGGAGCTGGGGTGTAACCCGTCTGGGCAAGGAAGGGTACTTCACTGGAGAAAGTTGCAGGTGTGAGACACTTGCCTGGGCCCAGGCAGCTGCTGGGGAAGGAGCCAGGCATCTGGACAGGGCCACACAGCATCGTGACATTGGAGCACAAACGAGGCCATCAAGTGTAGGACCCCAGGCGTGCCTGGCCCAGAGCAAGCAGCTCATTCAGTGGCCTTGTCGTGCTCAGGGTCTCTGGCATCAGCATGGATGTGGCCGTGCCTGAGGACACTGGCCAGGACCCTGCGCTGGAGGTGGAGCACTGTACCTGCCCGCCTGGGTACCGGGGCCCGTCCTGCCAGGTGAGCTCCAGGCCAGCACCTGTCCAGCAGCCCCATCCAATGTGCTCCCCGCTCCCCCACCCCTCCCTAGGCCCCCCCCAGCTTCATACCCCTTCCATCTTCCTGTCCCCAGGAATGTGACACAGGCTACACACGCATGCCCAGCGGCCTCTACCTGGGCACCTGTGAACGCTGCAGCTGCCACGGCCACTCGGAGGTCTGTGAGCCTGAGACTGGTGCCTGCCAGGTGAGCCCCGCCCCCTTCTTCTCTGCCCCAGGAATCTGTGGCCTTCAGGGACCTGGCCTCAACCAGTGCTCTGTCCCCCCAGGGCTGCCAGCACCACACAGTGGGCCCCCGGTGTGAGCAGTGCCAGCCAGGATACTATGGGGATGCCCAGCGGGGCACGCCACAGGACTGCCAGCCGTGCCCATGCTACGGAGCCCCTGCTGCCGGCCAGTGCGTCCCGCCCCTGCCCTTCCTGTGTACCCACCCCTGCCACACTCCGTCCCTCCGGGTCCTCTTGAGGGGCAGAGGGTAAACCGGTCTTAGGCTCCCCGCCCTGTCACTTGGTGGAAGACACACTTCACCTTCAGAGCCTCCACCGTATCTGCGAACGGGGACAGCACCCCACATCAGCCCCTGTGTGACAGCTGAGCAGAATGGAGCTCGTGGAACTCTGAGCATGGCCCTTCCTCCCTCTCCTCCCTGGGTCCAAGGGAGGTGCCTGGGGAGAGGAGGGCCCGCAGCCTGCCTCACGGGGAACTTGCCCCATGCTCTCAGGGCTGCCCATACCTGCTTTCTGGACACCGACGGCCACCCGACCTGTGACTCGTGCTCGCCAGGCCACAGCGGGCGCCACTGTGAGAGGTGAGGCAGGGACGGGAAGGTGAAGCTGTGTAGGAGGGTCTCCTCGAGTCCTCAGGTGGGCCCACCGTCCTGTCCAGGAGGAGCCAGGGGCCTCCCGCTCTTCCTTGCACGGGCCCCCGGAGGCAGTCAGCTCCCTTCCCTGGAGCCTCCACCTCCAGCCAGGTGTCCCGAGCCTCGAAGGCCTCAGCTGTGCCGGCCTGCAGCTCACCTTCAAGCCCCAGCACCCCTGTCCCACCCGACCCCTCTTCCCAGGAGACCCCTGTTGCCGCAGGTCCTGGGGCCAAGGTCCCATCTGGCTGACCCACTGCCTAGAGCACATTCCTGCCCTTTTCCCGTCTGTTTCCTCATCTGTAGGATGATGAGTTGGGCTAAATGGTTTCTTCCAGCACCTGGGGGACATGGAGTCCAAACACAGGCGCCCACCCCAGGCCTGCCCTCTCAGGCTCCCCAGCTTTCTGCTCTCTCTGCAGGTGTGCCCCAGGTTACTATGGCAACCCGAGCCAGGGCCAGCCTTGCCGGAGTGAGTAGGGTTGTAAGGTCGGGCTACCCATTCTCCCAGGTGGCGCCTGGGCAGATCCTTTGTTCCCCTGTGACCTGGGTCCGGTGGCTTTACCTCTCTGACCTCAGAGATGAACTGGGTGCCTGGTGCGGTTGCATGCTCAGCAGTGGGGCTGGGGGTGCTGGGTGGGCTTGGGGGCTCCAGCTGCGGCTTTCCTCCACCTCAGGAGATGGCCAGCCACCAGAGGGGACAGGCTGTGGCTGTGACCCTCAGGGCAGCATCAGTAACCAGTGTGATGCTGCCGGTCAGTGCCAGTGCAAGGTCAGTGCCGGGCCTGCGCCCCCCAGTGGGAGGGACTCCAAGGCCCCTGAGCGGGGTGGGGGGACTGGGACTGGGGGGCGGGGGCTGCTGCTGGGAGTGAGGAGACCCCCGAGTTCCCGCACACATGCTCTACCCACCCACCCAGGCACAGGTGGAGGGCCTCACCTGCAGCCGCTGCCGGCCCCACCACTTCCACCTGAGCGCCGGCCACCCGGACGGCTGCCTGCCCTGCTTCTGCATGGGAGTCACCCAGCAGTGTGCCAGTTCCTCCTACACCCGCCACCTGGTAAGAGCCACACGGCCCGCCACTCCCTGCTGCTCCCTGAGGCCAGCCAGGAGCCTGGCGCAGCCAAGTCCCGGCTGCCTGTGAGGACAGCCATCCCTGAGCCCCCTGTACTGCCCCGTCCCAGGCCCACGCCCAGTGACACTGACCCCCGTCCTTAGACCCTCCCTGTGCCCCCATTATGCCCTTTCCAGCCTGAGCCCTGCATCTCCCCATCCTCCACCCTGATGTGCCCCCCCACATCTCCCTTGATCTCAGCAGGCCCCATTTCCTGTCCTGATAACCTTTGTCCCTGTCCCCTGTCCCCATATGCCTGCCCTGTACTAGAATGACACCTGATCCTCTCTCTGCTGCCAGATCGACACCCGCTTTGCCCCTGGGGACTTCCAAGGCTTTGCCCTGGTGAACCCTCAGCGGAACAGCCGCCTGACGGGAGGCTTCACCGTGGAGCCCATGCCCGAGGGCGCCCAGCTCTCCTTCGCCAACTTCGCCCAACTTGGCCATGAGTCCTTCTACTGGCAGCTGCCGGAGGCCTACCAGGGCGACAAGGTGGGACCCGTGGGGGGCTGCAGACCCTCCCCGAGCACCTGGGTCCACGGGGACTCAGACACACTTCACCCCGGGGGAGTCTTGGTGGGCGGCCACCACATGGTGGTTCAGTGTGTGACCTTGGGGGTGAACCTCAGCTCTGCCATCTGCTGGCAGGACACCTCCTCATAGCCCTCCACTCCGGGTGGCTGGAGGATTGGAGACCGAGCCTGGCACACTGTGTGTTCAGCTGCTAACAGTGATGAGCTTTTGTGCAGTTTCCAGCAAACAGGCTCCAGGCCAGGCCCTTGAGACACAGGGACAAATGGGACACGGTTTCCGTTTCATCCACTTGCTCCCTCTAAATTCACTTGTCTCCACTGCAGGCTCCGTGCTGGGTGTTGGGTGTAGTAATTTTATTATGGGGCGTATTTATCCAGTGCTTCCTGTATGTTAGGCATCGTTCCAAGCAGTTTCACATTTCATAAGTCACAACTGTGGGAGCCAGGTAGTCCCACTGCCCCCTTTCCTACATGAGGAAACAAACTCAAGAGAGACTGGGGAACTTCTCTAAAGTCCCACAGCTCCTAGGTGGCAGTAGCAGGATTCACACTCAGATTGCCCTTAAAGTGCTACACTAGCCGGGTGTGGTGGTACACACCTGTAACCTCGGCAGTTCAGGAGGCTGGGGTGAAAAGATTGAAATCCTTGGGGTCAGGGCATGCTGAAATACCAAGGCCAGCCTTGGCAACGTAACAAGGCCCTAAGCAACTTGGTCTCAAATATGTGTGTGTGCATATATAGGAGCTGTCTCGAAGTACATATATATGGCCAGGTGCGGTGGCACCTGCCTTTTATCCCAGCGACTCGAGAGGTTGAGACAGGAGGATCTCAGTTCAAAGCCAGCCTCAGCAAAAGCAAGGCACTAAGCAACTCAGGGAGACCCTGTCTCTAACTAAAATACAAGAAAAAATGGCTGGGGATGTGGCTGAGTGGTCGAGTGCCCCTGAGTTCAGTCCCTGGTACCACAAAAAAAAAAAAAAATACCCAAACTAGCTAGGCTGGGATGACTGTCTTTATCGCCCTGAAGGGGGTCCAGGAACGGTGGTGTGGGATGGTGTTGGGGACAGGGGTCTAGGGTGGACACCGGGGCAGCCTTTCCTGGTGTTCCTGGAGCTGTCTGCCATCCTGGGGACCCAAAGGAAGTGGGGCTTGGCACAGGAGTCCCCTGCTGACCTGTGCTCCAGCCGCTGCCCCCAGGGTCACTTAGGAGGGGAAGCTCTATGGCTCCCCTGTCCCTGTTCCATGAGCAGAGCCAAGTCCCCTGCCCATGCACAGCTGGCTACCTTCGGTCCCTCTCCTTCCTCGGTCCCTTCTCTCCTGGCCTCCCTGTGCCCTGTCCTGCTGCTCTGACCCTCTGTCTCCTTCCTGCGGTTCCGCGCCACTCAGAGGGAGGCATACTTTGCGCGGATGCGCTGGGCTCACCAGGTAGGCCCTCGCTGTGGGAGGTGTGACGCCGGTGTGACAGGCATGGCGTGTTCCTGGGTGTCCTCGCCCTGCGTGTGGAGATGCCCAGTGCCCGAGACAGTGTGGGTCTGCATGAGCTCGGGCCGTTCCCACGGCCCCGGGGTCAGGGCACTGCTGTGTCCGGCTCCTCGCTGCTGCCCAGGGGCAAGTGCCTCTGGCTGCCTCCCTGGCTGTGTCATCTGACCCTGGTGCCAACCACCTGAGCTCAGGACAGTGACCGAGGTGGCAGGGAAACTAACTTGACACTAATCCTTGTGACCGTACCTGGTGCCCCAGCTTTCCCTGGCATTGCCCCCAGGCAACCACTAACACCCCCCAGGTGCACATGCCCATCTAGCACCTGGGGTAACCCGTGTGCCAACCCAAACGGGAGCATGCACCTTTCTTCCCATTGTGGCCCCTCTGGCCACCGGGTCCCTGGGAGCACATCCTTCCCAGGGCTCCAGCTCTGGGAGCCTGAGGGACTGAGCTGGCCTGTGACCTCCACCCCGTCAGAACCGCACGTCCCTCTCAGAGGAGCAATGGCGGGCAGCCGTGACATCTGGGAGGATCCCCGGACCCCCAGAGGGCAGGGGCCAGGCCCAGCGGGCATCACAGGTAACCCAGGCCTGGCTGGGCCAGGCTTGTCGGGCCCCAGGGAAGAGCCTTTGACTGAGACCCTGGCCTGCCCGGGTCATTTTTCCCCATACCCATCTGGGCCCCTCCTGGTGCCCAGTCCATCCCTGAGTTCTAGAAACATTCCAGAGCCACAAAATGGTGTGGGTTGGTGCCATGAGCCCCGGTGGAGGGTCAGGCCTGAGGGGCAGCTTCCCCTGCCCAGATGCCCGGGTGGCCTCCAGCACTTCTGGTCTTGGTGGCACAGAGCTGTTTGCCCGCCTCTTGATGGCCACCCCCTGGAGGGCTTATCCCCAACAGGGGCAGCCTGTAGTCAGTTGGCCCTTCCCAGGATGTGCCCACCTGGCTCCTGGGGAGCAGAGGGTTCCGTCGGAGCAGCGGGCATTGGCCTTTGTGCACGGAAGTGGGGGGCGCTGGCAGAGCCTCCCTCATGGGCATCATCTCTGTCTGTCTCTGCTCCTTTCCTCCATCCCTCCTCTCCCGGTGCGCCAGGTGGACGAGGCCCAGAGGCGGATGGACGCTGAGATCTGGCAGCTCCTTGCCAACTTTGCCGCCCATGACCACTCCCCTCACCGGGGGCTGCCCCCTCGCCCCCAGCCTGCCCTGCGAGCAGCTCCCGGGTCCCACTCGTCCTCGCCCTCCTCCGACTCTCTCTCCTCCGACTCTCCCTCCTCCTCCTCTTCCTCCTTTACTGCCCTGTCTTCCCCAGTGAGCTCTCAGGTATGTGCAAGGCGACCACCAGGGGACCTCCACCCTGACTCCAGCTGCCTTGAACCAGCTTCATAATCTCTCCGCTGCCTGGGCCGACATTTCTGTCCAGTTTCCCTTTAGGTCGATCACGCGCCCCTTAGCGATGCTGTGGTACATTTTTAAATATGTGTGAAAGGGCCACTCCGTTCTTAAGTGTTTCCCTACATGCTGCTTAAATCTTGGGGTCAGGTTTGGGGAGATGCTGGCCCCGGCCACACTTAGAGCAGCTGGGGTGCCCGGGTCCAGAGCGGGAGGCAAGTTCCTCCTGAGCTTGGGGCGGGATGGTCCTGTTCCCCTGCCCGTCGTGGCCCGCAGGCCCCGGCCCCTGCCTGCGCTCTCACCGCCCGTCCTTCTGTCCTAGTTCTCTCTCTCCTACGAAGGCTTCTCTCTGTCTCCTGCAAGTCTCTGGTATTGGCAGCTGCCCCGAGCCTTCCTGGGGGACAAGGTAACGAGGAATCGGGAGGGTCACAGCGGGGCAGAGAATCCTAAAATGTCAGAGGGTCCTTTGTTAGAGCCCTCTGTGGCTCGGATCTGGGGACTGAGGCCTTCAGCGGGAAGGGGACTTCCCTGGGCTTGGCCCTGGCCCCTCCGGCTGTCTCACCTGCCAGGCTTCTCAGGCCCTGCAGAGGCTCCCTTGACCCTGTGTCCGCTGCTGTTCTTGGTAGTGCCTCTTGATGGCATTCCTTCATCCCAGAAGCATGAAGTACTTAGTGCTGCCAGGCACGCTCCCCTGTGTCCCAGCCACTCTCCAGAGACTGAGGCAGGAGGTGATGAGTTCAAAGCCAGCCTCAGCAACTTAGAGAGGCCCAAAGCAACTCAGACCCGAAGTCTCTAAACAAAAGTAGAAAGGGCTGGGGATGTGGCCCCGTGGTTAAGTGCCCCTGGGTTAAATCCCTGGTACACAGACACAAAAAGTGCTTACTGCGTGCTGTGTCATGTACCAGCAGAAGGGGCCTGGCCTCCCAAAGCTCGCTCCTGGTCTGATGGTCATTGTCCCTGTTGTTATTGTCATCATCGGCCTGGGTTTCACTTGAGTGCTGGCATTGCCATTGCTTCTGCCTGGTTCCCACAGCTATGTAGGGGCCTCTTTAGCGTCTACATAAGATGGGATGCGTTAACATTCAGAGACACCCCAAGACCGCCAGGGCAAGGGGCGCAGGTGTAGGGGCGTCTCCTGAAGCCAGGGTGGAAGTGAGGGCAAGTGGTTGAGCATGGTGTGCGTCCTCCTGTTTCCATTTGAGGAAAGTGGGGCTCAGAGAAGTTAAGGGACTTGCCCAAGAACGTACAGCCAGCAGAGCTGCAGTTGGAGCCTAGGTCTCGCAGGCTGCAGAGGCCTCCCCCTCCGTCGCTGTGCCGCCATGTGCACCCACAACTTGCTAGAAAGTTGGTCCTAGATGTGGCTGTGACCTTGCTGGCCTCCAAAGTCAGTAGGAGAGCAGGGGCTTCTGTTGTTGTCTGGGTCTGTCCCTGCCTCCCTAACCACACCCCGGGCTTGCAGAGAGCAGCCCCAGGGCCTGTGGAGCCCAGGGCCTGGCAAGGTAGTCAGCAGGTGATTGGGTCGTGCTCACCACTGGATGAGCACGCGGGTCAGCCAGTGGGGTGGGCATCACGGGGTGGTACTGAGCTGTCAGCTCAATACCCGGTGGCTGAAGAGAGAGAGGAAAGTCCAGTGGGGTGAGCTGGAGCCTCGGCCACTCTCATGCAAGCCCCTCTAACAAGCTCCAAAACTCTTCTCCTCCTGCCAGTAGAAACCCAAGTCCATCAGGCTTGTCTGCAACAAACCATCTATTGGCTCATTAAACTGCAGAATCCAAGGACCTCTAGCATCAGGCATGGCTGGATCCAGGGGCTCAGCAGAGCTTTGGCTCAGTTGGTGCCATTTTCCAGCTTCTTGTCTGACTAGAGAAGGGAGTCTCTGTCTGTCCAGAAGAAGGGGCAGTGCCAGGTTCCCTTTTCCATGCAGGGTGGGAGTGGGGAGTGGTGGGCTGTGCAGATTGGCCAGGACTGGAGGAGTAGGGCCAGGCCCTGGAATAGAGGAGGGCTCTTGCGTGTAGAGGAAGCATCGTTCCTTAAAGAGCCCCGTGTGGTTTGCAGCCAGAGGAGGGTGGATTCTGGGCAGAGGAAACCTCACCGACGCAGGAGGCGAGGCCTCTGAGGGCACCCTCAGCCTCCGCCCGCCCTCGACTGAGAGCTCTTGAAGCTTTGAGGCTTCCCGTGCTGTTACCTTGTCCCCTCTGGGGGAAATTCCTGTAAATGTAAAGGGGTGTGACTGGACCTTCAGGCAGCGGGGAGCTCGGAGGGAAGCCGCCGCGCTGCGTCCTTCCGTGTGTGAGGCTGGGAGGGACAGAGAGATGGCCTGTTCCCCAGGCAGCTGCAGGCCACGCACTGGCCTCCTGGGGAGGGGCGGTGCAGCACCGGTGGGCCCGACCTTCCCTGGGTGGTCCAAGCCCACTCCCGGGAGGGCAGGGCAGCCTGTGACGGGAACTTGCCTCTCCGCAGGTGGCGGCCTACGGCGGGCGGCTGCGGTACACCCTCTCCTACAGGGCAGGCCCGCAGGGCAGCCCGCTCTCTGACCCCGACGTCCAGATCACGGTGAGCGCTGGACTCCTCGGTGGGCAGGTGGAAGCCACCCACCTTCCAGGTGTCCATTCTTCAGCCCTGGGGGTTAGGCCCAGGGCCCCCACTGCCTGGGTGGATAGCATGGCTTCAGAGAGCAGAGCGCGAGAGGCCAAGGGGCATGAAGGGTCTGAGACGGGTGGCGGTCCCCTGAGAGCCACTCCACTCCCCTGCTGATCCCCCGCGTCTCTCCAGGGCAACAACATCATGCTGGTGGCCACCCAGCCGGCTCTGCAGGGACCGGAGAGGAAGAGCTATGAGATCGTCTTCCGAGAGGTGAGGGGCCCTTGGCCTTGCACCGGATCTGACCCTACCCCACCCTCCGCTCTGATTTGGAGACTGGCACTGACACTGCTGCCCCTCACCCCCGCCCTCCCCTCCCAGCCCTGGGTCAGTGCCTAGAAGCGGGGACGGGCAGAGCCCGGGGTCCTCACCCACTCTTGCTGCCCCCACCCAGGAATTCTGGCGCCGGCCCGATGGGCAGCCGGCCACCCGTGAGCACCTGCTGATGGCGCTGGCCGACCTGGACGAGCTCCTGGTCCGGGCCACATTCTCCTCGGTGCCGCTGGCGGCCAGCATCAGTGCCGTCAGCATGGAGGTCGCCCAGCCAGGGCCCTCCGCCGGACCCCGGGCCCTGGAGGTGGAGGAGTGCCGCTGTCCCCCAGGCTACGTGGGCCTGTCCTGCCAGGTGAGTGTGTGGCCGTCCAGCCGCCCTGCACCTGGCGGCATCAGCAAGCTGTCCCGTGGCCTGGCTGTGGCCGTGACGGCTGCCGTAGCTAGGGGTCCCCTGCACCGCATCTTCTCAGTGCCGAGGTCCAGGCGGTCACCCCCTTCACAGGTAAGAGAGGACGATGACGTCCGTGGTCCACCCTGGGACACGCAGCCAGCATGTGGCAGAAGCCGGTCTGAGCCCAGGTCTAGGGACTCCAGAGACCAGTCTGTCCTAACACTGGCCCGGAGGCTGGTGGGCAGGAGGGAAAGGAGCAGAGCCCCCCCCCCCAGCAGCTGTGCTTCCTGTTTCTCAATTTTC
The DNA here is from genome assembly GCF_052094955.1 of Ictidomys tridecemlineatus. NCBI lineage: Eukaryota > Metazoa > Chordata > Mammalia > Rodentia > Sciuridae > Ictidomys > Ictidomys tridecemlineatus. Next base: position 14,388,102 of record NC_135487.1, on the reverse strand, counting down.
AAGTCTAAGGCGTTTTGCAGGTGGAGCCTGGGAATGAACGTCCTGGGGGCATCCCTCTGGAGTGCAGGGAGGGCGGGCCTGGGGGATTTGTGGGAGGGACAGGGAAGAGGGTCTTTCCACACCTGTGCCAACCAGTCTCCATGTATACCAATGTCCCCGGCGCTGTGTGTGGCGTCCCTCACTTTGTTTAATGAGTGTAACGTCATCATGGGGACCTTCAAGGGCCTGTGCCCATCTAGGGCTCTCCAACCTGCTTTTCCCACTTTGGGGTGAAATTCTTCAGTAAAAACCTTTCCCACCAGAAGAAAACCCAGGAACAGAGTCCTGGGGTGGGGAAGGCGTCCCATTAGGGACAAACAACGGTCCCACGGTGCTCAGATGGGCAGGGGTACCAGGCAGGGTGGGCAGACACTGTCCCTGCTTTGGGGCGGCAGGAGAGTGAAGAGGAGAGGGGACGTGGGGGGAGGCTGGGCTCCAAGAGCCAGCAGGGTCTCGACCCTGGAGGGGGCAGACGGGAGGGAGGTGTGGGTCTGTTGGCTCCAGGTGGGATCCTGTCGGTAACGGAGACCCGACTTGCTCTGTCCCCAGGACTGCGCCCCTGGCTACACGCGCACGGGGAGCGGCCTCTACCTCGGCCACTGTGAGCTGTGTGAATGCAACGGCCACTCCGACCTGTGCCACCCAGAGACCGGGGCCTGCTCGGTGAGAGGCTAGCAAGGCCAGAGGTGGCGGGGGCCGCTGGCTGGGCCTGGGGCCGTCCTAGGGTGCGTGTGGGTGGGAGGGGAATTTGGTAAGGTAGGCCTGGATCCAGGGACAAGGTCACAGGGTATGGCCTGTGGCCAAGCACGTGGGTCAGCCGGCAAGGTCACCGGGGGGCTGTGGATGTGGCGGGCAGTCCAGAGCTAGGGGATAACATGCTCCTTTATAAAGAGATCTTGGGCTCTTATTGTATCTTATTCCTTATCACTGAGTGACGTGTTCTCCATAGAAGTCAGACTACAAAGGCTTATTTTTTTTTCCTTAAATGCAGGTTTTTTTGTTTTGTTTTTTGACAGTGCTGGGGATGGACTCAGGGCCTCTGGTCTGCTGGGCAAGCGCCCACCACGGAGCCACCCCCCAGCCCAGCCCATAGAGAGAAACCAAAAGGATAGTTAAGAGTCCCTCCACCCACCTCCTGGGGGAATCGCTGTCAGCACTGGAGTGAGACGCTGTCTTGCTCCTTTCCTGGGCAAATATTAACATTTGTGTGTGTGTGCGTGTGCGTGTGCGTGTGTGTGTGTGTGTGTGTGTGTGTGCGTGGTTCTGGGATTGAAGCCAGAGCCTCACACATACTAGGTAAGTGCTCTACCACCAAGCTGCTTCCTCAGCCCTGAATATTCATACTTTTTTCTTTTTTTTTTGGTACCAGGGATTGAACCCAGGGTCACTGAGCTACATCCCAGCCCTTTGTAGTTCTTATTTCGAGGCAGGGTCTCCCTAAGTTGCTTAGGGCCTTGCTAAGGTGCTGAGGTTGGCTTTGAACTTGCCTTCCTCCCACCTCAGCCTCCCAAGCAGCTGGGATTACAGGTGTGCACCACCACACCCAGCAATATTCATGCTTTTTAATATTCTTCATTCTGCAAATACACACGGGATCGTGTTTAATAATCGAATGTTTTCTTGTAATAATTCCTGAATATCTTTCCATAATGTAACTTTTTGTAATACTGGGCTTTACAGGGCCGTGTGTGTATATGGCTCTCCTGGGTACCTGACCAGGGGCCAGCTGGTTGATAGAGCCACGAGCTAAAAACACGGATCAAGGAACATGCTATGTTAATCCAACACACATGCGTGTCTCTGGAGGAGGATACGTAGCCCACACGTTGTCACGTTGAAGCGTGTATTTTCCAAGTTCTATCCCCAGATACCCAGGTGTACACCTTTGCTTTCTTTTGAGATCATAGGTTTGCAGGGAGAAGAATCCATGAAATAAAATCTACACCGTCCTTTTTTGATAGCTGTTTATGAGGATTTAGTGTTTAATGGATCCAGTTCTCCGCTTTGGGATGTTTAGGGTGTTGTAACACCTCGGAGTTGAATGACTGTCCCTGTAATGAAACTGTGCCCTTCTGTGATTTGCGTAAGATAAGCTCACCAACTTGGACTTTCTGGACAGAGGGATTGCAGAAGTGCGAGGCTCTGGATAAATGCCACCTGGCGGTTGGTGTCTGACACCCTTGTCCCTGCAGCAATGCCAACACAACGCTGCCGGGGAGTTCTGCGAGCTGTGTGCACCTGGCTACTACGGAGACGCCACGGCCGGAACGCCCGAGGACTGCCATCCCTGCGCCTGCCCGCTGACCAACCCAGAGAACATGTGGGTGCCCCCACTCGAGGCCCAGGACCAGACCCTCTGTGGGCGGAGGGCGCTGCCTTGGCTTTCGGGACAGGAGCGGAGGGAGCAGCGGCCTGACCTCTGCCTGTCATCCCCAGGTTCTCCCGCACCTGTGAGAGCTTGGGAGCCGGTGGCTACCGCTGCACGGCCTGTGAGCCCGGCTACACCGGACAGTACTGCGAGCAGTAAGTTTGCAACGAGATACAGGGAAGGAGCAAATGGTAGATTCCTGGGTGAGAGCCCTAGACAGAGTCCTGTGCTTTCCCTGCCCCAAACCCTTCTAGGACTTACATTGCCCTTGGCACAGGCCCACACCTCTTAGGACCCACATGCTTTTTTTCTGACACCCGACTTCCCACGCTAGCTGGACGGAGCTTTTCTGAATTCTTGCTGTTCGGCTCTTGCATACGCTGTTCCTTCTGCACGGAACGGTTGTTGCCCCCAAACCCTCCCTTTCCTGGTTAACTTCTTCTTAGCTTCATTCCCTCATTCAACATGTTTTTATTGAGCATCCACTGTGGGCCGTGTAGACACAGAGCTGTTGGAGATAAAGTGGTAAGCCAAGGGGAGTCCATCTCGGCCCTTTCTGCCACCTGGAATAGGAAGGGAGGGAAAAGATAACCACACGAGTATACGTACGATTTACAAACTGTGGTCGGTCCTCTGAAGGAAGAGTACAGCCCGCTCCAGGGGGATCCAGCTCAGAGTCCCATCCTCGGGAAGCCTACCTGCCCGGCCCTTAGCCCGACTCTGACATGGTGTCTCCAGGTCAGGGTCCCAGTTAGTTGGTTCTGCAAAGCCAAGGACTCCATCACGTTCACTACGCACCTAGAGCCTGGCACACAGTAGTTGCCTCATAAATGGTTGTGGAATGGCTGTTCCCTCCTTCCCCATTGTGCTCCCTTCCACTCCCCTTTCTCAGCTCAGGCCCTGTGCTGGGGACTGTTTGGTCCCCAAATTCCTTCCAAAGCCCTGAGCCACCTCACCCCACACTAGGCAGTTTCTGGCTCCCCAAGTCCACCATGAGCCACGGGGTCCCTTACGGCCTGACAGAGCCGGTGCTTGTTCCTCCTGACAGGTGTGCCCCAGGTTACACAGGTAACCCCAACGTGCCAGGGGGCCGGTGCCTGCCACAGGGTAAGTGGGACCACAGCCCAGCTGGGGGTAATGGGCAAGGCAGGGAACCTGGGGGCCTGGGGGACACGGGAGAGAGAGAGATGAGGGGTGTCCTGCCGGAACGGCCTCTCCTTGCTCTGCCCCACCCCAGCAGACCAAGCCCCGCTGGTGGTCCAGGTCCACCCTGCTCGGAGCATCGTGCCCCAGGGTGGCGCTCACTCCCTGCGGTGCCAGGTCAGCGGGAGCCCACCCCATTACTTCTACTGGACCCGTGAGGATGGGCGGCCTGTGCCCAGCAGCACCCAGCAGCGACATCAGGGTAGCCTCGGCTGGGATCTTCACCCCGGGGTCAGCCCAGGGAGAGGGGAGATGTGGGCCTGTCCCTGCCCTGCTCGGGTCCTATCCCTGCGTGCAGGGCGGGGCCGAGAGGGACATCTGCGCTCACAAGCTCCTCTCCCGACCCCCATCCAGGCTCCGAGCTGCACTTCCCCAGCGTGCAGCCCTCTGATGCTGGGGTCTACATCTGCACCTGTCGGAACCTCCACCACGCCAATACCAGCCGGGCAGAGCTGCTGGTCACTGGTGAGTCCCTTCTTCCCTGACCCATGGTGGCCTGTCCTGGGCGGCGCTGCGGGTGCTTCCAGGTACGAGGAAGGGGCGGAGGCCACCCAAACAAGGCCATGACCGTGGAGGCAGGAAGGGGCGGTGGATTCAGGGTCTGTTTAAGACACAGAATCAGCAGCACTTGACTGTGACCAGGAGGGCAGGAGAGGAGGCTGCTCCCCGGGGTCGAGACCCCAGAATTGCGTGAATATGGTGCCATTACTGAGCGGAGAAGGCCCCGCTGGAAGGTGTCTTCATCTGGCCTCCTGCAAACAGAGCAGAACCAGGACCCTGTGCAGGGGGAGGAGTGTGTGTTGTCACCAGCAGCTCCTCCCCCTGCACACAGCCTGGGCTCCGTGTGGCCGAGTACGCTGGAGCCAGGGTACAGCACGCATCTCAGCGTCTCCCTGCCCCTGCCCCTGCCCCCAGGAGCTGGGGTCTGCGCCTGTTCCCAGAGATTCAGTCCCCTGCACCTCTGCCCTGTCCCACCACAGAGCAGGAGCCGTGGGCTCCAGTGGCCCCAGGAAAGCCCTGGAAAGGAAGGCAGCCTCTGGTGTAAGGGAGGCAGGAGGGCACTGGAGTCAGGGCTGGGGCACAGCAGCCTGGCCAGCAGCAGGTCGGAGGGAACCCCAAGTTTCGCTTGGACTCACTAAGTTTGAGGTGCTGGGGAGACACCTAAGTGGGTTTGTCAACCAGGTGTTTTTATGTGTGAGTCTGAACTGCGGAAAGGGGTCCTTGCCAGAGAGGTGAGTTTGGGGGCATCACTCTGGTGCCAACAGTCACAGTGCAGAATGCAATCGCCCCGGGACAGTGACTGCAAGACAGGGCCCAGGACAGAGCTGCAGGGAGCTCCAGGTGGAACATGTCAAGTCAAAGAGGAAGGACAGGAAAAGCTGCAGGGGGCAGCCAGTGGGGTGGGAGGGAGCTGAGGAGGGTGGCAGGTGGCTGGCCAGCTGCCACGGGATGTGAGATAACCTTGGGGTCAGACGAGAGTGGTTGTCAGACCAGGGTGGAGCAAGGCGGAGGTGGATGGGAAAGGGGCTCAGCTCTGACGGGAGGCTGGGAAGTAGGGTAGCAGCTCTGCGGGGGAAACATGGGGTCCAGAACTGGAAAATTCCAGAACACACTGGTCTGTAGAGTAGACCAACCCTGCAGGGAGCGAGAGGAGAGGATGGTGTGGCACAAGAGGCAGGACAGGTCTGTCTCTCAGAAGGTGCGGGGTGGGTGGGGGTGGGCAGGAGGAGGGTCCATCCCTCAGGGACCGGGAAGGAGGGAGCAGGTAGATTTGGGGATTTGGGAAGATGGGAACAGTCCTGACCCGCCGTTTCTGTTTTGTCAACAAGTGTGAGTGAGCAGCCCTGAGCTGTGACAGAGGGTGCTGGGAGGCAGAGGGAGCCGAGGGTGTGGAATGTTGTTGGGGAGGATGGAAACTCGAACCAGATGGGGAAACTCTGCTCCAGTGAGGTGTCAAGTGTTAAGAGCTCGTTTGTGGCCTGGAATCCTGAGCTGGAGCCAGGGGCTCCTTCCCGGGCGAAGCTCTGGGTACCGAGGGGAGGGTGCAGCTGCCTGGCTTCAGCCTGGGCAGGGGCGGCAGGCACCAGGGCAGTGAGTGGCATCTAAGCTGGACCAAGAGAGAAGTGACCCCCAGAGAAGGGGACAGAGAAAGAAAATGTGGTCACAGGACAGACCCCAGCTCACTGAGGGCTCCCTGTCCCCACAGAGGCGCCCAGCAAGCCCATCACGGTGACAGTGGAGGAGCAGCGGAGCCAGAGCGTGCGCCCCGGGGCGGACGTCACCTTCATCTGCACAGCCAAGAGCAAGGTGGGCCGGCAGGAGAGGGCGGGGTCTGTCATGGGGTCTCCGAACCTTCCACGTGATCCTCACTCCGACCTCACCCTCAAGTCCCCCGCCTACACCCTGGTGTGGACGCGGCTGCACAACGGGAAGCTGCCCTCCCGCGCCATGGACTTCAACGGCATCCTCACCATCCGCGACGTGCACCTGAGCGACGCGGGCACCTACGTCTGCACGGGCTCCAACATGTTCGCCATGGACAAGGGCACGGCCACGCTGCACGTGCAAGGTAGCCCCACGTCACCACGCCCGAGCCACCGCCCCCACACCCCTCCAGCCCCGGGACCGTGCGCCATTTCTTCACACGATGGGTCATTTCTGAGTGCCTAGAGTATGCCGGTTCTAGTCTTGGGCCTCCAAAGAAGCAGGGACCAGAAGGACAAACAGGATTTCAATGCTCCTGAGATGCAGATCCACACTGAGAGCTCACACATAGCCAGGGAACAAATGGACAGACAAATCGCATGTGGTTACTGGGAAGGAGCACAGGGAACAGGGGCTGCTGCAGCTGGGCTGCTGTACAGGTGACGCCTAAGCCCAGGCCTGAAGGGAAAGGTGCAGTGCCAATTAGAGAGCAGAGGGAGCAGCGTGTGCCAAGGCCCTGAGGCAGGAGCTTGTGGCCAAGGAACAGCAAACCCACCTGGCTGGGGCTGCAGGAGGGAGAGTGGGTAAGGAACCCTCAGGTCCAAGCAGGTGAAAGTGTGCGGTATGTGGAGGAGCAGAGGAAGATTGGTTTTATTATAAAGCAATAGGGAACCCATGAGCAGATCTCACGAATCGAGGTAACAAGGTCCCAAAGTGACAGATGTGTCCATACAGATGTCTGTGTGTGTTGTTTTGTTTCAGTTTTGTTCTGGGGACTGAACCCAAGGGCTGTTTACCGCAGAGCTACATCCCCAGTCCTTATTTTAAGACAGTCTCACTAACGTGCCCAGCCTGGCCTTGAACTTGTGACCCTTCTGCCCAACTTCCTGAGTCACTGGGGTCACAGGCGTGTGCCACCATGGCTCCTGGCTCCCATTGGTGTTTTCCTCCCTCTGGCCACTGGGTGAACAATTGGCCCCGCAGGGCTAGGGCCGCAGCAGAGAGTGGCAGGGCTCTGACTGCGGTCAGCTCCGTTCCCCAACCTGCCGCGTCGTCTTTCTCCCCCCAGCCCCGGGCTCCTCGTCTGCTCCCGTGGTCTCCATCCACCCGCCACAGCTCACGGTGCAGCCCGGGCAGACGGCCGAGTTCCACTGCAGCGCCACGGGCAGCCCCACACCCACCCTCGAGTGGATAGGTGAGGCTGTGCCGCAGCGACATTCGGGGCCTGACGGTCCTGCAGGTGGGAGGGCAGGGCCAGGACTGGCCCCTGGGAGCCTGCGCAAGGCCCGTGCCAGTCAGCACTGACTCCACACCTCCACGCTAGGGGGCCCTGGTGGCCAGCTCCCTCAGAAGGCACAAATTCACGGTGGCATCCTGCGCCTGCCAGCCGTCGAGGCCTCGGATCAGGCCCAGTACCTGTGCCGGGGCCTCAGCAGCGCCGGGCAGCACGTGGCCAGGGCCATGCTTCAGGTGCACGGTGAGCGGGCCGGGCTGAGGGTGGCCGGGAGCTGTGGGCAACCCGAGCACTGTCCTCACGGGCACTGTCTGTAGGGGGCAGTGGGCCCAGGGTCCAGGTGAGCCCGGAGAGGACCCAGGTGCATGAAGGCCGGACGGTCAGGCTGTACTGTAGGGCCGCGGGTGTGCCCAGTGCCACCATCACCTGGAGGAAGGAGGGCGGCAGCCTCCCGCCGCAGGTGAGATCTCCCAGGCCGCCACCCCCACGAGAGCCCCCAGTGCCCACCTCCTCCCCTCTGGCTCCCTGCACTCCCTCCTGGGACCCTGGGCCCGGGCCGTCACCCCGGCCTGGTTCCGTTGCCCTGGGTGCCCGGCTGGGCCTGGATACTGGCCCCGGCCTGCCGCAGCCCGGGGCCCCTCCGCCTGTCCTCCCTGCTTGCCCGGGCCAGGCCGGCCCTCGGGTGGCTGAGCCCCTGGCTGTGTGGCAGGCCAGGTCCGAGCGCACGGACATCGCCACGCTGCTCATCCCGGCCATCACGGCTGCCGACGCTGGCTTCTACCTCTGTGTGGCCACCAGCCCCGCGGGCAGCGCCCAGGCCCGCATTCAGGTGGTCGTCCTCTCAGGTGCGGGGCCTGGGGGCCGAGGGAGGGCAGGGCGGGTGGCTCCCTGAGGTCCGCTGACCCGCCTCTGGTTCCAGCCTCGGGCGCCAGCTCCCTGCCGGTCAGGATCGAGTCCTCATCGCCCACCGTGACGGAGGGGCAGCCGCTGGACCTCACCTGTGTGGTGGCGGGGGTGGCCCACACACAGGTCACGTGGTACAAGCGAGGGGGCAGCCTGCCTCCCCACGCCCAGGTAGGAGGCCCCACGCTCTGGCGGGGTTCCCAGGGTGCGGGGGCGCTGGCTGGGGCTGGCCTGTGCGCGGGCAGACAATGCCCTCCTCCCTCCTCGCTCCTGGGTGGGTGGCTCAGAGCAGAGCCCACGAGAGTTTGACGGCGGAACCACCAAGGCCACAGGGAGCAGCGGTCACATCCTTGTCCGTCTTCCCCTCCGTCCCCATCTGGCGCAGGTGCACGGCTCCCGGCTGAGGATCCCCCAGGTCTCACCAGCGGACTCTGGAGAATATGTCTGCAGAGTGGAGACAGAGTCGGGCCCCAAGGAGGCCTCCATCATGGTCTCCGTCCCCCACAGCACCCACTCGGGCCCCAACCACACCCTAGGTGAGAAGCTGGGGACGGCCAGCCAGGACGGCTGAGCCCTGGGCTCCCTGATGCTCCGGGGAAGATGTGATCTTCAGTAGCATCGGGACAGGGGACATCTCAGGCAGGCTCTGACCCTCTGCTGCCTGCTCAGGGAGAGGGGCCGGGGCCAGAGGGCTGATCCAGCTTGGCTGGACCACAAGTGACGGTACCATTGCATAAGGCTGGCAGCCAGCAGTGCCTCAGGGCAGAACTCTGAGCTGGGAGTTGGGCTAACCTGGCTTCTAGTCCTGACTCCTCTCTTGATCAGCCTGGAACCGATTCTTTTCCTTTTGGGGACCTCAGTTTCCTCATCTGTGAAATGGAGACGGTACCATTCCTAGATGACCTACTAGTTGGTGGTGTGGTTTAGATGAGACAGTGTCAGTGGAAAGCGCTTAGATCACACGGTGAACGCTCTGGAGAAGACAGTCATGTGACTTCTCCGCATCTCTGGGTGGCTTCCTACCACCTCGTCATAAGAGGTCACAGTGGTAGATGGGCCTGGAGCCCCAAGCTGGAGACAGGGAGGGAAGGAGCTAGAAGATGTGATTCCATCTGCAGAGAAGCCCCGAGTCAGCCCTCCCAAGCTGGGGCCTGGTCTTCCGCCATGGCCCTCTGCCCAGGGCTGCAGGCTGAGGCTCAGGCACCCAGGCCTCTGATCCACCCCATGTCCAGCCCCAGGCAGCACCCTGCCCATCCGCATCGAGTCCTCCTCCTCCCAAGTGGCCGAGGGGCAGACCCTGGATCTGAACTGCGTGGTGCCGGGGCAGGCCCAGGTGACGTGGCACAAGCGTGGGGGCAGCCTCCCAGCCGGGCACCAGGTACGACGGCCCCCAGGTCCAGCCTGCCGGAGGGGGTGGACGGGGCTGCGCTGGTCTCCTCCCAACCCACCCTTCTCTGCACGCAGACCCACGGCTCGCTTTTACGGCTGCACCGAGTGTCCCCTGTGGACTCGGGTGAGTACATGTGCCGCGTGGTCCTCGGCTCGGAGCGCTCGGAGGCCTCGGTCCTGGTCTCCATCGAGCCCGCTGGCTCCGTCCCTGGTGAGTGACTGATGACACTGAATGCTGGACGAGGCTGAGGGCCACCCAGGGGTGTGGGGTCCAGGTGACTCCTGCTGCCAGCTGGGGAGGGAGCCCACCTGGAGCTGGCCTTGGGGCCTGCCCAGGAAGGCCACTTGCCTGAGTGCTCTGCCCAGCTTTCTGTGCCCGTCACTGCTTCGGCCTCTGCTCCTGCCTCCTCCTTTTCTAGCTCGGCTCCCTCCTCATCTCTGCCTCCTCTCCCTGCTCCGCCAGGCTCAGCCCAAGGCCTGCTCTTCTGTTTCGGTTACTGAGCTGAGCATTTCAAATCCAGGCCACCAAACCCCCCAAGGCCCCAGGCAGAGGCAGCTCTGGGTGGCACAGGTCCTGCCCTCCAGGGGAGCATCTGCTACCCTCACCCTGTCCCCACAGCCCCAGGACCCAGCCCGCCCGTCAGGATTGAGTCCTCGTCCCCAACAGTGGCCGAGGGGCAGACCCTGGACCTCAACTGTGTGGTGGCAGGGCAGGCCCATGCCCAGGTCACGTGGTACAAGCGTGGGGGGAGCCTCCCGGCCCGCCACCAGGTACTCAGCTCCTGGCACATGGGAAGGGGCCTTGGGTGGTGGGGGATGGGGTCCTGGCCTCTGGACTGGGGGGCTGGCAGTTCCTAGCCCAGGGCTGGGGATCTCTGGGCTCTGGAAGCCCCATCTTAGGCTCCCTCCCATGGCCGTCCAGGTCCGTGGCTCCCGCCTCTACATCTTCCAAGCCTCCCCAGGGGATGCAGGAGAATATGTCTGCCGGGCCAGCAATGGCGTGGAGGCCTCTATCACAGTCACAGTAACCAGGACCCAGGGGGCCAACTTTGCCTACCGTGAGTGGGGCCCCCAGGCCGGGCTGGGAGGCAGAAAGAGGAGAGGCCCGGGCAGCGTCAGAGGACTAGAGTGACCAGGGATCTCTTCCCCAGCCCCCGGCAGCACCCCGCCCATCCGCATCGAATCGTCCTCCTCCCAAGTGGCCGAGGGGCAGACCCTGGATCTGAACTGCGTGGTGCCGGGGCAGGCCCACGCCCAGGTCACATGGCACAGGCGCGGGGGCAGCCTGCCCGCTGGGCACCAGGTAAAGGACCAGGAGGCTAGAGGGGCCGAGCAGAGGGTAGCACCGGGTGCTGAGTAGGACTGGAGGCCCTGGCCCCCCTCTAACCTTGTGCAGGGTTACGAGGCCCCGCCAGCCCACGCGTGAGTCCCGGTCCACCACTGTGACCTTAGGCCGGTGCTCGTTTCTCGGTGCCTTAGTTCTAGCATCTGTAACCTGGTGATGGTGGCACTTACCCCAAGGATCAAGTTCAATCGCGGAGCTCTCAGGGTCCAGTGCGTAGAAGTGCCCCGAGAGACCACTCCCACCTCAGTGCCGTGGCCTGTGGCCACACTGTATTTTAGAATTTGGGGTCCCCCGAGGATAGGAGGCCTCTAAGTGGGAAGGAGGCGTCCACTCAGGATTCTCGGCGTGGCCGCTACAGGTGCATCTCAACCTGAGAGCTGCTCCACCCGGGCATGGGCTCGGTGGGGTGCTCACCTGCCCCCAGTTCTCCAGGGCTCTGAGGGTGCTACGGGGGCGCCCCCTGACCTCACCCCGCACTCCCAACAGGCCCACGGCTCACTGCTGAGGCTGAACCAGGTGTCACCTGCTGACTCCGGCGAGTACATGTGCAGAGTGGTGGGCGGCTCGGTGCCCCTGGAGACCTCCGTCCTGGTCACCATTGAGCCTGAGAGCTCCGTGCCTGGTGAGTGGCACTGGTGGGGGGACAGGGCTGGGGGCCCACCCAGGGGACTCCCTGTCCTAGCTGTGCAGGATCAGGCCAAAAGCCTCAGTCCACACCTCCCAAGAAACTAGTGGCCCCTGTCCCCACTCACGCGGTCTCTTCTCACCTCCTGCCGGGGGCTGACCCTCTGTCCTCTGTCACCAGCACTCGGGGTCACCCCGCCGGTACGAATCGAGTCATCGTCCTCCCACGTGGCTGAAGGGCAGACCCTGGATCTGAACTGCCTGGTTACTGGGCAGGCCAACGCCCAGGTCACGTGGCACAAGCGCGGGGGCAGCCTGCCCTCCCGACACCAGGTAGGAGATAGGGGATGGAGGAGGGTTCTGGAAGGTGCTCCTAACTGCAGGATAAAGAGCATAAATAGGCTCAGGGTCGGGCTGCGGCTCAGGGCAGAGCACTTGCCTAGCACGAGAGAGGCCCTGGGTTCCACCCCCAGCACTACAGCAAAAACACAGGATCATAGTTTCTTTTCTTTTTTTTTTTTTTTTTTGGTTTTAAGTGGACACAGTATTCTTTTTTTTTTTTTTTTAAAGAGAGAGTGAGAGAGGAGAGAGAGAGGAGAGAGAGAGAGAATTTTTAATATTTATTTTTCAGTTCTTGGCGGACACAACATCTTTGTTGGTATGTGGTGCTGAGGATCGAACCCGGGCCGCACGCATGCCAGGCGAGCGCGCTACCGCTTGAGCCACATCCCCAGCCCCCAGCCACCAGTATTCTTATTTTTTATTTTTATGTGGTGCTGAGGATCTTACCCAGTGCCTCACACGTGCTAGGCCAGCGCTCTACCACTGAGCCCCGGGGCTCATGGTTTTTGAATTCAGGCACGTTCAGGTTCATTACTGCTCGGCTGCTTGTCTGCCGAGCGACTCAGGCCAGTCTCTTGACTTCTCTGATCTTTAATGTCCTCATCGGCCAAATGAGCTCATGCTGTGTGTCCCCTACCCTGAGCATGTCAGCAAATGCTGCTCCCCACGTCCCCCTGGTGCCAAGTGTCTGCAGTCGCTGACGTGGGCAAGGTGGCAGGTTAGACCCTGTGCCACCTCTGGGGCAGGAGTGTGTCGTCCTCGGCCCTCTGTCCCCAGTGCCCATCTTCAGTGGTGCCTCTCCCTGGCTGGGCCATGAGGGAGTCCAGGGAAGGAAACCGGAGCCTGGCCACAAGCCCTGGACCAGGCTCTGAGCCCGCCACCTCTGACCTGCCCCTCCTCCCAGGTGCATGGCTCCAGGCTGCGGCTGCCCCAGATGACCCCAGCCGACTCTGGGGAGTACGTGTGCCGTGTGGTCAGTGGCTCGGGCACCCAGGAAGCCTCAGTCCTTGTCACCATCCAGCAGCGCCCCAGCCCCTCCCACCGTAAGTGTCGTAGAGATCATGGCAAACGGTGGGGGCTTGCTAGGGGCCCATCGCCTCCTCAGCAGCTCCCACACCCCGCCCTGCACCTGTCCTCCCAGCCCAGGGTGTGGTGTACCCCGTGCGAATCGAGTCCTCCTCGGCCTCGCTGGCCAACGGTCACATGCTGGACCTCAACTGCCTGGTCGCCAGCCAAGCTCCCCACACCATCACCTGGTACAAACGCGGAGGCAGCCTACCCAGCCGGCACCAGGTTCGGAGCCAGCGGCAGGGAGGATGCTGCCCTGGTGGGAGGGCCAGGGAGGCAGGCCCTCGGTACCCCTCTGTGCTCATCTAGTCATTCAACAAACAGAGAGCGTCTGCGATGGCGTAGTCATCCTGCCAACTCAGTGGGTCTGCTCACCCACTGAGCCTCCCCGAGAGGCCGCTGCAGGCCAAGCCCTGACCTGGCACCACAGATCCCAGTCGAATAAAACAACTCTCTGCTCATTGCCTAAAGGGAACAGGCCAGGCCCACATGCCTCTAATTCCAGTGACTCAGGAGGCTGAGGCAGGAGGACCCCAAGTTAGAGGCCCCCAGTCTTAAAATTTTTTAAAATAAATTCAAATGGTGGGGATGTTGCTCAGTGGTTAGGGACCCTGAGTTCAATCTCTGGTACCAATGACGACACGTGTGACAGCTCGGGCACCCCTGCCGGGGCCTCCGCAGGCCTTCCGGAGAGGTGACGAGGAGAACAGTACAGACACGAGAGCTGCCATCCCCCGGGAGGCAGGCCAGGCCAGGGGCCTGAGACACCTGGGACCCAGGTGACAGCATCCCCTGTGATGAGAATCCCCACCCACTGTCACCTGCTCCCTGCAGATCGTGGGCTCCCGGCTGCGGATCCCTCAGGTGACTCCCGCCGACTCTGGCGAGTACGTGTGCCACGTCAGTAACGGGGCTGGTTCCCGGGAGACCTCGCTCATCGTCACCATCCAGGGCAGCGGCTCCTCCCACGGTGAGAGCGTGGAGGGCAGGGGCCTGGGCACGTGGCGCAGAGGTCCCCAGCCCCGTCGGTCCTGTCTGACTTGGTGTCGTCCTCCCCACTCTGTCCCCAGTGCCCAGTGTCTCCCCGCCAATCAGGATTGAGTCCTCGTCCCCCTCGGTGGTGGAAGGAGACACCTTGGATCTGAACTGCGTGGTGGCTGGGCAGACCCAGGCCACCATCACGTGGTACAAGCGTGGGGGCAGCCTGCCCTCCAGACACCAGGTAGACGAGGCCCCGGAGGTGGAGGTGGAGCCCTGGGCCCCTGCGGTGGCACCCCAGGGACCGCCCAGGGGCTTCTTCTTCGAGGCCCTGGACACTCTCGCGTCCTGGGCCCGGGGTAGACGGAGGCAGCCTCCACGTGCCTCATGAGGGAAGCCCGAGCCAGCCGTGACCACGGGCTCCTCAGCTCTCCCCTCTCTCCTCCCCAGGCCCACGGCTCCCGCCTGCGGCTGCACCAAATGACCGTGGCCGACTCTGGCGAGTACGTGTGCCGAGCCAACAACAACATCGAAGCCCAGGAGGCCTCCATCGTGGTCTCCGTCGCCCCTGGCCCCAGCATCCCTTCTGGTGAGTCTGGTGAAGACCTCGTCCCAGGAGAGAGACGGTGGGACCCAGGGACAGCGTCCCCTGTGATCCGAGTCCTCAGACCTGGGTAGTGGTCCGTGTAGGGTTCTGCACAAAGGTGCCTACGTCAGACCACCAGGTGCGTGACTCCTGAACGGAGGGAGGATCATTCCAACCTCAGTGGTGCACACCTGTGACCCGAGCTACTTGGGAGGCTGAGGCAGGAGGATTGCAAATTCAAGGCCAGCCTGGGCAACCCAGCGAGAACTTAAATAAAACTTGAAAAGGGGCCGGGGACATAGCGCAGTGGTAGAGTGCTGGCCTAGCAGGCATAAGGCTCTGGGTTTAATCCCCAGCATTATAAAAAAAAAAAAATTTTTCTAACCTTTCAAGTGTGCAACAGCCACATATGACTAGTGCCACTCTTGGCACGTGACTTTGTGAGGGTTAAATGAGTTAATACGGATAAGGGCTGGGGACAGGGCTGGCGCACGGGGAGTCCTTAGTGTTAACTGCGACCCTCCCGGGGCCACGGGTCCCACAACCTCTTCTCATATCTGACCTTGGCCAAGCCCTGACTTCTGCTCCTGTGTCCCCAGTCTCTGGCAGTGCTGTGCCCATCAGGATTGAGTCGTCGTCCTCACATGTGGCCGAGGGGCAGACCCTGGAGCTGAACTGTGTGGTCCCTGGGCAGGCCCACGCCCAGGTCACGTGGCATAAGCGTGGGGGCAGCCTGCCCACTCACCATCAGGTAGGGGTCGGCAAGAAACTGTGGGAGGGCTGTTGGCTGACCACAGGCTGGGCCCTGGCTAACTCTGCCCGAGAGAGAGGCCTGAGAGCCCCAGGGGGGTGCCACGTCCACCTGGGCTAGAGGCCTTCAAGGATTCCAGATTGGCCTCTGACGCCCGTGGTCCTTCTCTCTGTCCTGCCCTGCCCAGGCCTACGGCTCCAGGCTCCGGCTACGCCAGGTGTCCCCTGTTGACTCGGGCGAGTATGTGTGCCGTGTGCTGGGCAGCTCTGGCATCCAAGAGGCCTCAGTCCTGGTCACCATCCAGGCCTCTGGATCTAGTGGCGGCCACGTCCCTGGTGAGGGTGCCTGCGGGGCCTGGGAGCCTGGAAGAGGGTGGGGGGAGAGAGGGGAACAGCAAAGGGGGGCATCTGAAGACCAGCCGCCCTCCGCTCCCAGACTCCTGCCTCCTGCCCACTCCCCCGGTCCAGGACAAGGGGCCAGACTGAGGCTGGGGGAGGTCCCATCCATGTCAAGGACCTGAGAGCACAGGGTTTGGAGCTGGCATCAGTTGACCTGAGTCCCAGCTCCTCTGTCCCTACTTGAAGATGTCACCCAAGGGACTTTGCCTTTTCACATGTCACTGTTCCCAGTTGTGAAGGGGGTGGCACAGCTCTTGCCCTCTACTCTCCAACTATTAATCATCCAGGGGGTCCCCTAACGCCCGGGCCTGTGCCTCTGGGGTAGCCCTGGGTGACTTTGCGGGTGATCCAATAGACATCTTATGGGAGCGGTACATTAGGAAAAAATGTGACACATCAAACCTGTCATGACTTCATGGAAATCGGTGCCTGTAATGGGGCTAAGTAATGAAGGTTTTTAGAGTGAGTCAATTGAAAGGAAAGTATACAGTAATTAATAGCCCAGGGGCCCTCATAGTAGCGGAAATCGTGACCGGGCGTGCCCGGCTGAGTGGGCGGCTCGCTGTCTGCTGGCCCTGGTGGACTGGCACACAGTAACTATCCCGTCCTCCCGTAGCCCTCGGAGGTGGGCACGAGTGTCTTCTCCACATACAGATGGGAAGCTGAGACCGAGGGGAAGCAGCTTTCTAAAGATCCTTGTGTCTGAACAGGAGCTTGACCCAGCAGGCTGGCCCCGGGGTCTATGTTCTTACGACACCTCCTGGAGTTTGGGAACTCTTAGTGATCTATGTGGGGGCTCCTGGCTTTATCCCTGACCCTCGTGGTCCTGGGAGCTGGAAGTGAGGCCTGAAAGTGGTACCTTTATCCCCAGGCTCGCCCATCCCCAGGGTGGCGAGGCCACCTACTCCAGGCCCAAATGTAGTGGGAAAGTAGAAAAGCCACTCTGCAGGTGGCCTCTGATCCACACATCAGGGCACCCAGGAGACGGGTCAAGGACCCAGGGGTGGGAGCCCCTGCTCACTGACCCCTTGCTCTACCCCTCTCCCAGGAGGCACCCCACCCATTCGCATAGAGACCTCTTCCTCTCGAGTGGCCGAGGGGCAGACCCTGGATCTGAACTGCGTGGTGCCCGGGCAGGCCCACGCCCAGGTCACATGGCACAAGCGTGGGGGCAGCCTGCCCGCCCGGCACCAGGTATGAAATCTGGGAAAAGCAGGATGTGCCACCCTCCCCAGTGGTCCTTCCCAAACCCGCCCCGAAGGAAAGCAGCCCCAGCCCTGGGGGTTTCAGGGCTGGGGTGACAGATGGCTGGAGTCGGGGGTTGAGAAGAGGCTGGGAGTGACCCGGCCACCACCTCCACCCTGCACCTTGGTGCACATTACAACAGGACACTACCTACTCTTGATTCTTACTTCCTCCTGCCAGAAAGAGTGTCCTCAAAAACCTAAATGCCACACTAAAGTCAAAGGGAGTCACCTTCAGTCAGAGGCAGCCTGCATGGCAGCCAGGGGACAGAGGGACAAGAGGGTGTGGCAGTGGGAGGCCTGGGCCACCATTCCCAGCTCTTCCGTGCACTTTCACCCCACGTTGGCCAGGTCCACGGCCACCTACTGAGGCTGAACCACGTGTCTCCTGCCGACTCTGGGGAGTACTCATGCCAAGTGACAGGCAGCTCGGGGACCCTGGAGGCTTCCGTCCTGGTCACGATTGAGGCTTCCAGCCCAGGCCCTATTCCTGGTGAGTGATAAGCAGCAGTGGGCGATGGCGAGGCCCGGGCTCGGGGCCCTTCCTGGTTCTGCTCCTGATCTCACCTCAGGACTCTTTTTTGGTCATTGCTACTGGGGATCAAACCAGGGCTTCACGCCTGAGGCGAGCGCTCCACCAGGGAGCTACACCCCAGTCCCCTCAGGGCTCTTACTGTCACCTGGATCATGGGGTTTTCTGTGGCTGAAGACCAAGCCTAGCCAGGTGTTCCCAGATGTGACTGGCGAAGCTCCACAGCTGCTGCTGTGTCCCTGGGCCCTGGCCCTCCTCCAGCCCCTCCCCTTAACCAGCGGGAGTGAGCCCTGGCTCAGCTCCTAAGTCCCCAGGGAAGGGGGACCTCCTTAGGTCAATGTGGCTCAGCTCTGTCACTCGCAAGCCTCAGCACCTCCAGGGGACCAGTGGCCTTGTGCCACCACCAGAGGTCCCGGCTTTACCCCAGGAGCCTGCCTCTCCCCCGCCCCTGTCCCCACAGCCCCGGGACTGGCCCAGCCCATGTACATCGAGGCCTCTTCCTCACACGTGGCCGAGGGACAGACCCTGGATCTGAACTGCGTGGTGCCCGGACAGGCCCATGCCCAGGTCACGTGGCACAAGCGAGGGGGCAGCCTGCCCGCCCGGCACCAGGTATGGGGCCCGGCTGGGGAGGACCCTAGTGCAGGAAGGTCCACCCTGCATTTTCCTTCTGCTCCTAGACCTCATGCCAACCCCCTGCTAGGGGACCAGGGCCACCAAATACCTGTCAGGGAAGAATTCCCAAGGGACCCGGACTTTTCTCCCAGCCCTGCAGCTGCTCGTCCCTCGAGCCTCAGTTGTCCCCTCTGTGGAGTGAGCCCTTGGCCCCTGGGGTTCTGGGAACGAAGCTTTGCTCAGCCCTGAGCTCAGCTGGCACCCGAGCTCCTGAGTCCTCAGAAAGACCTGTGCTGGCAATGGCCCCTGTCTCAAGCCACCTGGCCTGATGGGTCCCCTCTCCTCCCCTCCTCCCGCTGACAGACCCACGGCTCCCAGCTGCGGATCCACCACTTCTCCCCGGCTGACTCGGGTGAGTACGTGTGCCGAGTGGCCGGCAGCACAGGTCCTGAGCAGGAAGCCTCCTTCATGGTCACAGCCGTCCCCAGTGCAGGGTCTTCCTACCGTGAGTGTGGGGGATGCTGCAGGCAAGGGGGGGAAGACCCTGGAGCTGAGGTGGGGCGTCCCTGTCAAGTCAGCCCCGCCCGCTGAGCCCGGCCCTTTGCCCCCGGGCTCAGGTCTCCGGAGCCCCGTCATCTCCATCGACCCACCCAGCAGCACCGTGCAGCAGGGCCAGGACGCCAGCTTTAAGTGCCTCATCCACGAGGGGGCGGCCCCCATCAGCCTGGAGTGGAAGACCCGGAACCAGCAGCTGGAGGGTGAGCGCCAGGGCAGCTGGGCTGCGGGCAGGCTTGAGGGCCTGGGTGAGAGGGCAGGGGCAGAAGACCACGCCCACACCACGTCCACGTTGGTCTGTAGTGAGTCTCCAAGGACTTTTATTTTCTGCCATCTGGGACTCTGTGTCACATACCCAGGCCTGAGAGGTTGGGGACATGGGGCAGAGGGACAGCAGCTGGCAGTGCCAAGGCAGGAGGAGAACCTCACTGGCCTCCTCCGTCAACACAACCCACAGACAATGTCCACATCAGCGCCGACGGCTCTACCGTCACCATCGTGGGCAGCCGACCCAGCAACCACGGGGCCTACCGCTGCGTGGCCTCCAACGCCTACGGCGTGGCCCAGAGTGTGGTGAACCTCAGCGTGCACGGTGAGGGGGCGCGGCCCTGCGCTCTGGCTCCCTGTTGGCCCTCCTCCCTCTCTGAGCACCAGAGTGGAGGGGAGACTGGTGCTCCCCCAGCGTTACCCAGCGGGGACTGGGACGTGCACATCGGCCCAGTCATGCTGTGGGTCAGCGGCGGTCGTTCCTCTGGGCAGGGCCGCCCACGGTGTCCGTGCTCCCCGAGGGACCCGTGCGGGTGAAGGTGGGGAAGGATGTCATCCTGGAGTGCATCAGCACCGGGGAGCCCCGCTCCTCTGCCCGCTGGACCCGGGTGGGCACTCCTGCCAAGTTGGAGCCTCGGACCTATGGGCTGGTGGACAGCCACACGGTGCTGAAGGTGAGGTCGGGGCTGTTCCGTCTTGGCCTGAGCTCCGTCCAGGACCTGGCCCAGAGCAGCTGCCTGGAGGAGGGGCAGGAGGGTGGAGCAGGTGGAGAGGGAAGCAGGGAGGCCATAGGTGGGTGGTGGGTAGACAGGTGATGGGGGAGGAGAGGGACGGGGAAAGAGGAAAAGGAGGGATGGAGGGTGGCGGGCTGATGAAGGGGTGGATGATGGCCGCGTGGGTTGGACGGATGGACTTGTGGCCCTCAGTAGCCAGGCAGAGGAGCTAAAAGCCGAGGGCCCAGCTCAAAGCCCCCAAGCCACCTCCTTGCTTTCCTCTAGATTGCAGCGGTAAAACCCTCTGACGCGGGCACCTACGTGTGCCTCGCCCAGAATGCCCTGGGCACAGCACAGAAGCGTGTGGAGGTGATCGTGGACTCAGGCACTGCAGCCCCAGGGGCCCCCCAGGTCCAAGTTGAAGCAGCTGAGCTGACCTTGGAAGCTGGGCACACGGCCACACTGCGCTGCTCAGCCACAGGTGCGGCCAGGGGTGGCCCACGGGGCTGGCACAGCAGAGGTGCCCTAGAGCCTGGGTTGTAGACACGTGGGATCTGAAGATGACGTTGTGGCCAGGAAGCACCCACTTAGTGGCTCCGTGGAGGGCAGGTCACCCTCCACCAGTCCAACCAAGGCCATCTTCTCCTCTACCCCACAGGCAGCCCCACGCCCACCATCCACTGGTCCAAGCTGCGCTCCCCCCTGCCCTGGCAGCACCGGCTGGAAGGCGACACACTGGTCATCCCCCGGGTGGCCCAGCAAGACTCGGGCCAGTACATCTGTAATGCCACCAGCCCTGCAGGGCATGCCGAGGCCACCATCATGCTGCACGTGGAGAGTAAGACGCTCATCCCCTCCCCTTGGGCTCCCCTGTGCATGGTGTGGGAACAAAGTCCCCCACAGAGCCCCGGGACCCCCTCCCATCCGGAGGACCTCAGAGACTGCCCTTGCTGGCATCCAAGTCCCCACCTGTCCCCGGTGCTCTCCATCCTGTCCTCTGGGCTTCCCTGGTCTTTTGTCACCCAGGCCCAATTCCTTGCTGCCATCCTGACCTGTCCTCCCCCCACCTCTGTGTCCCCTGACTCCAGGCCCACCGTATGCCACTGTCGTCCCGGAGCACGCGTCTGTGCGGGCAGGGGAGACGGTGCGGCTCCAGTGCCTGGCCCACGGCACGCCCCCGCTCAGCTTCCAGTGGAGCCGCGTGGACGGCACCCTCCCCCGGAGGGCAGCCGCCAGGAACGAGCTGCTGCAGTTTGAGGCCACAGGCCCTGAGGACTCTGGCCGCTACCGCTGCCAGGTCGCTAACAGGGTGGGCTCAGCAGAGGCCTTTGCCCAGGTGCTTGTCCAAGGTAAGCAGCGGGGCTCCGGGTGGACGGAAAGGAGCCAGCTTGCCTCTGGGCACATGGGGTACCAAGGCCTCCTCCTTTCCCCCACCACAGCGCCCTGCTCTCCTCGGTTCTCCGGGGCGCACGCGGGCTTACCCGTTCCAGAAAGTGCCCTGTGTTCTCAGCCCTACCCGCCTCCATCACCACCTCCCTCCCTTGGCACTGCCCTGGCAGGGGAAGCTACCGTGTGCGCCAATTCCCCAGCCGCTCACTGCCAGACGCCAGGCGCTCAGGGCAGGACCTGGACCCACTCATCTCAGCTGCCCTGGGTTTGTCCACCACAGGGCCCAGGCAGACTGGGAACATGCTTGACGGGGGCAACAGTGTGAGGCCCAGTCCTGCAAAGCCAGGCGAGGGCTTCTGGGCCCAGACTTCTAGAAACAGGGCACGAAGCCCACTAGCCAAGGGCCTGGACTGTGGTCTCAGGCAGGCCCTCTCTCTGGTCAGTTGGTAAGAGACAGATGGCAAGGTGGACAGGAAATGCCTCCACGTAGGCAGTTAGAGCTGCCCACGGCTCGTGGGGCCCTTAGGAAATGCAGGCAATGCTTCCACCCCCGCCCATCGCACACACCCGGGTCTTCACCGTGGCACGTCCCTGATCTCTTATTTTGAGCTACAGCCGGAACAGTCTTTGTCATCCTTCCTTAAGACGTCTGACTCCTAGCCAGGCGCAGTGGCTTGGGATCCTGAGGCAGGAGGTTTGGGAGTTCAAGGCCAGCCTCAGCAATTTAGCAAGGCCCTAAGCAACTCAGTGAGACCCTTTATCAAAATAAAAAATGAGGGCTGGGGATACAGCTCAGTTGGTAAAATGCTTGCCTCGCTGCCCAAGGCCTTGGGTTTGATCCCCAACACCACAAAAAAATAAATAATAAAAAGTTAAAAGGTCTGGGGTGTGGCTCAGTGGTTAAGTGCCTCTGGGTTCAATCCCTTGTACAAAAAAAAAAAAAAAAAAGATGTCAAACTCCTTTCGCTCTTTCCTGGGGCTGCCCTTCCCGCCCTAGGGCCAGACACCTGCCTCCCACACAGAGCGAGACCCACAGAACCTTGCACCTCTCTCTTCAGGTCCCTCAGGCTCTCAGCTTGCCACCCATGTCCTGGCAGGATCCACGCCCACCGTGCAGGTCACCCCTCAGCTGGAGACCAAGAGCATCGGGGCCAGTGTTGAGTTCCACTGTGCCGTGCCCAGCGACGCGGGCACCCAGCTTCGTTGGTTCAAGGAAGGGGGCCAGCTGCCTCCTGGCCACAGCGTGCAGGATGGGGTGCTCCGGTGAGTGCTGGTGGGTCGGGGTGGGGCTCAGACCCCCCAGCCCAAGACTCAGCTGGGCCCTCAACCCAAAGCAAAGTCCTTGCACACGTCACTTTACCTTTCTGAGTCTCAGTGTTCTCAGCCCAAGAGTGAGTTATAGAAGAGGGAAACGCATCCTCTCCAGCACCTAGCCGTCGCTTGGCGTTTGGGAGACCCCCAGTAGCGGTGGCCCATGTCTGCACTTGTGGTTTGTTTGATTTTTTTAAGAGGGTAGGTACCAGGGATTGAACTCAGGGGCACTCGACCACTGAGCCCCATCCCCAGCCCTATAGTGTATTTTATTTAGAGATAGGATCTCACTGAGTTGCTAAGCGCCTTACTTTTTTGCTGAGGCTGCCTTTGGACTCAGTGATCCTCCTGCTTCAGCCCCCGAGCCACTGGGATGACAGGCGTGTGCCACCGTGCCCAGCTGCACTGGTATTAGTGGACGAAGGAGAACAGCTCTGGGGCCAGGCATGGACCCATGACCGAGGGCAGAAGGCCTTTGTCTGCAGTGGGGGTGGTGCCCCACCTGCCCACCTCTAGTGCTCACAGGGGGGCTGGCAGCCGGCCCTGGCTTCCTATCAGGGTGAGCCCTGAACTCTCTGTGATTGCAGAGCATCCTCAATGGGTGTGACTCCCTCAATCCTTTTTCCTTACAGAATCCACAACCTAGACCAGAGCTGCCAAGGGACATACGTTTGCCAGGCCCATGGGCCCTGGGGACAGGCCCAGGCCAGTGCCCAGCTGGTTGTCCAAGGTAGGGAAGTCCCCTTCATGTGAAAGGATGAAGTAAATCATGGGATCTGCTTGCTGGAGGCCAGCATGGCATAGGGGGCCTTGTTCAGATTGCAAGGGAGGAAGGAGGGCGGGGTGGCCATAGTGGCCGGTGCTCAGGCAACAAATAGTGGCCACAGGATAGTAACACACACACAAAGAGCTGCGTCATGGAATGGGGGAAAGCACACGCTGAGAGGGAGGAATGGCCAGGGCCAGGCTCTCCTGTTCCGGGGCAGTCTGTGGCCTCCCCGGCCAGCTGACCTCTGCCTCCTGCTCCCCAGCGCTGCCCTCGGTGCTCATCAACATCCGCACCACTGTGCAGACCGTGGTGGTCGGCCATGCCGTTGAGTTTGAGTGCCTGGCACTGGGTGACCCCAAGCCTCAGGTGACGTGGAGCAAAGTTGGAGGACACCTGCGGCCTGGCATCGTGCAGAGTGGAAATGTCATCAGGATCGCCCACGTGGAGCTGGCCGACGCAGGACAGTACCGCTGCACCGCCACCAACGCGGCCGGCACCACCCAGTCCCATGTGCTGCTGCTTGTGCAAGGTGAGCGCCAGCAGGGTCCTTGGTGGGGCGCGCACGGAGCCGGGGCTCCTGACGCTGCTGTCTCCCCCCACCCCCCACCCCGCCTGCTTTGCTCCTCCTTCCCGATGTCCTGCGAATTTTCCTGTGGTCATATTTAAGGGGCAGATTTCATCACAAATGGTGGCAGGAGGGGGTGAAAGGGAGTGGCCCCTGGAGAGAGCTATGCCATGGGCATCAAGAGGAAAAAGGAGGAGGCGGGCATGGTGGAACACGCCTGCAATCCCAGCTTCTCGGGAGGCTGTGAAGGGAGGATCTGGGTTCAAAGCCAGCCTCAGCAACGTCGAGGTGCTAAGCAACTCAGTGAGCCCCGTCTAAACAAAATAGGGCTGAGGGTGGGGCTCAGTGGTCAATCGTCCCTGAGTTCAATTAAAAAAGAGGAGAAAGGATCTGTAGTCCTGACTCAGGGAGTGCCCGCCCCATGCATCGAGGGCTACAGCCCAATCTGCTGGCGGAGATGAACCCAAATATTGTGGAAAGTGAGGGAAGGACCGCGGGTGCAGGCACCGAGCTGTTTTCCTGAAAGCTGATTCTGTTTCACCTACGACCTGCCCCCAGACCTCCGCACCTGTACTACCTTAGGACCCTCCTCGAGTCCCCACAGGACTGTACAGTTTTCTGCCGGGGCCTGTGGGAAAGGTCTTGGCTGTGGAGCAGGTGGCCCTGTCTCTGCACCAAGACTGAGCGGCCGCGGTCCCCTCATCCGTAAAACAGACATGGCGCCTCCCTCAAGGGATGGTGTGAGGATTAGATGGGGCAGGGCCCAGGCTGGGCACACACACGGTGGCTGTCATCACGCCGATGGCCGTGTCTTGTCCCCCCAGCCTTGCCCCAGATCTCCACACCGCCAGAGGTGCGTGTGCCCGCCGGCTCTTCGGCTGTCTTCCCCTGCATGGCCTCCGGCTACCCGACTCCTGACATCACCTGGAACAAGGTAAATGCTGGGCAGGGACCTGGGCGGGGCCTGCCTCACTGGCCATCTCAGCACCCCAGGGCCTGGCACATACCTGGCGAGTGAAGTGGGCCTGGGGCAGGACGGGAGGCACCCACGGCAGACATGGCCAAGGCCAGGTGCTCAGGGCCACGTTTGCAGGTGGACGGCCACCTGCCCCCCGACAGCCGCCTGGAGAACAACATGCTCGTGCTGCCCTCCGTGCGGCCCCAGGACGCAGGCACCTACGTCTGCACCGCCACCAACCGCCAGGGCAAGGTCAAAGCCTTTGCCCATCTGCAGGTCCCAGGTGAGACAACGCCCCCAGAGTGGACAATGCCCCACCCACTCCCTGGAGGGCATCCTAACGTACTCTGTGCCCACAGAGCGGGTGGTGCCCTACTTCACCCAGACCCCCCACTCCTTCCTGCCGCTGCCCACCATCAAGGATGCCTACAGGAAGTTTGAGATCAAGGTCACCTTCCGGCCAGACTCAGCTGATGGTGAGCAGCAGAGAGCGGGTCTGGGGCTGGCCTGGGAGGGGACCTGTGGCAGCCCCCAGTCCTGCCCTCTGGGAGGGGACATCTGCAGAGCCCCTCTCCTGCCTCTTCTCCTCACGGCTCCTCCTCTGCGCTCTCCCGCCTCCCAGAGCCTCTCTGTCATTGGCACCTCAGTGCCAGCCCTCCTGACCCGTCCGCTCCTTCTCCCTCTGCCGTCTCTCACCCATTCCTCCTCTCTCTCTCGTCTCTCCCGGGTCTCTGACTCTCCCTGGCCAGGCCTCCTTCTCTACTCGGGTGAGTCTCTGGTCCCTCGCCTCCTGCAGGTGGAAGCTCCCGGGTGCATGACGCCAGCTTCTGTCTGTCTAGCGCTCGCAGCAGGGCCTTCAGTGTAGGCCCCATCCCGTGAGATGTCTCTGGCCACGTGAGGTGTGCCAAGAGGAGGGGCCGGAGTCCCTTAGAAAGGCGCTGGAGCTTGGGTCATTGGAAGGCGGGTGTGACGGGAGCCTGTGGTGACACGCTGTCCCTGCCCAGGGATGTTGCTGTACAACGGGCAGAAGCGGACCCCGGGGAGCCCCACCAGCCTGGCCAGCAGGCAGCCCGACTTCATCTCCTTCGGCCTCGTGGGCGGAAGACCCGAGTTCCGGTGAGACTCTTCCCCGGGGACTGGATACAGGACTTGGTCCTGCAGACAGACACACATTCCCATCAGCCATGAGCAGAAAGGCAAGGTCGCCTCAGAAAGACCCAGAGCCGTGAAGCCAGGCCGGGCTGCGTCCTGGAGCCGCCTGAGCTCTGGGCTGCTGGGTGCAGCTCTGGGGAAAGGGTGGAGGGAGGAAGACCCGGGGAAGGTCAGGGACAGGCTGGCTGGGGCAGTGCCGGGAGGACCAGGCACGAACCGGAGCAGCCCTCCTTACCAGCCCTGTGCCTCCTCTCTCCCACCCTGGCGCTGCCCACCGAGCAGGTTTGATGCAGGCTCTGGCATGGCCACCATCCGCCACCCCACCCCGCTGGCCCTGGGCCAGTTCCACACGGTGACTCTGCTGCGCAGCCTCACCCAGGGCTCACTGGTTGTGGGCAACTTGGCCCCAGTTAATGGGACCTCCCAGGTGAGACCACAGCCCCCCACTCAGGCCCCCCACTCCTGGCCCCCCGCCCGCCCCTGCCCAGGCCGCCGGCCGCCCCTGACGCCCCCACCTTCCCAGGGCAAGTTCCAGGGTCTGGACCTGAACGAGGAGCTGTACCTGGGCGGGTACCCCGACTACGGCGCCATCCCCCACGCAGGGCTGAGCAGCGGCTTCGTAGGTAAGGCAGGACCCCCAGGAGCCTGCGGGGCACCGTGGCTGTGGCCCCCTGGCTCATGCTGCCCTCGGCCCCCAGGCTGTGTCCGGGAGCTGCGCATCCAGGGCGAGGAGACCATCTTCCAGGACCTCAACCTCACTGCACACGGCATCTCCCACTGCCCCACCTGCCGCGACCGGCCCTGCCAGGTCCTGCCATGCCCTCGCCCCCCACCCCCGGCTGCCCCGAGTCCTGCAGGGAGGGGGGAGGACGGGGGCGTCCTTGGCCTGACCTCTGGGGGCTGGTTTTCAGAACGGGGGCCAGTGCCAGGACTCGGAGAGCAGCAGCTACGTGTGCGTCTGTCTGTCTGGCTTCACAGGGAGCCGCTGCGAGCACTCCCAGGCCCTGCACTGCCACCCCGGTGCGTGCCCCGCCCTGCCTGTCACCGCCACCCTGGGTGCTGGCCTCCGCCCCTGCTGCCCCTTTGTACCCACCCCCTCCCCAACCTCTCGCCATTCCTGCCCAGGAACTGAACTCTTGCCTTCGCAGACCCCAGGTTCTCTCCCCGGCGGCCACTGCTCCTGGGTCCCTGCCACCTCCCCATCTTACTACCCAGGAGCCCATCACCCTGCACAGTGACCCAAACGTGGTCTTTTTTTGCGGGGGCGGTGGCCAAGTACAGTCTCAGAGAGCCCCGGGCACAGTCACTTCTGCACGCCAGGCTGTCCCCCCTCGCAGCCTTTCTGGCCCCACTCCTCCTCCCTGACGCCCTGGGCGGCCCTCTCAGCTGGCCTGGCCCTAGGAAGCCAAGCCCCAGGGTGCAAAGGACAGAGCTCAGACCTCAGTGTCCTCATGGCCCCTGTGCTCCCCAGAGGCCTGTGGGCCGGACGCCACCTGTGTGAACCGGCCCGATGGCCGAGGCTACACCTGCCGCTGCCACCTGGGTCGCTCGGGGGTGAGGTGTGAGGAAGGTGAGTGGAATCAGGTGTGACACCCACAGGGTCTCAGTGATGGCTGTGGAAACTGGCCAGGCACTCAGAGGCCAGACTGAGCCCTGCAGGGGATAGTTATTCCCCGGAAGACCTCAGATCAGCTGGGTGCGGTGGTCCACATCTATGATCCCAGCAGCTCAGGAGGCCGAGGCAGGAGGATCGCAGTGTAAAGCCAGCCTCAGCAGTTTAGTGAGACCTCGTCTCTAAAAAATAATATAAAAAAGGACTGGAGATGTGGCTCAGTGGCTAAGCACCCCGGGGTTCAATTTCCCGGTACCCAAAAGAAAAAAATCTCAGATCCCTTGGCCATGCTGTCTTACGCTTGCAGCCTGAACCCTTACCTGCGCCCCCACCCAGAATGGCTAACTTATTGGCGGTCCCTACAGTCTGATTAGCTGCCCCAGGGCCAGGGCTGCTGGGCACTGCAGCCACATGTTCCTGAGCCTCTGGGTTGGGGACTTAGGGGTACTGGGGTCCCAGGGTAAGACTGAGTAGCTGTCCTGGGTAAGACCTGGGACTCCACTGTCCCCACTGCCCCTGGCTGACCTGTGACCACTGCAGGTGTGACAGTGACCACACCGTCCATGTCGGGCGCTGGCTCCTACCTGGCGCTGCCCGCCCTCACCAACACTCACCACGAGCTGCGCCTGGATGTCGAGTTCAAGCCGCTGGCACCTGAAGGCATCTTGCTGTTCAGTGGGGGGAAGGCCGGGCCTGTGGAGGACTTTGTGTCCCTGGCCATGGTCGGCGGCCACCTGGAGTTTCGCTATGAGTTGGGATCAGGTAAGTACCTGGTACCAAATGCAGGTGAGGCTCTGGGTGCCAAGCCCTGTGCCCTCTTTGGCTCTCGTGCCCCAAGGAGGCGCTAAGGAGCAAATTCAGGAACCAACGCGCCCGCTGCCCCTATCCCTGCACGTTTCCCGTGGGTGGCCTTCAGCAGCCCCTGGTTCCTCCATGGGCAGCCCCTGAGGAGGTCAGAAGCTCCCCTGTATGTGGGGGGACCAGAACCCTGGTGCCCAGCTCCACCTGGCACTCTCCCCAGGCCTGGCTGTCCTGCGAAGCTCGGAGCCGCTGGCCCTGGGCCGCTGGCACCGCGCGTCCGCAGAGCGTCTCAACAAGGACGGCAGCCTGCGGGTGGACGGCGGGCGCCCCGTGCTGCGCTCTTCCCCCGGCAAGAGCCAGGGCCTCAACCTGCACACCCTCCTCTACCTGGGCGGCGTGGAGCCCTCAGTGCCGCTCTCCCCGGCTGCCAACGTGAGCGCCCACTTCCGCGGCTGCGTGGGCGAGGTGAGGAACCGCCTGTGAGGACGAGCAGGAGGGGAGGGGACAGACTGGGCCAACCTGCAGCTAGCCCTGGTCCTGGGGTCACCCTCTCCCCGCTCCCCCTGCACTTTGGTTTCCCCTCCATAAAATGGGGATAATAGGCAGCACGGTGGCACAGCCTGTGACCCCAGCGGCTCTGGAGGCTGAGGCAGGAGGATCATGGGTTCAAAGCCAGCCTCAGCAATGAGGAGGTGCTAAGCAACTCAGTGAGACCCTGTCTCTAAATAAAACACAACACAGGGCTGGGGTGGGGCTCAGTGGTCGAGTGCCCCTGAGTTCAATCCCTGGTACCCCCCAAAAAAAGATATATATATAGGAATGCTAGTCCCCACTTGGAAGGACCGTGCTGGGCATCGGCAGGGTGGACGGGTGTTCTTGGCGCCTGGTTCCCGGCTGCCCTCCGCTGTGCCCTTCTCTCTGCTGCCTCATCCATCTGCATCCCTTTAGTCCCTCCATGTCCCTGTGCCCGCAGGTGTCTGTGAATGGCAAGCGGCTGGACCTCACCTACAGCTTCCTGGGCAGCCAGGGCATCGGGCAGTGCTACGACAGCTCCCCCTGTGAGCGCCAGCCCTGCCAGCATGGCGCCACGTGCATGCCCGCTGGCGAGTACGAGTTCCAGTGCCTGTGTCAAGACGGCTTCAAAGGTGCAAGAGCTGCCCGGGACGTTGGGGACACAGGTGGTCAGCGGCACCTCTAGCTCCTGCCCACCTACCCACCTCTGCCCTGGCCTGCAGGAGACCTCTGTGAGCACGAGGAGAACCCCTGCCAGCTCCGGGAGCCCTGTCTGCATGGGGGCACCTGCCAGGGCACCCGCTGCCTCTGTCTCCCTGGCTTCTCTGGCCCACGCTGCCAACAAGGTACCAGGCCTGCTTCTGTCCACCTCCCTCTGGGGCCCAGGGGCTGGACACCCCAGGTGTCTGTACCCACCAGTTAGAACCTCCCCTTCCCCACAGGCTCTGGACATGACGTGGCAGAGTCCGAGTGGCATCTTGAAGGCAGTGGGGGTAACGGTATGTACTTGCTGTGGCCAGCCAGAGCAGCCATTGTCCCTTC
This sequence comes from Ictidomys tridecemlineatus, assembly GCF_052094955.1. Taxonomy (NCBI): domain Eukaryota; kingdom Metazoa; phylum Chordata; class Mammalia; order Rodentia; family Sciuridae; genus Ictidomys; species Ictidomys tridecemlineatus. The sequence continues at coordinate 14,358,413 of NC_135487.1, read as the reverse complement.
AGCCTCAGTCTTCCAGTTACCCACACCCTCAATTCCACAAAACAGGCCTTGGAGGGACTTACCAGGCGCAGCGCCTGTAATCCCAGTAGCTCTGGAGGCTGAGGCGGGAGGATCACAAGTTGAGCAGTTATCCTGGGTGCTTGGTGGAGAGTAGCAGAGTGTCCTGCCCTTGCACCTGCCAGGCCTGTGCTGCCCGCTGGCTTGCCAGTGGGTCTGAGTGGGTAGTGTTGGGGTGGTGTGGCCCTGGGGCCAGTGGGCCCAGGTTGCAGGCTTCCCACCTGTAAGCCAAGGATCACCTGGGCTTGGAACAGCCCGGGGCCAGGGTCTGGGGCAGCCAGCTGTCCCTGTTTGCTGAGGACTAAGGGTTTCAGAAGCTATGGGGCTCAAGTCAGACAGACCCTGGTCAACAGGGATCCGGCCCACCCACCATGGACCCTGTCAGCTGCAGGACATAAGAAATTTCAAAGGAAACCGGCTATAGACTGAAATGAAGTTATCAAACCACTTTTTAGATTTGCAACAACGTGCTTCTTTATTAGCACATTCAACAGCAGGGTCTTGTGGTGGTCTGAAGAGCTACCGCTGTTTTCAAAACAGCAGGAACAGAAACAATATTTTAAAACATTTGTAGCTAAACAAAATGGCTACTCTAAGGTGATCAGCAAATATTAGTGACAGGCACAGGCCCCGCTACTACTGCTCTGGTTGGTCACCTCCATCCCTGGCTGAAGAAGTGTCTGGAAGAAGCACAGAGTCAGAGTTTCCCCTCCGAGTTCACAGACCCCAACCGTGTTGATGCCTGCCCAGGTGTCTGGGTATCAGGGACTGCAGGGCCCGAGCCCCCCGGCAGTGGGGTGGAGGGGGGGTCAGGGAACCCCAGGGACCTGATGGGAGCAGGCGTCTCCCCACTCCCTCCCCACCCCGCAGATGCCCCCGGGCAGTATGGAGCCTACTTCCATGACAACGGCTTCCTCTCCCTGCCCAGCCGCGTCTTCTCCAGGAGGTAAAAAGGTGTTGGTTGGGACAGCCTGCCCACCCAGGGGGAGGACAGGCATCTCAGGTTTCTATCCTCTCCCCCCTCCTCCACCACAGCCTGCCTGAAGCACCCGAGACTGTGGAGCTGGAGGTTCGGACCAGCACGGCCAGCGGCCTCCTGCTCTGGCAGGGCGTGGTGAGTGGGCACTGGCCCTGAGTCTCAGGACTCCTGGGCAGAGGCTGGCCTCCTGGAGGCCGGGGCAGAGGGGAGAGAGGAAGGTGAAGGCTACCGCCATAGAGGACCTCGGCTTTCTACGCTGGGGACCCTAAAGACCCTGTGCTTCCTTGGCAGGAGGTGGGAGAGCCCGGCCACGGCAAGGACTTCATCAGCCTCGGACTGCAGAATGGGCACCTGGTCTTCAGGTGAGTCCTGGCCCCTCCCACAGGCAGCTGCCACTCCAAGAGCCCCCCCAACACGGTGCCCGCCTTTGTCAGCCGCACCTCCAGTCCTGCCCCAGCTCACGCCTTCACGGCCTGTGCCCCACAGCTACCAGCTAGGCAGCGGGGAGGCCCGCTTGGTCTCTGAGGACCCCATCAATGACGGCGAGTGGCATCGTGTGACAGCACTGCGGTAAGGATGTGCCCGGTGGGCACCGGAGATAAGGGCCCACGGTGCTTCAAGGGGACAGGATGCCCATGATGCCCAGAGAGGTAGCGCTGAGCTTGGGAGGCCGAGTGTGGAGCAGGGGGCAGCTCCCGGCAGCTCAGGGAAGGCCCTGGAGGCGGAGGCCCCACGAGGGAAGACCCTGGAGCAGGCTCGGGTGGGGTCGGGGCCTGCTCTCCAGAGGGAGGCGCAGGGAGCAGGCGGGGGCTTGTCTGGAGCCTGCCCGGGGGCGGGTTGCTGTGGTTGGGAATTCGGGGCGAGGGCCTGACCCAGTTCCACCGCAGAGAGGGCCGGCGAGGCTCCATCCAGGTCGATGGCGAGGAGCTGGTCAGCGGGCGGTCCCCAGGCCCTAACGTGGCAGTCAACACCAAAGGCAGCGTCTACGTCGGTAAGTGCTGCTGGGCCTTCTGCTGGCAGGGAAGGGAGCTGCCCCCTGCAATGCCCGAGTCCCCTGGAGTGCCCTGGAGTCCCCTGGCCTGCTGGGCTCCTGGGCTTCTGCAGCCAACAGGTCCTCGTACTCCACTCCCCACAGGTGGAGCCCCGGACGTGGCCGCGCTGACCGGGGGCAGGTTCTCCTCGGGCATCACGGGCTGTATCAAGAATCTGGTCCTGCACTCGGCCGGGCCTGGCGCGCCACCCCCGCAGCCCCTGGACCTGCAGCACCGCGCCCAGGCGGGGGCCAACACAGGCCCATGCGCCTCCTAGGCACCTGCTGCCCCACACGGACTCTGGGCAGGGCCCCCGCCAACCACATGGAGTATATTATTATTAATATTATTATGGTGAATTTTTTGTAAGAAACCGAGGCAATGCCACGCTTTGCTGCTACGCCCTGGGCTGGACTGGAGTGGGCACGCCACCCCCCCACACGTGGACAGGCCGCAGGCGGGTGGGCGGGCAGGCAGGAGGGGAGTAGGTTGCCTCCGAAGGCCACCAGGACTCGGGGCCGGCACGGGGGCTGGGTGGAACTGCCCCTGCTCTCCTGCCCACAGGGGGCTTCCCATCATAGAGTTGGGGTGTCATTTGGGCCGCCCTTGGGCACCCCTTCTTCCACAGAGAGCAAACCTTAGCTCACCACCTGGGGCCTAAGAGCAGGCGCTGCAGTGGCCGTGCCCACCTCTCCCCACTGTGGAACCTGCCTCCTCCTACACAGCAGGGCCACCTGCCCTGGCAGCCTCCCCCCAAGCCCTCCGCCTGCACCCCACCCCAACACCCAGCCCAGGGCCCTGCCCTCAGGGGCTGCAAGGGAAACCCCATCCAACTCTCACTGGCAGCTGCCGCGGCAGAGGCCACCCGGAGAGGCCTCCTGCCACACCAGGCCACACCCCCCACTCATCTGGAGGTGAAGGCCCAGGGGATGGGGGGCCTTGGGTCGGGAGGAGCAGTGCCTTGGGCGGGGGAAGCGAGACTCCTGACTGGAGGGGGAGGAGGGGAAGCGACCGCGCTGCCCGCCTGAGAGCCTCAGGGCCCAGCGGGGTCAGCGGGCCCTGGACTGTGGCATTGGACCCCTGGCCTCAGGGTCCTACAAGGGACCCTGCTGTGGTCTTTGTCTTGATTTTTCTTAATAAACGGTGCTATCCCCGCCAGGGGTCTCCTGTGTCTTTGACCAGTCCTGACCCGGCTGCACCTGAGGGTGGGCCAGGGTGGGCAGAGCTGGGCCACAGAGACCCTGGAGTGAAGCAGGGTGACCTCGGTGGGCAAACCCCTCCCTGCCCTGCTCATGGATCCCACAGATAGGAGCCACGGCACAGCTGTCCCCCTTCCCCACGCCACGGGACCAGTTCCTGTGTGAGCTTTACCTCCTGTGACCCTCACACCCGGGCAGCGGGACTTGCACTGTTCTCCAGAGGGGTAGACACAAGTGACCTGTCCAAGGCCCGCCAGCCAGCCAGGACCTGGAGCTCAGGACGTGTCTGGCCCCAGAGCCCACTCTCGTCCCCAGACCCCCACAGCCTCTCTAGGGACGGTCTCCCGATCCTGGAAGGCCAGCCCACTCTGCCGTAGCCCCCCAGGGGCTACCCGGTCAGGACACGTGTGGCAGATGTTGCAGGGTGCACTGCGTTGGAGGCGGAGGCCATGGACCCCAGGTTCCCAGGCCAGCCAGCCCAGGGAGCAGCAGCACCACAGGAGGCCCACGAGGAGGCCAGCAGAGGCCAGCAGCAGAGAGGAGGCCAGCGCCAGCCCCTGTAACCCAGGGCCTGCCAAGGAAAAGGGAGTCCAGTTAGCCGCAGCCTGGGCCCACAGTCCCGTCCCCCTCACCTGGACAGGGACGAGTGTGGGAAGAGCAGGAATGCACGTCACCAACAGCCGTCTGTCTGTCTACCTTCCAAAACTGCGTCCTCCTGGGCAGGGTCCCCGCTTCCTGGGGGGCTTGTCTGGGAGGTGACCTGGAGGGGGTCTGCAGAGCCGAGAGCCAGGGGCTCAGAGGCGTTGTCGTGTGTGCTCCTGGTCCATCTGGGTACTGCAGAGGGACCTGCAGTGGGCAGTGACCGCTAGCACACAAGGGACCGCCCCTTCTGGGTACCTCCTCCTGCGGCCCCTGAGTTGGCCTCTCTGAGTGCTTCCGTTTTACAGGCCACAAAAGTCATTGAGCCTCCAAGCTGAGGTCTCTTGCCAAGGTCACACAGTGGGAGGGGAGGAGGGGGCTTGGACGCCCCCATGTGGGAGCCACTCTGAGTGACCGTCACATACCAGGCGAGCACTCTTCACTGAGCTACAGCCCTAGCCCCGGTTGTTACATTGCTGTCACTACGTTTCCCAGTGACCTGGACGTGGTCCCGGTCCAGGAAGTTGAGGGCGCGTCTTCAGGTGTAGGCGGGTCACCCCTGGGTTGAGCCACACTCACCTGTGCCTTTGTAATCCTGCCCCTTTGCCCTGTTTGGGATAGAATGTTCCATGGAAACGCCCTCTGTGTGTCCCCTTCTCTTACTGTGCCCCTGGGCATGGCCTTCCTAGATGTCAGTCCACCTGCTAGACTCAGCCCCCTCCAACCGACCCCTGGCTTCATTTGAATGGTTTCTCCTCAATAAAAGGGGTCAGCGCGCGCGCGCGCGCGCGCGCGTGTGTGTGTGTGTGTGTGTGTGTGTGTGTGTGTTCTCTCTCTCTCTCTCTCTGTCTCTCTCTCTCTCTCTCTCTTTCTGCGGAGCCGTCACAGGACCCAAAGAAAAAGGTACCTCTGTCTCTTGGGAGGTCATTTCGTGCAGCCCAGTTCCCCTGCAGTGACCCTGCCGCCCCCAGCCTGGCTCCCGAGCTCCTTCTCAGGAGGGGACAGTGCAGAGGCGACCCAAGCACCTTCTGTGCCCTAAGCACCACGGTCTGCAGGGCCCTGTCCCCGCAGTGCCTCCCCCCAGCTCCTGCCGCTCTGAATGGGCGTATCCCCTTTTCTTAGAGAAGGGCCCTCATTCTCCCCCTGTCTCGACAGTGTTTCCAGGCAGCCCCAGCTGCTCCAGGGACAGGGGGAGGGACAGAAAGTCCACGGGCTGCAGCAGGAGGGTCAGCAGTTGAGAGCCAGCCCAGCAACTCAGCGAGGCCCTAAGCAACTCAGCGAGCCCTTGTGTCTAAATAAAATATTTAAAAAGGTGGGGGGAGCGGTTAAGAGCCTCCGGGCTCCATCCCTGGTGCCAAAAACAGAAGAGTTAAGCCGAGTCCTGGCTGCAGGGGAGGGGTGGTCCTGAGAGCTCTGAAGAAGAGCCTTGGACGGTTGTCTCTGGCTTTGTGACCTTGAGCAAGACGCGGACCCTCTCCAAGACCCCGGTTTCTCCACGTGGATGGTTTTGGTGCTGAACCCAGGACCCTCGGACAGACGTCAGGCAGCCGGGTGAGGCCCCGGTTCCAGTGACACAGAACACCTCTCCTTTCGATGTTGCCCGGTGCCGGGGCCCATCCGAGACGGCTGCCACTAGTCACCACGCACGAGCGCTGAACTGGCTCCTCTCGGTGCTGCTCCCACTCCGCCTGCGGCCCGACCTCCTCAGCCCTTCCTGGGGCTCCCTGCCTCCCGCCTCCCCACCTTCTGCCCCAGAGCCTCCCCGGCAGCCGTCCTGCAGGGCCCAGACCACACCCGTCACTGACCTCTACAGCTAGCTGGTGGCCAGGAGCCCTGGTCACTGCCGTCACCACAGTTGTCCATGCCCCAGGGGTCACACACCAGGCTCTGTGGGATGCACCTGCCATTCTGACAGCGGAAGTAGGCTCCACAGGGTCCTGGGGAGAGAGGGGACGGCTGGATGAGGATCCTGGGTCCACAGGGTGTGTGGCCCTGTAGGGAGAGGGGGGTGAGAGCAGAGGGCTGTCAGGAGATCCCAGACAGGAGCATGACAAGGACAGGAGGGGTCAGATGGATGAGGATGAGCCCCTGGTGGTGGCAGCTAACACTGAGGTTCTGTTCTGTGCCAGGCAGGGCTCTAAGCGTCTCACCCCAGCTTACTTAGTCCTCCCAGCAAATCCATGGACTACATACTGCTGTTGACCCCATTTAAGATAAGAAGACTGAAGCACAGAGAGGTTAAGTCCCCTGACCAAGGTCACAGAGCTTGTATGTAAGTCTGAGGCAAGCTGGTTCTAAATCCTGTGCTAATAAATTAACACCGGCACATGGTGGTGCGGGTGGGTCTGCACACGTGTGCACACACTGTTGAGTTTCTCAGTGAGCCTCACACCCCCAGCAAACCCTTGGGTTTTACACTTGCCTTGCACTTGCCCTCAGCTCCTCCTGGAATTCTCTCTCCTGGCAGCCCCTGACTCATGCTCCTCCCATCACTCAAGTGTGACCTTACCTGTCAGCCTTCCCCATCCTGAGGAAGCCCACCCCCCTCACCACACCCCTCCCTCCCTCCTGATTTGGGGTCCTCTGCAGCACTCGCTGCATCTGCAGAGCAGATTCACTGGCTGATTTGCTTATGGTCTCTCCCCACCCAGGTCAGTTGCTGGGGCAGGGAGCTACTTTTTTGTTCACTGCTGTATCCCTAAAGCCGAGGGCAGCCCGCAGCACACAGCAGGTGCTCAGCTAATACTCATTAATGAACAAACGTGCACACGGGAGAGAACGGTGTGACTCCCTGCGCAGGGTCAGGCAGCCAGGCTGGCACACCTGGCATCCCGTGCCCTGGACGAAGCTAGCTCACCTGGGACTGACCATCACCACACTCAGCCGTGCACATGGGACCTGGGCCTGGCCAATCAGAGCATTCCATTTTCTGGCTGCATCAATGGACACATGCCCCATGATCAGATTTGGCCTCAGGACTTTTGCTAGAACTGTAAGAAAACTCACTCGCTCTCTATTTCCCGAGGGTGGAGCTGTAAGGGTGACTGTGGACTTGAAGCTACAGGGTCACTTTGTTGCCAAGTCAAAGAGGAGCTGCCTGAGATGGAAACCTCACAGACTCACACCGTGCACCCACAGATGGACGGAGAAAAGGAATGCAGAGACAGCGCTTGAACTCCTGGATCCAGCTAGACCTGAGCCAATTCCTTAATACCCTGGTGTTTGGAGCCCCTCCCAAACGCTGAAGAGCTGTGACTTTCTTGGCGTGAGGCCACAGAAGTGAGAGAGGAGGGGGCAGCCGATGTCCTCCCCAGCGCAGGAGAGTTGTAACAGGACAGGAGCTTTGGCATCTAGAGCCGACAGGACCCAGAGAGAGGCCCTCTAGACGCTATTAGTCATGGCCCCGGGGATCTAGGGTACTTTATGAAGTTGCTGGGCGAGGTGGCACGGGCCTGTAATTCCAGCAGCTCTGGAAGCTGAGACACAAGGATCACAAGTTTAGGGACAGCCTCAGCAACTTAACAAGGCCCTCAGCAACTCAGTGAGAACCTGCCTCTAAATAAAAAATATAAAGGGCTGAGGATGTGGCTCATTGGGTGAGCGCCCCTGGGTTCAATCCCTGGTACAAATATATGTTTCTCATATAGTTTATCCCAGAGCCAGCAACTGTGGTAGCAAAGGGGGTCTAAAATCCGAAATTCAGAGCATGCGCAATTCCAGGGAGGAAGAAAGGAGACATTTGACTAAGGGGACAAATGAGACAGCGTGGGTGGGCGTGTTCCCACCAGCTCGCTGTGACAGGGCTGCCCAGGGCCCACTGTCAAGGCCTGGTTCTTCCTGACCCTGTGCTGGCACGAAAGTGCTCACCGTCCTGTTAGTCCTCTCACTGGGGATTTCCTGGGAATGGCCATAAAGCTTCCAGGCTTTGGGAGCTGATCTGCTCACCATCACTGCAGATGATGGGGCATCAGCAGTGGCTGCAGTCCTAGGAGAACCCGCCAGGGCTAAAACCTCAAACTCAGTTTAAACTGAAGAACATCTTCTGGCATGAAAGGTCAGCAGCTTGACTTGTGGGTGGGGAGGTCTCGGGCGCCCAACCTTCTGGGCCAATTCCCACCTATGATGCGAGGGTAACAGTTCTGGCCAGAAGCCAGGTGCAGTGGCACGTGCCTATAATCCCTGGGCCTGGGGAGGCTATAGCAGGAGGATCTCAAGTTTGAGGCTAGTGAGAACAAGGTAGTGAGAACATCTCAAAAATTTAAAAAAATAATAATAACACTGGCCAGCAGAGTTGCTGTGAGGCCTGCCGGAGCCCAGCGGACCGGCGCAGTGCTTAATGAACCAGGACCATTAACTTCCCCTCCCAGAGGCCCCTGTTGCTCCAGTGTGTGTCCATTACTTGCAATCACCAGAGGCCTGACCATGCCCTCTGCAAACCTCTGAAGGGCTGAGCAGGAGAGAGGACCAGTGTGTGACTCGTTTAAGTGTGTAAAGTGGCACTGCCTGTGCATAGGTGTGTAGGACGTGAGTGGTGTGTTGCATGGTGGAGGGTGGGGTGTGCACTTGGTGAGCTGTGTGAGTGTGCACGGCTGTGCCCGCAGCTGTAGGGCGGCCATCTGGTGGAAGCCAGATTCACGGGGTTCTTTGGGTCTGGAATGTCCCTCACTGGGACACCCCACCCTGCCCCCTGGTCACCACCTCCTACCCTCTGTCAGGACCCATGGCCCTCTACCTGCTGTGCCCCCACCTTGCCCTGCTCTCTGCAACCCGTGTGCTGGGCCCTCTACTGCCCTTCAGCCCCAACTCACCCAGCCGGAAAGAGGTGACTTCACCCACAAAGTCCACGCGGGGCTGGCGGCCTCTAGTGACCAGACGCAGCCCTAGGGAGCTTCCCGAGGATGCCACCGGGGCCGGGATGGTCAGGCCGCAGAGGGGAGGCCCCAGGGGCCGGGGCGCCCCCGGCGGCCCCTCGTAGAACTGCAGGTAGGAGCCAGGGGCGCACGGGTCTGCGGGCGCCAGGGAGGAGACGTTGGGCTCCTGGGCCCCCGAGGTCAGGCTGTAGACCAGGAAGAAGTGGAATTGGAAGCGGATCCTGTCGCCTGCGGCTGTTGCGTGCATCCAAAGCACGCAGTCCGTGTGCGGAGCCACGAAGTAGAACTTGCGCGACGCGGAGTGCGAGCGCAGCAGCAGCGCGTCCCCGCGCCAAGCCTGCCCGCACAGGTCCACCAGGTCGGCTGCGGGGAAAGGCAAATCCCGGGTCAATTCCAAACCTGAGCCCTCTGTGACCCCAAGCAAGTGTCTCACCCTCTCCGTGGACACATTTGGGTGCTAAAGGGACTAAGTTTTATGCTCCTAATCTTCTTTGCCAGGCTTGGGAACGGGCTGGTAACCTGGTTCTGAACAATGAGACTGAAGGAAAATCTGCTGGGAGACCCTAAGTTTCCTAGGTTTTCCTCCCCATAAAAAAGAGAGAGTGCTGTGTGGTGAGGAGTCCCTTTTTCTTCAGGCTTCTGAAACGGTTGATTGAGGGTGTGATGTCTGGAGCTGCAACAGTCATCTTACAAGGTGAGGTGGTGAGAATCACAGGGAAATGCTCACACAGTTGAGCTGCTGACTTAGCTCTGGAATCACCTACGGCCATTTTTTTTTTTTTTTCCAATACTGGGGATTGAACCCAGCCTTGCTTTACCACCAAGTTACAGCCCCAGTCTTTTTTATGTTTTGTGTTGAGCAGGGTTTCACTAAGTGGCTGAGGTTGGTCTTGAACTTTTGATCTTCCTGCCTGAGCGCCCCCCCTAATTACCAAGATTATAGGCAGGCGTGTGCCTCTGCGTCTAGCTTCTGCTTTTCGTAAGGGAAACAGTGTCTTTACATTTAAGCTCCATCTAGTATGTGACTTACAGACCAAAACGTCCCCCTCTAATTGCGAGGATTAGATGGGAAAGTGTGTAAGTGTCCACACTAGGATGACTTTTCTAAGCGCAGGGAGGGAAGAGGAGGTGGGTCACCCCGGTAAGGCGGGAGCTCCAGTGGGTGCTCCAGGACCAGCCAGGATGATGGGCTTCCTGGAGAAGGTCTCTCCCTGGCTCAGGGTGTGTCTGTGTAGACCCGCTGTTGTCAGAGCCTGCTTGGAAGGAGGGAGTTCAGAAAGGGAAGAAACTGGACCAGGGTCGTGCTCAGTGCTAGGGCTCTTGCCTAGCGTGGGGGAGGTACCGCATATAAATAAGTAAAATCAAATTTAAAACGTGAGGAAATTGGAGCTGGGGTGGCGGACAAGCCCGTGAACCCAGTGACTTGGGGGGCTGAGGCAGGGGACACAGGTGCCAGGCCAACCGGGCAACTCCGTGAGACCCTGTCTCAAGATAAGAAACAAAAAAGGGCTGGGGATGTAGCTCACTGGTAGAGCACCCCTGGGTTCAGTCCCCAGAAATAAATTTTTATATAAAAAAAAGTAGAATGACCTTGTAAAGGTCGGGCGGGCAGAGCTCGGGGGAACTGTGCTCGCCTAGCTGGGCGAGGCCCTGGTCCTTCTCTAGTATCAGGAAGGGAAAAGAAAAAAAGGAGGAAGAAAAAGGAAAGAGTGAGTCGATTAGGCCACTCCCTGTGCCAGGCAGAGGGCCTGGTGTGGGTGGCCTCGTCGTGTAGGCACAGTGGTGGTCCCTGACGCTTGTCCTGTCTTGTCCTTTTTAGGTCTGGGTAGGAACCAGGGCCCGGCTCACCCCAGGCCTTGCCTCACCACCAGGTTTACCCAGCCCTTTGCTGCAGGACCCGAGACCTGGAGGGTTGAAGGATGAGGAGGGGCAGGGACGTGTCACAGGCAGGGTGCACAGACACCTGATTCCCAAGCCACGATAGTTTGCATTTCAAGCAATTGTCCTGCCTGCCCCCAGGCCCCTGCTTCTGGGTGACTTGGAGCTCTGGCCTCTGGAAGGGTTTGGGGTGGACATGGGGATACCAAGCAAGACCGGGCACAGGGCTTCCCGGCCCCTTCCACTCAGGGGGGCCCAGTCCCTCGGGCTGAGTGTGGACTGGGGGGACACAGTCTCCAGAGTGACGGGGCTGAGCCTCCTGGGTGCCCTGGCTGGGCCCACACTCACCTGTCTCCGGAGCGGACGCAGCCAGGGCGGCCATCCCCAGCAGGAGCAGCCTCCGGGGCAGGAGCAGCCCACAGGTGGCCATCCAGCAATGGTGCGCCCAGCAGCTGGCGACCTGAAGATCCTTGGGGTCACGGGGACGGGCCTGGCCCACTAGTGGGGCAGCTGGCAGGACACAAGGACAGGGAGGCACGTCCACCAGTGACTGTGGCCTCTGCACTGAGGTCGCTGGGCTCCCCCTTCTAGACCCATCTCCTGTGGGACGGGATTGTGTCCAGGGTTGCCATGGAGATTTGGGGCCAGAGTGGAGCCCTGGGAGAGGAGGCTGGGAGGACTCACCCCTTGCCAGACAGGAACCAGGAACTCACATCCGGCCCAGCCACGGGCCAGGAGAGCTATGGCCTTGGCCTTCAGACCCAGCTCGTGGGAGGCTGCAGATGCCTAAGGAGCCTCTCTGAGGGTCCAGAGAAGCAGCACGTGCCGAAGCAGCAGGGGACCAGGCAGCTGCTCCTTGATGGCTGCGCTCCTGCCACAGGGAGCCAGTCCCCTCTGTGGCTGGTGTCTGGAGGTCATTGTGTCACGGCTCACATGTCACCGCCCCAGACCACTCTTTCCTGGCCTCTTGTCAATAGTGTTCCCTCCTGTCCCTCAATCCCAGCTCCCTGAAATGGTACCCTGTCCGCACTCTCTGGAATCATCCTCGGTGTTGTCCTGTGGTGCCAGGGCCTCTACCCCGAGCCGCAACCCCAGGTGTTCCAGTCAGCTCTCTCGCCACTGGGACCAAAAGGCCTGACAAGAGCAACTTTAGAGGAGGAGAAGTCTATTTGGCGCTCAGGGTTCCCGAGGTCTCAGTCCGTAGAGGACCAACTCTATGGCTCTGGCCCGAGGTGAGGCAGACGTCATGGTGGGAAGGTGTGGTGGAGGACAGCAGCTCAGGACAGGACAGCGAGCAGGGAGAGCTCTCACTCACCAGGGACAAAAGCGGGTCCCCAGGGCACCACCTCCTCCAGCCACGCCCTGCCTGCCTACAGTTGCCAGCCAGTTAATCCATTCAAGTGGATTCAAACACTGATTGGGTTAGGGCTCTCAAAGCTCAGTTATTCACCTCTGCACTTTCTTGCACTGTCTAAGCCGAGCCTTCAGGGGACACCCTGTATCTAAACCAGAACGGGACTGAACCCAGGAGAGAAGGGGGTGTTATCTAACTATATGGGTCCTCCGGGGAACTTGACTGGCATCTTTGGTGCTAGAGAAAAATGGCCTCTAGGGGGCAGTAGAAGAATGAGGGGTGAGGAATGAGGAATCCTGCATGCACCCCAGAAACACAGGGGGAGGCTGCAGGACGCCCAGGAAGGTGGCAGCTCACCTGGAAGCCCAGCTCTTGGCACCTCGGCCGGGGGCTCTGTCTCGTTCTATTCCAGGTCACTGGGGAGAAGAACAGCTGCTCTCCTCACCCAGGTGCCCTTTTTATTCTGCAAACTAGGGCAGCAGGACTTCAAAGGCTGAGCCTCGGCATGGGCTGGTGCACTGAGGGTATCGCATCTCTGTGCCCCGGGCTTTCGTGAAAGCTTCATCTGTGGAAGGGGCTCAGTGGTGGAGCGCTTGCCTAGCGGAAATTACAGTTTGGCGTTACAAGAACCAGGGCTATGGGAACAGAGAGTGGGGCACCCCCCTCACCTGGGTAGAGAAGTCATAGAACAGTAAACTAAACCTGTGTTCATAACATCAGTAAGTAATCAACACTTAATAACAAAATGTGCTGAGTGCTTACTGTTGGTAGGGATTGTTTGCCTGACAGTTTCATCTATTCTTCACCATAATGCCAGAGGGTAGTGCTATTAACCTCAATTTACAGATGAAAAAAACTAAGGCACAAAGATGTTAAGTATAGAGATGTTACATAACCAGCAAGTGGGGAGCAGTGTGGTTTCCCAGAGGAGGAATCGTCTGGGCTGAAATCTGAAGTCTGGAGAGAACTCAGCTCCGTGAAGAGCAGGTCAACAGGAGAAGCACACACCTAGCCTGGGAGGCTGGGAGAGCCCACCTTTGAGTTTTTTCCCAGACGTGGGAGAAAGCGCCCCTTTCTGGCCTCAGAGGGCTCATGCATGATGCACACAGGCCAAGCAGGGCGCTTGGGTTTGTTCCAGTGGGAGTGGCAGAGTCAGGATTTGAACCCAGGGTCTGTCTGACTTCCAATTACATAGTCTTCCCATGACAGCAACATTAAGCAAGGTTTCTCAACATCAAATCATGTGGGGAGACAGTTTTTTCCCCTGTCTGTTGCCCATATATTGGCAAAAGTTGTTAATATCTCACAATACAAAACTCAAGAACGGCTGGGCACCATAGCCCTCGCCTGTAATCCCAGCTTAGTGGAAGGCAGAGCCAGAGGATCACAAATTCAAGGCCATGTTGGGCAACTTAGTGAGACCCTGTCTCAGAATAGAAAATGAAAAGGAGGGCTGGGGTTGTGGCTCAGCGGTAAAGCACTCACCTAGCACGGGCGAGGCCCTGGGTTGGATCCTCAGCACCACATAAAATAAAGGTATTGTGTCCAACTAAAACTAAATAAAATAAATTTTTTTTAAGAGAGAGTGAGAGAGGAGAGCGAGAGAGAGAGAGAGAGAGAGAGAGAGAGAGAGAGAGAATTTTTTTTTTAATATTTATTTTTTAGTTCTCGGCAGACACAACATCTTTGTTGGTATGTGGTGTTGAGGATCGAACCCGGGCCGCACGCATGCCAGGCGAGCGCGCTACCGCTTGAGCCACATCCCCAGCCCCAAAATAAAAATTTTAAAATAATAAAAAAGAAAATGAAAAAAGGTTGGGGATATAGTTCTGCGGTAAAGCACCCCTGGGTTCAATCCTCAGTACCAAAAAAAAAAAAAACAGCAAAATATAAACCATGCACAGTGGTGCATGCCTATAATTCCAGCCAATCAGGAGGCTGAGGCAGGAGAATGGCAAATTCAAGGTCAGCCACAGCAAGTTAATGAGATCCTGTCTCAAAAAAAGGGGGGGTCTGGGGTACATCTCAGTGGTAGAGCACCCCTGGGTTAAATCATCAGTACAGAAAACAAAATACCCCACACACTCCCAAAAGTCAAAAAAAAAATGTCAAAAAAAATATATCTTTCAAATCTGCCAAGCTTTGCTGTTGTTGAAACCTGGCAAACAACATAAAGAGCTAACCTAGGGTCATCGATCTGGTGGATAGACCCAGGACACTGACGGGATCACGGGGCAGCACACGTGCCCGTGGTGGGGGCTTCTTAGGGTTCGGACTGCACAGAGAATACCTGACTGACAGACAGACGCTTAGCCGTGCTGTGAGACCTGCCCCCACCACAGATGCCAACCAAGAACACACAGGAGGGAAAGGGGCCTGGGCCAATAGAGACACCATACAGAATTTTTCCATGCGTCATAATCCTCCAGCAGCAGGAATGACAAAAAGATACAATGGGCCAGATTCGGGTGAAATACACGGTAAATGAAACGATGTTCTGGCAGAATAAATTATCTAAATTACACAATAAACAGCTTCTTCCTGACACCCTAAAATGATTCCCACAGCACAAAGAGACAGATAATCAAGCATGAAGACATCCTCACCTCTGACACTATGTGTCCTTTTTTTTTTTTTCCAATAGTTTTTAGTTGTCAATGGACCTTTATTTTATCTATTTACATGCAGTGCTGGGAATCGAACCGGTGCCTCACCCATGCTAGGCAAGTGCTCTCCACCCCCCAGCTCTATGTGTCCACCTTTCTTGTAAATAGACTGACCATAATCCAATAGGTTGACTTCATAACCTGATTACCCCATCAGGTCAAATCATAATTTGTATTCCTAGCCTCCAGAATTATGAAAGAATAATTTGGGGGCTGGGGTTGTGGCTCAGCAGTAGAGCGCTCGCTTAGCACATTCGAAGCCCTGGGTTGGATCCTCAGCCACATAAAAATAAATAAAATAAAAGTATTGTGTTCAATCACAACTAAAAATAAATATTAAAAAAAAATTTGGGTTTTTAAATTTATTTTACTTTTATTCTTTTTGGTACTGAGGCTAGAACTCAGGGGCTCTTTTACTCCCAAGCTACATCCCCAGCTTATCCCCCGCCCCACAGGCACTTATTTTTTGAGACAGGGTCTTGCTAAAAGTACTGAAACTGGCCTAGAACTTGCGATCCTCCTGCCTCAGCCTCCCCAGTTGCTGGGATTATAGGTGTGCACTGTAATGCCTGATTCATGGATCCCAATAGACCTCTAGGAGCCGAATCCGATGCAATCACACAAGAGTCTTTATTGCAAGCTCAAGCCTGGACTCACAACCATTTATGATGCAGTGGTCCCAGGGAGTGAGTCCCAGCCCTTTGTTCAGTGAGATTTTATAGGTTTTGGGGATACTCTGTGCATCACAACATCACACAGCAAATCATTCCATACTTCGGGAAAATCAAACAACTCTTAACATTGATTAGCACATTCACTGGCAGGAACAAGTTGGGTAAGGGTGATTGGTTAGTACAAGAGGGGGACTCGTTTGAACTGATTGGTGTAGGCCATGAGGGGAGTCCGTGCTGAACTACGTGGTTTCCCAACATGTTACCAACCACCATAAACTACTGGGGAGTCATCTGTCATCCCAAGTATTCTCCCTGTCTCATGTTGATTGCTGGTTGCTAGGGGGTTGCTAAGGCGTTACCTAGCTTAACTGAGTTAGGGACACCTGTTATTTACAGACAAACAACTCAGCAGGGTGGGTATGTGCTTAGGAGTGCTCTGTGGGTTTTTCTAAGGACAAGGGTCACACCCCCTTCCTTAGGACAGACCTTGAGGTAGAAGCTGCTGTTATTTATTTATTTTCAAAAATGGAGTCACATCAGTTTCTCAGCACCACTACACCTAGATTTTTTTTTTTTTGAGAGAGAGAGAGAGAGAGAGAATTTTTTAATATTTATTTTTTAGTTTTCGGCGGACACAGCATCTTTGTTTGTATGTGGTGCTGAGGATCGAACCCTGGCCGCACGCATGCCAGGCGAGGGCGCTACCGCTTGAGCCACATCCCCAGCCTAAGAATTTTGTTTTTTAAGAGATGGGGTCCATGTTATCCAAGCCAGCCTCAAACTTCTGGGGTCACGTGAGTGTTCCTACTGCCTCAGCCTCCCCTGTAGCAGGGAGTACAGGCACACACCACCGTGCCTGGCTTGGTATGCATTTTGAATGTATAGCTGATGTTTTGAAGGTGGATTGAATGTAAAAGAGAGTGCAGGCAGCTCTGCAGGTGGGAATGTGGGGGGTCACCCACAATAGCAGGCTCTTAAAGCCACAAGAGGAGAAGAGATGATGGAGGGAGTGAGCACAGGCAGGGGAGAGGGCCAAAGATCTGCCCTGTAGGCCACTCAAGTTGGCAGGATGGAGAATGAGAAAGAAACAGCAAAGAACATCGGAGAGGAAGGGAGAGATGGGGAAACAAGGAGAGCCTGGTGTCCTGTGAGCTGAAGTGCTTCCTAGAGGAAGGAGTGAACACCTGGGTCAAGTGCTGCTGATGGGTCTAGTAAAATAGAGTCTGAGCTTAACCATGATTCAACATCATGGAGGCCCTGGGCCACTTTCACATGGGTGGTAGTAAAATTATAGGGGGGTCAAAAAAATTCAGGAGGCTGTTGTTTTGTACTATTTCCAGATTAAAAAATCAAAATAGAGGCCAGGTGTTGTTGAGCACGCCTGTAATCCCAGCAGCTCAGGAGGCTGTGACAGGAGGATCCAGAGTTCAAAGCTCAGTTTCAGCAACAGCGAGGCACTGAGAAACTCAGTGAGACCCTGTCTCTAAATAAAACACACAACAGGGCTGGGGACGTGGCTCAGTGGTCAAGGGTCCTTGAGTTTAATCACCAGTACCAAAAAAAAAAAATAAAGGCAGGGGCGGGGGTGGGGAGGTGGAGAGGGGAGAAGCAGCTGGGAGGCTGGGGCTGGGGCTCAGTGGTGCCTCCCTTGCCAAGCATGTGTCAGGGTTCCACACTCAGCACCACTTTAAATAAAACGAAGGTATTTTAAGGTCCTTGCTGAGCATCTGGATGGCCATCTTAACTGACAACCACCATTTTAAGGAAAAAGTTCCTCTTTCCCGGCCCATGGGCCTTTCTGAGAAAGGCTCCCCATTCTCTCATACCAGCCCCACCCCTAACCCCCTGCATTAGGACCCCCTGGCTCTGATTCCTGGGCCTACGGAACCTGCGTGGCCTCTCTCTCCCGTGGAGAGGGGCCTTTGTCAGCTCTGACAAATAAACTCTCTGTGATCTCCGCCTGGTCTCCCTCTCTCATTCCTTGCTTTCCCTTCATTTTGGTGCCAAAACCTGGGATCACATTCCCCGGTGTGCCCCCTCCCCTCCTCCAGGGTCACTGAGCATCTCTGGGCCCCCTCCAGATTCCATCTTGGGACCAGGCCCTCCATTCCACTGAGTGCCCTCTCCGCACCCACCACCAGACCGTTCATGTGGACCCCTGTCTCCGGTCAACCTAAACCACCTACGGGTCCTGGGAGGTGACCTTGACCCCCTGGCACTCCCAGGTCACCCCCAGCCACAGCTCTCACAGCTGCAGCTGACACCTGCTGTCTACAGGCGGTCTGGTCTTTTATTTGGGTCTTGGGTTTTGAGAAAGAAAAACACGGAGGTGATTGGTTGGGAGTTGTTCCTGGTGAGAGCTCGGCCTTGGGTCAATCTCTTCAGCTTCTGCCCCTACTTCCTAGTCCCAGCCGGGGACCCAAGTGCTCCATGGGCTCCGGCCCCCACACTTACCCGGTGCTGGTGACTGTCCTCTTGACTAGGTGATACTAGAGACTGGGGGGCGCCCCACCTCTAAACCCGCCTCCACCACGGGCGGCTCCTTATCCATTCCCCCCAAATTCCCCCAGGCTGCCTCCTGGCTCACTTCTCTAACCTCTCTCTTTCCCTCACCCCAGACCTAACCCCCCAAAACTTATCTGCTTGGGCAATCAGATCTGGCCTCAATATCCCTTGGATAAAGACTCTAAATGGCCACTTAAGGGCACTCTAGATCCCGATATTATCAGGGACCTTTTCAACTATTGTGAGCGTCGGGAAAATGGAAAAAGTCATCATAGGTTCAGGCTTCTCCCCTCTGCGTTCTGAGCCCTCTCTCTGCAACTCCTGCTCTCCTGCAGGAGTCCTCTTAGCTCCCACCTCCCCTACGCCTGCTTCCAAAGGGACAGAAGATCCTACCCAGGACTCCTTCTCCTTGGACCCAGCGGATGAGCCCCGCCATACCACAGTTCTCTTTCTGATGAAGTCTCCACAGCAACTGTCCCCTTGTCCCCTCCGCCCTTCTCTCCTCCTGCCACATGCTCATGGGCCGCTGCTGCCAACCCTCATCTCTGTGTCCTGTACACGAGGTGGCTGGGGTGGATGGCGTAATCCGGGTTCCTGTGCCTTTTTCTTTGTCAGATCTTTCACAGATAGAAAAGCGGCTTGGGTCCGATACTCCAAGTCCCTCCACATAGATCAAAGAGTCTCAATATCTGACTCAATCATATGATTTGACCTTCCGTGATGTCTATATGATCTATGGACCTCCTGGTCATATGGACACCCTCCTGCCCGAGGGGTGCAGGCGAGTTTGGGAGCAAGCTAGAAACTATGCTGATGATGGAGCTGGGGATGTGGCTCAAGCGGTAGCACGTTCGCCTGGCATGTCTGTGGCCCGGGTTTGATCCTCAGCACCACATACGAACAAAGATGTTGTGTCCGCCAAAAAATAAATAAATGAATATTAAAAAAAAAAAAGAAAGAAAGAAACTATGCTGATGAGGTACATCAGACCTCCCCTACCCATCAATCTGGAGCCCAATTGTGGCTCAGAGGTAGAGCGCTCTCCTGTGCACGCGTGAGGCACTGGTTTCGATCTTCAGCACCACATAAAAATAAAGATATTGTGTCCACCTATAACTAAAAAATAAATGTTTAAAAAATCATGAAAACCTCCAGGAAATCATCCAAGATAAGAATGAAAACCCTTCAGCATTTTTAGACCGCCTGACCAAGGCTTTATTACAATATATACTAACCTGGACCCTGAGACTCCAGATGGGAGACCACTACTATTTTTTTTTTAATTTTTAATATTTATTTTTTAGTTCTCGGCAGATACAACATCTTTGTTGGTATGCGGTGCTGAGGATCAAACCCGGGCCGCATGCATGCCAGGCGAGCGAGCTACCACTTGAGCCACATCCCCAGCCTGACCACTACTATTGACCAACTTTTTCTCCCAGAGTTTCCTTGATATTAAGGCCAAACTAAGGCACTTTAAGAGGGGTCTCTAACTCTCCCAGCTGAAGTTCTGGGAGTGGCCCTTAAGGTGTATAAAGGGAGAGACTAGAAGGCCCGGAAGCAGAAATATCAGATGCTCACTCAAGCCGTCTGTCTGGCCTCAGCATCTGTCCCTGGTTCCACTGCCCTGCGGAAGGGTCCTTCAGGACCATCCGGACCCTGTTTTAACTGTGGTCAGGCAGGACACTGGGCTCGTATATGTCCCAAGCCTTGCAAGCTTCTGGGCCCTTGTCCTAAAGGCCATCAGGAAGGGCACTGGGGCGTTGAATGTCCCCGAGCCCATAGCAGCCCCTGGCCATCTGGCCCTTCTGGTTCCCCTTTCCGACTCTTAGGACTGGCTGCAGAGGACTGACTAGGCCCAGGTCCCCATCGCTGGACCACGACCATCACTCCGTGGGAACCCAGGGTAACGCTGCGTATTTCAGGTGGGCCTCTCCTTCCTAGACACGGGGTTACATGTGCAGTCCTCCAGGAGCTCTAGGACCTCTATTGTGGGGCAGGGGGCAAACCTTACCAATCCTTACAGACACCTAGACTTGTTTGCGCTTTTGATTTTCTAATTTTTACCCATTCCTTTTTGGTCATTCCACAGTGCTCTGTCCCCCTTATGGGAAGGGGGCTAGGCGTTCCTTCTCTCCTTCCATCCAGACTCACCTGCTGCTCCCCAATCCTCACCCTTGCCTTAGCACCATCCCCTCTTCTGTCTGCCAGTGCCTCCCATTACCCCCGCCCAAGGTGGGCCCTGCTGTCTGGGATGTTCAAGTCCTTCCATCAGCCTCTCACCAG
This sequence comes from Ictidomys tridecemlineatus, assembly GCF_052094955.1. Lineage (NCBI taxonomy): Eukaryota > Metazoa > Chordata > Mammalia > Rodentia > Sciuridae > Ictidomys > Ictidomys tridecemlineatus. The sequence continues at coordinate 14,338,274 of NC_135487.1, read as the reverse complement.
AGACCCCCTCCACTTTCTGGCCTAATCACAATACCCTCTCTCCCGAGAAAAACTCCTAGGCTTGCAGCCTATCATTCAAGACTTCTTTTTTTTTTTTTTTTTTTTAAAGAGAGAGTGAGAGAGAGAGGGGGACAGAGGGTGACAGAGCGAGAGAATTTTAACATTTATTTATTTTTTCTTAGTTCTCGGCGGACACAACATCTTTGTTGGTACGTGGTGCTGAGGATCGAACCCGGGCCGCACGCATGCTAGGCGAGCGCGCTACCGCTTGAGCCACATCCCCAGCCCCCATTCAAGACTTCTTGCGAAAGGGATTCCTTAAACTCATCCTCCTTATAACACCCCCATCTTGGCAGTGAAAAAAAAATAAAAGGCCCAATTTTTCCTACTGCTTGGTCCAAGACCTCTGTTCCTTCAAGTCTGCGGTCTTCTCAGTCCATCCCATGGAAAAATGCCTTCTTCTCTATTCCCCTCCATTCTGATTCTCACGACTCCTCACACAAGGACTTACATTCCCTACCCCGCCCCCTCGCCTGTTACCTCTACAGGTTTCCCTGGTGGAAGATCCCAGTCTTACCTTCCACACCTTTAAACCCTGCTACTCGCCTCCCCTCTCCTCCTCAGGACTCTTCCACCTCTCCTCCACTCAACCATTCATGCATTGAAACTCTGGAGGAGCTTCTTCCACATCCCTGCCACCTAGAGGAAGGTCCTTTACTCCAGGCGACATACACATGGTTTATTATGCTAGATTTGTGGGACCCCAATAGACCTCCAGGAGCTGAATCTGATACAATGTGGGACCCCAATAGACCTCCAGGAGCTGAATCTGATGCAATCACACAAGAGTCTTTATTGCAAGCTTGAGCCTGGACTCACAACCGTTTCCGATGCAGTGGTTCCAGGGAGTGAGTCCCAGTCACTTAGTTCAGTGAGATTGTATAGGTTTTGGGGGGATACTCTATGCGTCACAACATCACACAGCAAATCATTTCTTTTTCTCTTTTTTTTTTTAAAGAGTGAGGGGAGAGAGAAAGAGAGAGAGAATTTTTTAATATTTATTTTTTAGTTTTCAGCAGACACAACATCTTTGTTGGTATGTGGTGCTGAGGATTGAACCCCGGCCGCGTGCATGCCAGACCGGCGCGCTACCGCTTGAGCCACATCCCCAGCCCAACAAATCATTTCATACCGCGGGAAAGTCAAAGGACAACTCTTAACATTGATTAGCACATTCACTGGCGGGAACAACTTGGGTAGGGGTGATTGGCTAGTACAAGAGGGGGATTCATTTGAACTGATTGGTTTAGGCCACGAGGGGAGTAGGTGTTGAACTACATGGTTTCCCCTGTAGTTATCAACCACCATAAACTACTGGGAGGGTCATCTGGCATCCCAGGTATTTTCCCTGTTTCATGCTGATTGGTGGCTGCTAGGGGGTTCCTATGGGTCCTCACCTAGTCTGACTGAGTCAGGGACACCTGGCTCTGCAGATCTCTCCTGTATTTGTAGATAAACAACTCAGTAGGGTGGGTATGTGCCTAGGAGTGCCCTGTGGGTCTTTCCAAGGACAAGGGCCACACCACCTTCCTTGGACAGGCTTTGCTCTGAGGCAGAGGCTGGTTTTTCATATTCAAGACCAGATTCAAAAGATCTCTAACCAAACCATGCACCAGCTTCTGTTACAGGACTTTTCACACCCTCACCAAAATTGGAGTCAGCATTGCCCAGCACCTCCTGACCATCACCACTGCCTCTGTAAAGGTAAAATTTCTAAGCTGATTCTAAGCCGCAAAGCCTGAGTTAAAGTGTAAAAGACCAGGCATTGTAAAGTTTCTAAACTGGGTTAAAAAGTGAAGGACCAGGTATTGTTAAAATCCTCTGTTAGGACAATACCCAAACTGCCCAGTAAATATTCTCACTGACTCCCTGGTTGTCTAATAACCTGGGACTCTGTGTAGTTTGTCACGTAGTTATTTAGGCCCTAAAACCAATCAGTTTGAATGTGTACCCCACTTAGGAGTGACCAATCACCCCTGCTCAATCTGTTCCCGCCAATGAATGTACTAATCATGTTTCAGAGTTGTTGTTCAATTTTCCCGTGCCTCATGATGATTTGTTCTGATGTATGCAAAGCCCCCCCGCCCTCCCCAAAAAGTGTACTTAAGCTCTGCTTGACCTCTGCTCTGGGCTCTGGGCTGCTCTATCTGCCTGAGTGAGCCTGGAGCCTCAGCATGCGGAATCAATAAAACCCCTTCTGCCAATTGCATGAAGCCAGTCTCTTGTGGTCTCTTCCTCCGACGCTTTGCCGGACCCTTACACCTCAATGACATCCTGCACCCCTAACAAGGGTCCAGATGCCACTCCTTCCCAGCAGGAAGAAGCTACAGATGGTTGATCTACACCCCTGTCCCTTAAGGCGCTCAATAACAAAAAAGGGGGGAACATAAGATCCTTGCTTAGCATCTGGACAGCCATCTTAAATAACAACCACCATTTTAAGGAAAAAATTTTGCTTTCCTGCCCAGGGGGGTTTCTGAGAAGGGCATATCACCACTTCCTCATACCAATCCCACCCTTAGCCACCAGAATTAGGACCCAACCGGCTCTAATCCCTGAGCCTGCCCCATAAAAGTCCTGAACCCCAAGCCTGTTTCGCCTCTGACCATCATGGAGAGATGTCCCTTTATTTGTCAGTGTACCTCTGCCTGGTCTTCCTGTTCCTCATTTTCCTTTCACCTTTTAATGCAGCAACTCCAGGCTGAAGCATGAGGACCTCAAGTTTGAGGCCAGCCTTAGCAATTTAGTGAGGCCCTAAGCAAGTTAGCAAGGATCTTATCTCAAAATAGGAAATAAAAATGAATCGGAGTTACAGCTCAGCAGAAAAAACACCCCTGGTTCTATTCCCAGTCCAAAAAAAAGAAAAAGAAAAAAGGGAAGAAATGATAGGACAGTGGCTAGAGGGAAGATATGGGAATCAAGAGTTTTGTTAAATTTGCTTAGTCTGGCATCAAACTCAGGATCCTCCTGCCTCAGCCTCCCAAATTGCTGGGATTACAGGTGTGTGCTCCACCACGCATTTGCCAAGGATGATATGAAAGTCCAATAAGAGTAGGGGAAGAAATACTGGTCAGACCAATATCAAGTGGCAGGGAGCAAATCTAAGCCCTGAATACCTTTCAAATTTATCTCCTTACTCCACACCTGTTACACTGCTCCAGTTCATGCCTTCATTATCTCCGGCATGTACTACTGCAATTGTCTTTCAAGAGGTTTCTCTGCCTCTGACCTTGACCCAGACTGAAGAAATTATACAAACTGCAAATCTCCATTATTATTCACCAGTTTAAATTTTTAAAAATATTTTTTAGGTGTAGATGGACACAACACAATGCCTTTATTTCTATGTGGTGATGAGGATCAAACCTGGGTCCCCCCTGTGTGAGGGGAGCGCTACCACTGAACCACAGTCCCAGCCCATCACCAGTTTAAAATTTTCAGTGAGTCCCTTGGATAAAAGCAAAGTCCTGACTTGCCTTTCAATTCTAATCTCTCATCTCACCCTGTCTTAGACTTTGTGGCTTCCTGTGCCCTTGGTCTGGAATGTCTTTTTTTTTTTAAAGAGAGAGTGAGAGAGAATTTTTAATATTTATTTTTTAGTTCTCGGCGGACACAACATCTTTGTTGGTATGTGGTGCTGAGGATCGAACCCGGGCTGCACGCGTGCCAGGCGAGCGCGCTACCGCCTTAGCCACATCTCCAGCCCCCCTGGAATGTCTTTATTATGACTAAAGTTGCACTAAAATTTTTATTTTTATTTATTTATTTTTTTGTAGTACAGGGGATTAAACCTAGAGACACTATCACTGACCAACAAACCTAGCCCTTTTTATTTTTTATTTTGAGAATGAGTATCATGATGAGGAAGCTGTGCCATTAACAAAAACAAAACATGTTTCCACAATGTCAATACTGTAAAAGGGGTCCGGCGGAGCGTCAGAGGGAGAGACCACACAAGAGACTTACTCCATGCAATTGGCAAAAGGGGATTTATTGGGGATCCATTCCATCGCGCTGGGGCTCAGTGCTCACTCAGGAAGGGAGAGCGGCCCAGAGCCCAGAGCAGAGGTCAAGCAGAACTTAAGTACACTTTCTGGAGAGGGCGGTGGGCTTTGCATACATCAGAACAAATCATCATGAGACGCGGGAAAATTGAACAACAACTCTGAGACGTGATTAGCACATTCATTGGTGGGAACAGGTCGGGCGGGGGTGATTGGTCATTCCTAAACAGGTTACACATTCAAACTGATTGGTTTGGGCCCTGTGACAAACTGCACAGGGCCCTGGGCTAAATGGCCAGTAGGGCGTTGTTTTAACTATCTCAGGAATTTCAGGTTCTGGGTGTAACAGAGGAACTTAATAATACCTAATCTTTTACATTCAAGCTTTCCAGCTTAGAAACTTTACCCTTTCAAATACTACTTTCAGCAGTGGCAATTCACTGAATACCCCTGGGTCACCTGAGAGTCATAGCAGGTAATCACAGGGTTTTTTGCTTTTTTGGTACTGGGGGGGTTGAACCCAGGGGTGCTTTAAAACTGAGCTACATCCCTCATCCTTTTTATTTTTTAGACAGGTTCTCCCTAAGTTGCTCAGGGGCTTGTTAAGTTATGGATGCTGCCTTGGAACTTGTGATCTTCCTGCCTCAACCTTTCAACTCACTGGGATTAGTAGTCATGCACCACCCTCACACCAGTCTGTAGATATTCATAGCTAATAGCGAAATAAAAGAAATGAAAGAACCTGCAATCCTAGTGACTTGGGCAACTCAGGCAGGAGGATTGCAATTGAGGCCAGACTCAGCAACTTCATCAGACTATGTCTAAAAAAAAATTACAAAGGACTGAGGATACAGCTCAGATGCAGCCCTTGGGTTAAATTCCCAGTACAAAAAAAAGAAAAAAAAAAAAAAGAAAAAAAAAACAATCCTAAGAACTTACTCTGGGTACAGAACTGCCAAAGTGCAGGAACTTATTCTAGGGCAATATTCTTATCCAGAGGGACAGATATTCTTTTCAGGGTGTCATCTGGAGTGGGTAGTCCACATGGTAAGAGAAACCACACTCTGCCAAAGCCCAAGGACAGAGATTGGGGATTTTCTTGGGCAAGGCTGTTGAGGAGTGAGCAGGTAACATGGTCCTTGTGCTTTGGTGTCCAGTCTCATAATGATCCTCCATGATTTGATAGGTGTTGGATGGGATGATAGGTTGCTTCACTTGATGGTCTGACATGTTCTATATGCTTATGGGCCTGTTTTTTTTTTTTTTTTTTTGAGGGGGGGTACCAGGGATTGAACTTGGGAGCACTCAACCACTGAGCCACACCTCCAGCCCTATTTTGTATTTTATTTATTTTTAATATTTATTTATTTATTTTTAGTTTTCGGTGGACACAACATCTTTGTATGTGGTGCTGAGGATCGAACCCGGGCCACACGCATGCCAGGGAAGCGCGCTACCACTTGAGTCACATCCCCTTGTATTTTATTTAGAGACAGGGTCTCACTGAATTGCTTAGTGCCTCACCTTGCTGAGGTTGGCTTTGAACTTGTGATCCTCTGTCTTAGCCTTCTGAGCCGATGATATTACAGGCATGAGCCACCACGCCCAGCTATGGGCCTGGTTTTGTTTTGTTTTTTGGGGAATACCAGGGATTGAACTCAGGGTTACTGGATCACTGAGCCACACCTATAGCCCTGTTTTGAATTTTAATTGAGACAGGGTCTCACAGAGTGTCAAGAAGGGCAAAAGGTGTGACTTAAGCAGTGTAGGGTGAGAAATAAAGAATGTCCACCCGCTTCTGCCCTAGTTAATGCTTTATTTACTCAATACAATTTCTCTCTATAGGTCTTTTTTTTTTTTTGGAGAGAGTTTTTAAAAATATTTTAGTTGTAGATGGACACAATGTCTTTATTTATTTTTATGTGGTGTTGAGGATCGAACCTGGTACCTCATGCATGCTAGGCAAGCGCTCGACCACTGAGCCACAACCCCAGCCCCAGAGAGAATTTTTTAATATTTATTTTTCAGTTTTCGGTGGACACAACATCTTTATTTTATATATTTTTTTAATATTTATTTTTTAGTTTTTCGATGGACACAACTTATTTTTATGTGGTGCTGAGGATCGAACCCAGCGCCCCGCATCTGCCAAGCGAGTATGTTACCTACCACTTGAGCCATATCCCCAGCTCCACTTTATAGGTTCTTTTTTTTTTTTTTTTTTTTTTTTTTTAAAGAGAGAGTGAGAGAGAGGGACAGAGAGAGAGAGAGAGAGAATTTTAACATTTATTTATTTTTTCTTAGTTCTCGGCGGACACAACATCTTTGTTGGTATATGGTGCTGCTGAAGATCGAACCCGGGCCGCACGCATGCTAGGCGAGCGCGCTACCGCTTGAGCCACCTCCCCAGCCCCACTTTATAGGTTCTTAATCAAGAAATGACAATCCTTAATGCTAGGCACTGCAATAGAGATGATCAATTCACAACAAACAATTCTAGATTAACTCTAAGCACTGCAAACACACTTAATCATGACAGGCTCATGACAGACATTCCCTCTGCATGCTAAGTTCAAGTGTCAGATCAAAAGTCTCAAGCCTTAGGCTTTGAACCAAGACAGGCTGCTCTTGGGGTGGAGCTGAGGGGCCACTTGAGGAGAGGGTCATAGGAAGAAGTTGCAGCTCTCACCAGGGTCAAGATGTGGCTGTAGGGTTTGAGATTGGTGAGGAAAACGCACAGGATCAGGCAAACAATGAAAAAAAAGTTTGGGATGTCAGTCCAGGTCCTTATTAGGCTCTCAGACTGGTGCATCAGTGTCAGCTGGCTGAATGTTTGTTCATTTGCCCCATTTATTCTAAATTTTGGGCTTTTGACCCCCTTTTAATCCTTATCAGCTGCCACCAGGTCTCTTAGTTACATCATTTACCCTGAGGTGAAAACATCAAGTCTGGTGGTCCCCACCCTGATCTTTTTGCCTTTGAGAAAGGACAGCCTGCCTGAAGCTTCAATCTGAGTTTATCAGGGTGGGGAGAAGTGATTTATTTGTGCCTGAGGGCCATACTGTAGGGCTCCCTTAGGAGTGCCTGGTGAGACTGCAGGTTTCAAACCCGTTTATAAATGGAGTTGCTTAGACTCATGCCTAAGGCTATCCTTACACTGAGTTGCTTAGTGAGGATGGCTTTGAACTGGGATCCTCCAGCCTCTGTTCCGAAGCCGCTGGGATTACAGGCATGCGCCACACCTGATTTTCTGATACACCCATGCATCCACGTGCTTCTAATTCAGTAAATTCACAGGTGGATAATCTTATTAGCACATTTAATTTATAAGTTTGTGCCTTTCAGTTGTGCTTGGCTCACAGTGATGGGTGGTGGTTTACTCAAATGAGGCGCAGTTACTCCACCTCGCAACAGGCCCACTTCATGCTTTGACCCTCACTGCTCTGCCACTGAAGCTTATTTTGAAACTGATATTTTCCCCTTTCTTTTTTCTCTGTAATCATGGGGTACACAAGATTAACCTTCTTCCCACCGAGGCCAAGTTATCTGTACTTAAGCTCACAGACCACAGGAATGAAGGCGTCTGACTTGGGAGTTGGCAACCACAGACCTAAGAAATGGCTCTCAAGGCTACAAAAGAATTATGATTTCTGACAGGGCACAGCTAGAGTATAGCCTTTGAATCACCTCTTTTAAGAACCCTCTGTTCCCCTGACAGAACCTCAGCCTCTGGGACAGGAGTCCCTTTATCTCCTTTGCTAGCAAAGCCATAAAATTTCTTTCTCCTTTTTCTCAAAATTATCTTTCTTATTGGATCAGCATAGGGGATAAGGGCCATTTTTGGTATCAACCTCAGCAATTAAACTCAAAATGGAGTAACTCATGGCCAATTACCACTTTATAAAATGGAGTAACTCAGAGTGTAACAGGGGTCCAGTTTGTGCTTTGAATATATAGTCCTTGCTGCTTTGCCATTGCAACTTATTTTTATTTATTTATTTATTTATTTATTTTTAAAGAGAGAGTGAGAGAGAAGAGAGAGAGAGAGAATTTTTAATATTTATTTTTTAATTCTCGGCGGACACAACATCTTTGTTGGTATGTGGTGCTGAGGCTCGAACCCGGGCCGCACGCATGCCAAGCGATCGCGCTACCGCTTGAGCCACATCCCCAGCCCACTTTTAAACATATATATTTTTAGTTGTAGATGGGCACATTACTTTTATTCTTACGTGGAACTGAGCATCAAACCCAGTGCCTCACACTTGCTAGGCAAACACTACACTACTGAGCTATAACCTCAGCCCCTTATTTTTGTTTTCATATTGAGGTTTGCACCCAGGGGTGCTTAACCACTAAGTCACATCCCCAACCCTTTTTATGTTTTGAGACAGAGTCTGGATAAGCTGTTTAAGGCCTTGATAAATTGCTGAAGCTGGTTTTAAGATCCTTCTGTCTCAGGCTCCTGAGTCAGTGGGATTACAGGTGTGTTCCACAAAGCCCAGCCCTGCAATTTAGTTTTAAAATTGATGTTTCTTTTCCTTCTTTCCCTCCACCCTCCTAATCTCTCCCTCTCTCGCTTTCTGGCTTTGGATAACCTTTCTTCCCCATCTTACACAGATTTATCTGTCCTTAAGCACACACTCACCACCCACCCACAACAAAGTATTCAGATTTGGGAATGGCACCAGAAGATCTAAGAAATGACTCTCTCAGATTAATACTCAATTACAACTCCAGACAGAGAATACGGGGAATGTAGCCTTTGAATCATCTCTTTAAAAGCCACCGGTTCTTGATGATGGGCTTAATCACAGGTTCTGGGACAGGAGTTCCTTGTGTTTCTCCTTTGCTAGCAAAGCACTAAAATTTTTTCCTTTTTTCCAAGCAGTGTTCTCCTTATTGGATTAGCATGAGGGACCAAGACAGAGTTTTTGGTAATAGGGCCGGCCCCTGAGCAGTGTAATCTCGGTCCCTGGGATTACACGTGTGCTGTGGCACACTATTCCATTCTTTTTTTAATTGGTAGGTTCGGGGTTCTTCGGGGAAGCCTTTTTTCAAGTACTCCACCCACTACCCTTCAACAAACAGGGAAGGATATCTTTGAATTTCTAAGGCTCGACCCTCACCCAACTCCAAGGGCAGGAACCACTTTTTTCATCACACCTAAAGAATCCAGTTCAAGGTTACCCAGCTGGAGAGCAGTTGACTCAGAAATTCGAGCTTAGACCCCTCCCTCTTAGAGCTCCCATTCAAATGTAAATTAACAGCTCCATTCGCAGCAGGAAAACATTTAGATAAAGGTTACTTTTTATGCCTCCTGGCAGAAACGGCTGAAAGTAAATGATTTCGTGCCCGGGAGCCAGGGAGGAGGGAGCCAGGCGTGGTCGCGCCGCCCGAAATCCCTACACTCGGCCGTGGCAGAAGGTTCGCCAATTTCGACCCCCAGGCTCAGCAAAGGAGCAAGACGCTGTCTTAAACAAAAACAAAATGTAGTTGAGTGGTAACGAGCTCGTGGATTTGATCCCCAATAACAACAAAAGGTCAAGAAACGGGAGCCCACTGCAAGACCCTGCGCGCGCCCCACACCATCTGCAGCGGCCCTAGCCACGCACCTGCAAGACTACATATTCCAGCGCGCCCCGCACCGAGGGGCAGCACGCAGTGCACGCCGGGACTTGTAGTCCCGTTCTAGCTCAGGAAAAGCCAAGAACGCCCCGTGACGTCAGCAGGGCTCGGGAAAGGAGTCGGAACCAGCTCAGGCTCAAGTTAAGTCTTCCTCAAGAGAGGTGACCCTGGTTTCTGTGGTGACCCGGTTTCTGCTGTAGACAGGGCCCACCCCGCAATACAGGAGGACCTATGGTGTGCGTTGAGTAGCCTCGCGCGTGATTCCACTGTTAAAGGGGAAGTACCGGAGGCAAGGACACTCAGCCTTCTGCCCCACGGTCGCGGGCTTGTTAGAACAGTGGTACGCAGGACGCTACCCTGGGGGTTGAGACGTTGCTTCCCCCGCTGCGGCGGTGAAGACGTGGCAACACTGCCTTGGCCAGCCTCTCCCCCTTCCGCCGCTCGTCCGGTTAGAGGCGCGGGTGGCGCAGGGGCTGCTGGGAACGCGCATGCGCCCACCGCTGCGGGGAATACACCTTCAACGTCCGTGGGCGCGGGTGGTGTCGGGTGGCGGCGGCGGCGCTTTGCGGCCAGTCGTGCGGGTTGGGCGCGGGCGGGCGCGGCAACAGTGGCGCGCACAGGTGATTGACTGGCCATCTGGCTGAGAGAGCACTTGGTCCTCTTCGCTGGCAGGTGGCGGAGCCCGTTCGGGCGGCAGCGGAAGCGGAGGCGGCCCGGCTTGAGGGGCGCTCGTTGTGCCAGGGCCATGGCCCCGCGGCTGCAGCTGGAGAAGGCGGCCTGGCGCTGGGCGGAGACGGTGCGGCCCGAGGAGGTGTCGCAGGAGCACATCGAGACCGCCTACCGAATCTGGCTGGAGCCCTGCATCCGCGGCGTGTGCAGGTGAGGCCCGCGCACCGGGCTTCGCGGGACCCTGGCGCTGGACCTTGGGAAGCTGGGGCGGGTTGGGGGAAGGAAGAAGGCGGCCCTTTGCGTGCATTTGGGAAGCGCAGGGAAGAGCCAGGTGGAGGTTCCCCTTTCTGCGCTCTGCGCGACCTGGGAAATGCAACCCTCCCGGGCTCTGCGCGGAGGTGATGCTCTTGAAAGCCCTTTAGGAAAAGTGCTGGGTTCTTATCCAGAAGATGGCGGTGAGGTGGTTGAAGGTAGGGACCGAGAGCCAAGCGAACATTGATGGTTTGTCTGTCTTGGTCACAGCTAGGCGTTTTCACTTGTTAAAAGGAACTTGCTGGAAGTGAGCTTCATCTTGGTAGCCGTGACGCCAAAGGCCGTATCATCTTAATATTGTGTTTGGAGAGAGCAGCTTTAGGGAAACCTTGGGTTAACTTACGTCATCTGTACCCTCCATCCCCACTTGACCTTCCCTCACTCTTTGAGATCTAGTATTTTAGTTTTCTCAGTTTTTTTGGGGGGGGGGGCGGGGGTCGTCCTGATTGCATACGACTGCGCATTTGAGCTATGCAAATGTTGTTGTTCTCTTTTGCTTTCCCTTAGACTTTGCGTTTTCTTAACACTATCTTTTAGATTGAATCGTTAGGCATTGTGGCCGTCTTTTGGCTTTTTTTTTTTCCCCCTTCTAACTGTATTTCTAGTTTTCTTTCCGGAATGTTGAGTTGACTTGGCCAAGCTGGGCATACTCAAGTGAGTAGCCTTCTTTCAGCAGGCATTTAGTAAATGCTTTCTGGAGCTTTTTTTTTTTTTAATGTATATATTCTTAAGTTTTAGGTGGACACAATATCTTTATTTTACGTTTATGTGGTGCTGAGGATCGAACCCAGTGCCTTGTGCATGCTAGGCAAGCGTTCTACCACTGAGCCACAACTCCAGCCCCGCTTCCTGGAGTTTTTACATTCTGCTGTGGGATCCAGAAGGAATGGAAGTTATGGTCTCTGGCTTTGGAGTTACCTCCAAAAAAGTGGAACAAGTTAGGAAGCTTCCAGAAGTATAGCAAGCCAATCATTCCAATTTCAGGGCATCTGGGGCACAAGGAGGGTAAATCTGACTCCCAGGTGTAAGTTAGTGAAATGATTGACATCTGCCCTGTAAATTTATTTATTTTGGTAGTGGGGATTGAACCCAGGTGCATTTTACCACTGAGCCACATCCACAGTCCTTATCTGGTTTATAACATTATTGGCTTTTGTGTGTGTGTGCGCATGTGTGCTGGGGATTGAATCCAAGGCTGTGTGCATTCAAGGCAAGCACTCTTACCAACTGAGCTATATCCCAGACCACATTATTGGCTTAAAAAAAACAAACCTGTACCCATTAGATTAGCACTATGTCCTGCCTTGTCCCCCTCGCTTGCCTTCCCTGCGAGCAATCACTGGTCTACTTTTTGTCTCAGCCTATTCTATACATTTCATATAAATGGAATCATACAATATGTGGCCTTTTGTATCTGGCCTTCACTAAGCTTATTTTTTCAAAGTTCCTCTGTTAAGGCATGTATCATTATTTTATTCCTTATGGCTGAATAATCTTGTGTGGATGCACCACATATTATTTTTTCAGTGCTAGGGATTGAACCTCACTGCTAACATCCTCAGCTTTTTCATTTTTTCTTTTGAGACACAGGGTCTTGCTAAAGCTGCTCAGGCTGGCCTTGAACTTGTGATCTTCCTGAGTCACTGGCATGCACCACTGCCCCTGACTATCCATTCTAAAGTGGATGGATATTTTCTGTTTTTTAGGATACATACCTAGGATTGCATCTACTGGGTCATATAGTAATTCTATGTTTATCTTAAAGTGGAACTGCCAAGTTCTTCCAAAACAGCTGCAGTATTTTATATTCCCACTAGTATCCTATGAGGATTTCAGTATGTTCATCCTCACCAACCCTTGTTTCCTGTTTTTTTTTCTTTGTTGTTGTTGTTTTTGTTTTTTAATCAGACCACCTTAGTGGATGTGCAGTGATACCTTTCCAGAATCTTGCACATGCTAGGCATGTGCTCTAACACTGAGCTACACACCCTCTATCCCTTTTTGTGGTTTTGATTTGCATTTCCTTTTGTTGTCTGAGAATGCATTGCCTATGTGTATCTGTAACAGAGGTTCACTTAATGTTTTGACTATACCTTGTTGCTTTGAAACTTACTTGTTTTTTTCTTTTTCCCAGCCTTCTCCTCCCTCATCTTCTTTTCCCCATCTCTCCTCCCTAATCTCATTTTCTCTAAATCATCTCTTTAAAAGTCCCCTTTTCTTGGAGCTGGGGTTGTGGCTCAGTGGTAGAGTGCTTGCTTAGCATGTGTGAAGCACTGGATTCGATTCTCAGCACTGCATATAAATTAAAGAACAAAATAAAAGCCCACCGATGTCTAAAAAATTTTAAAAAATGAAAGTTCCCTTTCATTGCTGATGGACAGAATCACAGCCTTTGGAACAGGAGTCCCCTGTGTTTCCTCCTTTGATAGTAAAGCAATGAACCATCTTTTTCCTTTTTCTCAAAACCCTGTCCTCGCTATTGGATAGACATCTGGACAAGGACTGAGCTTTCGTCAACATCTCTATAGCAGTTTACATGTTTATTAGTTGATGGACAACTGAATTATTTGTTGGCTATTATGAGTAATACTTTTGTGAACATTTGGTATGAATTTTCCTATGGATGTTTGTTTTCATCCTTCCCGGGAATAGATAGATGTAGGAGTGGACTTGCTGGGTCATATGGTAACTAACATTTTGAGGAATTGTCAAGTTGTTCCGGGGGCTCACAGCAATGTGTGAAGGTGCCTGCCTTTCCTCACCTTGCACTTGTCTGGCTCTCCTGGTTTTGATTTGCATTTCTTTGATGAATAATAATATTGAACATGTTTTAATGTATTTATTGGCCATTTATATATCTTCTTTAGAGAAATGTCTATCCTATTCCAGCTCTGTTCCTTTTTTGTTTGTGCTGCTAATGCCCTAACTCAAAGCTTTGGTAATGCTAGGCAGATGCTCTGTCACTGAATCCCTTTCCTAACCTACTTGTCTCATTTCCTCATTGGCACACCTCGCTTTTCCTCCTTAAGCCAAATGAACTCTTAAAAATCACCAGTTTTGTATAATTGGTTTGCTAGGTGTCACGCTCCATGAGCCAGTGCCCTTGTCTGTCCTTGCATGTCATCCCTGCATGTCTTTTCTGTTGTCCAGGGCATGTGTGCCTGGGAGGACTTCATCCCTAACCAACTGTTGCATGAAAGCAAAATCCCCTGCTTAAGCCCAGGCATTTTCTTCTCTCTTTTTTTTGGTATCTGTTAAATTCAAAATTTGGGTCGGGGGGAGAGTGCTAGGCAAGTCTCTATCACTGAGCCACATCCTCAGCTCTGCCTTATTATTATTATTTTTTTCAAAAAATAGACTTCCTGGGCTGGGGATATGGCTCAAGAGGTATCTCGCTTGCCTGGCATGGTTTGATCCTCAGCACCACATACCAACAAAGATGTTGTGTCCACTGAAAACTAAAAAATAAACATTTTAAAAAAAATTTCCTCTCTCTCTCAAAAAAAAAAAATCTGGTACTGGAAGACTTCCAGCTTTGCGCTGGCTCCCCCCCTCTCTAAAAAAAAATAGACTTCATTATATCATTTAAGTATGTAGCATGCTGTTATGGGAGAGATGTAGATAGTAAATGTTGCCACAGTGGAGTGCATTAACATCCAGCATTTCAGTTATTTTGTGTGTGTGTGTGTCGGGGGGCAAAAGTAAGTGACATCAAGTTTTGTAGATCTTAATTGACTTTGTAATTTTAGAATCAGTAGTCTGGACCAAAAATGATTTGGAATGCTCCCTGCTTTATCTTTTGTGGTATTGAACCTGGTGGAGTTCTGCCACTGAACTACATTCCCAGCCCTTTTTATTTTACGTTTTGAGACAGGTTCTTGGTGAGCTAAGGGACGCTTTTGCTAAGTTGCTGATTTTTTTTGGTACCAGGAATGGAACCAAGGGGTGTGAGCCACATCCCCAGCCCTTTTTATTTTTTATTTAGAGACAGGGTCTTGCTAAATTGCTTAGGGCCTCACTAGGTTGCCAAGGCTAGCTTTGAACTTGTGATCCTCCTGCTTCAGCCTCCCAAGCCACTGGGGTTACAGATGTGTGTCACTGTGCCTGGCTAGATGTGCTATAAATTATTTAACCAGTTTTCTATTGATGGACCTTTGGGTTTTCACATTAATATATATATATATATATATATATATATATATATATATATTGTAGGTGGACACAATACCTTTATTTTTATGTGGTGCTGAGCATCCAACCCAGTGCCAGATGTGTGCCAGGTGAGCGCTCTATCACTGAGCCCCAGCCCCAGGTTTCCAAGTTTTGATATTACAGACAGTGCTGTTGGGTGTTGAGTATCTTCCCATAGATTGTAGGATGATAAATTGGTGATGTAAAAAGGCATGGCTGCCTAAAATTTTGGCAACTGAGTTGCGTACAGTGTCCTCTTGTAATGTATCTACTTCTGAGGCTGAGAGGAGAATCACAAGTTCCAGGCCAGTCTCAGCAATTTAATGAAGTCCTAAGCAACTTAGTGAGACCCTGTCTCAAAAAAAAAAAAAGGTGGGGGTTGGGACTGTAGCCCAGTGGCAGAGCACTTGCCTAGCTTGTGTGAGTCACTGGGTTTGATGCTCAACACCATATGAAAAATAAATAAAGGCATGCTGTGTATCTACAACTATTATTATTTATTTTTATGTGGTGCTGAGGATCGAACCCAGGGCCTCACATGTTCTAGGCGAGCACTCCACCACTGAGCCACAACCCCAGCCCCTGCATCTACAACTGTTAAGAAAATAAAATAAAAGAAAAAAAATAAAATGGACTGTGGATCTAGCAGAGATAGAATGCTCCTGGGTTTGATCCCTAGTAGTGCAAAGAGAAAACAAAAAGATACACGATAAACATTCATCCCCTTTAACACTGCCATCTACAGTTGAGTGCCTCTATTACCTGGCCAGAGCATTACCAATTCTCACCACCAATCTGATTAGTGAAAGATAACATTTTTTTTTTTTTTGAAGGGAAGATACCAGGGATTGAGCTCAGGCACTCAACCACTGAGCCACATCCTCAGCCCTTTTTTTATATTTTATTTAGAGACAGGGTCTCATTGAGCTGCTTATTACCTTGCTTCTGCTGAGGCTGTCCTTGAACTTTCAATCCTCCTGCTTCAGCCTCCGGAGCTGCTAGGATTACAGTTGTATGCCACCCGCCTGGATTTAAGATAGCATATAAACTTCCATTTGTCTGTTTTGCTGGAGGCATTGAGCATCTCTTTTTGTATTTACTCTTTGTACTTCTGTGAATGGTGTGATGGTGTGTTCTAGATTGTGCGGTCATGCTTTTTTTTTTTTTGGTGGTACTCGGAGTTTAACCCAGGGGTGTCCTACCACTGAGCTACACCCCCAGTCTTTTACATTTTTATTTATTCTGAGACAGGGTCTTACTAAGTTGGCAAGACTGGCCGCTCACTTGCCAGCCTCCTGCCTCATCCTTTAGGTGCGCTCCTCCATGCCTGGGAGAGCTAGTAAGATAATTCTGGCAATAGATGCATAAGAATGTTTCTTTTGTGATAATTAAGTGTGATGTAATTTTTTATGTATAAGCTTGGTTGTGGTGGCACATAATCTGTGATCCCAGCAACTTGGAAGGCTGAGGTAGGAGGACTGCTAGTTTGAGGTCAGCTATTTCAGCAGCTTATCAAGACTCACAATTTAGTGAGAACTCTCTCAAAATAAAGAATAAAAAGGGCTGGCAATATAGGTGAAAGGTAGAATTTCCCTGGGTTCAATGCCTAGAACAGTAGGAAACAAACAATGGAACAATACCCCTTACTGGCTCTCCTATTGCTCCCTGCCATGTTCTTCCTCCTACTCCAAGGTAACTACCATCCTTATTTTGAACACCACAGATTTAGCCTGTGTTAAACTATGTGCAGCTGTGGTTCCTTCTGCTCAACACTGCAGGATCCATCCACACTGTGGGTAACAGTGTTTGTCTTAGTGCTGTGTGGTGTTCCATTGTGTGACTGCATCTTATCTTTCTCCTGGTGATAGTTATTTGCAGTTTTCCCAGGATTTGGAAATTGTGAATAAGGCTGCAATGAACATTCTTGTACATAACATACTTTTTGGTGCAATATGGGTATATGTGTGTACATATACACACACACACACACACACACATTATTAGGTACGGGGGATTGAATGCAAGGGTACTTAACCAGTGGGCAACACTCCCAGACTTTTGTATTTTTTATTTTAAGACAGGGTCTCCCTAAGTTGCTAGGGCCTTGCCTAATTGCTGAGGCAGACCTCAAACTTGTCATCCTTTTGCTTCAGCCTCCTGGGTTGCTGGGATTACAAGTGTATGGCCACTACACTTGGCAGTATATATACTTTCTTTTTTTTTTTGAAATAGCATCTGACTCTCTCACTAAGTTATCAAGCCTGGACTTGAACTTTCCATCCTCCTGCCTCAGCCTCTGAAGTATCTGAGATTACTGGGGGTGTGCCACTGTGCCTGGCTTATATATACATACAGATTTTGATAAACTGAATTGGTGCATCATAGCATTTATTTAGCCTTAGGAGATAATGTCATACTGTTGTCCAAAGTGGTTGTACCATATCGTACCACACATGTTCCTCTGCATGCTGTGGGCTGGTTGTGAAAAGCTTACACGGGAATAGTTTTTTCACACAGTTGGGGGTAAGACAGCTTTGTGACCTTAAAGATCCTGCTGTCTTGCTGGAAGGGGGAAGGGCAAGAGAGCATGTGCACCCGGAATCTCCTTATTTATAGGGAAACAACAAAAGGTTTTTGATAGAATGTTCTTCCCCAAATAAGGCAGGGGGTGACCTGGTCAAGCTCCCCTAGGTAATGCCCAGGTCCTGAGCCATGAGGAAGCAAAACTTCTTTGCCCAGTGAAGGTGGAGGCCACCTGCATTCCGCAGCCTACAGGGAGCTGCAATGCCAGACCTGTACTCTCAGCTCAAGGCTGAAAGAGTGCTTAACGAAGCTCATGGCAGCCCCCCACAATATCATGCTCTCATGAGCAGGAGAGAGTGCAGTTGCTGCATTTCTTCTAGCACTTGTTAGAGGTGTTGTGGTGTGGCCTGATTTTTTAATTAACACTCATAACAAGTATATGGTCTAAAAAGTACTGCCTATTGGGCTGGAGATGTGGCTCAAGCGGTAGCGCACTTGCCTGGCGTGTGCGGGGCGCTGGGTTCGATCCTCAGCAGCACATAAAAATAAAGATGTTCTGTCCACCGAAAACTAAAAAATAAAAATCAAAAATTCCTCTCTCTCCCCTCCCCTTTTAAAAAAAAAAAAGTACTGCCTACTGACTCATTTTGCCTGCCTTCTTGCTTATTTTATTTATTTATTTTTGCTGGGGACTGAGTGGGAAGAAATTGGGATCCTCCTGCTTGCTTCAGGCTCCCCAGTAGCTATAATTACAGGTGTGTGCCTCTGCCTGCCCTAAGGTCCTTTATTGTGGATACAGATGCTGTGGCAAATGTACACCTTGCAGGGACCTACTACTCTTGGCCTTTTTTTTTTTTTTTTGGGTAGTGGGGATTGAATCCATGGGTGCTCTAGCACTGAATTACACTCTCAGCTCTTTAGTTTTTGAGAGACCGGATCTTGCTAAATGACAGAGGCTGGCATGGAATTTGCAGTCCCTTAAGTCTCAGCCTCTCAAGTAGCCCAGATGCACCATAACTCCTGAATATTTTACCTTTCTTTTTCTTTGGATTGAACCCAGGTCCTTGTGCATGTGAGGCAAGCACTCTACCAACTGAGCTGTGTCCTCAGCCCTTTATCATCTTAGTTAGATCCCTAGTCCATCTGGAATGGATTTCTTTCTTTTTCTTTTTTTTTTTTTTTGGTGTGTGTGGTGATTATCAGGCACAGAACAGGCACAGAACCGAGGGTGCTTAAACCACTGAGTCACAAACACAGCCCTTTTTATTTTTTATTTTGAGACAGAGTCTTGCCAAGTTGCTAAGGTTGGCCTTGAACTGGAATGGATTTCTTGTCAATTGGATAGGGAGGGCATGGAAGAATTTAGAATTACTGTTCTCTATGATTGTATTAGTTAGCTTTTGAGTACTTCAGTGAAATGCCTGACACAGGCTACTTGTGAAGAAAAGAGGTTATTTAACTTACACAGTTGTGGAGGTTCAAGGGAAGTTGTATGGTGTGGTGAGTACCCTCTTGGGTACCTCAGATCACCTGGGATGGCAAGCAGTCACATTATCGAATGGGAAGCCAGAGAGAGTCTGGGTGGGGCCAGGTGCAGACAGTGGCAACAACTCTTTGGAGAATTGCCAAAGACCAGGCATTGTTTGTGAAACTGCCTTAATTCTTTCCCAAAGGCAGGGCTCCACCCTGGGGACCATGGGCTCAATCCATGGAACCTGGGGGACCCCAGCAGATGTCCACATCATAGCTGTGGTTTTAGCAAAGTAGAACAGTGCTACTTGAATGACTGCTGAGAGTAAATATGTCGGAGACTAGAAAAAGTGTGGTCTATAAGCAACCAAAGGGCAGTCAAATACAGGATCAAAAAGTGTGCGACTGTGTGTTCTGCAGACAGGTGTAGCCTGCGTGGGATGTAGTTGTGCTGACTAAAGGCCTGTGGGAGCCACCAGGAGGAGACAGTTGAGAGAACAG
The DNA here is from genome assembly GCF_052094955.1 of Ictidomys tridecemlineatus. NCBI lineage: Eukaryota > Metazoa > Chordata > Mammalia > Rodentia > Sciuridae > Ictidomys > Ictidomys tridecemlineatus. The sequence continues at coordinate 14,318,916 of NC_135487.1, read as the reverse complement.
AAGGACAGGGTGATGGTTTGGAGGTCAGGCCTAAGAGCTCCTCGGATTTGCTTCTGGGAATGGTTCTTCAGGATAAAGGAGGCTTGGGCTGTGGTCAGCCATAGCCGGCACACCAGTAAGATTAAGAACTTTGTGGTGGGGCTGGGGTTGTGGCTCAGCGGTAGAGCGGTCGCCTAGCATGTGTGAGGTGCTGGGTTCGAGCCTCAGCACCATATAAAAATAAGTAAAATAAAGTTTTTTTTTTTTTTTTTAAAGAACTTTGTGGAACTCTAGCTGTCTGTAACAGATCTGGTTTCCTCCTCATGCTGTCAAGGACAGTGGGATTCTTCTGGTTCTTTTTCTTTCAGTACTGGGGATTGAACCCAGGGGCGCTCTACCGCTGAGCCACACCCCCAGCACTTTTTGTTTTTTATTTTGAGACAGGGTCTAGCTAAGTTTCTCAGTGTCCAGAGTGGCGCTTTAATAATTACTCGAAGGTGGATTGTCTTGGAATGCAAGTGTGTATTTGATCGCACCAATTTAAACACAAAGCTAACTCAGTTCACAGTAATCAAACAAAGCAAGCACACCACAATCCCAGGGCAACCACAAGTCCCAAGGTGCCTCGGATGCCTGGCGACTTCTTGGCTTGAGAGCAAACATTGTCTCTGTCCAGTGGTTTTCTCCAGCTGATGGATGGACGACAGGGAATGGTGGAGTCAATCCAGGGATGGATTGTAAAAAGCCTGGGAAACACCTCATCCTCTTTGGAGAACTGAGAAGTCCCACTGTGACGCAAAGAAAGAAAAAGGAAATTTTTTAGTTTATATTTAGTTAAATAAACCTGTTTAGATCGGGAAAGACTACTTGACTTGCCAATGAGTGCCCCGCCCAGAAACTTTTTCCTTTATTCCCAATTTGGAAGGTAGCTTTTTACAAAGGAGATTAATAGTCTTTTCAGATAGAGTCACTTTTCAGTGCCCTTGCTTGGCTAGGCCCCCTTTCCCGAAAAACCTACATTTTAGGCCAACTGGATTAATGTGGCAATTAAGGAGTCTTGGGGCATATTTATAACACATAAGCTGCAGGTGTTTTTGGGTTTTTTGGGGGGTGCGAGAGGAGGGGAGCGGTGTTCTGGGTATTGAACACAGAGCCTTGGGTATGCTAGGCAAGTGCCCTACTGAATACATTCCCAGCCAGTAAGCTGCAGTTTTTGATTCCTTAAGCTTTTGTTTTTGTTGTTACTACAAAAATTTTTTATTGAGGTATAATCACATACTACTTCACCTTCCACAAGTTTTTTTGTTGTTGTTGTTGTTCTATGGGATAGGGATTGAACCCAGCGCTTTGTGTATATTAGATAAGTGACCTACCACTGAGCTATCTATACCCCAGCCCTAACTTTTGAGATTTGGAAAAATAAAGGTATTTAATTTTTGGTTGGATGGTTGAATTCTTAAGTTTTAAAATATATGCTTAGGCTCAAAAAAGTTAACTTTTGCTGGCCTCAGTGTCATACCCTGTAAACCCAGCTACTTGGAGGCCCAGGCAGGAGTATTAAACATTTGAGGCCAGCCTAGGCATTAGTCATTTCATTTTAAAATAAAAAAGGAGTGAAATGTAGCTTAGTGGTAAAGTGTCCCAGGGTTCAATCCCCACTACTGCCCTTTTCTATTTTTTGTGGTACTGGGTCAATTCTTTTCCAAATGTATTTTGCCCTGGTAGATTGGGGATATAAATGCTAGATGACAGGTTTTTTTTTTTTATTTTTTTAAAGAGAGTGAGAGAGGAGAGGAGAGGGGAGAGAGAGAGAGAGAGAGAGAGAGAGAGAGAGAGAGAGAGAGAATTTTTAATATTTATTTTTCAGTTCTCGGTGGACGCAACATCTTTGCAGAGGGTACTTGGGATTGAACCCTGGGTGCTTAACTATAAGTTACATCCCAAGTGCCCCCATATTTAAACAAACAAAAAAATTGTAATTGTAGATGAACAGGATGCCTTTATTTTTATGTGGTGCTGAGGATGGAGCCCAGGGCCTCACACATGCCAGGCAAGTGCTCCACCACTGAGCCGCGACCCCAGCCCCAAGAGCGCTTCTTTCACTGGAAAGTTCTTCACATTTGTTCCTGCTTAGCTCACTCACCCCTGTGGGCAGCACTGTTCTGATTTCTGTCTACACAGATTAGTTCCACCTATTCTTGAACTTCATATTAATGGACTGTAAGAGTGGTTGTCCTTTTATATATCTGTTCTTTTGTTCAGAAAAATTTATATTATTTATAAGTATTAGTCTTTTACTTAATAGTGTTTGGTATGAATATATAATTTGTTCCACTGATGGACACTGGATCACTGGTTATAGGTTTTAATACATTTGGGGGGATCCTGGGGATTGAACAAAGGGCCTGGCATATGCTAGGCAAGTGCTCTACCACTGAGCTGCAGCCCCACCTTTGCAGTTTTTAACTGAGGTGTATAAAAGTTGCTGTAAATTTTTGTGTACAACTTGGATACTTGCATTCATTTTTTCTTGGTCCCTCATTCTTATGTACAGTTACATTGTATATATGTGTCAAAGTTTAATTAACCAATCTCCCATAAATGGAGCTGGGCTTGCTTTCATTCAGTCTTTGCTATTTGCAACAATGCTTCAAGCAGTGGCTTTGATTTAACTTATTTTGCATGTGTGCAGGTATGTGTGTAAAATAAAAACTCAGTGGAATTGCAGGATACGTGGGAAAATGCACTGCAAAAGTTGGTGAATGTCAGAAACTGTTCATCACAGATATCATTCCATTTTTTAGCTTCACTAGCATGTATGAGAAGCTACCTGTGACCCTATGGCCTTGTTAGAGGATATGTACTTTTGCCAAAGTGATAGGAAAGACCCAATATACTAGAATGGGCTAGGTTATGCTGTGGGTCCTGGTAACTCCTAGAGCTCAGTGTGGAAAGAAAGAGGTTATGTATGTTGCTCCCTGGAGTATTGGTGTAGGTAGGTGGGGAGGCTGGCTCCTCCTAGTCACTTGGATACCCAGAGCAGCAGCCGCTGCTTGAAACTTTGAGGATTTCAGGCCATTAGAGAAATGTGTGTCCTGGAAGTACATGCATGTTTTTTGTTCACAACTTGGTTGACCTAAGGTTATTTCATGGTCCTACTTCTTCAGAAGGTTTCCAGCAGGAGAAAGGCCCAGTAAATAGCACTGTTGATGATCATACAAAGCACCCGCATCTAGTTTTATTTTATGTTTTCTTTGTTATTTATTTATTTATTTTCTTTTTTTTAAGAGAGAGTGAGAGAGGAGAGAGAAAGAGAGAATTTTTTTTAATATTTATTTTTTAGTTCTCGGCGGACACAACATCTTTGGTATGTGGTGCTGAGGATCGAACCCGGCCCGCACGCATGCCAGGCGAGCACGCTACCGCTTGAGCCACATCCCCAGCCCCTGTTATTTATTATTATTATTATTATTTTTTTCTTTGTGGTCCTGGGATTGAACCCAGGAATGCTTTACCACTGAGCTACATCCCTAGCCCTTTTTATTTTTTATTTCAAGACAAAATTTCACTAAGTTGCCCAAGCTGGCCTTGACTTTGAGATTCCTGCTTCAGTCTCAAGTAGCTAGGATTATACGCCTGTACCATCATGCCCTGTTGTTTTAGTTTACTTTGTGCTGCCACAACAAAACACCTGAGACTGCTGGCATAGTGATCATTCTCACGGATCTGGAGGCTGGGAAGTTCATCAAGGCTCCGGCATCTGATGTGGGCTCCATTACTATGCCTTCACATGGCAGAGGGTGGGACGGCAAGGGACTCTGTCCTTACAGGCCAGAAGAATGAAAGAAGAAGCCACCTGGACTGGGAACATTAATTCTTTCACGTGGGCAGCACCCTGATGACCTGACCATCTTTGGTAGTCTCCACTTCCAGACACTCGCGCTGGGGATTAAGTTTCCAACACATGGATTTTTACATTGTTTTAATTTGGCAACTTTACCTTAAGATTCAGTATCTGATGGGGCTTACTCTTGCCTTGTACTCTTAGCAGTTTATTTTAACATTTGCATTAAGTCCACAATATATGTGTGCTTGGTTTGAACAATTTTTGTTATAATTGTGTAAGATTTATGACCCACGAGAATGCAGCATAATCCCAGGACATGTGGAGAAGCAGTGGGTGGTGTCTTTGGTGCTAGGGGTTGAACCCAGCGCTCACAAATTGTGGTAAGCACTTGCTCTTCCTCCGCTCTTTCATTTTTTTTTTCCTTTTTTGTTTTTAACAAGCAGTGGTGAGCAGCTGAGTTTGTTTTTTCCCTCTCAGTTTGAGTTCAACATGGTGCAAGGAGCAGGGCCCTCTGCAGGTGCTGGAGGAGGGTGTCTGGAAGCTTTTAAAACTCCACTTGACTATTGACCTGAATTCTTTTCTCCTGGAGGACTTTTTAAAAAATATTTATTTATTTTTTTTTTTAATCTTTTTTTTTATTTTTTATTTTTATTTTTTTAATTTTTTTTATTGGTTGTTCACAACATTACAAAGCTCTTGACATATCATATTTCATACATTAGATTGAAGTGGGTTATGAACTCCCAATTTTACCCCAAATGCAGATTGCAGAATCACGTCGGTTACACATCCACAATTTTACATAATGCCCAATTAGTAATTGTTGTATTCTGCTACCTTTCCTATCCCCTACTTTTTTTTTTTAAAGAGAGAATGAGAGAGAGAATTTTTAATATTTATTCTTTAGTTCTCGGCGGACACAACATCTTTGTTGGTATGTGGTGCTGAGGATTGAACCCGGGCCGCACACATGCCAGGCGAGCGCGCTACTGCTTGAGCCACATCCCCAGCCCTTAATATTTATTTTTTAGTTGTAGTTGGACACACTCTATCCATCTATTTATATTTATTTATTTATTTATTTATATGTGGTGCTTAGGATCGAAACCAGGGCCCACGGCCCAAGGCCTGCGCTCTACTGCTGAGCCACAAACCCAGCCCTCTCCTGGAGGACTTTTAACATTTTAGTAGTTAATTTGCTTTGGGGAGTTTTTCTTTTTTAACTTGCTCAGAGAAATTAAATTCAAATGAAAGTTCCTTATGTAATACGCAGAATTTCTAAAGTGATAAGTGTCTTTTTGTATGCCAATGAGGTTGCTCAGTGTTGGTGCTGTTGCATAGCCTCCAAATGGGGACTGGCTGGCTGGGGAGTGGAAGTTGGAACTTTCAGCCTCACCCCCTGGCCTCCAAGAAGGGCAGAGTAACAATTGAATTGATCACTGGTGGCTGGTGAGTTCTTCCATCCTGCCTACCTAGTGGAGACTCCATAGAAACACAGGGCAGGTTCACAGAGCTTCAGGGCTGGTGAATGCTGCCAGGTGCTGGGAACAAGGTGCACCCTAGTTCCACAGGGATAGATGTTCCCTTTATTATTATTTTTATATCTTTATTTTTATTTATTTTTATGTGGTGCTGAGGATCGAACCCAGGTCCTCACTCGTGCAAGGCAAGTGCTCGACTGCTGAGCCCAACCCCAGCCCACCTTCATTTTTAGTTTTTTGGTGCCGAGGTTTGAACCCAGGATTGCTTAACCAGTGAGCCATATCCCCAACCCTTTTTTATAGCATCTCACCCAGTTGCTTAGGGCCTTGCTAAGTTGCTGAGTCTGGCTTTGAACTCCCAATCCTCCTGCCTCAGGTTTCTAATCCAAGTTCCTTGTTATTGACCTTTACATACTTCATCACTGTACCTCTTCATTTGACTGATCATCTGTAGCCTTTACAGTGTCCCTTGTAATAAACCAGTAAGCATAATAAAAGTTTGCTCTGAGTTCTGTGAGCCTTTCTAACCATTAAACTAGAGGAAGAGGTTATGGGAACCTCTGATTTAAAGCCATTTAGGAGTGCTGTGGACCTTTGGTTGTCATCTGAGTGGGCAGTTTTGTGGCAGAGTGTCCTCACCCTAACTCTGGTTATAGTGTCAGAATTGACTCTTAGAACACTTTGCCACATCAGATTTGGTCAGTGTGGGAAAAGCCTGTGCATCTGGTATCAGAAGTTAGAGTGGAGAAAAGCACTCTTTCTCCAATGGTGTTAGTTATTAGCAGTGAGCGGATAGGGGCTCTCACTTGACCTTGGTTCTTTGAGTATTAATGTTACACAATTTAATGATTGGATAAGTCAAAACATCTTTCATGACTTTTAAATTTGCATTTCTCTGGAGTTGAATATTTTCCTCTATAATTTTGTGTGTGTGCAGATAGTTTGCACCTGGCACCCATGCGTGTGTATGTGTTGGTATTGTGGATTGAACCCAGGGCCTTGAACAGACAAGTGCTTTACCACTAAAGCCACACGCCAAGCCCTTTTTTAAAATTTTGAGACAAGGTATCCTTAAGTTGTCCAGGCTGGCTTCAAGGATGGGATCTTCCTGCCTCCGTCTCCCAAGTAGCTAGGCTTACAGACCTGTACCATTATGCTAGCAAGCTTTGGATGTTTTTAGTAATAATTACGTTAGTGTTTTTACTTAATTTATTGTTGAAATTATTCCACATTATTTGGGTGTTTTAGTAATTTTTAGTAAAGACTATTTAGAAATTAATATCAGTATTTCTGAATTGCTAGCTAATTTCTCTGAAAAGGAAGCCTACTGATTAAAGTTTATCCTTTTTATCTTTAGCCTACTGACATTACCCTATGAGCTTGCTAATTAATGACTCTCAAGTGACTTGATCCTGGGCATCCTTCCCGCCCCCCATATTTCATTCTGGGGAAATATGAATTTAGGATGCCTACAATTCTTGTGTGCCTGTGTTGTAAGAAATGTTAATGTGCTCCCTCAGTTAAATAATACACGGATAGGTAGATTTGGAAGTTTCATATGCCCATTTACCCTGTTTAAACTCTAGTTGTTTTTTTTGTTGTTGTTGTTATTTTGTTTTGTTTGATTTTGCAAGTTGTTGCTGATGGAACCCAGGGCCTTGCATATGCTAGGTTAGCGCTCTACCACTAAACTACATCCCCGGCCCTGAACCATGTTCCTGTTGGTAGTTTTATTAGATTCTGGTTTATTCTTTGTTTCTTTCTGATCAAATGAGCCCCAATACATGTCTATTTTCAGATTGCCCACCTTCGTCATATGAAAATAATGTACTATAGATGTTTAAAACACTAAAATACATTAGTGTTTTTACTTAATGTATTGTTGAAATTATTCCACATTAGTTACATCTCATTGTTTTGTTTGTTTGTTTTACAGTTGTCTAGTACTCCATTGTGGGTTTTGCTGCATTCTCTTGTGTTTAAACATTTGGGTCATTTTAATGTTTTGGGTTAAGTGCTAACTTAATGCTATAATGAGTAACCTAATTTAAATGTTTTTGCATTTTGTTTAAGTATTTGTTTTAGAAGTAGTTGGACACAATACCTTTATTTTATTTACTTGTGAGGCCGTGGGTTTGATCCTCAACACTACTTAATGAGCGCCCTACCACTGAGACACAATCCCAGCCCCTGTTTTTGCATTGTTAAGGTTATTTTTTTGGAGAATTAATTGAAAAAAGATTTTGAGGTCAAAGATAGGTCTGTCAGAGGTCGCAAAATCCCCCTCAGCCAAGCCCCAACAGTTTTCATTCCCAACAGTAGCGCACGCTTGCCTGTTTCAGAGTGTCTTGTGCTTTCTCAGTTTGGCTAGTTTATTGATGATAAGTAGATGACAAATTATGTTTATTGTAGTTTTAATTTGCTTCTCATCATGAAATTATTGAATTTTTATTTTTTTAATTTACATTAAAAAAGGCGGCTTTATTGAGATAATTCATGTACCATACAACGCACCCATTTGAGGTGTACAGTCTAGTGGTTCTCAGTATGCTGCGACACCACATTGGCACTTGCCGTTTACACACATGCGTAGTGCTGAGGGTGGACCCAGGGCCTCCTGCGGGCTGGGCACCTGCTCTGCCATTGAGACACATCCCACTCATACGATAATTTTGCCACCTAAAAAAGAAGCTCCATAATAACCATTTTTAGTCATCTTTCTTTCCCCTGTTCCAGGTATTTTAAAATTAAATAATATTTGTTGTTTTCTTCCCTATAGACGAAACTGCAAAGGAAATCCAAATTGCTTGGTTGGCATTGGTGAGCATATTTGGTTAGGAGAAATAGACGAAAATAGTTTTCATAACATCGATGATCCCAATTGTGAGAGAAGAAAAAAGGTAATGCCTCATTTTCTAAGTGATTGCTGTGTCACATTTCTGGGTTTTTGTTTTGCCTGTTATTAAAAGCATTTCAGACTTCATATTACCTCTTGCTTTATGATAGCAATGGGATTTCGCGACTCTGAGCCACTCGAGTTGGACCAGTTCTGACGGTTATGCTTTCGAGGGAGCGGTGCGGTCTGTTAGCCTTTAGGAGTTTTAGTTTGAATATACATTCTCTCTTTGCTTAATTGCATGTTTTATTTAGAACTTTTTTTTTTTTTTTTTTTTTAAAGAGAGAGTGAGAGAGGAGAGAGAGTGAGAGAGAGAGAGAGAGAATTTTTAACATTTATTTTTCAGTTCTCGGTGGACACAACATCTCTGTTGGTATGTGGTGCTGAGGATCGAACCCGTGCCGCACGCATGGCAGGCGAGCGCGCTACCGCTTGAGCCACATCCCCAGCCCTTATTTAGAACTTAAAATGTCCTTAAAGGAAATGCTAATTTTAGGAACAAGCTCCTAGAAATGACATAACTTTGCTTTCTAGGGCTTATATTTAAGTTAATTATTCTATGTATGTTTATATAAAACAATTTTGCTTTAAAAAAAAGGTCAATATTCCTAATCATAAAACTTGGCATTCACAAAATAGCTGTCATATACCTATTTTGTTTATTAAAAAGAATAATTCTGGGGCTGGGGATGTGGCTCAAGCTGTAGCGCGCTTGCCTGGCATGCGTGCGGCCCGGGTTCGATCCTCAGCACCACATACAAAGATGTTGTGTCCGCCGAGAACTAAAAAATAAATATTAAAAATTCTCTCTCTCTCTCTCTCTCTCTCTCTCTCTCTCAAAAAAAAAAAAAAAAGAATAATTCTGTGTAAAATTGTGGATTTTTCAGTCTTTGTAAAGAATAAGAGCCTGCTCCCTTCCCCCATTCCCAGTCTGCCATACCTCATCTCTAATCTCTAGGATGTAAAGGAACCGGTCTAGAAACTTTGTTGTCCTACTGAACTATGGCAGTTCAGAAGTACAGCAAATAGAAAGGGTATGTCACGCTCAGAGCTGACCTTTTCTGGACCCTGCTGCAGTACCTGGGTGTGAGTGGCTGGAGCAGTCCATGCCACCAGTCTCTTCCCCACCACAGAGGTTCCCTTAAGACTGCTTGCCACTAGCTGCGGAGGCTCAAGATGGCTGTATACCATGTTGGTTGGGGCAGTCTTAAAAATCTTTAATCTGAAAAATTTTAAATAATGCTCCCTATAGACTTTTTGTTTAAAAGGGAATGAATTTCATGATCTTATTTCTGCAGAACTCATTCGTGGGCCTGACGAACCTGGGAGCCACTTGTTATGTCAACACATTTCTTCAAGTGTGGTTTTTAAACTTGGAGCTGCGGCAGGCGTTGTACTTGTGTCCGAGCACCTGTAGTGACTACATAATGGGAGATGGTGTCCAAGAAGAGAAAGGTGGGTTGGGATTGGGAAGGGAGTGTGCCGGCCAGGGCCCTTCTGATCCAGCTGAAGGGAGTGAAACCAAATGACCAGTACATGGCAGGCGCCAGGCTCCCTGCTGGGTCCTATAGAAATGGAGTCGGAATTCAAGGTAGTTTCCCTTCTCCCTCTCTTACGTAGAGATCATTTTGACATGAAAATGGTTACTGTTCCAATTAAGGAAGCATATTTGGTTATTCTTAGTAAGCTTAAATCTAAAGATTTTCTGTGTAGTACCCTGTGATTATAGTCTTTTAATTTGTAGTGATTGGTAAAAATTAGTAAGGCAGAAAAGGTTGTTATTCTGTTGCCTAGTTTGACAAACTTAATAAATATTTCAGTGTAACCACAGGCCTTGGGCCTCATTCCCAATTGGCTGACTTAAGTTTAATCTTAATTTTAGAGAATTTCACTTATTAGCCACGGCAAAACCAACCACTGACATGCTACTGTCCTCTGTAAATTTGGCAGAATCAGTTTCAAACTATTTCTACTGGAACCACAAACTTATTTTCATGCACAGTATATGAATTATTTTTGAATGGTATTGCTTTAATGCTTAGAGATTTCCTATTTGAGTTGGGACTTTCTGAAATGAATTAGATTCTTCTCAAAGTTGGAAGGTAGGGGTGTGTGTTTTAAGATTATGCAGGTCTGGGGGCTTCACACTGGGAACTTCCAACTTGTGCCTCCCAACTCCAAGACCTGTGCTATCGTTTTATCGTCTCTGAAAGGGGCGCATGGCCCAAGTCTTTGGATCCAAGACAGAAAGCAGGTTTCTTATGCCCATGACATCATGCAGCCCCGTAGATAGTGGTAATAGTTTGGTCTTGGTTAATAGCAATCTTTGCTTCAAAACATGATGCTCAAAAAAAATTCTTTAGGGGAAAAATAAATTTTTTTTTTTAAAGGTACCAGGGCTTGAATTCAGGAGTGCTTTAACACTCGGCCATATCCTGAACCCTTCTTTATATTTTACATAGTGTCTCACTGAGTTGCTTAGGGCCTAACTAAATTGCTGAGGTTGACTTTGAACTCCTGCTCCCCTTGCCTCAGCTTCCCAAGCTGCTGGGGGATTACAGGCATGTTCCACCACACCTAGCTCAAAAATTCTTTAGGACTTAGTTATAGATGAGTGGTAGTGTTTGCCTAACAAGCTTGGGTTTGATCCCTACGCCAAAGAAAACAAAAAACAAAAAATTTCTAACAAAAATTACCAAAGTAATTTCTTCAAGGCTTCATTCCTGTAGTTGGATTTTCTTTTCTTTTTTTAATCTGGAGATTGAAAACAGGGTCACATCCCCAACCTTTTTTGAGACAGACAGTCACCCTAGTCTTGCTAAGGTGCTGAGAACTGGTCTGGAACTTGTGATCCTGCTGCCTCAGCCTCCTGAATAGATAACATGTGCCACCATACCTAGCTAGTTCTGCATCTTTAAATCTGTGTTCATATTATTTTATTTGAAGTAGTGGTGTAACCTGGTACGGTGGCACATACCTGTAATCCCAGTGACACTGGGGGCTGAGGCAAGAGGATCACAAGTTCCAGGCCAGCCTCACCAACTTAATAGCCTCTTAGAATTTAGTGAAATCCTGTCTTAACAAAAACAAAACAAAACAAAAAAACAACGGGCATGGTGGCCCATGCCTGTAATCCCAGAGGCTGGGAAGGCAAGGAGGATTACAAGTTCAAAGCCAGTGTTAGCAGAAGTGAGGTACTAAGCAACTCAGATCCTGTCTCTAAATAAAATACAAAATAGAGGTGGGGATGTGGCATGTGGCTCAGTAGTTGAGTGCCCCTGAGTTTAATACCCGATACACCGCCCAGCACGGTGGCACATACCTGTGATCCCAGCTACTTGGGAGGATGGGGCAGGATGATCACAAATTTAAGGCCAGTATGAGCCTCTTGGTGTGACCCTATCTCAAAAAGTAGGATTGAGGTTGTAGCTCAGTGATAAAGCATTCCTGTATTCAGTTCCCAGCATCAGAGAATGGAAAACACAAAAACATTTGAAAATTCTGGAGTATGTGTATTTTTATGTATAAAACCAGTTCTGTGTAGTTCAGACTGGTTTCCTACTTGTGATCCTCCCGTCTAAGCCTGTTCAGTAGCTGCACCAACCTGGGATTTGATCTTTTTCACTCAAATGAGCATTGTGTGTTTGAGGTTCTTTTAATTATTCCATTTGTGGCAAGTCCACATTAATGAGATTATTGGAAAGTGTTTGGCCATCATATGCTGGTTTTTGATAAAGAATGGATTTCTCAATATGATTTGATACTCTAGAAAGTCGTCATTATTGGTGTTAGTGGTGTAACCATGTATACAGCCTCTTCCCTTAAAGTGTGGGTGTGTGTCTGTGTGTGTCAGAGAGGGTGGGGGGATGGGACCCAGGGGCCTCAGCCCTTCTTAATTTTTGAGGCAGGTTCTTATTTGCATCAGTTGCCCAAGTTGGCCTTGAACTTGCCATCCTCCAGCCTCAGTTTCCTAAATTGTTGGGATTATAGGCCTGCACCACGGTGTATAGTTTAAATGTAAGGATGTTTAATTATGTACTCAAGTGGAAAGGAAGTAGGACTTTTAAAATAGAAAGTACCAACTTTTAATAAATAAACTTCTTTTCAATAGATTATGAGCCTCAGACAATTTGTGAGCATTTGCAATACTTGTTTGCTTTATTGCAAAACAGTAATAGACGATACATTGATCCATCTGGATTTGTTAAAGCCTTAGGGTTGGACACTGGGCAACAGCAGGTAAGGACTTTATTTACTTTTTAATATTCTGAGAAATCTTTTAAAAAAGTGTTTTTTTTTTTTTTGTTGTTGTTGTTATTGTTGTTACTGGGATTGAACCCAGGAACACTTAACCACTGAGCTACATCCCCAGTCCCCATTTTTATAATTTTTTTTTTAGAGACAAGGTCTTGCTGAGTTTCAGAGTGCCTTGCTGAGTTGCTGAGGCTGGCTTTGAACTCAAGATCCTCTGCCCTGAGCTTCCCAAGTCACTGGGATTATAGGCATGCACCACTGCACCTGTCTCTTAAGTGTTTTTTACAATGCTTTTAAGGGAAGATGAATTAGGACATTTTTTAAAAATTAACTTGTGGGGTGGGGCCAGGGGGTATAGTTCAGTAGTAGAGCTCTTGCCTAACATGTATTAAGGCCCTGGGGTTGATTCCCAGTACTGCCAAAAAAATTACATATTCTTTTGTATTTTGAATTAATTATCTGTTACATAATCCATTACATTGCACATTATAATTTCATTTCTGAAAATTCCCGTGTAAAAACTGGTTCCACATGGCAGGTAGTTCTAGTTCAAAAGTACTAACTTGAAAATATCAGTAGTTTCTGGAAATTTTTTTACCATTTGTATTAGAGGTTGACAAGCAAAAATACAGTATTTCTTTTCATTAATCCAAACTTGTAGGATGCCCAAGAATTCTCAAAGCTTTTTATGTCCTTATTGGAAGATACTTTGTCTAAACAAAAGAATCCAGATGTGCGGAACATCGTGCAGCAGCAGTTCTGTGGGGAATATGCTTATGTAACTGTGTAAGTCTGTTTCAACTTCTCATGGTACATTTTCTCCTAAGACAGTTGCTTGTGTTATCTGGTTTTCAGTTCAGGTCCCAGGTGTAGCTTTCATGGGTGATCATGGGACCTGGAATATTTATAGTTATATGCCTCCATGGGAACCCATAAGCAAACCACTTGATAATTGCATTTGAGCCATCCAGGTGTTGGGAACTGTAACTGGTTGGACTTTTGCCATTTGCTTTATGGCTGTGTGGAGTGAAGCATGAGTAAAATGGGCTGGATAGAACACTCAGAGATGGACACTACCTCTTTAAAATTTTCCGATCATGCAATTCATGGCCTTACCACTTTTTGTTTTTATGTAATTTTTTAGTATGTACAAAATTTCTATGAAAGAGAACTAATTAAGATACGATGCTTCTTTCCACGATGTACTATAATAAAACATGATTGCTTTCTCACTCTGATCTTAATTTTGTCACTCTCATTTTATTGTAGCTGCAATCAGTGTGGCAGAGAGTCTAAGCTTTTATCAAAGTTCTATGAACTGGAATTAAATATCCAAGGCCACAAACAGTTAACAGATTGTATCTCAGAATTTTTAAAGGTATTCACATTTTGTTATTTATTGTTTGTTTTTAAAATGATGTTCTGAATAGTATTTAAATGTATTATGTCAGCCTTTTTGATGTAAGAAGTTCTGTGATGATCTAAAACTTTTGATAAGGTACTGAAGCAGGCTGCATCTTAAAGTAATTTTTGGCTATTACAAGTCATGCATAGTATGTGTGTGTGATGGGGATATCTGAACTTTGTGACCATAAAATTGATTTACCTTTTCATGTCATGAGAATGAAAACGCATTAAATGCAAATATTTTATATCAATGATTATTTACGTGGAGATATGAAAGTGGTTCCCTTTTGTTCTGAGTGGAAAACTAAGAGGAAACCTTTGTTACAATTATAAACACAGCTTATTGCATAACTAATTTTTCAAGTGCTTTACCTACTTCGCTGCCATATTTGTTAGCATGCCTGAAGTAATCATCTTTGATACTTTGTATCAAGCACTATCTGAGCTGTTGGGAATGACAGTAGTGAACAAACCAGATACAGTTATCCTTTATGGAACTGGCAGCTTAGAGCCATGAATACCAGAGAGGGTCAGGAAAATAAATTTAGGTAAGATATATTATAGTGTGTCAGATTATGCTGTGGATTGAGAACAGCAAGGAGTCTGGAGTATGGGGGTAGTAAGCCAAATAAAAAGCACAGGGAAAATGAGGTAGCTAAGGGTTGTAGCAGACAGACCAAGTAGAGAAGAGTAGACCCTTTTCAGGACTTTGGCTTTGAGATACAGGTGCCCTTGGGCTTGTAAGTACAGGAGTGATACAGTGCATTTAACTAGACCATTGTAGGTGGGGTTTTGAGAATGGAGTGGAGGCAGGGGCCAGGGTTTGCTGAAGAGTGGATGATAAACACTATTTGTCTTTACATACATATTCAAAGTAGAGCTAACAACACTGAGTATGGAGAGAATGAGTCATGGATTACAAGGGTTTGTGGGCTGATCAGCTGGGGAATGGAGATGTCATTATTGGGATGGGAGGACCAAGGTGGGAACAGGGCTGGGAAAGAAGCTAAGAGCATCGAGCTGGGGCTGTAGCTTAGGCAGAGAGTTAGCCTAGCAGGCACAGCCCCTGGTTTCTGCTCCCCCGAAAGAAAAGTTTTGACCTCATTAGATTTAAGAAGTGTAGTTCTGGGGAGAAGTCGGGGTGCACAAAATCGCTGAGGGAGTGGAGAAAGGTGAGGGAACCGGCTGAGCCACCAGGGGTGTAGTTAGAGCACGGTGGGTGAGTGTGGTATCCTGGAAGGCAAGTGAGGAAAGGAAGGGCGTCAGTATTGTACTGATCTGTATCAAAGAGCTGTTATAGAAATGTATAGGAAAATTTGAAAAAGAAAAAGGGCTCAGTGGTTAAGCATGCCCCTGGGCTCAATCTGTAGAACAAAAAGCAAAAGCAAAAGCAAAAACACCTCACTGAAACCAACCTTTTTTTTTCTTTTTTTTTGCATTCTTGGCTTAATCTCATGAACCTGATTTAGTAATTTTAAGCAAATATATACCATTAAATATAATTTCTGCCCCCTTTTCACTATTTTTAAGTAAATTTGCATCAAAGTAGATGGGACACTTAAAAAAATTACCTAGATTTTTAAAATCATACATTGGATATATAAGCACAGGTAAAACTAATATGTCATCATCTTGATCAGGAAGAAAAATTAGAAGGAGACAACCGATACTTTTGTGAAAATTGTCAAAGCAAACAGAATGCCACGAGGAAGATCCGGCTTCTTAGCCTTCCCTGCACTTTGAACTTGCAGCTGATGCGCTTTGTCTTTGACAGGTGAGAATGTGCATGTTGGAAGTGCATGGACTGAGACAGACTTGTACTGGGCAGGATGATAAATGGGGGCAAGTGAAACTCTGGATTAGATTGTGCAAGTTACACGTGGAACCTGTGATTTCAAAGAGTTAGCATGTTATGATTTTATCATAAAATTCTTTAAGCCAATTATATGTAATCAAGAACTAGAAGATTAGGGAATCTTTTTTATCCTAAGAATTATTAGTAAAAACTGCAGTGAACTGAATCACCTCTGCATTCCTTATTACTGTCAATTTTAAGTAATTTTTTTTTTTTACTTATTATAGTAACTTCTACTTCCATGAGGATATGTCTTTCATTTGTATTTAAAATCAAGGCAGTTTTGTACATATGCACGTTTTATACTTTTCAATTTATATTTGGAATCAGTACTTTGCGTTGATACCTTTTTAATCTGTTAGTCATTGTTTATGCGATTATCGAATTGTACAGGCTTTTATGCAAGATTGCTAAACGAAACCTAACTACTGTTGTTTATTAAACTGACTTGATAGAGTTTATTCATTGTCTTCTGAGTGTTTTAAATATAACTGGCTTTCCTCTTTATTAGGCAAACTGGGCATAAAAAAAAGCTGAATACCTACATTGGCTTCTCAGAAATTTTGGATATGGAGCCTTATGTGGAACATAAAGGTAATATATTTACCAAGCAGTAAAAATAATGAGGGAGATTAGAGCTTGTAATCTATATTCTGATAAATATTGAGTAACAATTTACTGGTAATTTCTGTTTGCTAATCTGTCTGGGAACAGATGTTTTATGAGGTCAGACAAGATGTTATTTTCCATTTTGTTTTTTTATTTACTTATTTTGTGGTGCTGAGAATTGGACCCAGTGCCTCATACATGGTAGGCAAGTGCTCTACTACTGTCCCACAACCCTAGTCCAGTTATTTCCATTTTCTATGAGTAAGCACGGAGTAAACATTAGGTGGTTCATCAACACTGACATGATTAAAGGCAATTTAATTTGTAGCCTGGAATCACATCCTCTTGGGGGCCTGAGGCAGGCGGATGGTTAAGTTGAAATCTAGCCTGGACAACTTTGCAAGACCCTATGTCAAAATAACAAATCAGTGAGTGGTTGGTGATAAAGCTTAGTGATGAGGTCTCCCAGTTCAATCCTCAGGACTGAGAAAAACAAATAATTTGGAAGAATGAAAAGGGTATTTTACTTATTGCTGAATCCACGCTTACTACCTTAGTCTGAATATTGTTGTCTGTGAGTCCTCATTAGAGTTTTATGCTTACTTTCACTTTTGTTTTCGATTTTGGTGCTAACAAGCACTTTCTACACCCTCGGTCCTGTTCACATTTTGCTAAAGAAAGAAAGAAACAAAACCCGCTTTATTAGAACTGTTATGTGGCGGGGTTGGGGATGTGGCTCAAGTGGTAGCGCACTCGCCGAGCATGTTTGAGGCACTGGGTTCGATTCTCAGCACCTCATAAAAATAAAATCAAGTTATTGTGTCCACCTAAAACTAAAAAAATAAATATTAAAAATGAAAAGAAACGTTATGTGACATAGTTCCAGTGTTTCTGCGGTAATTCCTAATCTTGTAACTGCTGACATGTCCTGGGTTGTTGTGTATAGTTTGAACAAGAACCAATTTTTGCTCTTTTTTGAGGGGAGGGTTCTATTTATTTTATCAGGCGGATGGTTTCTGTTAGAGAAAATATCTTATACTTTTGTTGCTCTTGCCTTGATTAGAAGGACCATTTTTCTTCTAACTTGCTCTTACTACTAATGTAATTTTAAAGTATTCAACAAATTCTCCTTTGCCTCCCAGAATATTGAGGCAGCTTACAATAGAAATAAGCAGGAAAAAAAAAACTTTTAAAGAAATTGAAGTTTTGGGGAAGATTGTGTTGAATAAATAAATAAGCTTTCAGATGTGATGCTCTGTCAATACTGTGGTTTAAATTTTGCACATCCACAGAAGGAAATTGCTACAAACATTGCTTCTTGGCCTCATTGTTGTTATATTCATTGACTGAATGAATGTGGCTCTGGATACTTCACCTAGTTTGCTTCTTGTCTCTATTCTTCAGGTTATTGTGTGGAATTAGGGAAGTCTGTTGGGTTATTGGCTTTTAGAGTCCAGAAATTGGTTGTGAAATCAGTTTTGACTTGACTGACTATACCAGGAACGCTCTACAACTGAGCTGTACCCCTAACCCTTTTTATTTTTTGTTTTCACATTGTCTGTCTTAGTTGCCCAGGCTGTCCTTGAACTCTTGTTCTTCTTGCCTCTGCTTCCTGAGTAGCCGGCCTTATAGGTGTGCATCTCTGGATTCTATTTTTATTTTGTAGTGCTGGGGATGGAACCAGACTTCACTTAAGCTAGATGTATGTTCTTGTTCTGCCATCAAGGTAATTTCAGCCCCCCTTTCTGTTGGTCCCAACCCCCCAATTTCTTTCAAGCCACAGACCGAACCCAGGGACACTTAGCAACTAAGCCACATCCCATTCCTTTTTTCTTTTCTTTTCTTTTTTTGGAGACAGGGTCACTAGGTTGCTTTCTGCTTCATTAAATTGCTGAGGCTGGTTTTAAGCCTATGATTCTCCTGCTTCATCTTCCTGAGCTGCTGGGATTACAGGCATGTGCCACCACGCCTGGCCTCTTTTTCTGGTTCTTAATATATATATTTTTTAGTTGTAAGTGGACACAATACCTTCATTTTACTTTTATATGGTGCTCAGGATCAAACCCAGTGCCTCATACATGCTGGGTGAGCTGTCTACTACTTGAGCCAAAACTCCAGCCTTATTCTGATTTTTTTTTGATTTTTTTTTTTTTTTTTTTTAAAGAGAGGAGTGGGAGAGAGAGGGGGACAGAGAGAGAATTTTAACATTTATTTATTTTTTCTTAGTTCTCGGCGGACACAACATCTTCGTTTGAATGTGGTGCTGAGGATCGAACCCGGGCTGCACGCACACTAGGCGAGCGTGCTACCGCTTGAGCCACATCCCCAGCCCCTTATTCTGATTTTTTAATAAAGCATATGTTATCCTTTTTTCCCCCTTTTTGTATTGGTTATTGAACCCAGGGGTGCTCCAACTCGGCTGTATCCCTAGTTCTTTATATTTTAATCTTGAGACAAAGTCTCACAAAGTTGCTGAGGGTATTCCTTGAGTTCTTAGGCATGTGAACCTCTTTTCTTAGCCTCGTAAATTATTGGGGTGACCGGTATGCACAACTGTGTTCAATCACTGCCAAAAAATTTTTGGCAGGGTCCAGGGTGGTAGGAATTGAACTCACTGGCACTTGACCACTGAGTCATATCTCCAGCCCCTATTTTGTAATTTATTTAGAGAACAGAGTCTCACTGAGTTGCTTAGCACCTCCTGACTGAGCCTCCCAAGTCTCTGGTATTTTAGTTGTTCACCACCAAGCCTGGCTATTGCTAAAATTTTGATGCACACATATAGTGTTTTCTTGAATAAATCACATGTATAATATAAAGGCTGTGATTTGCTGGCTTTATTTATTTAAAATGGCATCAGAATGTAAAAATCTTATGAAGAAATCTCGGTGCAGATTCACCATAATTCTCAATGTTTTCTCTTTTCTCGGTTTTTTTTTCCCTCCTGAATCAAAATTCTATTGGAACTTCTTGCTGTAGGATGAGAGATAGCATTGACCAAACAGTGTCATCTTATCTTTTCTAAGCGTCTTGCCTACACATATTTATATTTTATTTTTTTCCGACTTTATTGAAGCATAATGGGAAAATAAAATTGTATGACCTTAAGATATACTGTCTTATGATACATGTGTTTTGTGAAACTAATATTTAGCACCATGAAGTTAATTTACACGTCTCATCTCCCATGCTATTTGAGATCCTTAGAACTTAATCTTATCATAACTAGAAATTTGTACTCTTTGACCAATGGCTTGCCTGTTTTGAAAGCAAAATTTCTTAATTACTTTCCCCCAGTCTTTTTGTACATTTATCTTTTAATGATAGTCTTTTTATTTTACTATTACATCTGATTATTGTGATTTTTAACCAATATTTGTAGCATGGAGAGTAGCAGCAGTTTTCTTGGTAAGTGTGTAGCACAGCTAGGCTGCCGGGTAACTTAGCAACCCCACTGCCCAGAAGACATTGGTAGAATTTATAGAATTCTATAATATCCACCGGTAGAATTTATAGAGGGAATGGAGATCCCAAGGGCATGCTGTTAAAATGCTGTCTTCTACGTTACTTTGTAAAACTAAAAAGTTGTGTTTTTTTTTTTTTTTTAAATCTTAGGTGATATGCTTTGAATTTTGATAGACTCAAGTTTGCATGTAAGAAATATTGTTAGCTGACATTTCTTTATGTTCTCTCTCCTTCTGTAGGTGGGTCTTACGCCTATGAACTCAGTGCAGTCCTCATACACAGAGGAGTGAGTGCTTATTCCGGCCACTACATCGCCCATGTGAAAGATCCACAGTCTGGGGAATGGTATAAATTTAATGATGAAGATATTGAAAAGATGGAGGGGAAGAAATTACAACTAGGGATTGAGGAAGATCTAGGTAAAACCTTTAAGTTGTGAGTGCCCTTTTAAAATATAACTTATTTTTTTTTTTTTTAACTGGAAATATTTGTGATACATTATTATGGCCCAAGATTGTCGTGGACTATCAAGGATATCTGCATTGAAGTGTTCGCAAAATCACTGAAAGTTTTTCTTATTAATGTCTGCTTTTAAAAGAAAACTTGTTTTGCTGTAGAGATGGTTCCATAATATCATGTTTTCAGGAAAACTCAATAGCAAATAATTAATTTTTCTCTTACCAGGTTTATTTCATGGGGCAGGTGAGGATTGTGGGAATTAAGCTGAAAAAGATGAAGAGTATACTCGGTGTTGGAGGATTTGTTCTTTTCCTTGGGTCAAGATATTTAATTCTGGGAAAGAGGGCTTCATTCTTCGTGTCTCCTCTTCCCTGTTGAGTGTGTTGTCCCTCCTCAAGTGTGATGTGGTGCCTCTGGGAGCAGCTGCCTGGTGTTGTGCAGTGGCCAGATCTGTGGAAAAAAGCTCCTTGCAGAGCTCTCCTTGTCTCCATTGTCTTTGGCCAAAGTACCCATTTACTTCCTGAGTTGTGGACACCCCTTTCCAGGTTGAGCCATCTCACCTGAGCGTTTCGGCAACTTCCCCTCATTCCTGTCATTTGGTCAAGGAATCTGAACAGGAAAAAAGGAATGGGAGTAGGCCTGAGTCCCCTGCCACTACTGTTTAATGGGTTAGAGCCCGATTTCCTTGGTGTCCACAGGAGGAGCATTGGCAGTTAGGGTGCTCTCAAGGCATGTGATCGTCTCTGTGTCCACTCAGGCTCTGACTACATTCTGGAGAAGGAATTTCTAACTTTAAATCACATTTACATGCTCATAGACTTTTAGCAATCTTCCTGTTTTACATAGGGAATACTCAGTTCTTAATAATCATTGTATATATTTTTAAAATTTCTTATTTTTTAGCTGTAGATGGACACAATACCTTTATTTATTCATGTGGTGCTGAGGATAGAATCCAGTACCTCACATGTACTAGGCAGGCACTCTACACTGAGCTATAAGCCCATCCCCCATTTATATACTTTTTTTATTGTGAGATTCTTCCTGGGAACACAATTGAGTTATATCTTTGTAAGCGTGTATGCCTCACTTTTCAGTGTTTTTTTTTAAACAGAACCAACAGGATGTGTGTGTGTGTGTGTGTGTGTGTGTGTGTGTGTGTGTGTGTGTGTGTGTGAGTGAGAGAGAGAGAGAGAGAGAGAGAGTTATAATATTTATTTTTTAGTTTTCAGCGGACACAACCCTTTGTATGTGGTGCTGAGGATTGAACCTGGGCCGCACGCATGCCAGGCGAGCGTGCTACCGCTTGAGCCACATCCCCAGCCCCTTCCGTGTGTTGTGTTTTGTTTTTTGATCCAGAGATTGAACCCAGTGGTACTTAACCACTGAGCTGAATCTCTAGTCCTTTTTAATTTTAATTTTGAGACTGGGTCTTGCTAAGTTGCTAAGGCTGGCATTGAACTTGGAATCTTCCTACCTTAACCGCCCCAATTGCTGGGATTACAGGCATATGCTTTGAGTCTTCATTAAAACTCATTTTAGTCAGAGTTATACGATTAAAAGTCCCTTTATGTTGTCCTATCTTCTACATGTAGGTAGTCCTAAAATGTTAGAAGTTAGCTCAGTGGTAGATCACTTATTTTACCATGTGTGATACTCTGGGTTCAATCCCTGGTGCACAAAAGGGAGAAAAAAAAATGCCTTCAACATTCATTACTGTATTCCATCCTGAACTTGTTTGAGTTATTTTATATTCTGTGTTACAGAAGGTAATGATGCTCTTCAGGTGGAGATGAACATTTTCACTTTCCTCTGTGTGCTCCCTACAGTAGTATAGTGTTCTTCCAACTTTTTTACTCAGGTATTATGTGGAAGAATGGTGAACAACTTTTGTTTCCCTTTGCATTTTTAAAAATCCTTCATTTTTCACCATAAATTTAAATAGTTCTTAAGAACCTGCTATGGACTTTGAATGTTTTATTAGATTCGTGTTAAAGTATCTTTGGAATTGTTTTTACAGTGCCCCAACCACAATGATAAACAAATAGACTGAGGGCATTCTAGTTAAGTCTTCTGTTTTTTCTACCTCAGCAGAACCTTCTAAGTCCCAGACCCGAAAACCAAAGTGTGGCAAAGGAACGCATTGCTCTCGAAATGCATACATGTTGGTTTATCGACTGCAGACACAAGAAAAGCCCAACACGATGGTTGAAGTTCCAGGTAATCCCTTTCCTTGAATCATACCAGCAATGTGTTTAGGAATGACATGATCAAAGGTTAATGATAAGCAGAGATTCCTTTAAAGTAGTGAGCTTTTGAAATAAAGAGCCTTAGGACTGTTCCATTACCTTCCCCACCCCCACGCCAAAGAAAGGCAGAAGCAGTCTTTAAACAATTACAAAGGTAATCAGAGCTTTTGGTTTTATCTTTTTCAGTTTATAGAGCAAAGAGTTACTAACTGCCCAAGGCAGTCTTCTGTTGGCTTACCTAGTTCTGTGCCAACCTCTGTGGCATCATCCGTTTCAAAGTGGTGTTTTTGAGCCATTTGGTGGTTCTAGGTGCCTGGCATGTCATAGAGAAGTAGGTAGCTAGCAGGAGATATAGTTTAGTTGCTAGAGTGCTTGCTTTGCATGTACAAGGCCCTGGGGTGTAATTCCCTGCACCATGCGCGCGCGCGCGCACACACACACACACACACACACACACAGTAGTAGTAGTAAGTAGAAGGGGATTTTTCTAATGTTATTGACAGTTTCTTCCAGAATGGGAGACCATAGTAGGAAGTTGTCTCCAAGACTTTAGCTGATACTTGATATCTTTATCCACATTACTACCTGAAGTATAAAGTTGTTTTTTGTCTTTATGTTTTGAATAGCCTTTCTTCAAGAGCTGGTAGATCGGGATAATTCCAAATTTGAGGAATGGTGTATTGAAATGGCTGAGATGCGTAAGCAAAGTGTGGATAAAGGAAAAGCAAAACACGAAGAGGTTAAGGAGCTGTACCAAAGGTTACCTGCTGGAGCTGGTCTGTAAGATATTCTAGGACAGCACTGTTGTCATTAAGTGCCTTGTGTTGTTTATGTTCACAAAAAATGTATCTGAGCAGACTTTTTCCTGCCCTTTCTATACCCCACTTAAGCAGTTTATACGTTTGAAATTACTATGTAAACCAGTAATAACATGATGTGTAGCATTCCCTACAGTTCTCATTAACATGTACTTTAAAATTGGGAAGCTGTTAATAAATTGTAAGGTGTAGGCCAGCACTTTGCAGGCGTGACTTCTGTAGATTTTTCCACTTGGTGAGATACGCATTTGTTTCTTTAAAATTATCTAATTGCATTACTCTGGAAGCAGTTTGTCTGTTTTTTTTTTCTTTGCATATTTTGTGCCCTACTAGTATTAATAGGCATATTTTTTATGAGTATGATTTTTATAGTATTTGATTAACTTGAAATTTATTACCAAATGTTACAAGGGGAGTAGAATAGTTTTTTGTTCATTGATTTCTTTAGATTAGTGCACATCCTTTTTTTACTGTTTATCCAAATGTATGCAGTGTCTCAAAAAGGAAACCAACCTTTTGAAGGCTAACATGCCTTTGGTTATAAGTTATGTTTGTCATTTCACAGACATGAGTTCCCCATATCTAATTGTAGCTGATGGAAGACAACTCAGTTCTAGGCAGCTTGCACTTATGGTTTTCTCTTTTTGATCTCTTTAATTTTTCAACTACAGTTACACCTTTAAACAAAGATGATTACAAATTGCCTTAACAATAGCTTTTTAAAAGTCTTTCTAGGGGTTAGGGTTTAGCTCAGTGGAAGAGCTCTTGCCTAGCTTGCGAAAGCCCCTGGGTTCAATCCCCAGCACCTTAAAAAAAAAAGTTCTTAAAAAAAAAAAGTTCTTTTCAAACTGCTTCTTCATTTGATTCTGACCCTTCTTTGTAACCTGTTACTTGAACGCTGTTCGAGGGTTGGGATTATCCTAAAGAATTGGACTGATAATTCAACAGGAAATTATTTGGAAAGGAACCCATGATTCACACCTAAATTTATCCGCCTTGTTCAAAGGAGTTGGGACCTAGAAATCTGTTTTCTGAACTTGATTCACAGTTTCCTGAATTCTGCACAAGAGAAAAAGACTTCCTGGATCTAAAGTGACATGCTGTTGTGAGGGCTGGGGGTGTAGCTCAGTGGTAGACTGCTTACCTGGCTCGCAAGAGGCCCTGAGTTCGATTCCAGCACTAAACAAAGAAAAAAGAAAGAAAGAAAGAAATGCTGTGAATATTGTGAACCACTCTATAAAGTATACGGTCCAAAGATGTTATATGTCAAATTATCACTGTGCTTCCCATGGCTGTTTTAGTTAGTGTATAAGAACCTGTGCTTATGTTTTTAGAGTATTTCTCCATGTTATCTATACTTTTATCAACTACAAGGTTTATATATATATTTTTGTCCATTAGTAATAATTTGCATTGTGGGAAGTTACATTTGTCCTTAAAATGATGTAAAAATCTCAAAGTCAGTGACCATGGTTTTATGCTGCCAAAGTCTTCATTATGCATTTTCTAAATCTTTGTGAACATATTTTTTAAAGGGCCAATTATCCTAACATCTGAGGATATGAATCCTTTGGCTCTTGTTATTTAATTATTTAGTTTGAGACATACTTAAATTATTTCTAGGTAAAGTGTTTCAAATATTTTTGGTACTGTGACTGTTCAAATATCTTTGATACTGTGATTGTTCTAGACTTGTATCTTTCCAAAAGAAAATTTGTTGCATTCAAAAAGAATTTTTTTTTTTTAAACTTTGGTTTAGAGGGGTTTTTTTTGGGTTTTGTTTTGTTATATCTCCCTTCAGTAAATGTTTTTTACTTCTGGTTCAAGCACTGAGATGACATACAGTCTGGTATCCTCACCTTGACCATGAGAGTGGATTCCTTCCTGGGAGTTGGCTGCATGCCTTTGGAAGGCAATACCTTAGCAGTTGACTGAATGAAAAATACTAGGGGCCACCTTTGAGGGCTTTGCTACTGAGTCTTTTTTTAGGGAGAGAAACATTTGTAGTATAATAATTTTGCCACAAGCAAAGTCTGTCTTGTGTAAATAAGCCTTGTGCTGTACCCCTGTTCTCAAGGACACTCTTGGAGAGATCCATACAGTTCTTAAAAGTAAATTGAAAATGGAAAGACCTTGTGAACACAGCCTCTCTTCTTTCATGGGTCCCCCAGCACACTAAAATGAAATCTGGAAAATGGCTGAGTTAATAATCAGTGTGGTGTTAGATCACTATGTGGACCCAGTTTCTGCTCTCTTATGTTCTTACTATAAAACCATGCATACTTTTTTTAAAACTTTGTATCTTATATTGACCTATTTAAAAGCTAGAACAATAAGCTTTGTTTGGAAGTTTTCAATAGGTCTCAAACAGGGGATTGGAAGATGTTAAAAGTACCTGCCTTTTTGACTCATAGGTGTTTAGGGTCATCTTGGGCCTGGATTCCAGCAGATACTTCCTGGGAAAGGAATTACATACACTTGAATTTTCCTATATTTCCTTTCCTTATAATGAGTAGTTTCTGATGGTTTTATTATTTCAGTTGGCAAAGTAGACATTGCCCTCTCTTCACTCTCTCTAGCCTGGGTAGATCAGAACACCTATTAAATTTTCTTGAATAGTTGCTCTGTATCATAATCTGATTTATCCTTCTTTGAGAGTCTTCAGATGACTCAGAATTTTAATCTATGTGATATACCTGGGGCAAGATTAGAGATACTGAGCCTTTTATTTCCCTCTTAGTGCTCATTTATCTTTACATTCTTGAGATATACCCAGTGTGCTCTGTCCTTGCAGGTTAAACTGCATAAATGACAAATAAAATATTGGAGGTGTTTAGAAAATAATTGATCTTACCATGTTATAGGATGCCAGAACTATGTGACCTGTACCACATCTTAAGGTCTCCTGGTTTATATGTTGTGTGAATGCATAATTAACTTTTCTATATCTCTTTCCTTCCAAAAAGCTCAAAATGCTTCATATATCTTATCTTTTACACTCAACAACATCCCTGTGAGGTAGGTAGAAGGCAGGTATTATTACCTTCATTTTACAAATAAAAGACCTGAAGCATAGAGTTTAAGTGACTTGCTCAAGTTCAGTTTCTCATTGGCAGAACTTGGATTAGACGTTGGTCCCAACAGGAGGTCCTGTGCTCTTCCTCCAGTGCCTATCTTAGAGCCCCCAGTTGAAAGCTCCTTGATGATGTCCAGTTTTAGCTCCAACAGAGATCTGACAGTCCACATTTCGTTTTTGTAAAGACTGACAAGTCTACAGTGGGAGTTAGTTTTCTAGACATATAACTCTTAGAAGTGTAAAGTTGGTCAAAATAGCTTTGTATTGAAGCATATGTCCCTCAGATCGCACCAAAAGTAGCATCTAATACAAACACGTGAATTCAACCTCTGTATGTTTTCTTCTATGTTTTATGCTGGGACTCACTGGAGACCTTTGTAAGTAATCAAAAGCTGTCCCTTTATTTTTAATTTTGACTTTTAGGGAATGCTGGGATTCCCTTTCTCCAAATTCATGTTTGGTTTTAAATTTTTGCAACTGAAAAATTGATCATAATTCACTTCCAGTGTACTTTACCCTGGAACTTGTTTAAAATGTTACTTTCTCGAAATAATAATGAGATGAATGGATCATGACGTGGATTTTGAAGGGGGATATAACTTTTTTTAATTGACACCAATATTATTTTGGATGCAGAAAAGTCAGTAGTTGCAATAGGCTTGTAAAATGCGGTTGTAACTGTCAAGGGCGATAATTGCTAACTTAGAGCTCAGCCTTGTTTCTTTTTTAATTTTCAAATGTATATCACGCATTCGTGAAAAGTGTTTATAAAAGTAATTGATGAAATAAACATAGTGAGGGATGAAGTTGTGTGATTTATGAGCCAGTGTGGAACACGACTTGTAGTTTCCACACAAGGTGTCCTGATCAAAGCTCTGCTGTGCTACCAAGCAAGACACTTCTCTGTGTGGATGCGTCTTGTAGAATGGGGTTAATAATACCAGCCGATCTCATAGGGCGCTGTGCAGACACTGGCCCCTAAAGCAGAGGAGATGATTAATTGGGGCTTCGCCTTGCTCCTTAGACCACTCCGAGCAATGATTCTACTGATTTTGCTAACTTTGTACAGTGCATTGTCTTTTGAGGAAAGTGACTATATCTTTTAGTACAAACACTGTAAAAATACATAGTGTCTTTCTGTTGCTTTCTTCCTCAGAGCCCTATGAGTTTGTCTCCCTGGAATGGCTTCAGAAGTGGCTGGATGAGTCGACACCCACCAAGCCTATTGATAATCACGCTTGCCTGTGCTCCCACGACAAGCTTCACCCTGACAAAATTTCAATTATGAAGAGAATATCTGAGTATGCGGCTGACATTTTCTACAGTAGATACGGAGGAGGCCCAAGACTAACTGGTAACTCCAGATATCTTTTCAGCATCTACAGTTCACGTGGGCCAGGTGCACGCCTATAATCCAAATGGCTGGGGAGGCCGAGCAGGAGAATTGCAAGTTCAAAGTCAACCTCAGCAAGGTTGTGAGGCCTTAAAGTAACTTAGCAAAAATAAAAACAGGCTGGGGATGTGACTTGGTGGTCAGTCGCCCCTGACTGGTTCAATCCCTGGTATAGAAAAAAAGAAAAAGAGTGCATGTGGGCCTCATGAATTGGGGTCTGGTGATTTGACACAATTAGACCAAGTGTTCCTATAATTTGGAAGAAGGATTTGTGAAATAAAGTAGATGTTTAGCAGTGTTATTAGAGGAAGTTTATTTGATGCCCCCTCCGACCCCCACTGTACCAAGTAAACAAAATAGGACCCTTTAGAGAAAACTGTCTTGTGGTAGTTTGTGGGTTTCCATTATTCTCTTTAAAATATTTGAAACTTTGGTCGATTCTATAACCCAGTCCTCCCAGGCTCTAGGGGATTTCTGACAGGCTGTGGAGTGGTACTCAGGTAACCATCTACACTGCTGGTTGTTACTTAGTTTACGAGTAGTAACTGCTTGATTTTTACCTTGAATGGTAGAGCTCTGTATAGTCAGGTGTCTGTGACCTCTTGGTTCTGCTTACTTTCCTTGAAACATTTTATTTTCAGTGAAGAACTGGCAACACTGGTCCCTCTGGATTATAAAGGAGGCACAGCATCCTCCCTCTTTCTGAAGTAAATGCTGTTTTCTGATTGTGTACAATTTTCTTTCCTTTTTTTTTTTTTTGGTGCTGGGAATTGAATTGAAAACTCGACCTTTTCTGAATTTTATATAGAGACAGGGTCTCATTGAGTTGCTTAGTGCCTTGCTTTTGCTGAGGCTGGCTTTGAACTCATGATCTTCCTGCCTCAGTCTCCTGAGCCGCTGGGATTATAGGTGTGCGCCACTGTGCCTGGCTATAAGTTACTCTTAACTGACATTTAACTACAGACTTCAGTCCTTATATACACACCTGGAGTTTTGCTTTCTAAATTTCCATTCTAAATCTGGTGAAATTAATAAGCTGTTCAAAGGAACAAACAGCAATGGAAATGTCTTTCCATAGAATCACATTTCATATGATTCCTTGAAGTTTTGCATATTTTAGTCAGGCCCTTTGTTTCTTTTTCCTTTAGTATTCTCTGCTTAGAGGATCACCTCGATACAAAGGTCCTTCTATTTATAGTTGTCAGATGTAATGACTTCCCTCAGCCTTAATTATTTGATTATCATCAAATTTGCATTTAAACCTTGTAATGTATTATACTTTGTTTTTAAGTAACTAGAGCAGACTAAAACATTTTCTCTTCATATAGGTAACAGTTGCTGTCTTGAAACTTAAATCACCAAAGTAACTTAAGATATATACCCGTGTGCTATATTGCCAAAGTTTGTCATAGTTTAGAATCCCCCTGTTTATGAAGTGTCTACAGCCTTTTCCTAAGGAAGCATGTGTGAATGAAGTGTTTCTTTTCACTTTCTCGCTTGCAGTGAAAGCCCTGTGTAAGGAATGTGTAGTTGAGCGCTGTCGTGTATTACGCCTGAAGAACCAGCTAAATGAAGATTACAAAACTGTTAATAATCTTCTAAAAGCAACAGTAAAGGGGTACGTTGCACAGCACATTGATCATGGTAAACTGAAAATCTGAAAGTAATAAGGAAACATCTTATTAAAAAAAAAGAGTTTGGGTTTTCAAAAGAAGGTTGAAGTAGATGGCAAAACTAGATCAAAAGTTAAGTTGTGCAGTTATTAATGGCCTAGTGACAACATGAGTGTCAAGTCAGCCGCTGTTTGTGGCTTCCATCCACTGGGGAGGAAGGAGCAGAATGTGGGTCTGAAGCCCTGTTGGGGTGGGGGCTGCTCAGTCCCCTTCTTCTGTGAAGCCTGTGAAGTGGCTGGCACTGAGCCCCTGTGGGAGGCTGAAGTAGGATGGCAATCACTGGAGCCCAGTGGGGCGTCTCTTCAGAGAAGGTCAGCACATTGGAGTATGCTGGGCCCCACCTATAGGGCACCTTTGTGCTTAGGGACATCATTAATGGATGGAATTTTGATAATTTGAGAAATAAATTAATTTCTCTCCAATGAGGATTAATATAGTTGACTATCTTGGGTCATTTCACTAACAGCCTGCTGAGTGATGTGCTGTGGTGCAGGTGCAGGCGTAGTGGAGTTCTGCGCGGCAGCTAGAATGCACAACTGTGTGAACAGGAGTAGAACCAAGTAAAGAATGTGCCTATGTAATTGGCTCAATTAGTATAAATATAAATAGGAGGTAGGAGAAGTAAGATAGGATGGAAACAAGCTGTTGGATACCTGCAGGTCCGTGTAGTGAGGCCTGAGCTGGCCAAAATGAGGAGGTGGGTTAAGGAAAACTGCGCCGCAGCTGATTTTCAATGTGATTCTTTTTGGTGTGGCCTTCACAGACCTAGAATGGAGGAGAACATTAGGATGATTCTAACATTCACTATTCCACAGCACTGATGGATTTTGGGTGGGGAAATCCTCCTTGCGGAGTTGGCGTCAGCTAGCGCTTGAGCAACTAGACGAGCCAGATGGTGAAGTAGACCAAAGCAACGGGAAAGTGAACGGCAGCACCTTCAGTAAAGGTACCGCGGGAGCTCATTGTGAAATTGAACATGTCTGTTTATGGTAAAGTTGGTTTAATACCCATCTATGTACTTTGAAGACATTTTTTTTTTTTTTATTCAATCTAAATATCTCAAAAAGAGGCAAGGGCAAATCACAAGTTTGTGCTTGGTAGGTACTGGGGGTTGAACCCTGGGACCTTTTTCCATTGAGCTATATCCCACAGTCCTTTTTATTTTTTGTTTGGACACAATCTCAATTACGTTGCCAAGGCTGGCCTCAAACTTGCAATCCTCCTTTCTCAGCCTTCCCAGTCACTGGGATTAAAGTTGTGTTCCTGGTGCTCAGATAAATAAGAGATCTGTCAGCAGATTCCTTTCCGTGTGGAGTTCATTTATGACCAGTTATGCTTGACATTGGCCGAGCTCTAGGGAGTCTGTTGCATATTGCAGAGGCTTTATCAGCTCAGTGCATTTTAGTTTCTGGTTTAGGTGCCACACTCATGGGTTGCCCTGGTCAAGAAAATGCGTGTGAACTTGTGTGCTTTCCACTGGGAGAGAGGGCAGCTTTCAAATAGGTGCTTGCTTGTAAGTTCTTCAGAGACACCTGAGAAATCTGAAAATGTTTTCAAATACGAAATTGTGTAAACTGCAACCAAAATCATTAAATTTTATTTTATAATCAGCACTTAGTACACAAAGGAAATTAAAGCATTGAAATTAATTTTAGGATTAAAATGGAGACTGGGGATTTGATAATATTCATCGAATTAGAGCTTAGTTACCCTAAGCAATGACCCCAACACAGGTTATTTTTTTTTCCTTTTATTGTATAGGGGTTTTAACTCAAGGCCTCCCATATGCTAGGCAAGTGCTCTACCACTGAGCAATATGCCCAGCCTCACTTAATTTCTCATTTCCTAATAAAACAAATATATTTGTTTTCATATACCTTAATATTCCATATACCTTAATATTCATAACCTTTTTTTAAAAATTGAAATATCTGGTACATTCTATGCTCAAGCATTTTATATTTTCTCACTTTATATTATTTATTTGGCACAGGTCTTGCCATATTACTATCATGTTTTTTAAGAAAATTAAACCACAGTAGTCATCATGAATCTTCAGCTCTCTGAGCTATCTTCTTGGTTGGGTGCCTGTGGTTGAGAGAGGGTCACCACTGAGCAATCCTGTCAGCCCCATTTCTTTTGGTTAAAATATTTATAAATTTAACATTAATTTCAGGGGTCCCCCTGACCTTTTTGAAAAAGCAATTTGTTTTAGAGGTATTGCCATGATAGTGTGTGCTGAGTGTTTGCTGTTTCTTTGAGCCTCGTTATATATCAATATCAATCTCTTCTTTTTTTAATTATTTTAATTTTTTTTAATTAGCTACACATGACAATCTCTTCGTTTTAAGTAAAGTGGGATGCCATAATAAAAAGCACAATGAAAGCTGGGGTTGTAGCTCAGTGGCAGAGCGCTTGCCTTGCATGTGTGAGGCACTGGGTTCAGTCCTTAGCGCCACATAAAAATAAACAACTAAAATAAAGCATGCTGGCCATCTACAATTACAAAAGAAATAACAAAAAATAAAGTAAAAAGCACCTTGAATGTTGGCCTAGCTCAAAAATATTTTTCTGTTTGCATTCAAGATAATATGCTCCTCTCCTTTCCCAATTCAGAAAATTTAAAAGCTTGAAACAGCACAAATTTTAAAATGTTCTGCTTCAAAGCCCTCACACAAGACATAGTCACTGTAAATAGAGGTTTTTGTGTGGTGGTGGTGATGGTGGGGACTACCAGGGATTGAACTCAAGGCATTTGGCCATTGAGCCACATCCCCAGCCCTTCCTATTTTGTATTTTAAAATTTATTGGTTGAATTTCATGGAGTGAATGTATTATATTTATTTACCCAATTCTGTTTCAGCCTTTTATAATTAGTATGTAAAGATCAGAAGCAGTGAATTCTTGTACCTATATTTTTGTCACATTTTCAGATTATTTCTGAGATCAAATCTAAGAAATTATTAGATTAGAAAATTGCTACCTAGTGGGCTAGGAATATAGTTCAGTTGATAGAGTGATTGCCTCACATGCATAAGGCCCTGGGTTCAATCAAAAAGAAAAGGAAGGGGCTGGGCTGTAGTTCAGTGGTCAGACACTTCCCTCACATGTGTGAAGCACTGGGTTCGATCCTCAGCACCACATGAAAATAAATAAAGATACTGTGTGTTCATCTACAACTAAATAAATATTAAAAAAAGTAAAAGTAAGGAAAGAAAGAAAAGAAAATTGCTACATACTGACACATTGGTACATGTTTAATGAGTCTCCTTCAGAAAGTATATTAAGATCTTGTTTCTATATCCTTTTTTCAATACAATATAGCAGTCACATTAATTTTTATAAGTCTGACATAAAAAATGACTAGAAGTGTTGAGGTTTATGTTTTTCAAAAATTATTGAGATTGGGGCTGGGAATGTGGCTCAAGTGGTAGCGCGCTCGCCTGGCATGCGAGCGGCCCAGGTTCGATCCTCAGCACCACATACAAACAAAGATGTTGTGTCCGCCAAAAACTGAAAAATAAATTAAAAAAAAAAATTATTGAGATTGACCATTTTCTCAGTGGGAAAAGTTACTCATATTTGTGTGTGACAACAGTTATCTGGTCACATGTTTTGTTTGCCTGTCTCCCTCCCTTTCCCCCTTCCTCCTCCCAACCTCTCTTCCTCTGTGTATCCCCACCCCCAGGGAGTGTGTGGTTCGTTTTGTTTTGTAGTACTATGGATGGGACCCAGGGGTGTTCCACCACTTAACTGCAGCCCTAGCACCCCACCCCGTACCCCAAGCATTAAGCCCAGGACCATTGAGCCACATCCCCAGCCCTTTTTAAATATTTTATTTTGAGATAGGGTCTCACTAAGTTGCCCATACTGACCTCAAAGTTATGATTCCTTTGCCTTATCTCCCACAGAGGACTCTGCCTGGTTCTGCTTGAGTTTTATTGTTTGTTTGTTTCCTTTGCTTTTGTGCAGTGATTGGATCAAACCCAGGGCCATGCATGATAGGTAATCATTCTACCACACCACTACATCTGTAACCACATTAGAGGTGTTTGTTGGTTAGCAAGTGGTCTTTGCATATGTAAAGAGTATTTTATTCTGATCTTCAGTACTCAAGATTTCTTTATTCATCGTCCCAATGTATACAACTATAAAATTTATTCAGAGTCTGCTTTAGAAATACAGATTTCATCAAGGACTATTTTTTTAAAATATTTATTTTTAAGATTTGTTCTTTTTAGATACAATAACTATTAATTGGTAATGCTTTAGTGTGTAGGTAAAGCAGGAAAATCAGATACTAGAAGAGAAATGTTAACAGGAACAGCAAGCAGAATTTTTATAGTATGTTTGATGCTAAAGTTTTTATTTTGTTTGTGTTTGGAGCTTTCTGTTCAATCCATAAAAGAGTAGGTAGGTGAAAATGACATGTCATGAAGATGACTAACTTGGTATATAGCACAATATTCTGCAGACTTTAACTAGAATTAATAGGATATGTAAATTATTTTTCACATTGGAAGAAGGCACATTTTTTTTGCATAACCTAAATCATTAAAAGGTAATTGACGTATTTTTCATTCCTTTTAAGGGAGAGAAATATAATACTTTTGAACAGAACTGTGTAGGAATTACTTGAATCTAATTTTCAAAATCATTTAAAGTTCTCTTTGTTCCAAATTGTGCAGAATAGCTTGTCTGCTGCTGTGAACTTTTAAGTCCAGCTGTGAGAGCAGTTACCTGTATTTCTTTTGATTAGATGAATCAAAGGAAGAAAGAAAAGAAGAGGAGGAGGAATTAAATTTTAATGAAGACATTTTGTGTCCACATGGTAAGCTGGAAGCATGTTAAACTGTTATTAGTTTGACCTTAGCCAATTGGAAATGTCTTCGTGATGTCCCCAACCTGTTCCAGGTACCAGGTCTAGCGCAGTAGTGTGCTGGATCTGAACCATGCTCAACACTAACATTCTGTTCTCCTGCCTGGCTTGTCAGTCCTTCATGTCTTTTCTTAACCTTGCACAAAATATAATCTCCCGTTTCACTTGTATTTAGAGGAAACCCTAGGGAGCAGACTTCTTGTCACCTAGTGATGTTAAAAACTTCTGAGTTTGGTAGGAAGACTGTTTACCATTTCTGCACCTTCATCCAATTTGATAGACACAATACCTTTATTTCACTTATTTATTTTTTATGTTGTGCTGAGTATTGAATCCAGTGCCTCCCGCATGCGAGGCAAGTGCTCTGCCACTGAGCCCCAGCCCCGGCACTTGGATTTCCTCACTAAACCTTAGTTTTCTAGGTGATCGACATTTTTATTTTTATTTGTGGCCCACATAACTAGGTGGGGGTCATTCTGGAGTGGTAATTGGGGACTCTCTGGATCCCCAGTCTCCAAGTCCTTCTCATTGGTCCACCTTGTTTCCCCATTTGTCCTTTTCACATTAGGCTACAGTAGGAGCACAGCTGTGCAGAGGAGGTGGCTTGAGTGGTGGCAGCATGGGTAGATAGTACGGGAAGGGAGAACCAAAAAGAGATAGACGTTTCCAGTGGTGCTTCCACGTCAGTGCTGCTCACCTCAGAGCCTGGGAGGGCGTCGTGACCTGTGCCCAGAGCTGTGGCACATTTCAGGCTTCCTGCTGCCCAACTAAGCTGGCCACAGCAGAACAGCCTGCCACTTTCTCCTCCTCCTCCCCTCCCTTCCCACCTCTTGTCATGTCAGGGTCTGCAAATTGGAGCTCAGGTGCGCCCTGCATAGTGTCTGCCCCTCAGCGCCCCTGCACTGCTCCTATCTTGAGCTTGCCCTGGAGCTTGGCGGCCCTAGGCAGTGCCATACTTGGCCATCTGATATTTCCAAGGGATAGCTCCCAGAATTGAATAGACTTAATCCATTTTCTGACTTTTGTTTTTTTAACCCCTCCTTCACTTTCACATGCCCTTGCTTTCTGGGTTGGGGGCAGACGGTTATGCACTACAGTGGATCTGAATGCTTCCCAATTTTGCCGACTTAAAATTAATTTTTTTTAAAGTCTCATCCATCATCTTTTTAACCGTAAAAATTTTTGTTACTTCTGTTCTCTTCATTCATTGTTGTAGTTTGCCATATTTAAGAAAACCTCTTGAATGCTGTTTCAGGGGGTACTGAAGATAAACGTGGTTTTGAAACCTGGCTTTGGCCTGGGCGTGTCCTCAGTGGGTGCATGTAGCACGCACAAGGCCCCGGGTCCCACCCACAGACCCTCACACATCAGTGTCTTGGATATTCTTTTGATCAGTTTGTTAGGTTTTGTTTCTTTTATTTTGTTTGAGTGTGGCAGGTATGGTCAATCCATGGATCCTCATTCCCTTGCGCTCTGTAGGGAGGAGCCTCCTACCTGCCTTAACTAATCTTGTTTATTATACCTCATTTGTTTACTTCTTGTTTGGGGGCTTTTTCATTCCTCTTTGGATGATCTTTGCCAGTGTTATTATGGTATGAACTAGATTTTATGGGGTGGGAGTCTGTTTTTCCAGAATCTAATCTCATTTTAAAGTCTATTCATATTTTTGCCAGAAGCTTTTTAGTATTAGAATATCCAGTTATGTTTGCATCCCTCACGACTAGTTTTATCTTATTGAGAGGTAGTATTTAAAGGTTGGAGTTCGGTAGGCATTTTCTTGAAATGTTACTTAAATGTTTTTTTATTGCAGGCTACTAGTCTAATGTCTAAAACTTTGTATATTACATGGAAAGATTGATTGTGGTGAAGTCGTACACACTGTTATAATTGTACAATCAGTAGGTTAAATGAGAGGGCAGCAGACTTTTGGGTCCCATCTTGTCTCTGCAAGAGTTCTGTTTCTGTTCTTCACTCTTGAATAAATCCTACCTTTAAAAAAGAATATGCATGTGTGTGTATATGTGTATGTGTAAATATATACATAAAGTTAGAAACATGGCTAAGTAGAGTGATTTTTGTATTTATCACCATTTAGACTACAGCAAATGACTTATTAAAATACTTTTTGGCCAGGTACAGTGGCTCACACCTATAATTCCAGTGACTCAGGAATCTGAGGCAGGAGGATCACAAGTTCAAGGTCAGCCTCAGCATCTTAGTGAGGCCCTAATAGCTAAGGAGACCTTGTTTGATTTTAAAATAATAATTAACAACAATATAAAAAAGACTTAGGATGTAGCACAGTCGTAAAGTGCTCCAGGATTCAATCCCCAGTAACCACCAACCCCCCCAAATAAAAACTTCCACAAACTTATGAATCACTAGCACTGCATAAAAATAAATAAGATAAAAATTTGAGAAGTAAGGATTATTTTTTTCAATTCCTATGAGCAATGCGTGTGCTAGGCACGTGCACTGCCTCTGAGCTACACACCAACCCTGTGCTGATTCACACGTTAAAGTGTGTGTGCGTGCGCGCTATTGTTTCTTTTTTGAATCCGATAAGAGTATACCACAAAAATACAAAGAAAGAGTCCTTTTGGGGGCTTGGAGGGGGTGTCCTGGGGCTGGTGCTGGGCTTAATCCCAGGACCTTAGGCTTGCCAGGCAAGTGCTCTCTCTCTTTTTTTTTTTTAAAGGAAAAGGGAACCTTGAAGTTCTTTCTGAATCAGGTTGTACAAGTCTATCTTGATCTTTTTTTCTTTTTTTTAAATTGTGTCGTGTGTCACTACAGGGGATGTACACTGTTTTTGTTTTGTTTTTTTTTTAAGAGAATTTTAATTTTTTTTTTTTTTTAGTTTTTGGTGGACACAACATTTTTGTTTGTATGTGGTGCTGAGGATGGAACCCTGGCTGCACGCATGCCAGGCGAGTGCACTACCCCTTGAGCCACACCCCCAGCCCTGTACTCATTAAAAAAAAAAAATTCCTTAATGATACCTGAGAATAAGGCATTTTGGAGTAAGTGATTTTAATCTCAAGAAGTTAAAATGAACAACCTCCTCAGAAAGATTTATAAAAATACATTATAATCTCATTAATCTCCTAATGAATCTATGAAAACAATCATCTTCTCCTGGGATTATTCAAAGCGCAGTAAGAAATGAGGGCTAGAAGTTGAAGGTGCATTTTGAGGTGTTAGGATTGTGGGGTGTGGTTGAGATAGACCTGTTCGGTTGGACTATGGTACGGTCACATTTCTGATCATCCCTCTTGATATTGCATGGTACACGTAAGGTGTTTAGAAACTCACTGGCTTTATTACTCTTAATGTATGTGTGGGTACCTTGCCAACAGGCAAAGAGAAAAATGCTTTGGGAAACTTATATGTGCCTGAAGAGAAGTGTGGTTCATTAATTTGTCTCTTGGGAACCACTGAAAGAATGGAAAACATCACCACAATTAGAGAGAAAGTCCCTGAAAAGCTAAATGTATCCAATGAAGCAGTAAACTGAGGAGGCTCTGCTAGGGTTTCAGGTTGCTATGACCTTGGCACTCCAGAGATCTGAGAAAATGCAGGTGTCCATGACTAGTGTCATTCTTGTTGTCTCATGGGATTTTGGAAAGTTGCAATGGTCTTGAAAATAAGTTGCAAATAGCAAATTAGAGCCAGACTGGAGATGATCAGATTGATCAGTAGATTGCTTGCTTGAATTGGTAACGTAGACCATAGTTCTGTGAGGCCTGCCCAACCGTGACAACCATCATTTCAATGCAAGATGATTTCAGTAACTATCAAATGGTAGTCGATGAAGTCTCCAGGGAACAGTGTGCAGACCTTTGAGTGTTGCGTAGATGAAGTTCTGTGAATGTCGGGGCTCTGTTGTCCCTGCCCTGCCCAACCCCCTTTTACTGCTGCCTTAATGGCAGGGAGAAAGGTTCTAAAATGTATGATTCTTGCGTTATTGTTTTCTTTCTCTTGATTCTCCAACCACAAGCCTAGAATGAGGATTTAAAATCGGAGTCAGGGGTAGCTCTTTGAAAATTAAAGTGAAATAAAAAATCTAGAGGGTTTTTGTTTGTTTTTTGTTGCATGTATGTGTGCCAATACCCAAAATGAATCAGATTTTTGCAAATAAGAAATAGGACATGGATTTCTCTAAAGTTGAGGAGTTAGGAAACAGATTTTCTGGAATTTTTCTAAGATTTAAGAAATGAAAAATACATTTTTTATCTTGTTTTTTTTTTTTTTTGTTGTTGTTTGTTTTTAAACATCAGGAGAGTTGTGCATATCAGAAAATGAAAGAAGACTTGTTTCTAAAGAGGCTTGGAGCAAACTGCATCAGTACTTCCCAAAGGCTCCTGAGTTTCCAAGTTACAGAGAGTGCTGCTCCCAGTGCAAGGTACTGTGCTCTCCACTGACACGGAGGAGCGGCCTGCCACCCCCGCTCCCCCCGCCCCCTGTCCCCGGGGAAGTGGGGTGTGCTCCAGTGGGTGAGCAGAGGAGGCCTGCCAGGGCTGTCAGCAGAGACAGTTGATTGCTTTATTCTGTTTCAGATTTTAGAAAGAGAAGGTGAAGAAAACGAAGCCTTACATAAGATGATTGCCAACGAGCAAAAGACTTCTCTTCCGAATCTCTTCCAGGACAAAAACCGACCATGTCTCAGTAACTGGCCAGAGGTATAACGCATGCCTTACACAGAAGCCTTGCTGAGGCCTTTGCCAGGACCCAGTGCGTCTCACAGCCGCCCGGAGCTGCGCTCCCTCCCCTTGTGCAAGGCCCCGTCCGGGCTCTCGCATGCTGCTGCTGGGCAGGGGCTATTTCCATTTCACTGTAGAGTTTGAATAAAAAAACCCACATTGTACTTTGAGGGGTTTTTGTGAAAATGGGGTGAATTAATGTGTTCTTTTTGTAATTGTTTCTTTTTTTTGTGTGTGTGTTCTAGGATACGGATGTCCTCTATATTGTGTCCCAGTTCTTTGTAGAAGAATGGCGGAAATTTGTTAGGTAGAAACCAGAAATTTCCTATTTTCTTTCTTGGAGCTGACTCGTGCTTTTTTAAGCATTCAT
Organism: Ictidomys tridecemlineatus; assembly: GCF_052094955.1. NCBI lineage: Eukaryota > Metazoa > Chordata > Mammalia > Rodentia > Sciuridae > Ictidomys > Ictidomys tridecemlineatus. Next base: position 14,279,506 of record NC_135487.1, on the reverse strand, counting down.
GGTTTGTGTTTGTAGTACCATTCTTGGTTATTTTTAGTAGCATACACTGAAAATTTTCTTTTAAGTTAAATAATCTCAAGAAACATTGAATTACCAATTACCCTTTTACATACATCTCTTAGTTTTAAATAATTATTCTTTAAGAAATCTTATGTCCATGAGGTATTTATCCTCTTTGTCTCTTCTGAATAGAAAGCCTACCAGATGTAGCCCTGTGTCATCAGTTGGGAACAGCGCCCTTCTATGTCCCCATGGGGGACTCATGTTTACATTTTCTTCTATGACCAAAGAAGATTCTAAACTGTGAGTTTCTTTTCTTCTTTTGATTCTCTGTTTGTAATGATTTAAAAAATATGCTCTAGAAACATCTCATTCAGTATAAGCAGTGTATTTTAAGAATCTAGTTATAATATTTTGGATGTTGTATAGAGTGAACACTTGTCTTTGAAGAGACGGACAGACTATTCCCACAGGGCCGAGGTCACCTGGGCTGCTCTGTGCCCTGTACCCCTTCCTCGCCTGTCCTATTGACTAGACTTGTCCCCAGTCCACGCCAAGCTGCTGATAACCAGCATGTGCCTCTAGCAGACATCTTTTCCAGAATCAGAATCAACATAGTCTTGGTTACAGTTGTTTTTCTTGCAGCTGCCAAGCTTCAGAGAACAGAGAAAGGCTGGGGTTGTAGCAGCAGAGCAGAGCTGCAGAGCTGGCCATCTGGAATTCTAATGTTTCATACCAAAAAATTTCATTCTACTCCCCATGTGCCCCCAGAAGAACTCATCTGAGATTTTGGGTGTTGCCATTTTATTTTATTAAATAATTTTTAATTAACTGTGTTAGAGAAGGTGGTGTGCCTCCAACATTGCCAGAAAGCCATGAGAGAACAAATTGAAAGACACCAATAAAATATTCCCAAGCTCGGTTGTAGCTCATGGTAGAGCATGTGCCAGCATGATAAGGCCTGCGGTCAGTCATTTTCCCCAGGCCCCGAGGACCATGCTGGATTGGAGTTTATTGCTCTTTAAAATTATTTAAAGGAACAGAGTGTGAATGTATGTTTTCTTCTGTGTTCTTCCCACTTCCCTCCTGCTCCTGTCATTGTAAATGCCAGACATTTAGGAAAATATCTCTTAATAATAAAACAGATAAATATATGCTACTGTCAGTTGTCAGTGTCAGAGGGCACACAATGCAAATATAATTGAAGGACCACATGCTTCCTGCTATTCCTGCTTCTCCTTCCTGCCCTTCCTCTCTACTAATCACTGACCTAAATTTGAGGACTGTTGGTTTCGGAATGTATTCTTTTTTTTTTTTTTTTTTTCCTTTAATTGTAGATGGACACAATATCTTTATTTTATCTATTTTTTTAAAATGTGGTGCTGAGAATCAAACTCAGTGCCTCAGGCATGTGAGGCAAGTTCCTTACCACTGAGCCCTAACCCTAGCCCTCAGAATATGTTCTTTTAACAAATTATACATGCAGATAGTAATGTCTTGTGTATTGAGGCCAATTTATAAAAATCATATTTATCCAGCTTGTGTTTTCTTTTAACCATATTGATTCATGTAATGTCCACCATTTACTTTGACTGAAGCTGTAACTATTTTGTATAAAAAAAACTGCTTCATATCTTTTCCTTGGTTTCTTTGCATTATGTAATAGTGTGGATAACTGTATTTTAGGAGACCAGCGATCCTGTCATTTCTCTTACTCTCCTTGTATCTTAATGCATGTTGTGTTTTTTTGCACAGTATAGCTCTCATATGGCCCACCGAGTGGCAAATGATTCAAAAGCTCTTTGTTGTGGATCATGTAATTAAAATCACAAGAATCGAAGTGGGAGATGCAAACCCTTCAGAGAAACAGTATATTTCTGAGCCTAGTAAGTTTTCTTATCCTTTTTGGTTTTGATAGTCAAATGTCGATATTTTAAGGGGAAAGGAAAGACTACGTCAATAATTTATTCTCTACTAAAAATGATGACGATCCTGTGGCAGTTCAGACTACCTAGGTGGGGACTACTATGTAACAACTCATGTATGATTGATTATTTGTGGAGAGTAAACGGATTTCCTTATGGTCATCATTTGCATACAACAATTTAGTGGAAATCATTACTAATAGTCAGTAATGGGCAACTGGTCATTTAGAGACATGGTTTGAGGTCTTCGGGTATTGACTGGTGCCTCTTCACCCACTTCTGCTTTTCTTCTCTTTAGAACTCTGTCCAGAATGCAGGGAGGGCCTGCTGTGCCAGCAGCAGAGGGACCTGCGTGAGTACACTCAAGCCACCATCTATGTCCACAAAGTTGTGGACAATAAAAAGGTACTGGTGCCCCCTGTGGCCATGGCTCATTGTGATCAGGCTTCCTTTGTGTTTATACTGAGGATTGTTTGGGACTATACCAGTTTAGTACCAGTGCTGTTTGGAATCAGGCTTAAAATTGGAATTGTATATGGTTTTAGCTGGTTCTGAGTCTGTCGTGCATTTACTGAGCATTAGCTGAGGGCCAGGAAAGGTCTTGGTGCTGGGATGCAATGAAAAAGAAGCCCAATGAGAAGGTGAAGACTGAACTCCTAGATCCACCTGAAGACTTCACGAAGCAGTGAGCAGATGGGAGGAAGTCTTGCAGGGTGGAGCAAGATGCCTGAGGACCGGAGCTTCCCTGTTCTAAAGGGAGAGACAGGAATGAAGGGGCTGCATGTGGGGGAGTCAACACCAGGAACCAGCTTTAAACAGTTGTTCCAGGCAAAGGAGGGCTGAAGCATGGAGCCTGGTGTGCTCAAGGAACAGCGACCGCCATCGTACCTAGATGAGTGCTGTCCACTAGAGTGCCTGGTGGCAGAGGGCAAGGTTCAGTGTGAGCTGCACACACAGTGGCCATAGCCCTGTGCAGCTTTGGAGCACCCAAAATGTGAATATTGTGTTGAGGAACCGGACTCTGAGTTTAAGTAGCCACATGGGGCTAGTGGGTACCATAGTACTCACTGCTGTTCCCGAGTTAAAGTTTATTCCCAGGACAGACAGTGATAAGGAATGACAGACTGGTTTCTGTATGAGTTTTCCATATGCTATGGATTTGAGATTTTACTCTTAGATGTCAGTCACTGGAGAGTTTTATTCAAGATCATGGTGTGATCCGATTTACAGTTTTTAAAAGTCACCCTGGCCATTGTGTTTGGAATTGCTAAGGATGCAAGAGGACTGAGAAAAGGTAGAGTCTCAAGTGTTCCTCTGCAAGGGCAGATTGGATTCTAGAACATTTTACTTGTAATGATTAGGGATGGCCCTTGGGTAAATCCTGACCTGCATCTCTGGACTTCTTATTAATTCAATTCCAGAATTGGAGGATTGAAGACCTTAGAATACATATTATTTGATGCTAGTTAGCACTTGTTTTAGAAGAGTAACTTATAAGTTATGCACTAGAACTGCTTCACAAATTCAAGCAACGGCCTTCATTTCCAAATTGCTAAGAAAATGAAGTTAACGAATGTATATATCTCAACTCCCCCCCCCCAGAAGTTCCTTAAACATTTTGCAACTTTTAGTACATATGTACATTGGAATTGAGTGTAAAATAGTATCCGTTGTAGCATATGTTGCGTGTTTTGGCTTAGTAGCTATCACTGATAGTGTTCTGCCAAAGAGCACTTCAAACACCCTCATTTTTCAGTTCTTAAGGATAATTTGGGCTCCTGGCACCTCATTTTCAGGGCTTGAAAAGGCTTGACAATCAGTGTCTAGCAAGGTATGTAGTGTTTTTGAACTTCTGCAAAATAGCATCATTGTAGAAGCTGATAGTAATACCTGCTTTATAGAGATGTCTGAAACTCACAGTGAGCATGTCAAATTGGAGAATAAGTCATAGGTTTAAAAAATTAATATTAAAAAGCATAGAGCACAGCAAGGGATTCTTGATCGACTCTTGTGTCTCTTGTCTCACCATGAGAAATGTATCTTCTTGAAAAAGGTGGCCACTGGTCAGCGTGGCTTCCTCAGCTCTGACCCACTTCTCTTTGTGGTCTTCACACATTCAGGTGATGAAGGATGCCGCACCGGAGCTGAACGTGAGTAGTTCTGAAACAGAGGAGGACAAGGAAGAGGCCAAACCAGATGGAGAGAAAGATCCAGATTTTAATCAAGTATGTGTTGAAGCTGCTTTTCATCACACACATTCCACTGACCTCAAGAGAGCACTCCAAGCCCTGACTTCTCTCTGCCCTGTGTGCGGCATTGGTTCTCACACACAAACACGCGTGCGCGCGCGCCATCCTTTCTTTTTTCTCATTTTGGTGGTTTATTACAGCTGTCCTGATTTCCCATTAAAGCTGTGGCCCACACCTTCTTCCAGAATTAATACAGTTCTAATTATTTAGAGGGAAAGGCTGAAATGTAATGCAACGCATTCAGCCCTAAAAGAAGACATTTTAAAATAGGACCCATATCGTGGTATGTTCCTTAGTTGTTGGGTTGTTCACGTATGAAGTGTTTATTTAACTTAGATTCTGATCCATTGAACAAAAGGAACAACAGTGTGAACAATGGAGTGTGCAGAATGGACTGTCCTGTCTTCATCGAGGTGTTTAATGACCACATCATCTGACACATTATGCTCTTGTTTGCCATTGTGAACAATTTCTTTTTCTTTTTTCTTTTTCTTTTTTTTTAAAGAGAGTGAGAGAGAGAGAGAGAATTTTAATATTTATTTTTTAGTTTTCGGCAGACACAACATCTTTGTTGGTATGTGGTGCTGAGGATCGAACCCGGGCCGCACGCACCGCTTGAGCCACATCCCCAGCCCAGTTGTGAACAGTTTCTCCATCATGATCGACCTTTTTTTGTTAAGACTTCTTTTCCTACCTCTCCCCCAGAGAAAGCTGAGGAACATTCCAGGGATTTGTTAAGGGCCATGTAGGGCTGTTGTGTATGTGTAGCTTGGTTTCAGTTTTCAGGTCAGACCGCTTTGTTCCCAGCATATTCTTAAATATTTTTCATCCGTGGAATTTCTATCCAGTTTCATTTTTAAAGAACAAGACACCTTTAAAGCTGAAATAGGGTATTCAAATTATGGATAGCATTCTCTGTGAAGTATTACAATAGCCACCTGCTGTGTGTCATGGAGCAGACACACCTGGGCTCATTGGCTACTGCTGCTCCCTTTTCCTCCGTGTTGACCAAGTCTTGGCATTTAGCCTACCAGAGGTGAATGTTCCTTGTAGTTTCCCAAGGGGTGTAAAGGACATGTCAGAGTTTATTTTCACGGCTCATTGGAATCTCATAGACTAACCTTAAACCACCTCTGAAGGAACAGCTGTGCCTGCTGACATCTCTAATGTTAAAAGTTCTTCTACAAAATTTTGAATTTTGAAATTGTCAACTTTGGCCTGCCCTTTACTTAAGTGCTAGCCAAATTCATGCTTTTCTAGCAATGTAAGTTTTTAGTTTCAAGGGGCTACTTTCCTATGATGGGTGATGCTCTTATTAAAATCTGTGTACATGTATGTGTGTGTCTTCTGTTCCTTGAAATTATATACACAAATACTGCAGTAGGCCCACTCTGGGCTTTGGCTTTTCCTTTTCTGGTATTGGGGATTGAACCCAGGAGCATTCGAACACTAAGCTACACCCTAGCCCTTTTTATTTTTTATTTGGAGATCAGGTCTCACTAACTTGCTTCCTTGAATTGGAGAGCCTCCTGTCTCAGCCTCCTAAGTCACTGGGATTACAGGTGGGGCCACCACAGCTGGCGGTTATTTCTCTTAGTAGGAGTTTGCTAACCTGTTGGCACCCTTTCTTTTTGTCTTGATCTCCATATACAGTCAATCTTCTAAGTCACTTATCTCCAAACAGATTGTAAGCCCTGGGGGCTGGGGTTGTGACTCAGAGGTACAGTGCTTGCCTAGCATGCATGTGGCACTGGGTTTGATCCTCAGCACCACGTAAAATAAAAAGTAATGATATTTTGTCTTTATTGGAATGTGCAGAATTCCAATATCCACCTGTAAGTAAAAAATAAGTACAGATATTTAAAAAAAAAAAGCCCAGGACGCACCCCAGGACTACCTGTGTGTCGTGATTCAGGACTGTGTTCTCTTCCATCTCTTCTTGCCAGGCAGTTTCTCACTAGCCTAGTTGGTGTTACTTAGTAGTCTGGTTCAATAATCGGTGGGAACTCTTGTTTTCCAATCTTTTATGGTCTGTTTTCACTGATTTTTTTCCTCTGGTAAACTAGGTATGATCAATACATGTACTTATTGTTCTTAGTTTCTGTTATTTCAGGATTTACTTTTCAGCTTGAGTTGCTTAGAAACTACAATTTCAAGTCATTTAGATTTTTGAAAGGCTGATTTTTTTGAATGTCTAGTTTTATTCATTGTGGTCATAACCACAGCAATGCTTTTAAACTAGATGTGGAATTGCTCTCCTCAGTTGTGGATAACAACAGATTTTTCATTTATAAATATGATAGAGAATGTTGGAACGTTGTTTTTTGTGCTGTAATTATTTTTTTATACTTTATAATTTTCCTCTGTCTTCCTTCTCCTTGTTTGGATGTTGTAATACTCGAGAATGTTTAAATGTCTGACCGTCCTAGTTTGGGAAAAAGTGGATAGTCCCTGAAAAGTATCAGCGTGTTTCCAACTGCAGATAGCTTCTGTGATTGCCATTGTAAATCCTTGCAATAAAAAAATGATGCATTTCTGTTTGTCCTTAGTGGAGTTGAACAAATCCCCTTCCTTCTTCTAAGCTTGATCAACCCAGTTCCTTTGATGTTATCTGAAATGTAGGTTAATAATACACTTGGTGTTGACTATCACTTAGGTAATCTGGAACAAGGGTACTGGCTTTTGTCAGTTAAGGTGGATATAAATTCTATGGATTTAAAAGGAAGATAATTCTAGAAGCTTTTACACTATTTAAACCAGTATGTCATCAGTTTTTTAAAATGCTCAGGGCTTTGGTTTGGGGTTGTGTTTTGTGCTTCAAAAGTCAAATAATATATTGTTGTAAGTATTTTTTCTTATGTTCTCAAGTGTGGAATTCAGGTTCAATTTGACACTCCCGCCCCCGCCTCCAGCAGTTTAAGATTGAGAAGAAAGAGTTTATCAAAACACCTCCCCGGTCCCCCTAAGTTCACTTATTTAATGAATCTTTGACTCATTTGTGGTTTTGTGCTGGGCAGAGGCAACCAAGGCTTCCTGAGCCCTGCTGATGTGCGGCTCCAGAACGCTATTCCTCTGTGTCCTGATCAACCTGGTGATGGACACGGGGCAGCTGTGTGCATAGTGACCCGTGACCACCCTGCTTATTACAGTTGTCACACAGTGGAAACTATGGCAGCCCTAGTTAGGGCCTTGGTGTTGATCCACCCAGACCTCCTAATCAGTCCAAAGAAAAGGATTTTTTAAAAATTCTGTTTTCATTCTCTAGTCTGGCTAATAGAAGAATCTTTGCCACATGTTAACCTCTTCTTCTTTGTCTTCTCCCCCCCCCCCTTTGGTAGGGAGTGGGAATTGAACCCAGCGGTACTTAACTCCTGAGCCACATCCCCAGCCATGGGGATTTTATTTTCAGGCAGGGTCTGTGCTTAGAGTCTCCCTGAGGTGCTAAGGCTGGCCTTAAATCCTCCTGCCTCAGCCTCCCCTGTGGCTGGGATTACAGGTGTGTACCACCATGCTGGCCATTAACCTCTTGATGATCATTTATAAGCATATTTTGGATGCCTGGGGTATAGCTCAGTGCTTGCTCAGCTTGTATGTGTCCTTGTTTGATCCCCAGCCCTAGGGAAATAAGGGCGGAGGGTGGATTTCTAGGACATTTGGCTCTTATTTTTTCTTTCTTCGGTAACTAGAGTCTGCATTAAACCCCATGTATGTCTGTACTTTCTCACTGAACCTTTAAGTAATTCAAAGCTGTCACTATATTTCACTTGTAAATGCTTTGTCCTGCGTATCCTAAAAGTAATGTCGGTGTTCTATATAATACTAGTAATATGCTCATAAGAAGGAAATTAGCAGAATGCTCCAATTATATAATACCCATACTTGAATATGTCTGTTTTTTAAACCAGTGTGCAATCCCAGTATGCATGATTTTTGTGTCGCCATGGGCTGTTATCGCTGTCCTGTACATCCCTGTCCCCTTTCTGCCCTCTTTGACATTGACTTTCAGACCAGTTTGATTTCCTGTAGATTGTTCCATGTTCTGGATTTGACTGATGGCCTCCTTATTCTTTTTTAACTCTTTTGCTTATGCCTTACATTCCAATTACTCTTAGTTTGTAGTTGGGTCTGAGTATTTGATTACATTTGGTTTCAACTGTTTCCATGGTGGAGGAGGACAAGTGGAATTAAACCCAGTGTTGCCTTTGAACTAGGTCCACAGCCCTTTATGTTTTTTATTTTTGAGACAGGGGGTCTCTAAGTTGCCACGACTGGCTCAAGCTTGGGATCCTCCTGCCCCAGTCTCTGGAGTTAGTGGGTTTACACAGCTAGACACTCTGGGAATTTCTGCTTCTTTATTATTCTGAATTTATTTGGATGGTTAAGGGACCAGTAAGCCCAAAGATTTTTTGTTTGCTTAAAGAGCTTTATAAGCAAAGGTCACATTGTGGATGATTTCAGGAATTCCATTGTTTTGGATTCTATTGTAGAGTAATGGAGGAACCAAGCGGCAGAAGATATCCCATCAGAATTACATAGCCTATCAAAAGCAAGTCATCCGGCGGAGCATGCGACATAGAAAAGTTCGTGGCGAGAAAGCACTAATCGTTTCTGCTAATCAAACATTAAAAGAATTGAAAATTCAGGTGAGGAAATCTAACATTTGCTCAACTGTGCTCTGGACTTAAGAGACCTTTATGAATTCTTGCTTCATGCCTATGTTCATACGTGTATCTGTTTACTTTCGATTTGACCTTTTAAACACCTTTCTGCTTATATAGTATTAAGCCATTGAGAGAGCAGGGCTTTTTTTATTTCAAAATAATATCCCCAAATCAAAAGACTCAAAATAACGTTTTCAAAATAACGAAGAATCTTTCTATGAAAGTGAGAGTGATTTTTTTTTTTTTTTTTAAAAATAGACTAAAACCTTGGACAAGCTCTGAGTAGCTTTCCAACAGTGATAATTGTTCATTTCCTTTAAAGTGTCATGTGTCTTATTTGGCCTGTTACCAAAATCTGTGACATTTATGGGTTACAAAAGATATCCACTGGCTAACCTGTTTGCTAGGATGAGTTGGAAGTTCTTTTATCAGTACTTTTGGCAGAAAAGTCTACTTGGTAGAATTTTATGTTATCTTTAGATTTTTTTTTTCTTTTTTTCCCACCTTTATTTTTGGTACCTGGGATTGAACCCAGGGCCACTGAAACACTGAGCCACATCCTCAGCCATTTTTATGTTTTTATTTTGAGACAGGATTCACTACGTTCCTGAGGCTGCTTTACTTGTGACACTTCTTCCCTAGCTTCCCAAGTCGCTGGGATTACAGGCGAGCGCTCCCCTGCTAGAGTCTTGACCTTTATAGATTCTGGGTAGAGGCTCACTCAGATCTCCCCCTCCATCCTGCATGGCTCGAAGGTCAGTGGTGGCAGTGTAGGCTCTATGAAAGCGCCTGTGACAGTCTTCCACTTGGCGTCAGTGCTAAGTATTCTTCCCGAGCTTTCTGATAATATATCCCAAAATCTAGGCACAAGGAGCTGATGCATTCAAGATGTCCATGGAAAAAAAAAATCTGGCCTCGATCTGTTTCAGTCGCTGCTTCATATTCAAAATGTTGACCGAGTTCCCCTCTCTGTTACTTTTATGTGGCGTAGTTTACTGGTTACGCATTTTTCTTGTTGCTGATATTTATCGTTGTAATTGAGGCAAAAGTACAGGCTTCCTTTGAGGGTGTTATGTGTTCCAGATTGTCTTGAACATTATTTCCCTTGGTTGAACCCACGGCTCTGAAAATAAACATGTTGGCATGAGATCTTGACTCTGTGATTGTGCCCTTCACATCTGAGCGGGCTTGTTTCCCTTGCCTGCTCTCTGGATGTCAGCGGTAAACCTCGAACATTCAGAACCTTTCAATTACAAAAAGGGCCCCTGTGGATAAGGACGTTTTAAAAGCCTGTGCTGTTCTTATTGTGGACTGCTATTTTTGAAGAATAAATCAGAAGCCAACAGAAATAACCACTCCTGGGAGCAGGAGCATGGTACCTGGTCTGATGAGCTGTGGAAGGCAGCAGCTATTGAGATTAAAACCCCAGACGTGCTTTCCTTGGGTGCTTCCTCTGCAGCAGCTCTTTTTGATTTCCTCTCACACCCAGGATTGCTGTGAATCAGAACTGAAAGAGAACAGTGGGATGTGATTTGTTGGGCACAGTGACGCACACCCGTGATCCTAGCAACTCAGGAGGCTGAGGCAGGAGGGTCGCAATCTAAAGCCTGTCTCAGCAACGAGATCCTAAGCAATTTGTTAAGACCTTTCCTGGGATGTAGGGGATTGCTTAAGTGCCCCTGTGTTTAATCCCCGGTACCAAAAAGAAGGATATAATTCCTTTTTAAATTATATTTAGTTTTCTTGCAACACTACAAATGGAACCCAATGCCTTCAGTTTGCTAAGCAGAGACTCTGCACTGAGCTACATCCACAGTTCTCATTTTTAAGTGTTTGATAGAACTCTCCTTTGGGAATACTGTGCTTCATCCTGTTAACTAATATGATGACAACCCCTAATGACTATCTCCCAAATTAACAAGTGAATTACAACTCATAGAACACGTGGAGCGTAGCCTTCGAATTCTCTCTTTAAAAAACCTGTTTCTCCTTTGCTAGCAAAGCAATAAATATTACTTTTTCTTGTTTCACACACAAAAAGTTCTTTGCAAACTAAATGTTTAATCTTATATATATGCACTAAAAACAATTAGTTGATTTACCCTAATTACTAATTTGCCCACAACCTGTCTGTAATGTAAACTAAATGAAGTATAATTAGTTCCCTTCCTGAGAAGGTGCTCAGTGTTTTATTGCATTATTTTGTTTTTGTGGAGCCTGGGGATCAAATCCACAATCAAACACTTGCTAGGCCTGTGCTCTACCAATGAGCTATACCACGAGCATCATGTTTCCTTATTTTATTCTTCAGCGAGTGGTTTTCCTCTGGTTAAAGAAGAGGAGCATTAGCTGGGCACAGTGGGGCACGCGTGTAATCCCAGTGGCTCTTGAGTCTGAGGCAAGAAGATCTCAGGTTCAAATGCAGTCTTAGCGACTTAGCAAGACCCTGTCTCAAAAAATAAAAGGGCTGGGGATCTAGCCCAGTGGTCAAGCCTCCAGGTTTCATCCTGTACTTCCTTGGGACTGGGGCAGTGCTGGTTCACTGCTGAGTGCATTAAACATTCTTGTCCATGTCCTCAGAACACTAAGCATGGGCGGAGCCCCTCTGTACTAGTGCCTTGGGTCTGGGGAGCCTTGGTCTCACAGGGTGACGTACAGACCTGAGGCACTGGGGGAGAGAAGAGCATCCCTGCATTGCAGTGGCTGTCACCCTCCCCACACTAAGATGGCCTTTTGCACATCTCCTTGGTAGCTCTGCTTGGGTCTCCACGGCTCTCCTCGAGTGCCCTATGTCGACTGCAGGCCTGGCTTGGTGAAGCTGTCCACTCAGTGCTTCTTGCACAGTAGAAACAGGCTTATTGCTCATGAAGGTCTTTGATGCCATGCACTTGGCATTGTAGCTACGGGTCCCTGTGTGACTTTCAGGGGCTCAGTCTCTGGAGAAGTCCAGATAAGACTGTGGCCCAACAGCTGGGAGAAGACTGGCTTGTGCTGCCTGTTCTTATGTGTGTGCCATTATTAATAGAACTTCTGAGCCAGGCACAGTGGCACTCACCTGTAATCCCAGCAGTTCAGGTGGAGGAGGGAGCAAGATTGCAAGTTCAAAGCCAGCCTCAGCAAAAACGAGGTGCTAAGCAACTAGAGCTGGGGATGTGGCTCAGTTCAATCCCTGTTCTGTGTCCACCCCCCCTACCCTCCACACAGCAACTTGTGGTCACCATTGATATGCTAGAGAAGCTCACGGGCTGTGCTGTGCTGGACTTGGTTTTGCAAGTTTTAAAAAACCCTTTATGCTTAAGTCATTCAGAATTTATTTTAACACTCGGCCAGAGTTGGGGTGGGTCATATATGGCCCCTGCCTTCAAGGAATTCATGTTTTGGGTCCTAGAGACATGACTTAGCCTAAGAATGTCTGATAGTCCCAGGGCTGACTTTGTCACCAGTCTGTTGCTGAAGAAGTACAAACAGAAGGGAGAAAAATCCAAACAGGTTGCTGGGAAATTTACAGATGGTTTTAAGGAAGAACTTGGACTTGACTTGTTGGGGCAGTGATGTGGGGCCTAGCATGGCAGGAGGACAGTGACAACCCAGCCCATGCCCATAGCCAGAGCGCTGGGCAGCAGTGTCCACAGCCCCCAGCCCTCCTTCACCTCACTAGGTCTGTGTCCCCAGCCTCCAGGAGCAGTAAGGTCCAGGAAGAACCAAAGGGTCCGGGTGTGCGACTGTTCCCCATCTTCCTCCTGGGCCTGCGAGGCTGCTCCTGGCCTTGGAGGGGTTCCTGGGCTCAGCAGGAGAGTAGCAGCGGGCTGGCTGCCCACAACTGGGTCTTTGGGACTCTGCAGCCTTTTCAATTGTAACTTTAGAATCTGTGCTTCATTTATTCACAGTAGATGTGGGCTCTGTGTTTTGCTTTATTCAGACTTTGTTTCTTCTATGTTGACACAGATCATGCACGCATTTTCAGTTGCTCCTTTTGACCAGAATTTGTCAATCGATGGAAAGGTTTTAAGTGACGACTGTGCCACCCTGGGGACCCTTGGTGTCATTCCTGAGTCTGTGATTTTATTAAAGGTAGGTAACAGCTCTACAACCAAGGAGCTCTGGGCGTTTTTTTCATTTATTTATTTATTTTAGTTGTAGATGGACATAATGTCTTTATTTATTTGGTGCTGAGAATCGAACCCAGTGCCTCACGCGTGGGCCATCTCTTAACCACTGAGCCACAACCCCAGCCCCAGGAGCTGTGGTTTAAAGGACACATGTGATGGTGGTTAAAGCCGTCTTGTGCCTCCTGGGAGTGGGGGGGGCGTGGGGCATTGTCTTGTCTTATTTTTGGATGTCACAGTAGTGGTGTCTCCACAGCCCCTGCCCATACCATAAGCCCCTCCTGGCTCCCCCCACACAGGCTGTACGTTGGCCTTCCTGTCCCTCATTTCCTATGGCCTTGGGCTTCCTCCTCCAGGTGTAGCTCATCCCCTCTGACTGGGAGGGAGGGAGAAAGCTTTGTGCCCTTCGAGCACTAAGGGCTGACTGTCAGCCCCATGGGCAGCCATACTGTGCCTTCTGCTGGGCCCACTGGGCTACTGGGTCTCTGGTCACTGAGTTTCTGTGGGCCGTGTCTGTCTGTGTCTGAAACCTCCCACATGCACCCCAACACACAACTGTTTTGACTAGCTGGAGAGTTTAACAGCAATAGAAAAAAAATTTGTGCCACTGCCTATAACCTATGCTGGCCTTCAGTCCCCTACAGATAGGATAAAGAACAGATAATGTGATCATGTGGATGGTAATACTTTAAAATCTATCATTTTTTTAAATAATTTTTTTTGAGAGAGTTTTTTTTTAATATTTTTTAGTTTTTAGCGGACACAACATCTTTTTCTGTATGTGGTGCTGAGGATTGAACCCAGGCTGCACACATGCCAGGCGAGCACGCTACCACTTGAGCCACATCCTAGCCCTAAAATCTATCATTTTTAAGAAAAATATTGAAAACCTCATTGAAGACAGGAGGGGCTTGTATAATTTTTGTGTAACATAATATTTGCATTCATCCTTCTCCCTGACCTTTCACCTGCCTTCTGGGTTCACAGATCGACAACCATTCTGTGAACCCAACCCCTCTGATTTTGTTTCCAGAGAACAAGTTGAGGATCCCTTATCTGAATCTCTTGGGACCAGAAGTTGCTTGGATTTCAGGGATTTTCTGTATTTTGTTTGTTTTTCCCTTCAAATACTCAAATATTTGCACATACATATGTCTAAACATTAAGTTCATTTATGATTTATTTGTATGTTATACTAGGAGCTGATTTAATGTAATGGTATTGTGCATCTGTGTTTTCACCCCAACCCATCATATGATGTCAGGTATTGAGATTTTTCACTTGTGGCAGGAATTGTGTCATGGCCCAGAAGTTCTGAGTTTGTGGGTGTTGTGTATTTTAGATAATGGGGCTCACCTGGTGCCATCTGGTTAAGCTTAGGCAACACATGGAGGCACACGTGTCTGGCTCAGAAGCCCAAGTGGCCTTATGGGATTCTTGTTCTGGGCATGGCTTTGCATTCAGCGGATCTTGGAGATATTTGAGACTGCAGGGGCCTCTGAGCCCTCACTGGTCCCGTCTCCCCTCCCCAAGGGACTTATTTTGTGGCTTCCCTTTTCTTCTTGTTTCTTGGTGGCTAAGAGGACCTTCTCTGTATCAAATGACACGTTAACACATGTAGAATGAGTTCTCAGGTGCTTTTTGTACCCAGATCTCAATTCTGATGTGATAGGTTAGCCCTGGCAGGATGACGCCCACCTGTGCTCACTCCTGACCCCCACAACTCCCCCAGCGTACTGTTTGCTGTACAATCTGTGGAATGGTGTTGAGAACCTGTTAGGTTGGGGAATCCTAATGCTCTTGCATAGACTTCTAACAACCCCTTTTATGGAGGGTCAATGCTTGCAGGCGGGCAGCTGGAGACTGTACTGGTCATTGGCCTCTTTGCCCTTAGAGCTAATCTCATTCTCAGCTTGACATCATTGTGGGCTCTGCCTTAATACAGAAGTCAGAATTTTGTTCTTGATGGTAAAGAGGAGGAAAAAATGTCATCATACCCTAATTGGTATTTTGAGAGGACGCTTGTAACTTTTTATTTCTCCCTAAGTCTTAGTGCCACCACAGGGGTCTTAACTCATGACGATTACAATGGTTTTTAGTAACCTCAGGGCACCTGGACATTTAGACCTTTCTACCTCCAGAGTTGTTTTGGGAGTGAGAAAACAGCACCAACCCCTGCCCAACAATACACTACTTTGAGGTGACAAGTCTCAACCCACAGTTAGCAGGCCATCGCTGGCTGTGACTTGAGGTGCACTGTCTCCTGGACAGTTTATCTATGTTCACCATTTTTGCAGCCTGCAGGGCAGGCGTCTGGATCCCAGGACATGGGTGTGTTGCACCCCCACCCCCTGCAGCTCTCAGTTGTCTCCTTTGTTTTCCAGGCGGATGAACCAATTGCAGATTATGCTGCAATGGATGATGTCATGCAAGGTAAAGACGAGTCCTTTGAGGAGTCTTGGTGAAGGTCAGGGGCTGGGACCCCGGTTGCCAAAGCTCTAGTGCACAATGCTTTGGCTTTTTACTTTGAAAAAAGTTTCCACGTGTTTTTATGGTAGAATTGTACACTATTAGTTTTAATTGATGGTAGAAAGGGAAAAAAAAAGTGTGTCCACAAATGTGGAAAGCACAAGGAAGAGGAGTCATCCAGCAAACCCGAGGAACCATACCATAGTATGCGTGAGCCAGCAGGTGCCCAACAGGTGACCAGACAGGTGCCCCGGAGGGGGAGGGGTTGGAAAAGTATGAGCAGAAGTGCAACAGACCCTTCCCCACACACACTCTTATCACCCTCCCTTCAAGTAGCTGTCACTGCCCCTGCCCCACCTGTACCTCAATCTGGAGTTTGAGTTTCTGCATTTTGAAGAAATAAAGCTTAGAAAGTGGGAACATTGTCTTCTGCAGCCAGCTGCAGGCCAAGCCCTGCTCTGCTCTCATGCCAGCAGTCCATCTCCTGCCTCTGCAAGGAGGCCAGGGGCTTTCCCTCCAGGGGAGCTGCCCAATTCAAGGACAGACCCTTCAGAGGTAAAAAGCTGGTTCATCTCCAGGGCATCTGCTAGTGGCGCCCACCGGTGTCCCCCCAGCATAGCCTCAGGCACTTTTACAGTAACTCCATCTGCAGCAGATAGAAGTGGCCACCAGGCAGTGGAAGACTCAGAGCTGGAGCCAAGAGATGTCAGCCAGCCAAAAAAGGAACTAGTTCAGGGAGCATGAGAAAGCTTAAAACTCGCCTACAAATAATATAAAGAAAATGAGCAGAAACCCACTGGGCCCTGAATATTAAAAGAGTCATTCGAGAACAGAAAAGAATTAAACGAGAAGGAATTTGAGGCCAGGTATGGTGGCATATGCCTACAATCCCAGTACGGCAGGAGGAATGTGAGTTCAGAGCCAGCCTCAGCAAAAGTTAGGGGTTAAGCAACTCAAACTCTGTCTCTAAGTAAAATACAAAATAAGACTGGGGGTGGGGCTCAGTAGTGAACTGCCCCTGAGTTCAATCCCAGTACAACAAAGAAAAAAACAAGAAGGAGAAATTTGACAGTGGAAGTGTCACGTGGACCCAACTAGAAGATATTCTGGAAGAGTTGTTCTGCAGCAGGCAGTGAGGGCCCCCAGCCTGGCATATGGGGTTGGGATGGGACATGCACTTGGGGCAAAGGGTATCCACTAGAAAAGACAGGTGGTAGTGACAGCCTCGAAGAGACTTCTGGATCTTTTCAGAATTTACATTCAACTTGGCTTGGGAGTATGGCCCAGTAGCAGGGCACTTGCCTATCATGCTTGAGGTCCTGGGTCCATACCTGCACTGCCCAAAAATTAAAAAAAAAAAAAAAAAAAAAAAAACAGTCGATAAAATAAAATACAGGAATGGTGCCGGGGTTAGCAGGCCCAGAAAGACAGCCACACAGAGAACCAGACAATTAGAACACCAAGGCTTCAACTCAGAAATGACCTCCGCATTGAGGCTGGCTGCGCAGGGAGCGCCACTGTCAGCAGGCTGGGTGGGCGTGAGAGGCGGTAGAAGGGCTAATTTTTTTTCCCCTTTGAAGAAGATTCAGATGTTATATGAAATAACAATATAAAGCAGTTGTTTAGAAACAAGGAGGCTCAATGCCAGAACACGCTACAGGAGTCGACAGTGGCTTCTAGAACTGGGGAGTGGGGCGGGGGGGGGGGAGTGTGAGACATAGCTCCCAGGGAGTCAGTCATGGTCTTCCCAGGCCACTCACTGAGTCCTCCAGAATGGGACCCTGACTTCTACTAGTGTTTGACTTTTAAAATAGTGCATGTGTATTGATTTGCAAAAAATAAAAACAGAAAGATCACCATCAGATGAGTGTCATCCATAAGTTCTGAAGCAGTCATTTGCAGGTGACTGAGGTGATTAAAAGTTATTTTAGACTTTTCATCTTGAGGCGTTGAAATCATCTTGTTGCTATCTGACACGACAGTCGTTTCACTTTGGAATTCTTTTTTTTCCCCTCTCCAGTTTGTATGCCAGAAGAAGGGTTTAAAGGTAAGTTACATTTGTCATGTTTTGTGCATGAATGTCAGAGTCAGACTGTAATTTTCTATTAAAGTGAAGGCTATAATTTGATTTTAAAATTTAATCCAAGTCTAGTCTCATGACTGGAATTAATTTTAGTTAAAAGCATTTTTATTCCGGCTTCTTAGCCTCAGACATGGCCTGAGTGCTCTGGCTTCCCCCACCTGCACTCAGTCCCCTGTGCCTTGGTGGGAAGTCAGGAGCGACCTGGTGGTATTTCCCCCACTCCTTCTGTTAATCCCATCTTAGAGCAGGACGGTTCAGAGTAGAGAGGTACTAGAGCTTGCTGAGCGAGGTCAGCCCCAGCAGAAAGGCTGCTTTATTCCATGCAGAGTTCAGGCATTGGCTGGGTTGTGTCTCCTCCTGCACCTTGGCCACCGTAGTTGTGCACCCATAATACTGACAAATGCATCAAATACAGACGCTTGACGTTTACAGATTTAACTGTTGCCATGTTGATTCTTTGCCTGCCACTCTAGAGGTCCAGAGCATGTTTTACCAAGAAATAAGTTTAAATCTGTTCCAGGGGCTCTTTGGTGAACTCTTGGCCTAGGTTGAAAACCTGCTCTCCATGTAGCTTTATTGTGTCCCTGTTATCACTACAGAGGAACTTGTGGTGGTCCAAGCAAAAAATTTTCTTTAGGATAAATGACCATAAAATAAATGAAAGCTTCAGTAAAATCTGATGAACTTGTATGAAGATACACGTAGGAAACAGGGCTTTCCACAGAACTAGGATTTGCCCAAAAGTCTACTGATAACTTTTCTTAGCCTTCAGTGCCAAGCCATGTTCTTATTAAGTTGGAAGTTCACTGTTGATGCGTTCTTGGCAGCGGGACTACATGAACTCGGTGTCTTGGTCACAGCTATACCTGCAAATGTGTTTCTTTCCTCAGGTACTGGTCTACTTGGACATTAATCTTTGAACACTTGCAGACACCAAGAAATGACCAGAGGGGAAGAGGAATTTGACTGTAGGGCATTAAAGAAAAGGTGGATTTAAGGATTAAACCATTACATGACTCTTCCAAAAGGCAAAATCCATCTAAAAGCGACTGTCCCAAATGCCTTATGTCAAATAAAGCAGATTGCACTGATGGACATCAAACTTAAAGGAAATGTTTCAAATTTTATATTTAAGGGGGGTGGTGGCAGGGAGGGGTGAGTAAAGACTGAACAAGTTTAGTAGCCGTAACAGTAAATCATGTTTACAAAGGAGATCTGTAGTCAAGGCGGGAATGAAGTTCTCTTCTACTTCTTGCTCAAGTTCCATACAGATGCGCTGGTCCAGAAAGGATTTGTGTCACAGTAGATGGGACAACATTCTGCTCAAGTGATTCTTTAGAGACGTAACCTGCTTACCAATACCTGTCTTTGACTCCTATCATACTTTGAATAAAGCATGAAAGTGAAGAAGTTGCCGTCATTGTGGAGAAGTGTCTTCAGATTTAGACGCCCCTCTGGCCAGCGCAAGCCCACCAGCTGGTGGTCTTTCCCAGTGTTGGTCAAGTAGAGGCAGTTGCATGTGGCCTGCAGTGAGCAAGGGACTGTCTGTTGGCCTCGGGGGCTTTTTGCCTTAGTGCATTTCAGAAAGCAAGGAGAAGGGTTCTTCCGGGCAGTGGCAGCTTCCTCCAGCACTGCTGTTACTCCCAAGTGGAAAGTCAGATATTCCTTGCCACCACCTTATCAGAAGAGTAAGTTGAACTGAAGTACATTTGGTAACACAGGTTCTTAGAAAATATGTTCTTCTCCAAGTCTGCTGTTTCTCGAAGCGTTCTCCTGAAACACCCTGAAAGGATCTTTGTAAGTCACTTTGAGCAAAGGCAAAACAAATGAGAGTGTAGATGGGGTGTCCTGTTTTATCCAACTCAGAATTATTGTGACTAGCGACAAATAATCAAAGCAATATACTGAAGAATGATGAATTTTTAGATGAAACCTCAGACTAGAGTTTGTTTCTTTAAAAAAAAAGTTTTCTCTCTGTATGTATGTGTGATTGTGTGTGTGTTTGTGGCTGAGTTGCTGACGCAGGTCTCTTGCATTTTTTGGCCTCAAGTTTGTGCCAGGCCTCTCCCTACTCCCCCTTCCCCGCCTTCCCCTATGTTGAAAATCAGAATTTAAATAATGGATGGGGAGGCAGATTTCAGCTTGAGTACCAATCCTGAGCAGCATCCATGTGAAGAGCTTTTCACGAGGGTAATTACGGGGTTGGTGGAATCAGGGCTTGGTGTTCCCCTCTGTGTGTGCAGTGTGTTCAGTCTGTGCCCCCAGAAGGCGGGGGTGCTTAATGAGCCAGTGGGGTGCGGGAGCCCTGTGCAGCTCCCTCAGCACCCATCCTGGGACAGCGCAGAGGGCCTCTGGGCAGGATTGAGGTTGAGCCTGTGCATAGCTAATCCTGGTTTTTAGGTCTCAGTCTTTTATTTGGCTCCAAATAAGTGAAGCTGGTGCCTAGAAGTCATAACAAAGAAATGTATTCTTCCCCGAGGTAAATTGGGCTGAAGGTCAGTAGTGCTTGGTGGAGTGGCTTGCTTTTCTTTACAGAAAAGCTTGTTTGGGGGCTGGGGTGTCACTCAGTGGTAGAGCATTCACCTAGCATGAGCAAGGGAGGTTCATTTGGGGACCAACATGGACGGGTCAGCACCCTAGAAACCAATTTTTCCGAATTTGATGTTGATACCAGTTTTTAGTTTTTTCCCTTAAGATGTTTTGCTTGCTTTTCTTTCACGCATGGTGCGCAGACTGCCTTTGGGCTGCTCCCTGGTCTCTTGCACTTGATCAACTCTGCCCCGGAGGTGCAGGTGGCCTCAGTGCAGAGTGAGCTGGTGATGCTCCAGGAGTGTCTCCTCGAGGTGATAATCTGAAGCCAATCTGCTTGCATGTCAGATCAGGCCCCACAACAGCAACTGGGGGCTCAAGGTTCCCCTCCACGTTTCTGACCATTTAATCCCAGGAGGACGTGTACAACAACCTGTGCTGCACAAGTTGTTGCCACTATTTGATGGTGGCTTACAATTTGGGCATCTTTCCTTCCTGGGGGAATGTCTGTGTTTAGGAGCCTTGTTGTTTAGAATTAACTTCTGCCAAAGTAACACGCCATGAGAGTGTCTATTTCTATGCAGTCATCACCCTGCACACAGTCTCAGTCCTGTCAGATGGCCACTTGCTCAGTTTGTGAAGTCAAGAATCTGCTCAATCAGATCCTGCTTAATGTTAGAAACTAATACTCAGATTGAATAACCTGTTTTAAATACCCAAGGGATGACTTATCTGTCTAAACAAACTGTTAAAGCAAACTGAACAGGGAAGCCTGTCTTTCCTGTCACAGGCTTGAGGGAGGAGGGTCACATGAGTGCTCAGCCTGTTCAGTGTTCGGGGCACTGAGAACAGGGTGCAGGCCAATGAGAAGTGTCACTTTTTTTTTTTTTTAAAGATAGTGAAGAGGGGAGAGAGAAAATTTTTAATATTTATTTTTTAGTTCTCGGCGGACACAACATCTTTGTTGGTATGTGGTGCTGAGGATCGAACCCGGGCCGCACGCATGCCAGGTGAGCATGCTACCGCTTGAGCCACATCCCCAGCCCAGAGAAGTGTCACTTTCATCTTAAGGATCTCGCCCTTGGGCCTGCAGCTACCCCTGCCCCTTCCTTCTGCCACACTGATGGGCAGAATGTTGGCCTCGACATTATTGGAGCCCTTATTCATTAAGTTCCAAATTAACATTTGCAGAATAGTAGTAACTAATTTGAACAACTAGTTCACTGAGCAGCAGTTCTGTGCCCGGGACAGCCCAGCCCAGAGACCAAAAGCACACCTCTCCATTGGACATGACCCAAACTGGGTGACTCCTCCAGGCCAGCAATGGAGTCCCTTGGACTGAGGGTCCACCAGATCTTCGAACAGCAAGCACAACATTTAGGAGGTGTTGAAAAGAGTGTTAAAAATTGTGTCACCTCTGTTCCAGGTCAGTTAGCCATTTATCTTGTAACCAAGAGAAGTTACTAGAACAGGTAGCAATCACTGCCTCCTACACCAAGGATTAAGCAGTAATCAATATTGTTGGTTTAAAATGTTTTTTTTTTTCTTTGCAATTAGACATTTCTTCAGAAATGTGGGACCCTTCTTTCCCCCTGCAAGTCTGTATAAAGAGGCCTTGAGCCACAGCCCACGACGTCCCTAGCCCCTCTCCCACGGCCTACTGCTGGACTGCACTGGAGCCCTTCAGCTGGGGATGGTGGGCAGAGTTCAGTCTTCCTGTTGTTTAGAACTTTCCCTGTGGCCCACATAAAACAAAGGACAGTGGCCAACAGCTTCAGTCCCTGTTTTCGTGCGGGATCCTGTCCAGGTATTCAAAACGCGGTTAGAATGTTTGTTGAAGATTTATGCCTTTAGTGAGAGAGTTTTCTCTGCGGGCACCTTCAGGTTTTTTTTTATTACAAGAAATCAGGAGCAGATGCCTCTAGCCTCGGGGGCAGCAAAAAGCAATGCAGAAGACCAGGCCAGGGACCGGCCAGATGCTACTTCCTGTCTTGAGATTTTCACTGTTGAGATGTGGCTTAGTGAATCACACTGTCCAGGAGCAGAGGGCTCTGAACAGGTCTTTCCTATGTGCTTCCCCTCCCCCAACAAGCACACCTCAGAACCAGTTCTGTCAGGTCGGTGTGCACACTGCCAGCCGTGCCACGTACTTCCTAAGTTCCTCTTCTGAGCGCCACTAAATTTTAGGAAAGAAGAGGTTGCCAGGCATTGTATGAACTTGAGGTGACATAGGTCTGCTTTTAGAATTGGGACCTGGACCAAGTCTTTGCTATGTCATGCGATGGAGGTGAAACCAAGGTTCCTGCCTAGGTGCCTGCTCCTGCCGGCTCTCACCCCACAACCCGGATAGCTCCTTGGCCTTGCTCACACCACACTGGCACAGGAGGCTGCCCGAATTCCCCTAAGAGCTTGTCCAGCATAAATACTGTGTTAATCGCAAACAAAGGACATCATCTGCCTCCCAACATGCTCAAAAAAGGAAAGGGGGAAAATCTGCTTTTAAGGGCTAAGACTTTGTAGGCCAGGGCCTGTGAAGTGACCCTGCTGCTGGGTGGGGGTGGGGCACCAGCAGAGTGGCTTGTAGTGCTGCTAAGCCAGGAGGGCCCTGGGCTATAGGAGGTGGGGACACTCCAGGGAAGCCCTAGGCCTCAGCAGCCCCTGGCTGGATTGGAACACTGCCCCTTGCACTTTGGCCACTCTCAATTGTGTCTGCCCCCAGCCTTTGTTTTGTAACCAAGGAAACCCCAAGCTGCTGCTAGCAACCAGCTACTTTTATGATCTGGACAAGTCTGTTCCCCTTTGAGCCTCTGTCCTCTCGGCAAGGGAGTGGGGATGTGCAGAAGTCAAGTGGAAGCTCCATGGGAGGAGCTGTGGGTCCTCCATCACTCCAGGTCCCCTTCTTCCCACACTCCTGCTCCCTCCGGAAGCTCCAGGCAGCGCCGCCTCTGAGGCTTGGCTTATCAGGCTGCCAGTCACCTCTGGTTTACGTCTGGAGCTTCTGTGGCATCTGCTCAGCTGCCTGCGGCCTTTTCCTGCTTCTCTTGGTGGGAGGCCCCTGTGGTGCTCGTTGGGATAGAATAGTGAAGGTGGACGGAGCTGTTGAGGTTTGGGGCTGGACTGGATTTTATCTGTACCTAAAACTGCCCTTCCCAGAAAATGAGTTAACATAGTTGCACTGGACTCTGTCTCATTTGCTGCTGCCCATCCCCTCCCCTCTATGTCACATGGTTTGTTCTGGGGGGGGCGATGAGTGAACCCACAGGGTCCACTGGAAAAGCCCTGGGGGAGCTTCCTAGGATCTCTCTACTTTTTTGCCTTGTGTTTTAAATGGGGGTAGGGCCTCTTGGTGTGTTTGCGCTTGTGACCCAAAACCCCAACTCCCAAGGGTGGGCCCCCCAGGGTCGTAGCCTCTCTGCCTCTTACTGATCAAGCACCAGCGAGGTGATCTCCTTTCCAGACAGGCTAAGCCTTTGCCGGAGGCGCGCCTGGTGCTGACTCCCACTCACCGTCTTGCCTGCCTCTGGAGGGAGGAATTTTCTCAGGCAGGCCTGGATAAGCACCCATGGCCACCACCTGCACTTCCTGCCCAGGCCCCCCAAGGCCTCTCAGTACACCTGGAGGGCTCACTGATATGCGTTTGCTCCTGTGGGTTCCAGTGTACGGCCCGTGCCCAGCTTCTCTCCCCTCTGACCTCTGGGCATGGCTGGCAGAGAGGGAGAGTCATTTCCAAGGGCCTTGTTCCCATGGTCGGGTTCTCCATCCGGACAGCCCTGTTGACATGTGGAGTTCACCACTGTGTCACGAACTGTGTCCCTTCTCCAGCCGACTCAGATGTCCGAGGTCTGAAGCCAGCTTCCGTTTCTCAGCTGTCGGGAGGGCAAGGGTGGGGCCTGGGTTGCAGCGTGTTAAGTGTTGGAGAAAGAGGAGGCTTGTGCCCGCAGGCAGCCGTGCGTGAGCGCTCAGCCCTGAGTGGTTTGGATTGAAATAGGACAGAAAGCAAAGCTCTGAGGCCTTTGTCCAATCTTCCCTTCAGTAGCCAGGCTCCATGCCAGGCTCCATTCCCAGCCCCCTCCTCCCCGGGGGCCCTGGCAGTCTCAGAATGGTGCCCCCCAGGACACACAGGCGATGATAAGGCTCTTGTTGAGGTTTCTTGTAAAGAGGAAAAAGCTGTGATTGAACAGTTCTTCCATTATAAAAAGAAATAGGCCCCGCACAGCGGAGCCTGCGTTCCTGGGACTAGTCAGCATCGGCACGCTGCGTCCCCCCATGCTAATAGGCTCTACGGCCCCTGGGGACCCTCGAATCTACTGGTTCAAACCCAGCATGGATAAGGGACCAGTGAGGCTGAACTCACTGCCACTGCCTCAGCCTGCCCCTCCCTCTTGCTCAGGTGGGGCACCTCTGGCTCCGCTCAGTGACCTGCAGTGGGCCATCAACAGGCCTCCCTCCCTTGGGAGACTTCAGGAGCGCGTGGTCTCTGTCTCAACTTGTGAGAAGAGCCCTATTTTGGGAAAGGAGTTACAGAAGAGGAAGGGGCATTGTGGTTGAGCTTGGAAATGAATGCAAAGATCAGTCGGGCTCTCTGTGCCCCCCCCCCCAAAAAAAAAAGATGGGTGGAGACGTGGTTCTTAAGAGAATCCTGAAGCCTGACTTCCGAGACAGGTGACCAGCCAGTGCATGCTGCCACTGAAGATCTCTAGGCATTCTGCTGTCATTTCCCAAGTAGCACTGATTTCATCTCCAGGACCAGTGCTCCGCACAGCGTTGTGTCTGGGGCAGTCCCTTACCCATCATCCCCAGAAGGCACTGGCCAACATTCGATTTCTCCCTTCTTTTTTCAGCTTTGACCCAACTGTGTAGTCCTTGTACTTTCCTAGGCAGGATTTGAAAGGCCTCCAGGGGTGGGGTGGGCCCATGGTGAGCAGGTGACACTCCAGGAGTCTCTCCAGAGCCTCAGCATCTTCCTCTTGCTTTGTTCCACCAGCACCACTCAAAATGCCATCCGGGGTTGGCAGCACCAGCAACATTGCAAATCCAGGAGTCGGGCCCCAGAACACTGAACAGGTGACACATCCACAGGCCACTCCTGTGTTCCTAGAAGTTTGAGGCACCTTGGGCTAGAGTTTTTCATCTATAGCTGTAGGCGCTTCCCCCAAGAAATTCAGACCGGAAGGAGCGAGTGCTTGATCCCTGTCAGCTTTTCCTGCTTGTGGAGAGGTGGGACGAGGCTACTTTGCTTTCCTCTAAACTCTTCTCCTTTGGGATGAGAGTCTTGGCCAGGTACCATGGCCCTGGTCCCTGCCTCCTGTAGGACTGAACTTGGGCCTGCATGTCTCAGATCCTGCAGAAGCTGACTAAGGATTGCTGAAGACCTGGGATCTTTTTCTTAATGAAATGCAGTCCCTGTGGCTGGGAAAACAGAGTGGGAGGTGGGACTGGCAGTCACTTCTGGCTAGTCCACCTATGCTCAATAAATATACTGAATACATGTCTTGTGTCCTTTCCCTTTCCTGGGCTTTGTGACCTTGGAGGCCCGGTCAGCTTGGCTGCTGATAAGAAACAGTTGATAAGGAGGAGGTTTGTCTCCCCTCTTACAGCCTATTTCTCCAGTTATTAGAAAAATGGGGTAAGAGCCAGAGATCGAAAGGATTCCCCTCAAATGAGTGGTCTGTGAGTTGATTGTGTTCTTAGGGGTACCAGCCACACCCTTTTACCTGGTGTCCCCCACAGCTGTAGCCTTAGAGGCTGCTGTGTTTCCTGGCTTCCTCTGGGGTTCCGCCTTGGAGGGGAGCTCAGTGGAGGAAAGAAGAGGTGTGTGTCGGTGGGCTCAGAACCCCTGGCTCTGTTGGCCTTCAAAGAGAAGAGTCCGTGAGTGACCTGGCTCAAGTGTCTGCGTTGCTGCTCACTTGCCTGGTGACCTTGGGCTGGTCTCTTCCCCTCTCTTGTCCTCGGAGGTCAGTCTGGGGTGGTCTCTGCAGCCCTTTCCTGCTTGGGTTCACACCTTGTGCTGCGGCCACCTCCCTCCGGCTGCCTCCCCTCCACCTCAACAGAGCTCACTCTGCGAGGCTCCGCGCGCGCGTTACCGGGTTAGGCTGGGGCGGAGGCGCGCCCGGAGAAGGTCTGGAGCTGTGGACCGGCTGGCCAGGTCAGTGCGCAGCCTCTGCCAGGACACGCAGCAGGCGCGCGGATCCGAGGCCGTGCGGGCCGCGAGCCTCGCGCGGCCAACCCCGCGCGTCTCTTCCTCTCACCCTCCCCAGCAGGCGTGGGGCTTAGGCGTGTCCCCTGCCTCTCGGATCGCCCCCACTTGCCCCAGAAGTTGTCCCTGTCCCCTTGAAGCAAAGGCTGTTGGCCAGGGCACCCAGGCCCCGTCGCTGCCTAGCTGAGTCCTACCGCTGTCTGGTCCTCAGTTTCCCCACCTGTAAGATGGGGGCGCCCAGCGCCCACCTCCGCGAGCTGCGGCCAGGAGCGCGCGGCAGGGTGGGGGCCTTCCCGCCGCTCTCGCGCCCGCGGCTCGGGCTCCGCAGTGAGGGGGGAGCGGCGCCGGGGAAGGAGCGCTCCGCGGTCACGTGACGTCCCCCTCCCCGAACTGCGGCGGCGGCGGCGAGCGCCGACCGCGTCCGGGCAGAGCTGCAGCGGCTGCCGCGGGCACCGGAGTGCCGAGCCAGGACGCCCCCGGCCCAGGCCCGCGGTGAGTGCGCCGCGCCGGCCGCGGTCCCGGGATGGGGAAGGGGACAGAGGTAGCCCGAGCTCCCCTCGGCCAGCGCCGGACCCTGCGCGGCGGGCTGGACCGGAGGGGGCGAGCGGGTGGGGACCCGGTCCCCGAGGGGCGCGGGGAGGGCGCCGCCGGGTTTGACAGCGGCCGCGAGAGGCCTGGGCAGAGCCCGCGGGCCGCGGCTGGGGCTCGGGTTGCGCCCTGGTGGCCGGGGGTCCTGCCTTCCTCTCTCCCTGCCGCGGGGGCGCCTTGGGTTTCGAGGAGGGTCTGCGGTAATTTGGGCGCGTTTCCTCCCTCCCTGGGGAGGGCCCGGGCCGGAGAGTCCCCTCTGCGGGAGGCGCTCGGTCCTCAGTGAAGGGAAGTGGGGGTCCTCAGGTCCAAGGACCCGGAGCCCAGAGGGCCGCGATGTCCTTGCACCCCCCAGGGAGAGCGCGCATTTTCCCCGCCCCCTGTCTGACCCTCCGCGAGCCGGGCACACGCGTCACGCAGTCGGGCGCCCCCTCGTCGCCTCCCAGGCTCAGCAGAATCTGAGGACTCAGTGGGAAATCACAGGGCGGTCCCCGTGCCCTGCAGGCGCATTAATGCCATCCACGGGATGCTGGGGCTTGAGGAGGAAACCTCGCATACAACAAACTCATTCACCTCAAAACACCCACTCCAAAGCTCCGGATGTCATTGACCCCCAGCCCCACCCCCAGAAGTTCTGGCCCCAGCAAGTGCTTGACCACTGAGTCTTTGTTGGGGTCAGAGCACAGACCTGGGGTGGGTTCAAGAAGGACAGCCACCTTTCCCGTGGCACTTTGGCACGGGTCCCTGTGCTTCCTTCTCCTCCCTGTCAAAGTCAGAGGGTCAGACCCCTGGTGGCCAGCAGGCCAGGGGGCCAGCAGGCGAGGAAGACAAGAGGAAGGGAGGTGAAGGGTACAAATTCTTTCCCAAGGGAGGCTGGGGCCCACACTCGGATCCAGAGGGCGGTGACCCTTCTTCCTGAGGGTATTTGGTAGAGGAAACTGGGGGCAGAGGTGGCCTTGAGTTTCCTAGTTAATGAGCAAGAACTTTGGCCAAAGGTATCCCTGATCTGGTGCCTAGACGGGCACAGTGAGGAGGTGGTGGCCAGACCCGCGGCCCCTAGGTCTCCCCTTTCCCCTTTCACGACCTCAGCCTGGCTCAGAGGCCCTCTGGCAGTTGAAGCGTCTTGGCAAGGGGTGTGCCTTGGAAAGGATTCCAGGTTTAGGATCAGTCCTCAGGTGGCAGCCGGCACCTTCCCTATCCACAGCAGCATTTCAAGGTGTGGGCCAAGGTCTCCGTGGCACAAATGAGAAACCGAGGCTCAGAGAGGCTGAGTTCACTGAGTCACCTGCTGCCGTTACAGTTACAGTTCTCTGACTCCTGTTCCAAAGGTGGATCTCCACAGCCACAGGGTGGAGAAGGGTCTCTGATGGCTGGAATGGTCACAGTGACCTGTTCCCCTTTGCTTTCTGGGGGGCGGGTACCTCTGGAAGGAGGTGGGGAAATGGACTGGCTTGGCCGGAAGGTTTGGAAGCTGTGCTTGTTTTGCTGTCCCCTCCCATAGCCATGGTGAAGTCCCACCCTGGGCCCTTCCCAGATCACTGCCTTCTGGGCAAAGCCCTTTTCCTTCCCTCCTGGCCAAGTCCCTGCCTGGCAGGGGTCTCAGGAGGCACCACCCTTCACCCAGGGCTCAGGAGGATTCTCCTCTAGAGAGCTACAGGTCTCCTTCTGGCCTCAAGGTCTCTTACTCCAGACTCAGAGGCCCCTGCAGACGTGGAGCGAGGGAGCCCTGAGCCTCTGCCCGCCACCTCCTGCCCCTGACCAGCTGTCAAGATCCCAAGCTGGGAGGACCTCTGTCTTCCTCGCCACCTGCCTGTCTGCGGAGCCTTTGTCCTGGCTGTCAGAGGTGGCTGAGCAGCCACACACGCTGCACACGACAGCCGGAGACCCGCACAGACTGGACACAGACGCAAACACGGTTTGACTCACAAATACCCCGAGACCCAGACACAGGGACACACAGACGCACCCGGGCCAAGACCCCCGCCGCCTGCCCGACCCCTCGCACACCAGAGACGCGCCCCCCAGCCCGTGTGCACGCGGCCGGGGTGGTTGACAGCAAGAGGAAGAGGGCCCTGGGAGCCCTCACCCCGTGGCTCTCGCTTCTTTGGCCTCCCCCACTACGCAGGCGTGATAGATGCACACGCAGGAAGAACACGAGGAAGCCCCACGCCCTAAAAAATGAACCTGGCAGACATGCTCCTGCACCCACCTACACCCAGGCCACCATGGGTGCACACATGCGTGCATTACGTCAGCTTCCTGCGTGTGGGATGTGAATACCTCATGGCCCCTCTGAACACCCCAGCAGAGCCTCACCTCCATCCTCTGTGGTGCTTTATGTGAATCCGGCTTGGCTGCCCTGAGGGTGATTCTCCCTCAATAGCCCCTTCTCTCCTGCCCTCCCCACCGCCTGTCCATGAAGAGGCCAGTGCAGGGGTCCCTCCCAAGACAGGACACTCCCAGCCCCCAGGCTCCATGCAGTCCTGGGGTTCCTTTCCTTTGCAGCCACCTGACCACGTCCTGGCTTCCGTTCTACCCTCCCAGCAAGGTTGGGGACCAGCTGGTGTGAATGGGGGGATCTGCTCACCTCATCACACAGCAGAGCTGCTGCCAAGCAGGGACGGTGAGGGACCCTGGGCCCCTCCACGCTCACTTGGGCCCTCACCCTAGGCTGGCCAGTGTGCTGAGTCTCGGTCCAAGCCTGGCCCTGACTTATTGGCTGTGTGGCCTGAGCCAATCATTTTCCCTCTCTGGGCCCAGCTCCAGCTCTGGGAGGCAGCTTGGTCCAGCTGGGGAGGGAGGCAAGTCAGAGGTGTGAGGTGTCAGCCCCGAGCCAAAACGGAAAGGAATTTTGGCTCAGGTGAGCGAGCAGCAGCACCGCATGGGACATGGCCGAGGACTTCCTGCAGACTGGAAACTCTCGGTCCCCGCTAGGTCAGGCAGGGCGGCCAGGCCTGGGACTTCCAGGAAAGCCCCCTAGAGTGAATGAACCCCAGGAAGAGGGGAACCCAAGGCCAGGGCCTGCAGTTGTAGTTTACATCTGTGGGTATTTTTATCCTTCAAAATGTGCTCTATTTTTAGGGCTAAAGACTGGCATTTGTAAGCATGACTCAGAGAGGAGGAAAGAAGCGGCTGGGGGACACCCCAAAACAGGGGTCCCACTGGGATAACCAGCCTACAGGAAGAAAGGAAGCAACATAAGATCTATCTGCCTGTAGTGTGCTGGCCATGCTGGGGGCCTCGCCTGCACACTTCACTCTGCATTTAATGATCATGTAGTATGTCCCAGAGACTGTGACTGGCACTGGGGACACCGGAGCTGTGGCGTTCATTGGCCCCTACCATAGCCTGCGTGGTATGTGTCACTGTGCCATGTCTCAGATGAAGAGAGGCTCACGCTGCCAGTAATATCTCTGCCAACACGAGACCATCCTTTCTTGGGTCCCCTTTGGGAGGAGGCAGAACCGAGTTCTTTTTAACTTGGCCGCTGACGAACTGTGCAACTTGGGCAAGTTGCTCCTCTCCCTGAGCCTCTGTTTCTTTTGTCTGTAGAGTAGGGATCATGGTACCTACATGATGGGTTTTTTTTTTTTAAGGTTTAAAAAGATTATTTGGAGCTGGGCATGGTGGCACATACCTGTAATCCCAGCGACTCTGGAGGCCAAGGCAGGAGGATCATGAGTTCAAAGCCAGCTTCAGCAACTTAGCAAGGCCCTAAGCAACTTTGTAAGACCCTGTCTCTAAATAAAATATAAAAAGGCCTGGGGATGTGGCTCAGTGGGTAGCGCCCCCCAAGTTCAATCCCCAATACAAAAAAAAAGACTAACATAGGTCAGTACCCAAGATCAGTTAGTACCCAACTCATTGTGGGTTTTTGGTCCAGTCTTAATGGGCTAGGAGACATCAGGAATCCAAGTCCAAATCAGGCCTGGTGGTGCACACCTGTAGTCCCAGCTACTTGGGAGGCTGCGATGGGAGGATCACTTGAGCCCATGAGTTTGGATTCTGTCTCAAAAAAAAAAAAAAAATGCAGTTTTTGCCGTGTGACTTTGAACAAGTGACCTGCTGTCTTGAGCCTCATACCCTCACCACAGATCGGGGATGGAGGGCTGATGAGCTCTTATTTGCCTGTCTACCTGGGAGTGTTGTTTGTGAGGTCAGACATAGGAACTGCTTTAAAAAAACCCAGAGCTGTACCCCGAGAAAAACACAAGAGTGCACAGAAGGCCAAACAAACACCAGGAAAATCTGGAGAAAAATCTTTTTTAAAAAACTTCAAAAATTTATTTATAGCAAGAAAAAAAAATAAGTCTTTTCATCAATGTTTTGGGGTAATGAGAATTTTTTCCATGACTTCACGTTTCCAAGGTGGTTGGCAGTGGGGTTATTTATCCCCCGAGGAGTCACGGGCACATAGTAGGTGTTCAATAAATGGTATGTGGTCATTGGTAGGACTGTGCGTTCCATGGAGAGACATGAAAGCATTCCTGGTGGTGTGACCAGCTCTGGCTTGGGCATAGACTGGGAGGTGGCCGTCAGGACACTGGTGTGGTCTTAGTGAAAGGTGTGAGTGTCCAGGCCTTGAATACTAGGCGAAGTAGTTGGCGTTTCCCTGGGAGTCAGTGAGGGATCCATCAGAGGGACCATCTGTTCTCTGCAGGTGGACCGTGGGTACCTGTCAGGCCCACTAGCCAGGAATGAGGAATCAACCTGCTCAGTCCTGGGCCCGACCTCTGTTGGGTAAATAAGGCCACATCGCCCATCTCCCTGGGCCTCCTCTTCCCTGAGTGTGCAAGGGAGAGGGCTCCAGCATCTTCCATCTGTGATGTTCCCACCAGGGAACAAGTTGCTCTGAGCCAAGACCCAGCCCTATGGTCTACACAGCAAGTCAGGCCCTCGTGCTCCTCCCTGGCCCTGCCCCTCTAGCGGGGGGCAATGGCCCAGTCTCCGTGGCCTCCTGGCCTCTGTGCCGGGGGTGGAGGACTGGCTCTTGCAGCAACTCCAGTGAGCCGAGCTGGTGGTGGTGCTGCGCGGTCCTCGGGTGCGTTGCGTCTCTGGGGTAATCAAGACGTTTCTTGCTCACTGCTCCTGGGGCTCCCCTGAGAGTTTGGGACTGCTGGCAGACCGCAGGGGGACAGTGGGTGAGGAGCAGACACCTGAGCACTGGAGAGGCCGTGGCCTCCTCCAGGCCACAGGAGCCACGCGCGTCTGTGGCCAGGTTGCTGGAGGAAGCAGAGGGAAAGGTGGGGGTGGCCCTTGAGCCCTGGGCCCGAGTGTGTGAGGGAGAGAGGCCGACTCAGCTCGAGGACAGCCCTCTCCAGGCTCCACTCCTGAGCCGGGTTACAGGGGACCTGGGGGACTTCTCTCTGCCGAGGAGCTCGGGGCTGGCCCTGCGGGGGCAGCTCTCGTCTCTGGACAGTGCCAGGTGCTGGCGGATGCCACCTGGCTGCCACCTCTTCCCTGGCCTCGGAGGTCCAGAAAGAGGCCACATACCCCAAAGACGGCCGCAGACCCTCATGCCAGCCCAGGTGGCAGGCTCAGGAGGCCACCTCTCTAGACTCTGGGTAGGCGGTTTGAGCCTTGCCCTGTTCTCACCTGCCTCTGCCGGAGGTGACAGTTTGCCCAGGTGCACAGGCCCACCTTCAGGGCTGCCCTCTCCAGGGCTTCCGGCCCCCAGAGACAGGGCTGGGCGGAGCCCCAGGACAGAGTCCCCTCCTGTCCCAGGCTCCAGGCCCGCAGCCCTCCTTGGCTGGAGAGGGGGCCTCTGAAGGGCAGAGAAGCCTGGGCTCTGCTCCCTGCCCTGGGCGCTCAGGGATCCCGGGAGGATTCTGGTGTGGGGAGAAGCAGCAGCAGCGCTAGGCTGAGCGCCAGAGCCCAGATGGGGCGTGAACCGAGCACTGCTCGAGTGTGCCGGGCCTGTGGCGGGCACTATGTGTGGACCCCTCCCATTTACTCCCCAGAGCAACTGTTATTAGCAACCATGAGAAGCTCAGAGAGGTTAATAGCCTGTCCAAGGTCACCCAGCTGGTGAGAGACTGGGGCTGAGTTTTGAATGAAGGCTGTTGGATTCACTTTTAACCACTTCCCTGCACCAGTGTGCAATGAGATGAGGAGGGGAAGGGCCTAGGGGGTGGAAGCAGTTCCGGGTGGGGCTGTGGCCCTGGGGACAAGGCTGCCCCAGGAAATCTGGGGATCTTTCCTTCAGTTCTGCCCATCAACCTGTCACTGCCAGCATGGAGGAGGGGGTGTTCCCACGACAGGGAGGAAGGTGGGCATCACTGGGCATCCCAGAACCTCTTCTGATACCTGCCCTGCCCCCCCAGACCTCAGAACCAGCAGCACTCTGAGGTGCGGTGAAGCCCCAGAGCCACATCCTACGGGCCCAGGGCGGTGCCATGGCTCAGGGGAAGAGCCGTGGATTTGGAGTCCAGTATCCATGTCAGCTGTGTGCCCCCAGGCCCACTGCCCCGCCTCTCTGGACCTCAGTTTTCTCAGCCACAGAATGGGGGAAGGGAGAATAGCATCTCGGAGAGGAGTCCTGCCAGCCCCCTGGGCTCTGGTACAACCCAGAAAAGCCCTTTGTGAATTGCTACCATCAGGCATAATCATAATAATTATTATCTGTAAAATGAGGAGGTTGGACCAGCTGATCTCCGTGGGCTCCTCTCCAGCTCGGATGCGGAGGATTTCTCGGGTTTCGGAGCTGGGAGTTCGCACAGACAGCGCCGGCTGGGAGAGGCCAGGGTCAGTGGGAACCTCTCCAAACCTCCTCCTTCATCCTCTTCCCCATCCCAGCCCAGGCTGCTGGGTCCCAGGGGTAGGAGTTTGAGCTGCACCCCTGCCCCTTCCTGAGAGGCTTCCCCCCTGCTTGCCCACACGGGCTGGGCTGCCCACGAAAATCAGAGCAGGAAGGGCCCTTGGAGAGCCCTCGGGCTGGAGAGAAGGAAACCGGGGCCCCACAGGAGTAGGGATCTGCCTGCAAGCACGCTGTGAGCCAGGTGGAGCTGGGCTCCCAACAGCCGGCCTAGGGCACTGGTGGAGGGCTTGTGATGAGGCCCTGGGCCTGACGGGGCGGAGGGTCAGAGGTGAGGCCACCAGGCAGGGAATCCCCAGACACCCACCAGCAATGGCTGCCTCTCCCTTCTCTCATCCTCCATCCAGCCAGACTGGCATTTGTGACCTCTTTCTCTGCCTCTCCTGCTTGCCCAGGCGCACCTGGTTTACCCTGGGGAGAAATGGCGGGGGTGGGGGCATGATGCAGCCGGGGTTCCTGAGCTCTGTGCCCATGGAGAAGACCCTGCTGGCCACAGCTTCAATACCCACCGCGACGCAGGCCTCTGAGGGCGCAAGGCGCAGTGCTGCGCTGTGTGAGCTCCGCTCTGTCAGCGCTCACCCGCAGCCACCAGCTAGAGCCAGCGTTCCCCATGTTCCACTGTGGGCACCGAGCCCCACTCTTGATGCGCCTGTTCCTGTGCCCCTGCCCCTGCCCACTCCGCCCTGCGGTGTCCAGGCCTTGGGACCAGCCTGTGGGATTATGCCTTCGGCACCCTGGTTCCTGGAGGGCAGGGCTTTGGCCAAGCAGAAGTGTCCCTCTCTGCGTTTCCCACTCTGCATCTCAGGAAGGTGCCTTGGGAGGGTGTGAGGTCCCACCCCACCCCACCCCAGCCCTGAGGTCAGGGAGCCTTCTGACCTCTGCAGATACCAGGGCAGAGCGGCCGGGGCAGGGCCATGTGGGTGTCTGACACTTTCTTCTTGGCAGCAGTGTCCCTGACTCAGAGCAGAGTGAGAGCCGCAGAGGTCTTTACAGCCACTGCTATTTCCACCAGCCTCTGGGGAAGCCCCTGGGCACCTCTGTTTCCTCATCTGTGAAATGAGGAAGATGGTTGGACCTAATTTTCATGGGGGACGTGCTGGGCACAGGGCGTCGTCGGAAGCTAGTAGTCGGCTGTTGGTGGTGGACCGGGATGTGCTCCACGGGGACCGAGGTGTCCAGGAGCAGCTCCAGAGCGGGAGCTGCAGTTTGCCAGCCTCGGTTTCCCCATCAGGCCTGGCAGACAGACAGACCTGCCTCATCGGGCTGTTGTGAGGACCGCAGAGGTCCCAGGGCGTGGATGAGGCTCTGTGATCCGTGCACCGAGGAGCTCAGGGCGGGTGGCAGAGGGAGCGGAGGGAACACCGTGGGCGGTGGCACAGGTGCCGCCATTGTGGCTCGCAGGTGTGCCATTGTGGGCCGGGAGAGGCGCGGCGGTTGGTGCGGGCT
Source organism: Ictidomys tridecemlineatus (assembly GCF_052094955.1). Lineage (NCBI taxonomy): Eukaryota > Metazoa > Chordata > Mammalia > Rodentia > Sciuridae > Ictidomys > Ictidomys tridecemlineatus. The sequence continues at coordinate 14,244,443 of NC_135487.1, read as the reverse complement.
TGGGAGCCGCCTCCGCGCGAGGGGAGGGGTGAGGGAGCGGGGGTCGGGAGCGAGCTTGCGGCCGAGACGCGGGGCGGCTCCGGGTCCCCACTCTTCAGGGCGAGAGTCTCGGGGCGCAGCCCCGGGGCGCTGTCCCTGGTCCTGGAGCTGGTCCGGCTCTGGGCTGCAGTTCCTGTTTTGGCCAGTGGAGGGCGCCAGGGACCGCGGCGGACTCTAGGCTCGTGTGAGACTGTTTTGAAAAACCTTCTTTATTTTCCTGTAATAATATTCTTTTGTAATAAGCCTACCCACCCACCTAACTTCAAAAACCAACGATATACTCCCCTAAAAAAGGCACAAAGCCGCCTTCTCGCCTAGATGGATGCTCTGGCATGGCTACTTCAAAGGATAGAAAAATGAAAACCAAACGCTTTTACCTATTGCAAAAACACACGTTTCCGCTCAGGAGCGTGAACTCACCACCCACCTACCTGACCTCTAGTTCAGAGCAGCTGAAGTACTTGTATCTCTGAAAATTTTATTATGGATTAGAGCCACAACAGAAAAATACTCACGCAAACCATGAGCTAAGTTCTAGAATGATCTACCCAGGCTGTTAACCCACATGAAGGGCCATGGATACACAAGCCTTCCTCGAGCCAGACTGTCCCTGGCATAGCTTGCTCATTTCCACCCTCTGAATGACAGTGGTGACCCCAAGTAGTTGCTGAGGGCAAAACCACCTTCATATATTCCTGTAATGTCCTTTAGGGGGCAGAATCCACCCCCAAATTGAGAGTCACTGCCAAGGCCACGGTGGGTTTTTTTTTTGTTTGTTTTGTTTTTAATAAATATTGTTTTGGTTGTAGATGGACACAGTACCTTTATTTATTTTTAAAATTTTATGTGGTGCTGGGGATCAAAGCCAGGGCCTCACACATGCTAAGCAAGTGCTCTGCCACTGAGTCACAGCCACAGCCCCAGGGCCAGGGTTTTATGGATGGCGAAGGGCTCACAGAGTCCCAGGCTGGCTGGCTGACTGGGAGGGGTATGTTAAGGGACTGTCCCCTGCCCCCATCTAACAGATGACCAGCAGAGACCAGAAGTGGGAAGCAGATTTCACTAGGAAACATAGCAAGTGGCCGATGGAACCCGGGGCCATACCCACGACTCCTGACCCCTGACCAGGGCTCAGTCAAGCCGGCTGCCCTGGGTGGAACTCTGGATATCAAGCCCAGCCTTGTCCCTCCCTGCTTTGCCCACCTGCCCCTGAAAAAGGAAGGCAGCAGAGGGAGGCTGGCTAGATCCCAGGCTGTGCCATGTGAGGGTGGCCTTGGCCTCTCCTTGCTCTCTTGGGGATATGGTGACTGTATACCCCTCGGATCTACGAAGAGCCATCCTCTCCTACTTTGTTTCCTTCCCTCCCTCCCTCCCTTCCTTCCTTCCTTCCTTCCGTTATGGGACCCAGGGCTTCATGCATGCTGGGCAAGCGCTTTACTGAGCTACATCCCAGCCATCTCCTGCTTCATTTCCTCACAGTCATTAGCTGGGTGCTCTGTGTGTGTGATGTGAGTAAATGTGTGCACTGCGTCCTCTTGTATGAAAATAATACGATCTCAGTAAGGATAAGGATCTGTGATTTCTGTGCATGGATCTGTGGTCCTCAGTGTGTGCTCATGTGCGTGTGCAAACTCAGCCCTGGTCACACACTGACTTGGGACCTGTGGGCATACCTCCATGAGACCTTTGCACATGTGTGTGCATGCGAGTTTGCAGCGTGAGGGCTGACATTCATGTGAGCATATGCACATACCTTTGATTTTACTGCTGTCTCCAGGCACGAGGTAGATGTCCCTATGCATATGCATGGTACCAGGGCCAAGGGCATTTGTGACTCTGGAAAGTTTTCATGCAGCTGTGCACACGGGTCCACCAGAGACTTTGTCTGTCTTGCTCATTCTCTGAGCAAGAGGAAATACCGTGCACACAGCAAGTGTTCAATATGTATTTACTGGGTGATAGAAGGAAGGGGAAAGAGAGAAATGAGTGCATAGTGCATGCCCTGATCTCCAGAAGGACTTGAGGCACACAGTTTGTGTGGAGACCAGAGATACAGGCTCAGGGGTGGGGGTCTGAGTGGGGACATTTACTGTGGTCATTCTGACCAGCCAGATTGTCCTGGTTCCTAAATAGGCAGGGATCTCAGGAACCACTGAGTGGGGTACAGATCTCATTGCCACAGCAGGGAATGGCTGGGGTAGGAACTGCTCCGGGGCAGCTGGCTGCTTGGGGACAGGGTGTGAGCCAAGCCACACCGACTCCTCCCTCCTTTCTAGTGCCTGTGGGGACCCCCCCCCACTTCTCCAGGAGTTCAGGGTTTGCAGTCCCCGGATTGGTGGGTGTGGCTTGGCTGGAAAGGCCCCTGCTAAGGAAGGATAATGAAGCTTCGGGAGCTGGCGGAGTTCTCCCAGGGTGGCACTGGCTTCCGTTCTCTTTAACCCGGCACAGAGAGGGTGGGCGGTTAGGAGAGGAGCAAACTGAGGAACCCTGATGAATGCAGAGCCACACAGGAGCGATTGGACCAGCGCAGGGAGCCCAGGGCTGCCCGTCTCCTGGCCAGGCAGATATCCTGAATGAGAATGACTCTCAGGGGAGGAAGCGCTTGGGGACCCTGGCAATCCCATCTGGAGCCCAGGCCTCACAACCTCCCCTGGCTGCCCCTCCCTCTGCCCTTGCCTTTCAGCTGCCAAGAGCTGGGAAGGGGGAGCTGGAGGCAAGTGGGTGGAAGTCGGAGTTCAAGGTGGGGTGAACTTCAGAAGGGAGCTCTGCAGCCCTGCACCCCTCCGCCCCCCCTCGTCCTCACACGGCTGGGCACGTGGCTGAAGAACCTGAACAAATCCAGGAGGCGGAGAAGGGGAGCTAACTTCTCGAGGAAGGCCGGGACCCTGGAGGGCAGCCGGCTCCAGGGGGAGTCAAGGCAGAAGGGGGCTGCGTGCGCCTCACCCCCAGCGATGGCAACGACTTCCCAGTGCCAGTCTGCAAACATCCACGTCGGTGGGTGTGAAATAATGTGTTTGTGGTCACAAAGCCAGGAAGCACCACAGTCTGCCCCAGGGCAGGTCCCTTAGTAAGCAGCCCCTGTGCGTGTGTGTCTGTGTGGTGCACAAGCCTGTTTATCCGTTTGTCTGTCTTGGAGGTGGCTCCACTTGCACGCACATAGATCTGCCCAATTCTTTCCATCATCTGCAGGATTCTGTCCGGTGTAAATGGAACTTAATTTATTTATCAAGGTGCCTCTGGATGGCCATTAAGTTTGTTTTGGAATTCTTATTAATAAACCTCTGCTAGCCTTACAGAAATGGCAATTTCATAAGTTAAGCCCAACACCAATGTTGCTGCGGCAAACGTCTTAACCAGCACATGCCAGATACGATTCTCAGTGCTTTCTGATTCACAATTAATTTAATACTTGGCAAAACCCTTAGAAGCAGGTATTTTCATCCTCGAACCTACTTTGCAGATGAAGAAACTGAGGCACAGAAAGATTAAGTAACTTTCCCGGGTCACACAGCTGACAAGTGGGAGCACTGGGGTTTGAACATGCAAGGGTTCACGAGGATGAGGAGGTAGCGCCCACCTCTCTCCCTCATCCTTGGCTTTTGGTCTCGGGGCTCATGTGCTGTGAGGAGGAGGGTAGATTCTTGGAGGGGTCTTGCAGGTTGGGGAGGCACATTTAAATTCTGCTGCCATCGGAGGGGCCAGGACTTGGCCAGGAAGTGTCCTGTGCATCTCTGGCTGAGGGAACGTGACCCCCATTAACCACCCCACCCCCACCCTTGCCAAGGAGGCAGCTGTGCTGGCCACAACCCAGAGGCTGGAGTCCACACTGGGCTCTTTGTCCTCGGTGGGAACCCTGCGGCCCCCTTGGCCCCTCTCAAGGGCCCACTGTCCCAGCACCAGTGGGGCCTCCCAGGGGCCAGGCCTGGCTGGGAAGCTTGGCATGTTGGGGCTCCTTGGCCTCCCTGCCAGCTGGGCCTGCAGAGTCCACTCGGGAGTCACTCGCTCTGAAGCGAGCCTGGCGAGGCTGTGGCCATGTGCACGGGGGTGCAGCGGCCCACATGGGGCTGGAGGCTTGGGCCCCAGGCCTAGCACTGTGTGCACCCCCAGAACCCAGGCCTGGCTCTGGATCCTCTTGCACCCCACCCAGCCCCTCTCTGGAAGCCTCTGCAGCTTCCACTTGGGAAGGAAAGAAGGAGGGACTTCCTCAGCCTCAGGTGAACCTGGGGCTCCCAGAGCCTCTCAGGAGGCCCCCTGACCGCCCTGCGCCGAGGGGGCTTCCCACTGCAGGGTTCTGCCCCACCCCCAGTCTGCAGCCTGGCCCAGCGCTGGCTCCAGAGCACCCTGACAAGGGGAAGCCGGATGCTCCTCTGAAGGCTGAAAGCTGAGGCCGGTGGGTCTAGAGGTGAGGAACCCCGGAGAGGGCTCCTTACCCCCCAGAGTGCACCGGTCATGGTGGGAGCAGGAGGGGGCTGCAGCAGATCCCCAGGTCTGGCAGAGCTGCCTGCCCCTGCCTGGGCCAGGAAGACTGTGGAGCCCTGTCCCCACAACTGTCGTTTCCCAGGGGAAGACGGTGCTAACCAGGCCCAGGCCCTGCCCCTGGGACCCTCTCACTCTTCCTCCCTCACCCCCACTGCCCTTCCCTCCAGGTTCTTTAAACAGAAAGCCCCATGGAAACCCTCAAGGACCTAGAAACCGCCCTCTATGGGAGAGCTTTTGCTGGTGGGGTTGGAAAGTCCTGAGGGCAGGGCTGCTGTCCCCGTGTCAGCTGACCCATCTCCACTCGGATGGGAGCACAGCTCTTGTGTTTGTTGAATGAATGCACAAATGCCCGCGGGTTTTCAGGACCAGCTCAGTTCTGCTTCCAAAGGTTGGATGGGGACCTGGGCTAGAAGAATTTTCAAGAGAAGTGGGGCGTCTGCACTGTTCCCCTCTGCTCCTCCTTGTCACCAGGGCCCGGGGGTTCTTAAGGAGGGGATGAGGTGGGCAACAGAAGGGCTACTTCCTTTCCCTCCTTCGCTGATTCTAGACCTGAAGAGCCTGTCTGACCCGGGTGCGGCACTCGGCCTTGGCTGTGTGTCACTGTCGGTGCCTTAACTCGGCACCTCATAGCAAGGACCCTAGGAGGCAGGCGGATCAGGCCCACGTGACAGATGAGAAATTCGCGGCATCTGCCCACGGGGCAGACCACTTTTCACGCTGGATACCGAGTTCTTGCTGGGCCCGCTGTGACTGTCCCCTCCGAATGACGGGGTCCGGCCCGCCCACAGAGCGCGGTGGCCTCCAGAGGGGACCCAAGAGGGCCCGCAGCCGGTGTCCCTCTGTCGGCTGGGCGCTGGCCCCGGTGGCGAGGGGTGGCGGCCACCGTCTCGGAAAGCCCCGCGCACCCCGCCGGCGGCTAAGGGCGGCGCAAACAAGCGGCCCTTTCTGCGCCCGCGGCCGGGCAGCTGGACCGCGGCGGCGGGGGCGCGGACGGCCCGGGGCTGCGCGGGGCGGGGCGCCGTTGCCAAGGTGACCGGCGCGGAGGGGCGGGCGGCGGCGGCGGCGGCGGCGGCGGCACCATGAGCGGCCGCAAGCGCAGCTTCACCTTCGGCGCCTACGGCGGGTAGGTGCGCGGGGCCGCGCGCTGCGGGCCGCGCCTGGGTCCCGGCGGGGCCGGGCGTCCTGGGGCTGAGCGTGCGCTCGCGTGTGCGGGGCGCCGGGTGCGCGCACCGCTCGCTGTGTTGGTGAGCGCGGGTGTTTGCGCGCGTGTTCCGGTGCGTGTCCGCGCGCACAGTGGGACGCGAGTGTAGAGGCGGCCTCGGATCGCAGGGTGCCAGTGGGACGAGTGGGGACCCAGGCTGAGCCTGGGTGTGTGCGTGTGCGCTCGCACGTCTGGGTGCACGCACAGGTCTGTGGGGTGGCCGTCAGCCAGGGCGACGCCAGCTGGGGCTCCCACTCTGCCTCCAGCTGCGGGACATCCAGAAGCCATCTACAGCGGCCCACCCCGCGCACCTGTGCACCCCGACTCAGCCCCCTGGTCCTGGGACACCCCCTTTCCCCAGGGCTGCTTGCCGCCTGGGCCTGGAGGACTGCCAGGGAGACGAGTGGCAGCTAGGCCACCTTGGGGTCACTACCCCTCCTGACTCTGAGGGCTCACCTCAGTGGGGTGCAGAGGTGGGATGGGGGAATGCTTGCCTCGGGCAGAAAGTTAGCAAATTGGAAGGAAGAGGGCTACACAGACTGGGCCCGGAGAACCTCCCCAGCCAGCCGAGGGGCTGTGTGACCTTGGCCAGGCCCTGGCTCCTGGTGTGGAGTACTCTGGGCCCCTGCAGGAATGCCACTGGGACCCAGCTGGACCTCTGGCTGTGGGATTGAGTCAAGTGTCTCCCCACCCTGGTAGCTTAGCCTCCAGGGGCCCGGCTGAGCGTGGGGCTGTGGGCTCCCTCTCCGGGACCGCGCTCCCTCTCAGGTGGAGAGAGGAGGCTGGGCTGGGCCTCCAAGCATCCTGGTCCGCAGACGCAGAGGGGCAGCCCAGGGGGTGTGAGTGACCCTGGATGAGTCCTGGCCTCTGTGGCCTCACCCCCCCCGCAGCACAGTTCGCTCTCCACATTATCTGCCCCCTGGAGCCCCCAATCCTGCGTCCGCAGAAGACACCCCCCAGCTGGAGGAGTCCGGTCTGGGGCTCCCTTTCCATTCCCCTGTTGCCTCGGGGTAGAAGGCAAGAGTTGTTTGTTGTCTCAACAGCTGCCCAACCCCTGGGCCCCCAGCTGGTCAGGAGGGCGGTCCCTCCAGCCCCATCCCCCCAAGCCCAAGGTGCCCTTAGAAGGAATGGGGACCAGAGTCTGGGAGACACACTCTCCTGGTGGCTGGACCCACGGGGCTTGGGAAAACAGAGCCTTAGGTGCCCCTGAACTCTCGCGGGTCGGGTGTGTCGGAGGAGGGGAGGGGAGGGAGGTCCTCCCGCACTGTCCCTGGGTAGAGATGAGGAAGAAAACGCAGGTTCAGAAAGGTCAGTGAGTCACTGAAGGTCAGTGTAACAGCATAAGGTTGTAAAAATCAGCAGAGGGACGCAGGCCGCAGTGGCCTGGAGCAGGCGTGGCCACCTTCCTGCCTGCTCAGGTCGGTTCTGAGCCGTCTGAGATGCTCTAAGCTCGCCCTGCCCCTCCCCCACACCCCAGCTTGGCCTCCAACCTGTCCTAGTCACCTTCCTGTCCCGGGGCTACCCTAGCTGCCCCTGCCTCTTTTCCTCACTCTGTGACCCCCACACCTGCCCATGTCCCTAAACGGCCCAAGGGAGATGGTGACAGCAGGGACACTCTCAGAAGCACAACCTCCTCTGGTCCCGGTGGGCAGGGTGGCATGAGCTGGGCCTGGTGTGCAGGGCAAGGCTGGTGACGGGGACGGCCCCTCACAGCTGTCCCACTTGCTGTGTTTCAGGGTGGACAAGTCCTTCTCCCCTTGCCGGAGCGTGTGGTGAGTACTGGGGACCTTCAGGAGGGTCTGGGCTGTCTGACTCCTGGGGAAACCCCAATCCACTCATGTCCCCATAAAGCCAGGCCAGATCCGCTGACCCTCCAGACGTCTTCTCAGGCCACGGGACTGGGAGACCTTCCCCCTGGTACCCACACCTTGTGCTCCGTAGTGCAGCTCAGCCTTGGAGTCAGATAGATCAGGCTCCCATCTAGTTCTGCCACTGCCTGTGTGACCTTCCGTGATTCGTGAGCCCCTCCGAGCCTCAGTTGTCTCATCTGTGAAATGGGGGTTAAGATGTTTCTGCAAGGGCAAGTCTGTAAAAGTCAAGCAAACAAACCAGGCCTGGCATGTTGTAGGCCTCACTAAAAGGGATCCTTCCTTGTCCTCCTCTTCAGTCCTTCCCACCTCAGGATGGCTCCTGGCTGGCCTGGGGGTGCCCTTAGCTTTTCCAGTAACTCCCTAACCCTCTAGTGCCACCCGGTACCCAGGCCTCAGACCCCGTCCTGCATCTGAGGATTCCCTTGTTCTGGAGGAGGGAAGAAGGGAGGCAGCTGCACCCGCAGCTTCTCCGACACCAAGAGGCTGTGCTGGGGGAGCAGCCCCACCCCAGGATTCACTGCAGCCCGGCCGGATGCTCTGCAGGTGGGCACCTCCGGCCCAGCCAGCTGCTCCTGCTGCCACTTTGCCCCATAGGAGGGACCCCCACTAGCTCCTGTCCTGCTTCCTGGCCCTGCTGAGAGCATCCTGGGGTTTGCAGGTCTGGCCGAAGATTCCCATTTGGCATCGGTGCCCCCCACAGTCCCCTGGGAGGCCACACACAGCAGGCGTGTCCAGGCGGAGCTCCAGGGTGGCCTTTTCATTTCCCTTTGATGCTCCCTGTGCAACCTGGGGCCGGTTTCTCTCCCTCTCTGGGCTCTCTCTCCCGCTGCCATGCCCAGTCAGTTTGAGACAGTGTGCTGTGCCCGGGGCAGGGTGGCAGGGGCGCTGCAGAGGCGAGGAAGGCGCCCCCTTCCATTGCAGGACTTCAGCTGCCCCCGTCAGGGCCTCCTGGGCGCTGCGGGCCTTCCTGTGCATCATCTCTGCACCATTTTTCTGTCTGTGGTGCTGGGGATCCAGCCCAGCGCCTGGTGCATGCTGGGTAAGCACTGTACCACTGAGCCACACCCAACCCCCCCACACACCTGGCAGGGAGGGTCTACAACCCCTGATGCCACACAGAGGGGAAAATGACTTGCCCGAGGTGACGTGGCAGCAGACGTGGGACCTGAACCTTGGTCTTTCAAACTGTGCAGAGCCCTGAGTCTCACTCATTCTGTCCCAAGGCTTCCAGGCCACAGGGAGGGTCTGAGCAAGAGATGGACGTGAAGGAAGACTTGGAGATGGGACCAGAAGGTCCACCCTGGGGAGCCCTGAACCAAGAGTTAGCAGCAAGGGCCCAGGACTGATAGTAACTGTCCAGCTGTGTGTCTTTGGGCAAGTCGCTTCCCCTCTCTGGGCCTCAGTTAATATCTGTGAAGTCAGCATCTGGAATTCCCAGGGCAAGCTTATTACCCACGATGCCTTGCCCTGCACCCTCCTTGTGAGAGCTGCTGTCCAAGGTGCTAAGCTGCAGGCCCTGGAAGCCAGTGGCTTGGCCCACCTGTGTACCTGGCATCTAGGTCCTGCTCAGTAAATGGTGGCCATTTTGACCACCAATGATAGTCTCCTGGTATTCACAGTCCCTTCTGGTAGGGACTCACGTTTCCTGTCCCCAGAGTTCCCAGCCAATGGGAGCACGGCCCAGGTCAGCAGCAGCACCACGGTCCTGCCCCCCGCCTCCTCCCCTGGCAGGTGTGGCGGTCAGCTGTCCGTTGCTGTGACAGAATACCTGAGAAAAACAGAGGAGGAAAGGTCTATCTTGGCTCAGGGCTTCCGAGGTCTCAGATCTGTGGAGAGGCCGCACGTCAGGCAAGGGGCGTGTGGCAGGCCACGCTCTCACCTCCTGGTGGCCTGGGGTGGGTCAGAGAAGGCTCCAGGACACGCCCCCGTGACCTACTTCCTCCCACGAGGCCCCCCCTCCTGCAGTTTCCCCACTTCCTGGAGTCCCCCCAAATCACGACCCCCCCCCAGCGCTCCTGTCCTGGTCCCTTGTTCTCCCCTCAGCTGGCCTCCCTGCTGTCGGCCAAGGTCACCGTCACACATTAGCGCACGTTCCTGGAGTGACACGTCCCTGCTCGTTCCTGGAGGAGAGGACAGAGCGTGGGTTTTGAATTCTGACATGCGGATGGGGTCCGCCCGTGCCTTGTCCTCGCTGTGTGACCTTGGCCAGGTCCTTCCCCCTCTCTGAGCCCCCCTTGATGCTCAGCGGGTGTTTGTGGAGTTGGACCTTTCCGCCAGGTGACTTCAGGGCAGTTGAATGTGTCCCAGTCACCCTGAAGCCGGCAGCAGGCCCTGAGCCCCTCTGGTTGCTGAAGTTACTTTGTGCTACCCCCCTTCCCGGTGTGTGTCCCCTGACCGCCGGCCAGGCTCTGCTCTCCTCAGGTCTGTGTCCCCCACTAGGTCTTTCCGAGCTTCCCCAGTCCAGTAAATGCTTCCCGAGGTGGAGTTGACTCTAGTGCACCCAGAGAATGGACGTTCTCGGCAGGCTGGGAGGGCTTCCTGGAGGAGACGGGATTTTCCTCATCTTTTTTTTTTTTTCTAAGTCAGGGCTTGGATCCTAAGGGACTGAGGTCTGGTTGAGGTCAGATGTGACCTTGGCTGGAGTCCCCACCCCCACCCTTATCAGCAGGACGTCCACAGGCCTGGAGCTCTGAGGAGGTGACCAACAGGAGAGGCAGGAGGCGCAGCGGAGGGTGGGAGCCAGGGAGTGACTGGGTCCTGAACGACCCAGGAATTCGGCAAGGGGCTGGGCATGTGAGGTGGAGTCAAAGGGGACAGGAGGTGCAGGGGTAGGAGGTGGTCAGGTGGGCTGGCCCAGGGCAGGGGGTTCTGGGAATACCTCTCAGAATAGGAGAGTTGACTTTGACCGTGACCGGGGCCCTGGGGGAGGAAGACCTCGGCCAGGGTTAGTGCTGGAGTGGGCTGGGCATCTTGTTATGGTGGCCTCGTTCGCTCATGAGTGACCTCGGTCCTGGAAGTCGGTCTTGTGGCCCCGTTCTAGAGGCCAGAGTCGGTGTGGGACAGGTGGAGGCCCGGCCCAGTCACACGGCTGGCCAGGGCTGGGCCTGAACCCAGCGCGCTCTCTGTCTCTTGCCAACGATGGGACCTGGCTGGGTTGGGGGCAAGGGAAGAGGGGGAAAGTGAAACGGTCCTGCATCTGAATGCCCCCCAAACAGGAGTCCTGCCCAGCCCAGCGTGTCCCACTGAGGGGCCCGCCTAGCCACGGGAGTGTCTCTCCTGACAGCGGGAGTCCCAGTCGTTCCTGCATGTGGTCAGCTTCCTGGGTCCCAGGGCCTGGGCAATTGCTTCACTGCAGCGGGCCCCAGCCTGGTGGAGACTAGTACTGTGCACCCCCATTTTACAGATGAGGAAACTGAGGCCCAGAGAAGGGAAGTGGCTGGCCCCAGGTCACCCAGGCAGTGAGTGGCAAACACATGGTCAACCTGAGTCCCGGCCTTTGCCCTCACTCTCCTGGAGGCTGCCTGCCCGCCTGGGGGGCTTGGGTGGGTGGCCCCTCCTCAGGTGGCTCCTCTCAGCAGTCACCCGGCCAGTGGCCCTGGGGACCTGTGTGCAGCAGCAGGCAGCACGAGGCGGGCTCATTAGTGGCTCTGAAATGCCAGGCAGGCTCAGCCCGCTGGGCGGCCTCATCTATTATGCATCTGGTGGGCAGGACCCAGCGGGCACGGGCCAGGGAGCTGGCTGCTGCCTCCTGAGCCCACACCTGCCACCACCCCTGGGCAGCACCTGTCCTGTCCCCCTGGCCCAGCCGGAGCCTGGGGCCCACCGGGGACAGAGGCCTGGATGCGGCCCGAGCTCCTGCCTGCCATCGTCGCAGCCGCTTCTGAGAGGGGCTGGGATTTGGTCCCTGGGGCTGAGGCGGGCAGAGGAGGCCTGGATCTGAGATGCACCCGCTCCTGACTGCGGGTCGTCCCTGACTGAGCTACGAGGAACCACTGAGCGCCTACTGTGTGCCGGGCATGGTCGGGGGATTGCGAGGGAGTGGAAAATCAGCCAGCCTCGTGCCTGTCCTCGGGAGCTCAGCCTGGCCAGCACGTCCCTCCCGCGGGCCTCAGTTTGCTCACTGTGACATGGGGGCGGGTGGCAGGGACCCTCCCTAAATAGACAAGGAAACCAAACCTGGGAGTCGGGCGGGATCAGGAGGAGGGTGATGAGCTCCCAGGAAGCTTCTTCCTGCGCTCCCTGACCGCTTAGGGCCAGGGCCATTACGCCCGGGGTTAAGGCCGAGGGGACTGAGGCCGAGGGGCCGGTGGCCTGCTCAGCCTCCAGCAGAGCCGAGAGTGGAGCCTGAGCTGGCTGCTTGGCCCTGAGTGCGGCCACTCAGGAGAGGTGGCCCTGGAACCCAAACCTGAAGAGGGAGAGGAGCAGCCGTGAGAAGGGCCGGCAGGGTGGGGACAGGGGGCCCAGCCAGGAAGCCGCCGCATGGAGGCCGATGGCAGGAACCAGCTGGAACTCCCGAGAACAGTGACGTCGGGGTGGCTGGAGGGACGACGAGGCTGGGGTCAGGGGGCCTGGAGCAAGGCGCGGGGGTCAGGCTGAGCTGGGTCTGGCGGTCGGACAGGAGCTTGCGTGGCTCAGTGGCCGGCGTGGCCGGGCTCCTGGCTCCGCCACGTCTCAGAATCACAATCTGGGCCTCCTGGACACTGGAAGTGGAAGAGGCTCTGGGGGTCCACTTTTATGGCCCCTCACTTAGCAGCGGAATCCCGTCTAGTTCCTGCCCTTTTGACCATTAAAAAGAGCCTTCAAGCCGTGGGGGTGGCGCACGCCCGGAATCCCAGCGAACAGGAGGCTGAAGCGGGAGGATCGCAAGTTCAAAGCCGGCCTCAGCAACTTAGCAGGGCCCCAAGCAACTTAGTGAGACTCTGCGTTGAGATAAAAAATAAAAAGGGCTGGGGTGTATCTCAGTAGTTAGCACCCCTGGCTTCAGTCCCTGGTCCAAAAAAAAAAAAAAAGTGGAAGGTATGCTTTTTTTTAAAAAAAAAAAAATTTATTTATTTATGTTTGTTTTTATGTGGCGCTGAGGATCGAACCCACTGCCTCACAAGTGCCAGGCAAGCGCTCTACCACTGAGCCCCAACCCCAGCCCCTGTATCTTTTTTTTCAGGGTATGGTTGATGGTTGATTGTAAGAGTTAGGTCTATTTATTATGTAAAGCAGCTCATCACAGTCATTGTGAAGTTGGATAATACAGAAAATACACAGGAGAGTAGTCCAGGTGACATCTGTCCATTGACCATTTATGCATTAATAATAATAATAATAATAATAATAGTAATTTAAAACATGGGGGCTGGGGATGGAGCTCAGTGGTAAAGCGCCCCTGGGTTCAATGCCAGGACCAAAAAGAAAGGAGGAACCGCTTCCAGACACTCACACGGACTTTCACTTCCTCGCTGAGTGGCCTACCCCAATCTGCTTGGCCTCTCTGAGCATCAGATCCGTAACCAGGGAAACGGCGGGGCCTAGCCTGAATGCATCCAGTGTGGGTCCTGGGGAACGTTCTTCCCCTCCGTGAGGATTTGCATTTTGGAAGAAAAGGTTCATTGATCCAAAAGGAGCCTCTTGCGGGAAGCGTCAGGCCTGGGGCGGCTGGTGGAGTGCGCGAGGAGGAGGGGACCTCCTGACAGCTCGGATCCTGCGGGGGCTTTCAGGGTGTCCCCGGGAGCTGTTCACTCGCTCAGCGGGTCCATTCAACCAGCGGGGCTGGGGGACCCCTCAGAGGGCCCAACCCCGGGCCGGCGGATGGTGGGCACCCCCTCTTCTCGCGGACTCTCCTCGTTTTGTTTGGTTGGGGTCGTTGGGACTTGAACCCTGCCACTGAGCCACAGCCCCAGGCCTTTTTATTTCGAGACAGTCCTCACTAAATGGCCTCGAACTTGTGATCCTCCTGCCTCAGCCTCCCTTTGGGTGGCTCCTGCAGGACCCTCGGTCTAGAAAGGGCAATGAACATGGAGGCTGTTCTAACGGTGGTGACGGCGCTGACTGGGGTGACCTGGGTGCTGAGGCTCACAGAGCGGGTCGGGGGCTTCCCGGACAAGGTGACCATGTGGAAGTGGCCAGGTGCCTCGTGACAGAGCAGAGGAGAGACGGAGCCTGGTGGGGAGGAAGGCCAGTGCGAGAGAATGTTCCGGAAGAGGGGGCGGGAGGGCAGCCACGTGGAGGAGAGAGGCAGGGGGCGGTGTTGCTGGGCCTGAGATGGGCCTGGCAGGTGGCGGTGGCCGAGGCCCCTCTGGGACCTCCTGTGCTGTGCCCTGGAGGGATCCGGGCCCTAGGCTTCCGTGGGCATCTGTCCCCCCTCCTCCCCTACGTGGACTTGCCCTGTGACATGGGCCTGGTGGCTCTGGGGGCCCTGCTCCTGGTGGGGCTGCGGGCGCTGCCTGGGCCGCCCACCTGCTGAGCTCGGGGACTCGGTGGCTTCTCTGGGTTTTAGTCCCCTAGCCTTGAGAATGGGGACGGTGCGCGGCCACCGCGAGACCTGTCGCGGGGAGAGAGGAGAGCGCGGGTGCTGTGGCCTGCACCAGGACCTGGCACGAGCGAGCGCCTATAGGTCCCCGCTGTTGTGGCTGTTGCCATTGTCCCTGGCCTCAGTGGGGTGTGTCAGTAGCCCCCACCTCGGGGGAGGGCGAGGCGGGGAGGAGGTGCAGCAGCCGCTGTCCCCCACGGGCTGTGGGGGGGAGAAGCACGTGGACTCCGTGGTCTGTGGCAGTATCACTCTTCTCTGAGGCTCGTTTTCACACCTGGGGAGGACCCGCTCTGCTGTGCCGCTACAGTGATGCCCTTCTAGTGGGGTTTGATCTTTGGCCTGATCCACCTGTTTGCTGTGTGGCCTTAGCCTAGAGACTTAACCTCTCTGAATCTCGGTTTCCGTGCCTGCAAATAGGGATGATGTTTGCCTCATAGGATTCTCTCAAGGCTTCCACTGGCCATTTGTTCGTTCAGCAAATACTTATTGAGTCCCCATATTGAGCCAGGGACTTGTGTAAGAATTGGGGACAGATGCTACGGTCCCTTACTCCACACAGGTTACCTTTCAGTGTGGGGGACAGACGTAAAGGACAAATGACAGCAGACAGACAAGGTCATTTCAGATGGGGCTGGGTAGTGAGCGGCAGGGTGGAGTGAAGGGGCTGCCCTCACGGGCCACCTGGTGGTCCAGGCAGAGGCTGAGGCCACCTCCTCTCAGACCCATCAGGCCACAGGCAGGCCTGAGGGCAGGTGGGCCCTGTGGCTGGGCCCGCAGAAGCCGGGTCCCTGCGGGGAACCGTCGGTGGCACCTCCGCCGGCAGAGCCCGCTGCTTCCTCCAGTGCCCTGGCACGCAGACCCCAGGCCGTGTCAGGAGGGACCTGGGGTGGGGAAGGGGGCCCAGAGCCTCCGCCTTCCCTGGCCGCCCACCTGCCCACAGGGCCTCGGGGGGGGGACCCCTTGCGCATGGCCTCGCTCCCTCCCCACCCCTCCCTGGCCCTCGCCCGGGTGACAGCTTGGTCCTGCCCACAGACCCAGGCGCACACGTCACTCAGGCCGCAGACGGCCGTGGGGTGTTGACTGTCAACACACCAGAGTCCCCACCTGGGGACTCTGTGACATGGGTGCAGCCGACTGGCTGCCCAGGCTCCTGGGAGAGCAGGGCGGGGGCTTCTCCCAGCCTGGGGAGGGGACACCGGGAGGGGGGGACCAGGACAGGCGTGCGCCAGGCACAGTGTTGAGGACAGGAAGTGTGGAGGCCAGGAGGTCCAGGGGCTGAAAGGAGGCCTGCGAGGGAGGAGAGGCCAGAGGGGAGGTCGGAGCCGCAGGCTGTAGGCGGCTACGGGGAGGCACGTGGGGAGCCATTAGGCAGGTGGGTGGCGAGATGGCGCAGGCCACGCACACCCAGACACGCGCTGCCTCCCACACCCACTTCCCGGTCACGATCCCACCCACGGAGACGCAGAGCTGCAGGAAACCCGGCCCAACAAGTGTCGGCGCCGCGGCAGGACTGGCTCCCCCCTCGTTGGCACAGGCCTGTGGCACCCACGTGCAGCCATCGCCCTGGCCGCCGTGTGCCAGGGGGCTGTGCCAGGGGAGCCCCTTCACGTGCGCCAGCCGAATCCTCCAGCCCCGAGGGTCCCCGTTACTGACACCGTTTTACACCCGAGGAAGCTGAGGCTCAGAGAGGTGAGGGAACTCGCCCCAGGCCACACAGCGAGAGCTTGGCACAGCCGGGGTCTGAGCGCAGGGCTGTCTGACTTCCAGGTCTGTTGCTGGCCCACCCAGCCCACACCCGAGTGCCCATCTGCCCCTTCCCGAGCCCTCGCTGAGAAGACCATGAGTCACCTGCAAGGCCGAGTCCTTCCAGCAATGGACTGATCAGGACTGACCACTCTCTGGAGCTGCGGGGTGGGGGCTGGCAGCCCATGCCCACGTGCCCTCTGCCCGGGGGCCCTCGGTGCATGGTGCTGGTGGGGCCGGGCACCTGCCAGCTGGACAAAGCCAGAGCTGGACGCAGGGCCTGTGTTTGCATTTACAGATGAGGTGCACAGACTGTCCCTGCTCTGGTCGGGACAGCTGCTCTGTCTCTGCCTCACTTCTTCCTGGCCCTCGGGCCAGGCTGTCCCGTGCCTAGTGTAGGGGAGCGCCTGCACTCTGTCCCTCCTGCCTGGAGGACTTTGGTCGCGGTGCTGACCTCCTGGTGTCAGAGGAGCAGGGGTGACTCATGCAGCTTCCCAGAGGACGGAGACAGAGCCAGGTGCTCAGGGAGCGGGGCCCAGGACACACCCCGCCTTTGTTCCCCTGGTCCCCAGGCTGGCGCTCAGCCCCTGGCCTCTCCTGCTCCCCGACGCCAGGGTCTCCTGACCCCACCCAGGACTCCTGCTGCCTGGACTTGACGCGGAGCACAGAACACACCTGAACCCCCGGACCCCCGCACACGGACGGTGTTGTTGTCCCCGCTCCCTGGTTGGTCTCTGCAGTGCTGGGGCAAACCAGGGCCTCAGGCACGTGGGTGCCCACTTGCCCATCTTGTGGATGAGGCAACTGAGGCTCAGCGAGGGCACACGAGGCAGAGTGGCCAAACCAGGACTCCAGCCAGGCAGGCTGACCTCTGCTGCCTTTCCCGGAGGTGGCCTGTCGTTTACTGAGCACATACTATTTGCTCGGCTCCAGGCGAGTCAGGTGGTACCCAGGTCTGACTTATTCCCCATGACAATCTCCTCAGAGTAGGTCTTTACCAGCCCATTTTGCAGATGAAGAAATTGAGGTTCAGAGGAGGCTAAGGACCCCCTCTGCAGGGAAAAGCCCTTCTCCGGGTGCTGCCCTCCACCACGCCTCGGAGGGCCCGGTTCCAAGCTCCTGGTCATCCATGCGCCCTCAGTGGGCTGTCAGAGCTGGACCTCAGGGTCCTCTAGTCTGGGACCAGTTTCCAATGGAGACTGAGGCTGAGAGAGCTTATGGAGACCTCATGCTGCACACGGAGACTTAGAGACGGGACCAGGGCTTTCCTGAGTCTTCAGTTAGCAGATGGTGGCCTTGTTCTTCTCCTTGGTCTTGGTGGCCACCTCCACCCCCGGGCAGTCATGAGAGGCAGCGACTTCTGCTCAGCAGACTTACCTGGAGCCCATGAGGGGGTAAAGCCCAGCTTCAGTATCAACTAGGGTGTGTGTGTGGGGGGGGATGGATTCCACAAGGTCTCAGCACTGGAGGGTCCGCGCCTGGGTGGTAAGGCCAGAGGAGCCCCCAGGAAGAGCCGGAGGGTCGTCTGGATGGGACTGTTCTTTGAGGGCGGCAGGCCTGGCCCACCCACTCTAATGCCAACACGCAGCACCATTGTCTGCCCAGAGTGGGCATCGGATCCTGCCTTCTGAATGGATGGCTGAGCACAGGAATGAAGGGCAGACGGGGGCAGGGCTGGTGGCATGGGCGAGTGAGCCAGCAGCGGAATGCAGGAGCTCCGAGGGACAGTGTGGCCGGCGGGGGTGTGGGGGACACGTGGAGATGGCTGTAATGCTGTGGGGGGGCCTTCGGGTGCTGGGGGGCACCCTGGCAGCCCCTGTGCTGGGTGCTGAGGGGAGGGTCGGGGTGGCGCCAGCTTGCACTTCAGCTGTGACCCTGGGCAAGCCACCGTGTCCGCTGGGGTTCTGCCGTGTCCCTGGTGGCAGGGGACGGGATGACCTGTCTAGGCTCCCGGGAGGCTGTCAGGTGAAGGCCGTTTATAAACTGTAAAGTGCGGTGCTGGGAGAGCAGGTGTGGGTTCTCCCAGCAGGAGGAGGCCCCCGCCCTGTGGCCAGGCCATTTGAGTCCCAGGGGAGGGGAGGAGTCTGTCCTTGCAGTTTCTGGGGAGCGGGGAGGGTCAGGCTTCGGCACAGTCCAGCTGGGCTCTGGCCACCTGGTGGGAAAGGTGAGCCCTGGGCAGGCAGCAGGTGGACGGCTGGCCTGGTCCCGGGTGCTGAGGTCCCGTGACCTCCCCTCTGAGCTGCCAACTTGTTTGCTTAGCAGGCTGCGGCCTGGCCCAGCTCCGGGATCCGGGTGTCTAGGCCCTGGGCCAGCGTGGGGCGAGGGCCCTGTGCCGCCTGCCTCCTGACCCGCTCTGCCCAGCTCGGAGCCCTGAGCCCCTTCCCTTGCCCACGGGGCCCTGGCAGCTCTGCCGCCTGGTCCCTGTGAGCCCCTGGCCCTCCTCGGAGCCTCTGCCTGCTCACCTCTGACGCCCGCCCTCCCTCTGGGGACTGTCACAAAGATTAAGTGACAACACAGTGTCACTGCCAAACAAGCCTGCTCTGTCCCTTCCCCACCTGCCCCCTTCTCCAGACCTGGCAGAGCTCAAAGGTGCCTGGGAGTGACCTGGCCTGGGTCCCAGGTGGGCCTGGGGCGGCGGCGGGACGTCCCCTCAAGACCTGGCTTTGGACACTGCTCGCCTGCTGTCCCCGGCCTCCTTCCCGGGCTGGCTGGTGGAGGTCTGAGGACAGTGTGCCTCTGTGGCCCCCAGATGAGGCAGCTCCAGGGCAGGGCGTGGCTGTGGCTTCGATCAGAGTCCCCCAGATCCGGTGTCAGTGGCTGGGGAACCCCGGCTCCAGCCGTCCCTGGATAGGAGTGTCCGTCACAGCCAGTGCCCCTTCCTGGGGCCCCTCTGCCTCCAGGTGTCTCCAGCAGGTGGAGCCAGGAAGACCCAAGGGACATGCCCTGGGCCTCCCCCACCTGGCCTCTGCTGCAGGCTGGCCTCCGCCCTCCGCCCAGCCTGGCCGGGTCCTTCTGCGCTCTCCCTTCATCGGCTCCCTGGGCCCCCCTCGGCCTCCTGGGTCTGGCTCCCTGAACTGGGTGCTGAGGGGCTCCTCAGGGTGCAGCACCCCCTGCTCCCAGACATGGTCTTCCGGCCTGACGGTCACAGGTCACCTGTTTCAAAACGTGAGCGTGTCACCAGGGAGAAGAGAAAGACAGGAACCCCAGCAGAGGGGACAGCAAGTTCAAAAGCTTAGCCTTTTGGGGACACCTGCAGCGAGGGAGGCTGGGACAGGGTGGGTAGCCACGGACAGGAGCAGGGATGTTGATAGGACAGGCAGAGACTGGGAGGGAGGCTCAGCAGGGCCAGACCCGCCTGGGGACCCCGTCCAGAGCTATGGGCACCCGGGCCAGCGGGGCGGCCCCCAGGTTGGCTTCTCCAGGAGTGACCAACAGTGGCACCCGCAAGTCCCTCTCCAGCGTCTCCCGTCCCTACCACACAGGTGCCTCGGCCAGCCCCAGCGCCTAGCTGGCTTGCAGGTGGGACACGCCCCAGGACTGCATCCTGTCACCTGTCTTTGGTGTCCCCGGCTACCTCCCCGCGGCCTGGGTTGGACGCTGCTGTCTGGCAGCGCGTGGACCCCTCCGAGGGCCGCATCCTCCCGTGGCATTCGGCTCTGGGTGGGTGGAGGCCCTGGGCTCCCTTCTGGGGACTGTCCCTCGCTGGGTCACCATGAGGTGGCGGTTCCACTCCCCCGGCCTCAGTGTGCCCTCCCGGGAATTGGGGACCCTGGCCACCGCCTTATCTCCCACTCCAGTTCCGGTGAGAGTCCCAGGAGGGCAGATAAAGAGGGCTTTGAAGAGTACAAAGAGCCCTTCTCACGAAGGTGCCATTATTATTGTTACCTTGATGCGGAGATAAGGGAGGGAGGAGGCACCGTGACAGTTGCCAAGACACCCGCGAGCTGCGAGCAGCGGCTTCCGGCCTGGCCCCTCCCCCCACGCCCTGCCTCTCCCGTTCCCAGGGAAAAAGCTGGGTGCTGTATCGGGAGGGAGCTGGGGCCGGCTGGCCGGTGGCCAGGCAGCTGCAGGGCTCAAGGTGACCCCAGAATGTGCCTGGCTTGGACTCAGGTTGGCTCTGGCTTCCCCGGTGACCTTGGACAAGTCCCCTGTTCCCTGGCTGCTGCCTTTTCCTGAGGCGGCAGTGGGTAGGTGTCCAGGCCAGATCCTGCAGGGTTGCAGCTGGGCCTTGGTGGTGGCAGCAAGACTCGGCTGAGCTAGGGAGGTCACTGGGGAGCAGGGAGCCTCAGTGGAAGGCAGCTGGGATGGCTGCCCTTTCCTGGCTGTGTGACCTTGGGTTCATCCCTTAACCTCTCTGAGCCTCAGTTTCCCCATCTGGATAAAAGGTTGATAAAGTCCCACCTCAGAAAGCCTCTGCAGTGGTGGAAGGAGATAATACCTGCATGAACTACAGGGTGCCACTGGGGTCACGCAGAGGGGATGGAGGAGGGACAGCTGCCGTGTCCTGGCCTGCTCTGGGCTCCTCCCAGATGTGGTAACTGGAAAAATGCAAAGCATTTTAGGCTGAGCTGGCCATGGGGTCAGAGGGGATTTGAGAGAAGTGAGAGGGGACAGAGACTTGAGGGACCTCATGTGAACAGAATGTGGGGACAGAAGGCAGGGTGGGTTAGGAGAGAGACTTCGCTTTCTGACCAGGGAAGACAGTGACCGAGTGGGAGGAGGTCCCAGGAGCCAGAGGCAGAGGGGATGGAGGGGCGGGCAGGAGGGAGGGTGGAGGAGGGGAGCCTGGTGGAGGGGTGGTGGCATGGGAGGAGGTGAGAGGCGGGCAGGGTAGTGTTGAAGGCCCACATGGATACCCAGACGGTCAGTGTCCAGTCCTTGGACTTTCACTGACTGTGTGTGACTGTGGCCTTGGGCAAGTTACTTAACCTCTCTGTCCTATTCCTTCATCCTGCAGATGAGGGTTCAGGGAGTGCACACAAGTCCAGTCACGGGTGGAGCCCGCCCCCAGCAGCGTAGCAAGGGCCCTGGCGGCCATTGTCCCTGGTACTATTACTTGCCTTGTTGAGCGGCTGTGTTCCCGGCTGGAGTCGGGCAGGCGGGGCCCACAGGCTGGCCACCTGCGTTTTGAAGTTCAGGTCTGGACCTGGCGTTGGGTCCAGAGGCCTGCGGTGTCTCATTAACTTGACCTTGGGCGAGTCGATGCCCCTTCTGAGCCTCGGTTTCCCCATGTGCCAGGCAGGTGGCATCTGAGTGATTCAACAAAGCGCAAGGCACAGAGTAGGTGGTGGCTTTTGTCATTACTGTCCCGCTGCCCTTCAGGGCCGGGGAGGAATTTCCTCCTCAGCCCCATCCTGCTGCCCCCCCTGCCCTGCCCTTTAGGCTCAGTCCTGGCCTTTTAGGTGGACTTCCGGGCGGGGCGGGGGGAGGGCTGGGTGCTCCCTGCAGGGGGCAGGAGTCTGGCCAACAGGAACTAGAGCCAAGAGGCCAGGCTCAGGGTCCCAGGTGGACGCTGAGCCCCAGAGCCTTGAGCGAGCCTTGGTCCTGTGCCAACATGAGCGATCCCGCGGGAAGTGGCCCCTGGACGCGGGAAGGCAGGCCGAGGTCTCTGGAGGGAAGTGCGGCAGGAGCTGGCCTGCAGTGGCCAGCGTCTGAGCCTGGGCTGAGAAGGGTGGACGGGGGTACCACTCAACTAGGCTGACCCGGGGCAGCAGCCACCACACAGGGCCACTCAGGACAGCGGTCCCCACCGTGAAGGGCGCCTGGCTTCTCCGAGACTCCAACCCCAGGACTTCCTGGCCCCCGGGCAGCCTCTGCTGTCCACCCCTAGTGCTGTCCCTATTCACTCCGGGGCACATGCTTTAAATTCCAGCTCTGTCACCACTAGTAGGAGCGGTGGCTTTGGCTCTCTGAGCCTCTGTTTCTCTATCGGTAAAAATGAGGATAAATGCCACCAACCTTCCAGCAGGGGACAGGGGAGCGGGCGTCTGACACGGCGGACACAGTTCCGGGCCCACAGCAGGTCTCGACAGGGCCCCTGTGGGTCCCAGGGGAGTTTGCCTGGACATCTCCATGGGGCTCTGTCCAGCCCCGCCCCCGTCTCCAGCCTCTCGCCACGTGGGTGCACCCTGGCACCCAGGAAGTGCTCACAGTCCTCAGTGACCCCCTGCTGCCGCCTCACTCCGTCCGTCATTGAGCAAATGTTTAATGGGACCCTAACGGGGAGACCCACTGGTTCCCGGGGATGAGTGAGGCCGAAAGCGTCCGTGGGCCGAGGCCCTGTGGGTGGACTGTTTTGGCACCTCGGGGTGAGAGGGTGTGTCTTCAACTCACGCTTCGCGTGGTCAGTGCCCGGGAATCCCTCCCCCACAACGATGCCAGCGGCTTGAAATGCCACCAGAGCCATCCTTTGGGGTCAAGCGCTGTCTAGAACAGACCTCCTTTCAAGACGCCAGCACCCCTGGGAGGCAGGCCCTGGCACCAAGCAGGGCCGGGTGGCTCCTGCGGGTGGGGGAGTCCGAGGGGGCTCAGAGCTGCCTGGGCATCTCCTTGCTGGCCTGGGTTCCCCAGGGCCGGTCCCTCTTGGGGCGTGGCGGTCCTAGCTCTGCCTGACTCAAGTCTGCCACAGGCCACTGAGGAGTGTCTGGGAGGTGACTCACCCTGGCGGGACCAGCCTCGCTCCATGGGACCTGGGTGGGGGTGTGGCCACGTCAGGGTGGCCCTGGGCGGCAGCGGAAGCTGGGCCTGCTCTCCCGGCCCCAGGCTCCCTGGATGCTGGGAACCTCTGGGCACTTCCTCCCCTTGACCCCAGAGATGGCCTCGCAGGCTTCCCAGGGTGACAGGCACGGACGCCACCCTCTCCAGGCCTGCTCCCTTTCCTGGGTGGGGGTGGGAGAGCTGTGGGTGTGGCTGGAGCCCCACAAGTCACACGGCTTCACACGGCCGTGTGACCCTTGGGCACATCCGGGTCCTGCAAAGTGGGAAGACCAGTGTGGCGAGGAGGCTGTGTCCTCTGGCCTGGAGGGAGGGCTCGGCACAGGGCCCAGCCTGCAGTGGCCCAGCCAGCGGCTGTTGTCATGAGCAGGGCAGTAGCCGCTGGCCTGAGGTGGTGACTCCCTGAAGCATGGGGTGGTGAGTGAGTAGAGGCTGGGCACCTATTTTTCCAGAAGCCTCAGCCTCCACTGCCCTCCTCTCTGCCCGCCCCAGTCTCCCCGTCTTCAGATGGGCCGTGGACATCCTGTGACTGGAGTCCTGATGGAGAGACTCTGCCCACACTTCTGGTCTCTGGGAAGGAGAGCCTGCTTCACAGTCCTGTTCTCGAAGCCCCTCTCCTCCCTCCCCCCCTGGGAAGCCCAGGACACTTGCTCCATGGAGTCTATCTCCCTTCAGCTCCCCCAGCTCTGAGGGGACTTCCTCCCAGAGTTCCCAAATCCCTCAACTTGGGGCCATCCCTGACCTCAGAATCTTCTTCTCTTCTAGGAGGAGTGATGGGCAGAACCAGCGCTTCCCTCAGGCACTAGACCTGTCACAAGTGGACTTAGTTCCCTCTCATCCTACTTCACTCTACCCTAAGGTAAATGTCCTCCTCCACACCTACTGCCCCTTTCCTGGCCAGTGCTGGGCAATGATGAAGAATGGCTACTGGTCAGATATAAAATGTGTGGGTAGATGCTGCTGGGATTTAACCCAAAGGGATACCACTCCTGACCCCTGAGTGGCCTGTATAATCTGAGAGGTTGAACCCAGGTCTGGAGAAGTGTCCAAGGAAGTGGCTTAGGGCTGTCAACTGGCCACCCAGCTCTTATCTTCACCATGAACAGTCCCCTCCACGTCCTCACCTGTGCTCAGGAGAAGGGCAGCAGCTGCCTGACAGTGCACTGTGCAGACCGAAGGGCACGCCACGGTGCCCACAAGGCAGCCCAGGCACGATACCTGGCCTGCAGCAAGAGCCTTGTAAGTGAGGCTGTTCCTCTTATTACCATCACCAAGGTTTTCCAGCTTCTGATTAGTGCCAAACCTTGGACTTGGCCCCAAAGGCCCAGAAATCAACCTAGCACAGGCCCTGCCCTCAAGGAACCACGGTCTGGTAAAGAGATAAAGGACCGAGCAGCTTGTGCAGGTGTGAAGTGCCAGCCAGACCCACCAGTGCTCCCCGAGGTCCACCACGGCTGGCCGAGAGCTTAGTGCTCGCCTGCAGTATCTTGCCTTACTCTCCAGCCATTAGTGCTGTGCCACAGCTACCGTCATTAGTCCCATCTGGCAGACGAGGAGACTGAGGTTCAGGAAGGTTGTGTTACTAGCCCACAGCCCTGCAGGTGGGGTGTGGTGGGGCCAGGACTGAAGGTCTCCTGCTCTCTAGGGAGGGCACTGTGTAGCTTTACAGCTGTGGACAGACATCCTGCCGGGATCAGATGTTCGGAAAGGTGAACGGGGGTCTTCCCAAGGTCATGTGGCCAGGAAGTAGCAGAAGCAGGATTGACTAAGCTCCTTTCTGATAGCACTGGCCTGGAGTAAGGGCCAGGCTCCTCTCCCGGCTGGGAGGGCAGATGGCCACGGGATGGAGTCCACGTGTGGAGACACCACCTTCACGGGGGTCCCAGGCAGAGGTGCTAGTGGTGGCAGAAGGGCGTTCTTGAGACCCTCTCTTGGTTTCTCTGCTTGGTAACCGCCCAGGACTGGCCTGTGTGGATTCCAGGGCTCAGCACAGAAGGAGAGACTCAGTGGCAGCTGCTCGCAGAGACACTGGTTCATGAATGAGGCCCTCGGCCCCTGTCCAGGAGGAGGCCTGGCTTCTCTCCAATGGCTGCACACCCCGGACTGTGGCTTCCCCTGCTGGCCCTCAGTCATCCTGACTGGGAAGGAGGGTTGCAGCAGCCCATTGTCCTTCGTCCTGCCTCTCAGACAGCCTGGGGTGGGGCTTCCCGTATCAGTGCTGAGCCGCCTCTCCTCAGGCCTCCTGGCCCCTGCCCAGTCTGGTGGGCAGCCTCTGTTTGTATCAGCAGAGCCTAGACTGTGGGTCCAAGTCACCCCATCCCTACCCCAGAATCAAGCCTAGTTTGTGGATCATCTTCCTTTGACAGGGAGGGAATCAGGCTCAGAAAGGTTGAGTGATTCATCTGGGGTCCCCAGCAAGCCAGCGGTAGGCTGAAGGAACACAAGCCTGGGACACATTCTCCATTTCTCCCCCAGTATCTCTGAATCTGCACCTTTCTAACATTGATGGAACCAATCTGAGGAACAGGTGACCTCCCCAGGGCTTCTATCCTCATCCGTATAATGGGTCTGACAGTTCCTTCCCCACCCACCGTGCCGGCCCGCCATTGGACATTCTGTGAAAATATTTTGGAAGGCAGAAATCAGGAAGCTGAACTGTTACAGCACAATTGCTGACAGACACGGAGCAGGGACATTGCCTTCTCACTTGAAGAGACAGTGAACTACCCAGGGCCCTCCTGCTCCCTACAGGGGTTTCTCCACTCAGGGGTTTGGAAATCTGCACACAGGTACATACCCGGCCTATTGCACCTAGGTACAGGGGCACAGTGACAGATGAAGCACACAGATACAGCCACCCACTGTAAATGTACTCAGGGACTTTCACACACACACATGTGCAAGAGATACACATGTATACACACACACACACACACACACACACAGGCATTCCCACGCACTCAGAAACACAATATGTCCATGTACACACAGCCAGGTCAGCCTGTTTGTGCACACCCTCCTGTCCACCTGGAACACAGAGATCTGGTGTTGCAAGCAGGTCTCACCTTCCCCAGGGCCAGTGTGGGAATGGATATTCCTCTGGCTGCATTTCAATGGGTGCCCGGAAGTGTGCAGGCCTGGAAGTGGTTGTGTAAATCAATATTTGCTGCTGTTAATTATTAAAACCAAAGCTACTCTGTGTCTGGAACACACATCTTGGAGTTTCTGCCGGCTGTGGGGCCCAAACCTGACCCCGGGCCAAGTCTGGGGTGGGGGAGGAGAGAGCACACTTTGCCTTCTTTCCAGGATCCCTTGGCCTGGAGGGATGGAGGTGGTGGGCAGCTGCTGGCGGCTCTTCTGGGGAGCTGCAGAGAGGTCCGGTAATGGGCTGGTGGGTAGCCCTGCCCCTGCAGCACCAAGCAGCTGGTTTTGACTTGGCCACAGAACAGGAAGCATTTGCTACTTTCCCAACATCTGTCTGGAGGAGGGGTTTGCAAGGCCCAGCTGCTATACAGTGGCTCCATCAGGTCAGGACATCTCACAAGGTCAGCTGGGAGGACCTGAAGAGGCTTCATATTTTACTGACGGTTAAACTGAGACCCAGAGAGTGGCAAGGACTCATACCACCTAGCAAACTGCAGCAAGGCCAGAGCTAGAACCCATATGTCCTGAAGCCCACTTAAATCCTCTCGTCCATACCACCCAGCACTGTGGCAATCTCCCCCAGGGTAGGGGACAGCTAGGGCTTTGGGAAGAGGGGGTATAGGCCAGTCAGCCACTGTCAGGCTGGGGAAGAGGTGTGGGGAGAGGGGAGAGGCCCTAAATAACAGCTCCAGGCCCTTCCTAGCTGTGTGGTCCTGGGCAAGCTATTTCACCTCTCCGGAACAGTTTCCTCATTGCATAATGGGGATGACATTTGAAACTCCTGGGTTATGGCGAGATGGTGAGATGTGCAAAGGGCCCGCATTAACTAAGTGCTCACGAAAAGTCCTGTCTCCAGGTAACCTCTCCTCCTCCTGCCCCGGCTTCACAGCCCGTCCAAAGTAGCTCGTCAGGAGGCCCCGAGTCGGGTACCCAGAGTCTGGGAAGACACACCAGACGGGGTGCCCCCGGGAGCTCAACTCGCAGCCAGCTTCCAGCGCGCCACCCGGAGAGCGCAGGCGCAGTGTCTGCGGCCGCGGGCGGGGCCGCACCGGGGGCGGGGCCTCTGTGTCCCCGCCCCGGGCCGCCGCAGCCCCGCCCCGGCCCCGCGCCGCCGGTACCTGGCGCCCCGCCCCCTCCGGGCCCGGCCGCGGGGCAAGCCCAGCGCAGGCAGCTCCGCCGCCGCGGGAACCCGGAGCGCGGAGCCTGGCGCTGCGGGGCCCGGGCCGGGGCGCGCGTGGCCGGAGCCGGCCGGGCCAGCCGAAGCGCCGGCGGGCCGGGGGCCGGGCCGGGCTCGGGATGGCGCAGCCGCGGCCCCCAGCGCCCCAAGGCCGTCCTCGGAGGGGCTCGCTGCCGGTGGGGGCCGGCTGGCAGGTGAGGACCGGGCGGGGGCGTCCCGGCGGAGGGGGATCCCGGGCCGAGTCGGCCCGACTTCTCTGGAGCGCGGCAGCTGTGCCCGAGGCAGGGCGGGTGTGTTAGCTTCTGGGCTGACACCGGCCACGGCGGCCAAGGGCGCACCCCGCTCAGGGGTCTGGGCCTGGGGTTCTTCCTGCTGCTACCCCCGAAACTGTGGCCCCGGGGTACAGTGGCACTGCGTGTGAGTCCTGCCATCGGGGCCACTTTATGTCTTCCCTGCCAGGTTTGGGGATCCTAATGTCAGAGTGTAACTTTGTGGTGGTGCTCAAGTGAGGTGGGGACCCCCTTCCGGGCCACATCATTCCCAGCCTTCCATTGCCATGTGTCAGGGCGTCTGCTGCTGCTGCTGCCTGTGCGGCTGTAACTGTAGGTGTCACTTGTTGCTGTGTACACTCAGGGTGACAGGACCATGTGTCAGTGTTTATGGGAGTGATTCTCGTTAGTGCAACAAGGCATTGCATTTCATTGTCCTACCTGTTAGGTCACCCTGAGTGGGGTCTCTGGAGGTCATTAAAGTGCCCCCAACTGCTGGAACCACGGGGGAATGGGAGGTTGTCTGACTCTGCCCAGGTGCCAGTGTTGCTGTCCCAAAGAGTGTGGAGTTGACAGGCGTGTCTGGTAACTGCCCATGGAATCATCTCTTCTCCACTCAGGTCTTGGGTGTGGCTGTGTGACCATGAGGTGGGTCTCCTGGGGACTCCCGAGGTGGACTTCAGAAGATGTCTTGTTCTGTGGGCAGGCTTCAGAGCTTGCACATGCGGTGTTTGTGTCTCGTGACCTTTAGCGCAGTGTGTGTGTGTGTGTGTGTGTGTGTGTGTGTGTGTACATGGGAGGAGGGAGGTGACTTGGGTGGATGGGGGATGCAGGGCTTTGTCCCTCCTGTGGACATTAATGACCTTGGAGTTGCCCCTGTGCAGCCTCCTTTGCTCAGAACTCTCGTGCCTGTTGTGGGATGGGGTCTGTTGTGTCTATTGCACAGCGTGTGTGGCCAGATGGGGAAAGGGGACTCTGTGTCCCTGACAACCTGTCCCCCAGAGTGCATGTCACTGTGTCTTGGTCTCA
Source organism: Ictidomys tridecemlineatus (assembly GCF_052094955.1). NCBI lineage: Eukaryota > Metazoa > Chordata > Mammalia > Rodentia > Sciuridae > Ictidomys > Ictidomys tridecemlineatus. The sequence goes on along the minus strand of NC_135487.1, from coordinate 14,216,257 downwards.
GGAGGGTGGTTTTGTGATGTTCATGCTGCGTCACGTGCGGTACAGGGTGCAGAACTCACAGGTGTGGGTTTGCTCTAGTCTGGTTTGCTCTAGTCTTGTGGTCCGTGGATTTGTGTGTGTGTGTGTGTAAATTGGTGTGCTGTTGTGTAACTCAGGATGTCAATATGTGTATTTGTGTGTTCATATAGAGCTCTAAGAATCACTGTACCTAGACACCATGTGTGTGTGTGTGTGTGTGCATAAAACATGTAGTGTGCTGGGAGAATAAGTATTGGTGTCAAGCTCTGTGAGTCTGAGCAGGAGAGGGAGAGATTGTGTGTATGTGTGCACGTGTGCATATATTTCCTGTTGTACAACCCCATAGCATGGGTGTGTGAGCTCAGGCAGTGCCCCCACTGGGCAGCAGGAACTGTTGGAGCCTTGGAAGGGTTGGGGGAGGGGCACCACCAGAGACTCTAGGGGTTTTCCAGCCCCAGCCCCAGCCCTGCCAGCCGCCACTGGGCATCCTTGCCGCCTTCCAGGAAGGTTCTCAGGGAGTTGGCGCTGGAGAGGCCCATGCTGCCAGGCAGCTGGCAGATGCTGATTAACCCTGCGTGTACCCTGGCTAGCTTCAGGACAGGCTGGCTTGGGCATGAGAGGGCGCCAGTGGGCTCAGGCACAGGTGTGAGGCCATCGGGCACCTCAGCATCCTCTGCAGCAGGGCCCCCACCCCACATTGTTGGGTTGTGTGAGCGGCGGCCGGTGGCCTGGGTTGACTGTCCTCTTCCTGGAGACGGAATCATGGCCCTTCCTTCTCATTCCACCTGGGCTCATCTCTGGGGCTGGCACCAGGGGCATTTCTCAGGGGCCTGTCCTGGCAGTGCCAACCTTGCAATGGCATGAAGGGGATCTGTCCCTCCCCAAGGGTCACGGCCTCCTCCCTAGGAAAAAGGACTGAGTGGGGTGGGCTCCCTGGGACCCAGGACCTGGGTGTGGGCTCACCTCCATTGGCAGTTGGCCAAGTCCTGTGCGGCAGCCCCCTCCTGTGATGCCTGCTGCACCCCGTCTTGCTGCCTCGAGCCCTGGTGGCTGGTCAGAACTGAGGGGATCAGGAAGGCTGGGGTTGGGGAGACTCTTGGGGTTGACAGGGCCAGCTGGGCCACCTCGGGACTGACCTGCCTTCCCGTCTCTGTTGCAGAACACAGATCTGTTTGAGATGATTGAAAAGATGCAGGTGAGGACGCTGGAGACGCCTGCCCTTGGAGCCACCGAGCTGGCTGGGCTGGAAGTGGGGGCCCTTTCAGTATTTCTAGCCCTACCTCTTTCTGAGGACAGGCCAGGAGTCTTCGATAGACCATGTCAGGAGAAGATGGTGGCAGTTTTTGTCCAGAGTCCTGTCTGGGGGTCCCGTGGAAGAGGGGACCTCTCTGAGGACCCACCCAGGCTCCCAGCTCCCTTCCCTGTGTAGGTCCCCTGCAGGGCTGCATCAGCTCAGCTCACCCTCACCCCATAAGAGGCATCACAGCTGGGCTGGACCCCAGGCAGAATGACGGAGGGGACAGATGCCAGGGTGCCTGTCAGCCAGAGCTGCGCTGCTGTGGGGGAGCTGTTAAGGATCCGGGCAGCCTGGGGAGCAGCTCTACCCCTGCCGCACCCCTGCCACCCTCGTCCAGTCCTGGTCTCCCAGGCCCTCGTCTGTGTCTTGTGTGGGCGTGTGTCGGGGGAGATGGGTGGGAGGGTGGTGGCGTGGGGGTGGCTCACAGAAGCCTGAGGAGCCTTGCCTGACGTCAGCTCACCCTCCCCAGCCCTGCTCTTTCCTGCCTCTCTCCGTCTCCACCTCCTCCCCCTCTGGATGATGCAGTGGCCCCCTCCCCACGCTCACACATGGGCCTGCGCACGCACCCCTGCCCCCACTCCCAGCAGCACGTGCATTCCTGAACAGAGCCCCCGCCCCTCCCTGCTGCGCTGGCTCTTCAGAGGGGCCTGAGGCATGAGCTGGCCAGCACCCTACCCTGGGAGTGCCCGTCCTGCTCCCCACGTCCAGGGCTCTCCCAGGGCTTCCCTTCCACAGGGGCAGGAGCGCAGGAGAGCGAGCCTTCCACACATGGAAGGGCGCCTGGCAGCAGGTGGGGGTGTAATGGGTGATGCCTTGTCTTTCAGGGAAGCAGGATGGATGAACAGCGATGCTCCTTCCCGCCACCCCTCAAAGTAGGTGAAGCAGCCTGACCTCTGCAGCAGAGGTCAGCAGAGGTCCCCCCTGCGGGCTGGGGGAAGGGCTCCATGTGGCGCCACAGCCACCCAGTTGCGAAGGGTCTTACTGTGTGCCTTGTGCTGGGCCCTGGGTGGCCACTGCCCCAAGAGCTCTGAGTCCTGGAGCTCCTCCCTGCCCACCGCCCTGCTGCCCTTGGTCGCCCCTCCAGGCAGCTTCCCTGACCCTCTTCCGTCCGCAGCTGCAGAAAGACCCGCCCAGGAGGGGCCTTGGCTCCTGGTGATGTGGGACCCATCAACCCTAGAGGACTGAATGGCCCTAGAAGACACAGCTGGGCTTGGGGGCGTGGGCCCAGAGCTAAGCAGGCTCCTGGGCAGCAAGCCAGCTGCCTCTTCAGGTCCAGGGGTCTCAGAGTATGGTGCTCAGATCAGCGGCCTCCGGTCATCTGGGAGCATGGGGATGCCAGTCCCCGGGTGCCACCTGCCTGGCTGCACCAAGAACTGGTGTGAGGCGCAGCACCCTGTGTCTTCCAGGCCTCCTGGTGGCCCAGAGTCCTCCTCCGGGAGGCAAGAGCCTCCTTTCCCCAGGCAGAGTGAACCCAGAAGACCCAGCACTCAGCCTGGCCTGCCTCTGAGCTGGCCTTGTAGGGTCCCCCCGGGCAAGTCACTGCCCCCTCTGTAAGCTGGGGGATGAGGCCATGGTCCCAGGGAGCCTGGGAGGCGAGGAGGGTGGGGACACCACCCAGCCATGCCTCTCCCCCGCTTGTCTTTTGCAGACAGAGGAGGACTATATTCCCTACCCGAGCGTCCATGAGGTACCTGGCTGGACCCCGAAGCCACCCTTCCCCAGTCCAGGGAGGCCTTTGTGAAGGGCGTCTGGACACCAGGTCCTCCCTCCCAGGGGCCTGGCTGCAGGCTCTGCTGGGCTGCTCAGTGAACAGGCCCGAGACGTTGGGGGAAGGGCTCCGTAGGCTTCTGAGCCAGACGTTTCACCTCCTGGGTCAAAGCCATGTGTCCCCCTCTCCTACCTGCCCCCAACTCCCATCCTTTGAGTCTGGGACAGAGGGCTCGGTGCTGTGGGGTCGGGGAGGGAAAGGGCTGGAGCAGGTACCCAGAGAGAGTGGATGTGCACCCTGGAGTCCACCCAGCTCTGGCCGGTCCGTAGTATTCCTTTGCCATGACAGAAGGGGCCCAAGTCTGAGCTGGGGGGTGTCCTGAGGCCCCCATCAAGGTGTTGTGTGGGTGGCTCTCAGCTGAGTCCCTCTTCAGGTCCTGGGGCGAGAAGGGCCCTTCCCTCTCATCCTGCTGCCCCAGTTTGGGGGCTATTGGATCGAGGGCACCAACCATGAAATCACCAGCATCCCCGAGACAGAGCCACTGCAGTCACCCACCACCAAGGTGAAGCTGGAGTGTAACCCCACAGCCCGCGTCTACCGGAAGCACTTTCTCGGCAAGGTGGGTGTCCAGCTGGTATTGGGGTTTGGCTGGGGTTGTCACAGTCCAGCCTCATGGGAGGATGGGCCCAGGAAGAGCGCCCTCGTGATGGGGCTGGGCGACAGTCCCAGAGTCCTGAGTCTCAGGGAGCATGTGTGTGGGGTTGTTCATCCATTCCACAAACATCTATTGCAAAAGGAGGTGGGACGACATGGCGGTTAACAGGAGAGATACCAGGGGGTGGGCCCCGGCTCTGCCACCTGCTGCACAGGCACGGGGCTAGCTGCTTAGCTTCCGTGTGCCTCAGAGTCTGTCTGTAAAAACGGGGATAATGACACCCACCTCACGAGGCTGTTGTGAGGTTTCAACAGACCATGCTTATAAGGTGGTTTGAGTGGCATCTGGAACAAAGTAAGCGCTCCTCAGGTGAGCAAATAATGAGCTCCAGCTGTGTGCTGTGTGCTGCTCTCACCTTGCAGAAGGCAGCAAACAAAACAGGCTCAGCCCGCCCTTGAGCAGCTTGGGGTGGGGCTGGGAGGACAGTGTCACGTGATGGCTGGGCCTGGATTGACCACAGCTGCAGAGCAGGGACCCTGCCAGCAAGAGCTTGTCAGAGTGTCACTCACGGTGTTCTTGAGAGTTGCTGGGTGGAGCCATGGGGACCGGAGGGGTGGTCCCCTGCGCGGGCCTCCTGCGAGTCGGGCTCCACAGCGGTGCTGCTGCATGCGGGTCACAGAACGGTAGAGCACACCCCAGGTGTGGAGCCTCCTGGCCCAGGCTCTTCCCCCTGTTGATGGTGTCATCTTGGGCAAGTTATTTAGCCTTCTGGAGTCTGTTTCCTTGTCTATAAAAACAGGGATAATAAAAGTACATTTAAAACATATAGAGCCGGGTGTGATGGCACACACCTGTAAATCCAGCCCCTTGGGAGGCCGAGGCAGGAGGACTGTAAGTTTGAGGCCAGCTTGGGGAACTTAGTAAGATCCTGTCTCAAAATAAAAAGGGCTGGGGAGGTAGCTCTGTGGTAGAGCTGCCCTGGGGTTCACTCCTCGGTGCTGCCAGAGAAGGCAGATAGAACCGTGTGTGTCGCATACTAAATAAGCAATTAGCCACAGCTGTTATTACCTCTTCCTCATCCCTCTGTGAGGTCAAGATCATCCTGTTTTTACAGAAGAGGAAATTGAAACTCAGAGAGGTGAAGTGACTTGGTCAAGGTTGCAGTTAGTGAGCCCAGAGTTGCAGCCGCCCTGGCTGACCTGCCGCACTGTTGAGGATCGGGCTCCTAGCCGTGTGTGTGTGTGTGTGTGTGTGTGTGTGTGTGTGTGTGTGTGTGTGTGTGTGTCCTTCTCTTCACCCTCCACCCCGGGAGGAGGGGGTGGCCCTTTGGGGGGACTGAGAAGCTGCATGACCTCAGCCTGGGCCCAGGACACCGGCCTGACCCTGGTGCTAACTGTGTGGGTTGGAGGAGGGTCCACCCAGCAGGCAGGGCTCAGGAGCCATCGCCTGGGACAAATGCAGAGCGCAGAGGGATTTGTCTTCAGCTGAGCCCTGTGGGTGGAGAGAACTGCACCCTAGGTGGCCTCGGCCAGAGGTGGCCTCCGCCACAGGCTCTTGGCTGGGTCTGGCAGAGGCGGGATCCAGGGAAGAGCAGACGTTGGCACTCGGGAGAGGTTGCCAAAGCAGTGAGGAGCCGCAGATGGTGGTGCCGGGCCTTGAGCACAGCAGGACTTGAAGAGGTACGGGTGGCAGTCAGAGGCACAGAGACTGGGGTTAGGTCAGCAGGACAGGGCACGGGGCTCCAGGGCTCTGCCCTGGCAGAGAGGCAGGGCTATTTCCAGACTCCAGATGGGGTGCCCCGGGAAGCAGCCAGGTGTGCGGGCACTGAGCCTGTTCTGTGTGAGGAAGGAGGTGAGGGAGACTGTGGGCATGGCTGTCCTGGCCCTGAGTCCATCCTTCACTGTGTCCCTTGGGCTCCTCTGGGCTTGGGAGGCAGGTGTCCAAAGAAACTCCCCAGCCACTGGCCTTGCTGCAGGTGCCTGCCACTCCTCAGGGGACAGGGCAAGGCAGTGCTGGGGGGACTCCCTGCCCCTGTCCACTCATTTGCCCCTGAACTGCAGATCTGTGGGGCCAATCCCCTGCCCCCCTTTCCCCACCGGGCTGCTGAACACCAGGGTTCATGTAGAAACAGGATTCACTTCCAGGTTGATGCCCGGGTGGGTGTGGCTGGGCTGCCGGCTCCACCCAGGGCTGGGACTGGCAGGGAGCCGGGAGCCAGGCTGGGCTGGCAGCTTGCCACACTCTTGGTTTCCGACTTCTCCACCTGGAGCCGTCAGCCAGCTCCCTTCTGTGTCACCCGAAGCCGCCACCCCTCATGCCCTCTGGGGTGTCTTTCCCTGCCGATCCCTCTTTTCAGGAGGCAGGAGGGTGGGACCCACCTGGTCAGCTGCCATGTGTGTTGTGAGATGGTCCACTTCCTGTTTCCCATGGGTCCTGGCCGGGGCCACAGAGCCACAGAGCCGCAGGTTGGGCAGTCAGCTAGTTGGCCGGAACCCAGGGCCGTGCTAATGCTGGTTGGCTTTTTCTTACTGAGCACCTATTGTGTGCATCCCCAAGAAAGGTGAGGGCCGGTGACAGGCATGCATGGGCAGTGTGGCCCGACTTTGGTGCGGAGCCAGAGAGCCAAAGTCACTCACTACAGACGCTCCGAACACTGTGTCTTTGCCAGGTGGCATCGCTTTCAGTCCCTGCCACCTGATCCAGGTAGGTGGCGTCACTCCCACTTTATATATTAGGAAGGTGAGGCACAGAGGTGAGGTGACCCAGCCAGTGACAGATCTGTCTGAAGCGGAGCCGGCTACTGGCCACAACACTTGCCGATTGGTGAGGGACCCCTCTGGGGGCAAGTTGGCTTCTGATTTCCAGAAGCTTCCAGCTCAGCCTCGCCCACTCCCCCCTTCCCCTGCCATAGGAGCACTTCAACTACTACTCACTGGACACTGCCCTCGGCCACCTGGTCTTCTCACTCAAGTATGATGTCATTGGGGATCAAGAGCACCTGCGGCTGCTGCTCAGGTGAGGACAGTGTGAGGGGCCCCAAGACAGCAAGGAAGATGGGGGTCTATAAGAGCCCATCTCATTTTATCCACTCTTCTAATTGAGGCCCAGAGAAGGGCAGGATTTGCTGGAGGTCACACAGCAAGTGAGTGCCCCAGCCAGGCCTGGTGCCATCATTGCCTGTGGTCCTCCCTGAAGTCTGTCCTCTCTGGCCTTGGTGTGGAGGCTGGAGGGCTCCCTGCACTGCCCAGCCCTTCACCGTGGGCTTTCTCCTCCCAGGACCAAGTGCCGGACATACCACGATGTCATCCCCATCTCCTGCCTCACCGAGTTCCCTAACGTGGTCCAGATGGCAAAGGTAAGGCCTCTGCTCCCAGGCCTCCCGTGTCTGGCCCCTGCCCCGGGGGGGACACAGGGCTGGGCGGCGGCTGGGCCCCAGCACTCCCTCGGCTTCTGCTTCGAGTGCCACAGCCCCCCTGCACTCCTGCTTCCCATCTGCTCCCGCGGGGTCTTCGTGCTGCCTGTGGCCCCTCCCCGGCTGCTTTTGGCAGTCTTCGCAGCACGCTCAGATATCGGGGGACCCCAGTTTCCAAGTCCAGTTCTGAATAGCCATGAGCCTGGTCCTGCTTCAGCCTCAGTTGTTCCCAGAACACCCTTCCCTCTCCCTTTTGCTGCTGTCCTCCCAGAGCTGGCCAGAGAGGCCAGGAGGCCCTCTCCCTCCTGCCTGGCCACACCTCACGCCCCTCCCTGTTGCCTCCTACAGCTGGTGTGTGAAGACGTCAATGTGGATCGATTCTACCCTGTGCTCTACCCCAAGGTATGACCGGACCTGGGCCCTGATCACTGAGGGTGGGTGCCCCGGAGCTGAGCATTTATTGGGGACCTGCTGTGTGCTGGCCATTTCCCTCAAGTCCCCTCATTTGATCCTCGTGTCTTCTCTGCAAAGTCCACAGTTTGCAGAACAGAAAGCACAGAGAGCTCTGGGTCTTACCTAAGGATGCACAGCAGATACGGAAGGCCTCATTTGAATCGAGGGTTGCCTTCGAGGCAGGTCTCACTCATGTTGGGAAACTCTCAGTGCTGTCTGGGGACCCTCCTAAGGGCAGCTGGTCTCCAGACTACCACTGGCCTTGACTTCTGACCCCAGAGGGGTCATGGTCACCTGTGGAGATGCTGCTGTGCAAGCAGCTGCTCTCCCGCTGGGCCTGCTAGTTCCAGGTGCTGTGGCCATGTGGGGATAGGGACAGAGGCTTCTGTTTGCAGCCAGGTCCTGGATCCTGACTGGATCCCGGAGCACACTTGCAGGCTGCTGGCTGGAGACACATTGCCAAAGCTCTCTGAAGCCCAGGGCAGCCTGAGGGTCCCTGTGGGCTTGCTGAGACTGTTACATATGGTGCCAGGTGTGGCGCTGGACACGTGCTGCTCAGAGAAGGGTAACTTGTAAGTGCAGTCCAGTCACCACGGTCCCCCCCCCGTGCCCTGCAGGCTTCCAGGCTCATCGTCACCTTTGATGAGCATGTCATCAGCAATAACTTCAAGTTCGGAGTCATTTATCAGAAGCTCGGGCAGGTGTGTGCCTCCCATCTGCCCCCACCCCCTGCCCTCCGTCTGGCACCTCAGACCTGCCAGGGGACTGTCCCCCACTGGGAGTGAGTGGGGCTGGGGGCGGGGCAGCTCAGACCCAGCTCGGTGACCATGGCCCTGTGGTTGGTTCCCAGACCTCAGAGGAAGAACTCTTCAGTACCAACGAGGAGAGCCCAGCCTTCGTGGAGTTCCTGGAGTTCCTGGGTCAGAAGGTCAAACTGCAGGACTTCAAGGGGTGAGTGCTGGGGTGGACTCGCGCAGCTGAGCCGACGCAGGCATCTGGGCAGGGAGGGAGCCCCCGGCCTGGCCCCACGGAGGCCTGGCCGGGGCTGAGACTGAGCCGTGGCCTGGGGGGCCCGGGGGCAGGTTCCGAGGAGGCCTGGACGTGACCCATGGGCAGACGGGGACCGAGTCTGTGTACTGCAACTTCCGCAACAAGGAGATCATGTTTCACGTGTCCACCAAGCTGCCCTACACAGAAGGGGACGCCCAGCAGGTAGCCTGGCACCCAGCCATCTGCCTCTCACTGTCCACCTGTGCCCCCACCCACCTCTGTTCAGCATCTACCACACCAGGCTTGGTGCTGGGCCCTGGGATACAGGCACGGAAATCATCCAGTTCCTCCAAACAGAGGGCCCTGGGAAACCTTCACTTCATTCTGTGAAGTGGGGATAGTAATGGCGCGACCTCGTGGGTGAGAGTGGAGGAGGGACACATAGGGATAGGTTCTGATACATAGCAAGAGCCAAAAAGGTAAGCTAGGATTTTTGTGAGAAGTGAGGGGCATTATGGGGTCAGGTGGTGGCACTGAGGTCTGGCCGATCCGGGGGTAAGGAAGAGCTTTCAAGACAGGCTGCAAAGGAGCTGGCAGGAGTTCGGAATGCTTCAGACCAGCTTCTGCAAAGTCCTGGAGTCCAGGAGGCGCAGGCACCATGTGTCACCTTGACCCGAGCTGCCTTAGGCCGTCTGCCTTACCCCACTTCCCCAGCCCAGGGTGCTAAAGGGGTACTTGAGAAAAATGGAAATACACTTTCCCCTGTTCTTGGTGGCTTTTTCTTTTCTTCTCTTTTCATAAGACCATCTGTTCTTTTGAGCAACATGAATATACGTGGAGTAGAACTTGTTTATTTAATGGAGGGTCACATTTGGGGGCATTTAGATAGGAGAAGATTTGAGAGGAAGGGCCTGGAAACCAGGATTTGGATCCAGGTCTCTGAGCTCATTGTAGGTCCTTGCAAATCACTTCTCTCTTGGTCTTGATTTTCTCACCTGCCACAGGTTTCCAAGAGAACTAAAATAATTCAAAGACAAGTGTTCAACACTTATTTTTGAGCGGGGGGGGGGGGCAAGCAAATCCTAAGATGTGCTCTCTACCTACCCCAAACCCTCCCCCACCCCTTTGGTCACCTCCACCCCCCAGGGGCAGGCTGTAAGTCCTGTGGCCCTGTGCTCAGTTGCAGCGGAAGAGACACATCGGGAACGACATCGTCGCTGTGGTCTTCCAGGATGAGAACACGCCCTTTGTGCCCGACATGATCGCATCCAACTTCTTGCATGCCTATGTGGTGGTGCAGGCTGAGGGAGGGGGCCCTGATGGCCCGCTCTATAAGGTGGGTGGTCTCAGAGCTCTCCAGGGGCACTAGCAAGGGCCCTGCCACAGCTCAGCCCCCCAGCACACCTGTCTCGGTCCTTCCCACTGTAGGCAGGGGCCAGGGAGGACCCCCCACACCCTTCACTCCTCAGAGAGACTCCTCCCTCCCCCACCTCCTGCCTGCTGCCAAGCACTCTGCCTCCTTTAGCCTCCTCCCAATGATCTGAGGTCCCCTGGCCAGCCCCACCCCTCAAATTCAGGGCAAAGGATGGAGGAGCTGAAATGCCAAGAGGATTCTCCACTCAGCGATCAGAGCCTCCTGCACCCAGGGGCAGGAGGGGAAGGGAATGAGGGACTTCTGGCTGGTGTGGGGTGGAACAGGCCGCCCAATCCACAAGGACAACTGCCCCTTCTCTTTCAGGTCTCGGTCACGGCAAGGGATGATGTGCCCTTCTTTGGGCCCCCCCTTCCGGACCCTGCGGTGTTTAGGAAGGTGAGAGAGACTGCCCCAGCCCTGTGGTGTGCAGAGCAGGACTAAAGGGGAGGGTCTTGGGAGGCTCAGGTTCTGCCTCATGAGGTTCTGAAGCCGGGGCAGCTGGGGCACCCTAACCCTGCACCTGGGATCTGGCTTTTCTCTTGATCTTGATAAGGTCATGGAGTAAATGATATGACTGCCATTTTCATAGCAGACCTTGGCCTTTCCTCAGTCTTATTCTTTCTGAAAGTTCAATCTTTCCTCTAAAATATTTGGGAAGAGGGCACATGTCTCTGTGACCTTTCAGAAGCCACACTGCAGACCTTGGCTTCATCCCCAGGTTACCCCAGGCCCTAAAATCTGTGGAGGTTGCTCTCCCGAGGAGGTGGATGACCCTTAGTGCCTGGGCTGGGGGCTGAGCCAAGGAGATGCCCTTCTAGGAGTGCCCAGGGTGACCCAGGCCAGGCACAGCGCAGGAGCTCCAGCCCCTGCCTCACAGGGCTCAGCAGGCCCTTCCCGTTCATTTACCACCCCACCCCCTTCCCCATCTCCTCGGCACTGGGGGCTCCCAGGGGCCTGAGTTCCAGGAATTTTTGCTGACGAAGCTGATCAATGCTGAATACGCGTGCTACAAGGCCGAGAAGTTTGCCAAACTGGAGGTGAGGATGGGCTTTGGGGGCCGAGCCCCTTCTTCCCTTTCCTAGTCTAGAATCTCAGCCGGCTCCAGGGAGGGAAAAGGCTCCTTCAGACCCTGGCCCTGGGGGCTACCTGGGTGGGAGGAAGCAGGAGGGCCCAGTCCGGGGCCCCAGGTGGGCTGGGACGGGAGGGTCCTGGGGGCTGCCTGACCTGTGGAGGGAAGGAGGGAGCCAGCGCAGCTCCGGGGTCCAGGACCCCCCCCCCCCCGCACCCCCCTCACTCTGAGAAGGTGGCGGGCGCTCGGGAGGGGACCAGGATTGGAACTGCGGGAGGACGGGCGGGTCACCGGGCTCTCCCGATGCTGGCCCGCAGGAGCGGACGCGCGCCGCCCTGCTAGAGACGCTCTACGAGGAGCTGCACATCCACAGCCAGTCCATGATGGGCCTGGGCGGCGACGAGGACAAGATGGAGAACGGCGGCGGCGGGGGCGGCTTCTTCGAGTCTTTCAAGGTGGAGGGTCCGGATGGCCCCAGCGGGAGCCGGCGCGGGGCGGGACTGGGGCGGGGTCGGGGCGGGGCGAGGGCCGGCGTGGGGCGTGGCTAGAAGAGCTAGCAGGGCGTGGGCGGGGCTAGAGGCGGGCTCCTCGTGGGGGCGGGGCCGGTGCCTACCGTCCGGGGGAGCTGGGAGGTACCTGGGCCTTGGGTGGTACCAGGCTGGGGGAAGAGGGTAAGCGGGGACAGTGACTAGGGGAGGAGGTAGTGGCCGGAGGTGAGGCTGAGGCTTGGGGGCAGAGTACCTCTGGGAAGTCAGCTGAAGGTCGAAGTCCCTGGGGTGGCAGTGTGGTGCTGCTGTGTCCTGGGCTGTGGCTGCCAGGGTCTGCCTGCAGAGAAGAGACCTCTGTCTTGACCCAGAGGAAGAAATAGAGGTCCTAGGAGGGGTTCGTAAGCCTGTAACTGTTGAAGAGGGACCTGACCCGTGGGACCTACGGTGGCTACCCCTGGTTGGGTTCAGTGTTGAGAGAACAGGTTCCCAGGGGTCAGACCCAGCTCTGCCCCTTACCAGCGCAGGCATTTTCTGAGCCTCAGCTTCTGTCTCCGTGGACTTGGGTAATGGGAAACCACCTCAGACCACTGAAGCTACTTGTAAGGCAGTCAGGTTGGCACAATATAAGTTATAAAGCAAAATGCAAGACTGCTCCTCTGCCTCAGCATGAGTGTCCAAGTGAGAAGCAGAGGAGGTTCTCTCACCCCTGGAGGGGCTTGGGCAGCAGGGACTAGGCAGTGGCCTCTTTGCTACCATCTGCTCCACCCACAGAGGACTGTCTCTCCTCTGGGTGCCCAGCCAGGTAGTTGAGCTGTACCCGTACCCTAGGGCAGGCCACCAGGCTGTGGGTTTGTACACAGGGATAGCCCAGTGACCCAGAAGGAGCCGCCCTGCCTCTGCCCACTCTGGAGTGGTTTCTTTGAGAAGGATTCCAGTGGTCTCACATCGGGAAGATGCCAGACCTAGATTAGGTCAGGGAGTTTCTCAGAGTCCACAGTCAAGGGCATAGGATTTGGCAGATGGGTTCTAGCTCACCTCTTCCTACCTCATCACCTGTAAAGTGGGCATGAGGATCAACACCCTGTGGGGGCACTGAGCAGCAGGGTCAATGTAAAGCATCTGGTCCCCCAGGGAGCACTCAGTGTAGACTGTCTGGAATAAACGAGAAGGGAGGGAGGAAGGAAGGAGAAAGGAGATCTCAGAGACACCCCCCCCCAAAAAAAAAAGGGCAAGAAACAGGTTTCTGGAGGGTTCTGTGCACATTTCATTATGACTCAACATTTCTCCTGTTCCTACAACTGCCTGAGACCCAGCACACAGCAGCCTGTGCAGCTCAGAGAGGTAGTGTGACATGCCCAAGGCTGCCCAGCAAGCTGGTGACAGAGCCAGGCCCAAACTTATGCACTATGCGTACCTGCCTCTTGGGTGGCATATAAAGACACCTAGAACTCACAAGGAGATGGGATGGGACTTCCTAGGTCACCAGGGAGGTATCAATAGGGAAGGACTAGATGCCTGGGCTTCCCCTATGCCTCCTCCACACCCACTCTCGCCTTCGTAGCGGGTCATCCGGAGCCGGAGCCAGTCCATGGATGCCATGGGGCTAAGCAACAAGAAGCCCAACACCGTGTCCACCAGCCACAGTGGGAGCTTTGCACCCAACAACCCTGATCTGGCCAAGGCTGCTGGAATAGTGAGTGTCCCCACCCTCCCCTGCCCCTCCCAGGGCCCTCAGTGCCCCTGAAGTCTGGCCCACCTCGCTCCCTGGCCTTGCTGTCCACATGCCCACCCTGGGCTCTGGACTTGGTCTGACCACTGCTTTCCACGGGGGGCAAGTGCTCCTGCCAGGACCTGGGTGCTAAGAGCCTGCAGCCCCTTCCCCAGCTCTTTGGCCCTTTATTTAGGTGTGACTTTCTGCAGGTCAGCTCCTGGGCAGTCTCTGTGTCCCATCCTTATTGAGTACCTACTGTCTGTGTGTGCTGGGAACTGGGCTGCTGTGTGGGCACCTACTGTTCAGCCTGGGTTTCTGGGAGCACCTACTGTGTGTCAGGCTGTGGGCACCCACTGTGTGTCAGGACCTGCGTTGCTGTGTAGACATGCACTCTGTGAGCACCCATGTGGGCCTGGTCCTGAGTTTGTGTGGCCAGCCCTGGGCTGGTGTGTGAGCACCTACTGTGTGTCAGGACCTGGGCTGTTGTGTGAGCATATGATGTGTACAGAGCCTGGGAAATCAGTGAACACCTACTGTGTGTCAGGAAGCCGGCTGCTATGTGGGCATTTCCTCTGTGGCACCTCCTACTGTGTGTCTGCAGCAGCCTGGGCCTCTGTGGCTGTGGCTACCTAATGTGTGTCAGGAACTGGACTTCTGTGTGGACGCCTTCTGAGCGAGCCCCTCCCTGACTGTCTGCCAGACCCTGTGAGAGCTGGCCCCTCACTCCGGGGAGTGCCGTGGGCAGGAGAAACTTGTCTGCGTGGGGGCCTAGCTGCTTTGCGCCACCTCCTGGCCTCCCGGGACACTGCACTCACTGCTCTCACCTCTCCACACTCCATCCATCCATCCACCCCTCCTCCTGTTAACCCTCCCATCCATCTACCTATCCATCCATCCACCCACCCACCTGTCTACATACCTACCCACCCATCCACCTGTCTGCATACCCACCCACCCATCCACCTATCTATTCACCCACCCACCCATCCACCACTCCTCTACCCACCTGTCTACATATCTGTCCACGCACCCATTCACCCACCCACCAGTCCACTCCTCTGCCTACCTATCCGTCCACCCACTCCTTTGCCCATTCATCTACCCACATGCCCACATATCCACCTGCCCACCCACCTGTCTGTTCACCCACCATCCCTCCGTCAGCCACCACCTGCCCCTGTCTTCTGCATGCCAAGCCCTGTGCTCAGTGCTTCGAGGCTGTTGTGTGGCAGGGCCCACCCACACCTGCCCTGTGGGCTGATCTAGCTGGGGAGCTAGGTAAGGCCTCTGCTGCCAAGAGTCACCAAGCTCACCACTGTCATCCGAGGAAGTGGCCCAGCCTCCCCCAACCCAGGTTCTCCAGCCACTCCCTTCCTCCCTACTGGAGTGGCCCAGCCTCCTGTGGGTGGCCTCCGAGGGACCCCGGGGACAGGGACAGGCCAGCGGCACCCACCATGGCAGTAACCAGACCCATTTCTGTTTTTGTTTTTGCACAACTCTCTTCTCTTTATGTTACTTCCTCTCCCTCCACTTTCTTGTCTCTGTTTTTCTCCCGTCTCCCCTCTTTCCTGTTCCCTCGGCCTCCCTCGGCCTCCCTGCCTCCCCGCCTCTTCCTTCTCTTGCCCGTCGTTTGCTCCTCTCCCCTCCCTTGCCCACTCCTCACGCCCTCCCTCTCCCCTCACCCCTGCCTTCTCCCATCGGTCTCTGCCCCTCGCTCCCTGGGCCATCTCTGTCCTGCTGCTGTGCCCCCTCCCCTGGGCCCCATCTCTTTCTGTCTCCTCCGCCTCGTGCCTCCCTGTCTCCGCGTCTCCCACCTCGGTCTCCCCTTTGCTCTCTGTCCCCTCCCTCGCCGTCTCTGCCCCGCCCTCTGCTGCTTGCCAGTCATTGCTTATTCCTGGGAAAAGCGCGAGTAGATTCGGACGCCGGGGCAGTGCCATAGGCATAGGAACCGTGGAGGAGGTTGTCGCCCGCGGGCCGCGGCTCTGGAGGCTGCCTGCACGCGCTGTCCACTGCTCACTCTCGGGACGGAGGCCATATTGGGGACGTTGCCCCCTTACCCCGGGAGAGGCCCAAGGGCGTGCGGGACGGGATGCCAGCAGCGCTGAGGGCACTCAACACCTCTCTGGGGGCTGGCACCTGGGCCAGAGCCAGGGGCCCTTTCCAGGGGCTCCTGGCTCTGCCCAGTCCCTGCCGGGGTCTGGTGCCCAGGCCCCCCTGCCAGATGCACGTCCCCCAATATCGCTGGTTCTGCATGGAGTGCCGCTCCTCCCCCGCCCTGACCCGCTCCACCACCTGCTGCCCTGGGGGGTCCCTCCCTCCGCGCCTCAGGGACACCTCCTGCCTGCCCCGTGGTGGGTGCAGATGGGGTCTTTCAGCTGCTGGGCCAGAGCCTCTCTGGGGGGCAGGGGTTGCTACCTCACAGTCACCACCTGTCCCCGAGCTGTAGGTCCCATGAAGCCCAGGGAGCAGGACGGTGGCCATTCTGATGACTTGGTCTCCTCCCCTCCCCGCCCAGCATGGCTGCCCCAGCCCCTCAGGGCCCTGCCCTTCTCCTGGACCAAGATCCCTGCTGTGTGGACGCAGAGAGGCCCTGGCCCTCTCTGGGCCTGTTTTCCTGTCTGAACTAGGGGCTGCCTCCGAACGCACGTCTTCTCTCCTTTTTTGCTCATTACCTCTGCTTCAGGGGGGGGGGTGGGCGGCAGGGCCCAGGGGGAAGCGGGGGGCCCTGGGGCCCCCAGGGCAGGTGGGCACTGAGTTGGGGCCTCTCCCCACAGTCACTCATTGTCCCTGGGAAGAGCCCCACAAGGAAGAAGTCGGGCCCGTTTGGCTCCCGCCGCAGCAGCGCCATCGGGATCGAGAACATCCAGGAGGTGCAGGAGAAGAGGTGGGTGGCGCGGCAGGAGCGCCCTGTCCCCTGAGCTGCTCTGACCCCTGCCCAGTGGCAAACAGGGGCCACGGGAAGTGCCTCCGTGACCTGGGCAGCATACCGGCTCCCTGGGGGCCCGCGCCCTGCAGATCAGGAGGCTGTGGGTCAGAGGGTCAAGGGGCTCACCCAGGTCACAGGGCCAGCCCAGGGCAGCTGGGATTGAGCCCTGTCTGGGACCAGCACCTGGGTTTTCCACTGCTGCCTAGGTGGAGAGGGCCGGTGCTGGTCTGGGCAGGCACGGGCGTGTGGGGCCTCCTGCATGCCTGTGGGCCGTGTAGGCCTGGAGCAGAGCTGCCCCAGGACAGCAGAGAATCTGCTGGTATGAGCCTGTTTCCACTATCCCGGGGCTGTGTGACCTAGGGCAAGTCACTGTACTTCTCTGAACTTCATGATTCTAATCTGAAAAACTGGGATAAGAAAACAGCCAATAGCAGGGGGCTGCTGTGAGGGTTCCATGCTGTGACTATGAAGCAGGGGTTAGGGGCACCAAGAGCATTCCAAGAATGGAGCCAACACTGTCCTCACTGCCACCAACGTTCAGAATGCTATAAAGCCCGGGTCCCTTTCCGTCTCTCAGGCCCAGTTTCCCTATCTGTCACGGGGACCATTATGCTCCCTCCCATGTAGAGGAGAACTTGGGAGAAGTCCCGTTGTGTGGCGCTGCACGGTGCCCTCCCCGTCGCTGGCCACGGTGTCCGCGGGATGACGTGGCCCTGGAAGGCGGGTGGGCGAAGGCAGGAGGCGCTCCGCCCCCGCTCACCGCCTGGGCCTCGTTCTACCCCAATGCCAGGCCTGGCGCTGAACCCCCCCGCTGCCCCCGTGTGCCCCGCAGGGAGAGCCCTCCGGCTGGCCAGAAGACCCCGGACAGCGGGCACGTCTCCCAGGAGCCCAAGTCGGAGAACTCGTCCACCCAGAGCTCCCCGGAGATGCCCACCACCAAGAACAGGTTGGGCTCTGGCCGCCAAGCCGGGGCTTGGGGGTGGCCCTTTCACATCCTGGGCCTTGGGCTGCCCAGGAGCCCCGACACTGCCACGAGGCATCAGGGAGGCCCGGGCACCCTCTGACACACCCACTGAGCACCCTGTGCACGGGGCCAGCCCCCACCTCGGCAAGGTACTGGAACAAGCCGTTCCTGACAGCCCAGTCAGGGGGTGTGCCCTCCATCATGGCTGGGGTCGGAGTGTTCTCCGTGGCTCTCCAGGGGAGACCTCTCCCAGGGGTGGCATCTGAATTGAGAGCGGAGCGAGGAGTCTGCCTGGCTAGGTCTGGCCTGCCTGACAGAGAGCAGAGGGTCTCCAGCGAGGAGCCCAGCAAGTGCAAAGGCCCTGAGGCATGCTGGATACCTGCAAGGAAGGGTAGTATGCAGCTGGAGCCAAGCAAGTGAGGGGCTGTGCTGGGTGACAGGAAAGAGGGCAGAGGGCTAAGCCTGAATGAGAGCTTTGAATCTGATCTGAGAGGAATAGGAGCCTTTAGAAGATTCTCGTGAGAGAGCCCCGTCCATGGTGCTGTCTGGAGAAGGGGCTGGCGGGACAGGCCCAGGAGCAGGGAGGCCAGAGGGGGCTGCTCTCTCCATGTGCACAGCTGAGTCCCTCTGGGCTGGGTTCTGCTGGCTCAAGAGCAGTGGCAGGAGCCAGACCAGGCGAGCCGGCCAGAGGCTGGTGTCTGGGAGTCAGATTCCCTGGGGTCTGAGCCAAGGAGTGAGACTGCAGGCCGGGGACCCAGGGCAACAGGCAGCGAGGGTCGGGGAGCAGGCCGTGGTGCCTGGGCCAGGTCGCTGTCCCCCAGCCACACGCCCCCCCACGGCCTCTCCTCATCTGGAGATGGGTCCAGCTGAGGGAGCTTGGGTCACCGTGCTGGTCCACGCCTGCCCTGTGAGCATGCTGTGTGTGGCCGTGTGACAGTTAAGCACTACTGCCATCGAACACCAAGTCCAGGCGTGGGGCTGTCCGGGGACACTGGTGAGCCAGGAGACTGACGTGGAGCAGGGGGGACCTGGTCAGCTCCATGCACCAGGAAGGACAGTTGGGGGCTGCACTGGGAGCCCGGGGCCCAGGAGCTCTCTCGGAGGCCACTGAGGCACTTGGCCGCTCCAGGCGGGGCCTCCCTGTGCCGCAGTGACCGTGCCCGGCCTGCTCCGGGGGTGTGGCTAACGGGGGCTTCTGTGCCAGGGCGGAGACCGCAGCCCAGAGAGCAGACGCTCTGAAGGACTTCTCCCGCTCCTCGTCCAGCGCCAGCAGCTTCGCCAGCGTGGTGGAGGAGACGGAGGGCGGGGACGGGGAGGACACGGGCCTGGTGAGACCCTGGGGCTGGGTGCTCTGCCGCCATGGGAGGGGACAGGAGGGGGACCCTGGAGATGCTCAGGGCCGAGAGGTGATCAGGGGACCTAGCTCAGCAGGGCAGGGCTGGCCGCCCAGTGCCGCCCGGGAGCCCCGCCTGCGCGGTCGGTGGCCTGGCCTCCTGCCCCTCTCTTTCACCACCTCACACCTTCCAGGCTGCTCTGCAGCCCCCACACGTGCCGGGCAGGCCACTGCCAGCCGGTGCCCTGCCACTTCTCCCTGGAGCCCTCTTCCCTCGAGGCCCTGCTGACTCGGGCCGTCCCCGCCTGGGCGGCCTCCTCCCAGCACCCTGTTCCCTCCCAGGGCCCCGGCCTCACAGCCCCCGGGCTGCCCCCCTTCTCCAGCCCCCCGTTAGCGGCCCCCTGTGCCTTGCTGGCCCTGCTCCAGGGGCTGCGGGGAGCCAGGCAGTCCGGGGTCCCCTGTGGGGTCCCGTGGGCCTGGCGTGCCTCCTGGACCCCAGGACCGGCTGCTTCCTGCTTCGTGCCGTGGCCTGGTGGAGAAGTCCGAGCGTGGAGAGGGTGGCCCAGGCCTGGCCGGTGGCTCCGCGGGGGCCGACATTGCTGCCCCTGCCCCAGTTCCCTGTCCCTCTTGCCCATGGGGCTGACCTTCCTCCCCTTGTCCCCAGGACAGCGTCTCGTCCTCAGGGACACCCCACAAGCGGGACTCGTTCCTCTACAGCACGTGGCTGGAGGACAGCGTCAGTACGACCAGCGGGGGCAGCTCCCCAGGTACCGGCCGGGCAGCCCCCCGGGCAGGGCCACTTGGGTGGGGGTGGGGAACAGAGGGTGGGTGCGTTCCCCCGCCCCAGGTGGCGGGCATGTGACTATCCCGACACGGATTGGAGGCTGGTAGCTTCCTGGATCAGCCTCCAAGGACAGTGGGGGTGGATTAGGGGTGGGGGTCCCTCAGGGAGGGACTTGGCGGTGTTGGGCAGCACCGGTGCCGACCGCCCACCCATGCCCCGTCTCCCTGGTGCCTCCCCGCGGCCAGTGAGGTGGCTCCCTCCTGCCCCCCTCCCCAGGCCCCTCACGGTCACCCCACCCAGACGCCGGCAAGTCGGGGGACCCTGCGTGTCCCGAGATCAAGATCCAGCTGGAAACGTCTGAGCAGCACCTGCCGCAGCTGGTATGAGGCCCACCCTGGGGGACATCCCGCCGGGAGGGGACTAGTTGGGGTGGGGTTCTCAGGGGACCCAGAGGCCAGGAGGGCTTGGGCCCAGGAGCCTGGGCACAGCCAGTGACTCTGCTTCCTGTGTCTCCTGCCCCCGGCTCCGTCTGTGCTGCCACCTCTCTCCACGGCCACCGCGTGTGCAGGGCTGTTAGCCGCCCGCCCGCC